>NC_137155.1:16882858-17482858 GCF_951394435.1 Stenella coeruleoalba | reverse complement strand
ACTGTAACATGAGCCAGTGTTGGCAAGAGCCAGTGCCATGGGCGCGCAGGTCGTTGAGCTGCCACTGCTGGGTCCTCCTGCTTTTCTTTTTGGCAGTGCCACACGGCTTGTGGGATGTTCCCCGACCAGGGACTGAACCTGGGAAACGGCAGTGAAAGCCCGGAGTCCTAACCACTAGGCCACCAGGGAACCCTTGCTGGGTCCTTCTTAAGGACGGCTGAAAGAGGAGCCCAAGAGGGGCCACTGCAGGAAAAGAAGTGGGAAGAGAGGTGAGGACTGGGAATAGCATGGGTTCAAGTTCCCACAATGCCACTAACTAGCTGAGGAGCCTTGGGCAAATCACATAATGCTTCTAAGCCTCAGTACCAGCCCTGCCTCCTGCATGGGGTCATGGAGAGCATCAGAAGACGCAAGAGATGTGAGAGGGCTTGGTGGGAAGAAAGTCCAAAAGCACAGACACTTGTGCGTGCAAGGCAGTAGTGTTAACTCTATTACAGCACTGGTGTCAGGGGATGGTTATCTAGATTATGGATTATGTAGATCCTTGCTTTCCTTTTTCTATCTATGATGTGGTTATTTCTAATGAGATCCGCTGAAGTGTGGGACTGACACCGTTAGTTAAAATAAGGGCTTTGGGATTTCCGTTGAGTTTCTATTATTTAAGCTCTCCCCCTCCTCCCCATTTTGGCAGACAGTGAAGACTGCTGGGCCATGCCAGTCTATACTCTGTAAGTTTACATAGAGAGAACCTTTCTAAGAAACAACAGCAAAATAACCTTTCACAGCATCTGTGTGAAATAAAACAGGGGAAGGATCAGGCAGCGCTACAATATTTTTACTGACCCATATTTATTATTTAAGGTAGTTTTCTGTGCCTGAATTAGATTTGAAGCTCCCTGAGGGCAAAGGCTGACTCTTCATCCCCCTTTATTTGGATTTGCAACAGGGCCTAGGGCAGTGCATTAGAAAGGATATTGGATGTGGGGAGCCCAAGTTCCAGGTTCTAGGTATAGCCCTGCCCCTCAAAAGTCATTTTAATCCTTCTCTCGGCCTCAGTTTACTCCTCTATAAAGTGGGAGCTACCTACTTCATGGGATTATTGAGTAGTGAGAATTTAGACAATGGGGAAATAATTCTGTGACCCCAAAGTGCTGTGCCAGCGGGAGAAATGTGATAAGAGCTGTCACTTCTCAAGAATGAGATGTTGGCTGATTTTCTCCTTGAGGACACGGAAGCACAGAGCAGAGCTGGTCAACCCTGGGCTGCAGATGAGGAGATGCTGAGGGGTGGAGGTGATCGGGAAGGTGATGTCCCCAGGGGCCTGCAGAGTGATCAGAGTGACAGTGGTGGCTTTCTCACTGCCCACCTGTGCTCCCTCTGCTGCTGCAAGCTGTATGTTGGCCCGGTCCATTGTTTATTCATTCATTTGTTCATCAAGTGTTTATTGAGCATCTACTCTGTGCCAAGCCCTGTGCCAGAGGTTGAGAATTGAATGGTGAGCAAAACCAGATGAGGTCCCTTCCCTCACGGAGCTGATCTACCCTCAGCTGATTCCCAAACAGGTTTGGACTCAGGCTTATGCACTGACGGAGTTGGACAAATAGCTTCAGGAAGCCTCAGGGGCAGATGCAAATGTTGTGTTCTAGTGAGATTCTAGTTTGAAGCTGCAAAATATCAACACGTTGAGGCCAGGTCTGCTAAGAAGAAGAAAAAGAAGAAAAGGTAAACTCCCACCAATCCCTTTTCGGGTCTTCCCTTACTGGGCTCCCACCTCAGGTTTCCAGAGTCTTGTTCTTTCTGACTCCACCCTCTACTGAAACAGACTCTCGTCTACCTTATTCACACTAAGCTGGTAAATGCTTTGGTGAAAGCCTTGAGGTAAAGGAATGATGTCCCAGCTGGAGGGACAGGTCTGTCAGAGGTCACCCTAAAATCACACTAGGGTGGCCACTTCAGACTGGCATTTGCAGGGACCACAGAGGTGGAGAAAGTGGGGGACTAACAGCAGGGGTAAGTAAAGTAAGCAAACCCCTGTGGTATTTATTTGTTTATTTTATTTTATTTTTTGGCTGCACTGCGCTGCTTACAAGATCTTAGTTCCCTGACCAGGGACTGAACCCAGGCCCTCAGCAGTGACAGCCCAGAGACCTAACCACTGGACTGCCAGGGGATTCCCCCCATGGTCTTTAAAGGTGACTCCAGACCAGGGAGGAGTGAGGGCAGGAGCGGTGCAGCTGTTGTCGGGATTCTAGCTTTTGTTTAGGTGAGGAGGGTTTGCAGGGCCTAAGCCATTACGAAAAGCAAGGAACTAGACAATCAACTATATAAATGAAAGGAGTCTTCAGCAACCAGAACCCAGAAAATTCCATCAATCGACGCCCACGTTCAGCAACGAAGACCCAACGCAGCCCAAAATAAATAGGTAAGTAAGTCAATAAATTTATATATATATAAAAAATCGACCCTCTTTTCCTTCTCATTTTTGACTAAACGGCCAGACAACCCCACTGGTGCATTTCCAGCTGGAATTACAGGACTCCTCTTCATGAGAAAACGAAGACATATTTTTTTATAAGACACACCCCAAAGCCAAATTCCTGACAGACTGTAGATAATGTCAACCCCAAGTGGACTCATTAAATGAAAACTTTGTATTTCCAAATAAAGCACAGACACTCAAACCCGCACAAAACAAATGCATCGCATTGGGAATGATTAGAAGGCAAACACCCTCGTAGTGGATACCAGGTGGAGGAAGAGAACCTTGCCGCCCACCAGGGCCCCTCTGTGCATCTGTCCCAATCGCAGCCCCTCCCTCCTTCCAAAGTAGCCACACTCTTGACTTACGGTCTTTGCAGTACGTCCCTACATACAAACCTTCAAGTTGCAAAATTTCAAAGATGCGAACGTGCGTTCACGTGTCCGATCGCGTAAGTCAGTTCACGTGTCTGGCGTGCATTGTCATGTGTGTGCATCCTCTACAAGTGGTTGTGCTTTTGTGTGCTTTACAGTACTGTACAGAGTACAGTAATACAGTATCTTTATTTCAAGCCCAGGATGTCCGGAAGCAAGCGTAAAAGCAGCAGTGATTTAACAGGTACAATGTAGCTGATTGTGTTAGTTGGGTACCTAGGCTAACTTTGTTGGACTTACAAACAAATTGGACTTACGAATGCACTCTCGGAACGGAACTCCTTCGTAGGTAGGGGACTTACTGTATTTCCTTATGTTTATTTATGGTTTTATCACCCTAGTGTGTATCCTTAGACACTGTTGTTTAAGTTTTGCCCATTTTTTAGATGTCGTTTAAGCTTCCTTCAAGTGACCACTTCCCTCCATCTATTTCCCATACAGTTTATCTGTTGAAGACTCGGGCTGTCTAACCTGCAGTTTCCTGCTGTCTGGGTTTTGCCCTTGGTGCATGCCAACACATCCAAGTGCATGCATTCTTAATGCAAATAATCACCTGTTTTAAAAAAACCTGTATGCAAGCTATGTTCTTAAGGAGGGCATGACCCACCATAATCGCTTTCTCATGAGTGTGTGGGCAAAGGGAGCTCTCACAATAGAAGTAAATGAAGCAGGGAGAAAAACGTGATCTGGGGGGAGCTCTCTGTGGAACTAGTGATTTTTGAAATTTTTTTTTTTTGCAACTGGAAGTGACCGAGGAATGCTTCTCTTTAATGTCTTCCACTATAGTTTGCTTTAGTAGGGAACACATTTGCAATGGGCTCTGGAATCACGTTATGCTCCAGGGTCCAGGGTTGTATCCCATTAGGTTTTATCAGAGATGATTGCATAATAGAAGCCTGGATGTAGTAAAAACCTAAGGAATCTAAACCACTAACCAGACTCGCCAAATGTAATAAATATAAATGATAGATGAAAGGAAGAGAGATCTGGTCATTTACTTATGGTTTGGAGCAATAAAAGCAAGCTTTACATTTTTTTCTTTAATCTTAGCAGGCAGTCACATGAACATACTTATTAGCATTTTCAAAAGGCTTTATCAAATATTGACTTACAAAAGAAATGTATCCACTTAACGGTGACCTCCAGACACCCCCGATAAGTCCAGGACCCTAAATTATATGCTCCAGGGCTATGGCACCCACACAATGGACAAAAGAAATGAACAGTGTCGTACTCGGAGATGGATGGTTTTTTAACGCTTAAACTTAAATACGTATGGGGACTGTTTTGATGTGCACAGGAAAGAAAAAAGCTCCCAAACTGATGGATACAATAAAAAAAATCCAAAAGTCAAGAACCTCTTAAAATATACACACTACTATATATAAAAGAGATAACCAACAAGGACTTACTGTAGAGCACAGGGAACTCTACTCAATATCTTGTAATAACCTATAACGGAAGAGAATGTAAAAAAAGTATATATATATTTATATGTATATGTATAACTGAATCACTTTACTGTACACCTGAAACTAACACAACATTGTAAATCAACTATATTTCAATTAAAAAAGAAAAAGCCGAGAGATAACAACCAAGGTCAAGGCACTCTTCAAACCCAATAGGCCACAGACACAACCTTTAAAACTTTACCACAGCATTAGTTGTACAGCCACAAAAGGGGCCTGAAAGACATGGCGGGGATAAAAGTAATTAGACAGAGGCCTTAACTGGTCCCATCCTGGTTCTCTATTCTTCTTGCTTTCCTTGGTTCTTTTAGGGATTGTATTTGTGAAAGAAATCAGGAGTGTGCGTCCTCCTCACTGCTAACAGTGGGGCTGGGAAGGAGCCATGGTGGAAGATAATCAGAAGGGCTTAGTGCAGATTCGACAGCCAGGCTGACTTCTCTCCTGGGCTCAGGAGGTTTTAAAATCTGCTGGCAAGACTGGCTCCTGGGGCTTCCCTGGTGGCGCAGTGGTTGAGAGTCCGCCTGCCGATGCAGGGGACACAGGTTCGTGCCCCGGTCCGGGAGGATCCCACATGCCGCGGAGCGGCTTGTCTCGTGAGCCATGGCCGCTGAGGCTGCACGTCCGGAGCCTGTGCTCCGCAACGGGAGAGGCCACAACAGTGAGAGGCCCGCGTACCGCAAAAAAAAAAAAGAAAAAAAAAGATTGGCTCCTGTTCTTAGCGTGTAGATGGTAAAGTGATTTCCAACCCTGGTTTTTACAACGCTCTAGGGCATTTCCAATACAATGTATATTTAAGATTCTCAAAACCAAATTAACCTGAATTCGCTGAAAAGGCATATGTGATTCAGAAGATTTTTTTCTTAGTTATTGTCTGGTTTACCTTTCTGAAACGCCTGATACTCCTTCTTGGAATTCCTTCCTGCCTGGGCTCTGTGACAGTGTTACTCTGATGTTTCAAGTCTAACCCTCTGCCTTCCTGGCCGGCTCCTGCTGGTTCCAGGCCTCATCTCTGGATCACTAAAAATTCCACAGAGCTCTTCCTTGAAGGCTTCTCTTGTCCCTGCCCCCCAACTCCAGCCCCCACCCCAAAGTCCTTCGTGGACTCCTCTTCTCAAGATTTCCAACTCCAGCCTCTAAGAGCTCCCCGCTGTACGAAATACCCACCATGTGAAATTTCTCAAGGGGAGGCTGGGCTGGGGCCCAGCAGCGATGCTCAAAGATAGAGCAGAACTTGGAAAGGGAGTTACATCTACCATGGCTTCCGGGCTTCTATTAATTCACTTCTCAGGCTGGGTTGGGCTCGGCCTAAGCACGTTACATGCATTATGGCATTTAATCTTCACACCACCTCTCTGAGGAAGCACGATTATACCCATTTTCTACACTTGAGATTTAAGCTAGGAGAGGGCGGGCGCTAGATGAAGCAGAGCTGGGCTGTGAGCCATCACACTCTTCTGTCTGAAGCAGGGGATTTTGTCCTGTCTCTGGACAAACAGACTGGCTGGATCAGGGCCTGGCAGGAAGGTGAGTCCAAGCCGCCATGATGCAGGAGTAACCAATCAAAAGGACCAGGAGCTCAGCTAGAGTGTGTGTGTGTGCGTGTGTGTGTGCGTGTGTGTGTGAGTGTGTGTGTGTGTGTGTGTTAGAGTGACTTACTCTGCGTGGATGGTGGTGGTAGGTAGTGAGGTACGATCAAAGAGACAGAAGAATGCTCACAGGAACGAGCAGTTGCCCTCAGATGGATCTCACATCACAGGTCCCTGCCTACACATACAGCCCTATTCCGATTAGAACGCAGGGAGTTAAAAATGAAACAGCCCTTGAAACTGAAGCCAAATTATCCATGGCAATTTATTAAATAACTAAGGTTTTCTAGGCCTTATTAAAATAAATGTTTAGTGTATTTTCTTATCCTCTGACATTCACTTCTGCACTTGTCAGCACCTGCCGGCAGTAGCTGGAGTAATCTGGCCAATTTTGCTGTATGTGCAAATCAATTTGATTCCCCCCCCCAAAAAGATAAAAATCAGTAAAGTGATTAAGTTACAATTAAGGCATGTCATTGAAAGCACAGATAACAAGAAAAGGCTGAACAGGACACGCCCTGAGGTCACCACTGACTTCCTCCTTCTCAAATTAAATGAGTTTTCCCCTCATTCTTCTTGCCTGCTCTACTGTATGGGGTATTCCGGGTGATCAACACGACTCCTCCTATTTCTTGAAATTCTCTCCTCTTTTGGCTTCCATCATGCTGTCCTTATGCCAGTTTCCCTTCTTGGCTCCTGTACTGGTTCCATAAATGATAATCCATCCATCCATCCATCCATCCCTCCATCTTATAGATATTTAATGACCCAGTGTGCCAGGCACTAGGAAAAAGGATGGGGCATATTTATGCCTGGTTTTACAGTTGAAAATGCTTTTATATTATTTCATTAATTTCTTGCTACAACCATGTGAGGTGGCTATTGGTACCTTCATTTTACAGAGGAGGAAACAGGTTCTGAGAGGATCTGGGATTTATTCATACCAGCATAGCCAGCAGGTGGCAGAGTCTGGACAGGAATTCAGGTTTTCCTGCCAGTAAGAATTCATAATGGCATGTTCTTACATACTGGTCAAGTAGAATTTCGCAACTAGTCTCATCATTCCTAATTAAATGTCATGATGCAGTCAATATATATCTATTGAAACTGTGCTAGGCTCTGGGGGATGCAAAGTCTGGGTCCCTACCCTCATAGAACTTGTGGCCTAGTAGGGGAGACATTAATTATATGTTTACACCACAAACATTTGCTTTTAAGGTATGAGGGAAAGTGGACCTAGTTATGAAAATCAGGAAGTCTTTCAAGAGGAAGTAATCATTAAGATGCATTCTGAAGGATGAGTCAGAGTTTTGGGAAGAGGGGATGAAAGAAAATCATATACAGAGAAGGAAAAGCATGTGCAAGGGCCCTGTGGCAGGAAGACCCAATGTGCTGAAATTTTAAAGGCCAGCTTGACTGGCATATAGAGACTGAAAGGGAGCCCAGCACAGGATGTGGTTCAGACCATGCAAGACTGTGTAGCCATGACAATGATTTTTACTTTGAGCTTCAGAGCAATGGGTAGACACAAGTTAAGAGAATGACATGATTAACTTCTTTGATTCTAACTTCTGTGTGCAGAATGAATTGTAGAGGGGCAAGAGTGGACGCAGGGAAAACAGCTGGAGGGCTTCTGTAGTTGTCCAGGTGAGAGGTGATGATAGCTTGGACCAGCGTGGTGGTGGTGGAAATGGCGAGAAGAATCCCACGGGTGCCCCCTGCTCTGCTCCAGCCCATTTTCTCCCTAAACCCTGTCACCAGAGTGTGCTCACGAATTTGCAGTACACGGAAGCTTGCCCACACTTCAGGGCTCTGCAGGAGTCTCCTCTCCCAGGAAGCCTTCTCCAGATAATGCTAGTCCTCCGAGATCTTTCAGAAGCTGAGTCTACCTTCTGTACTGTTCACTTCAAACCTGCTTCTTCTCGACGGCTTGGCTGTTCTCCGATCCTTTCCTGAAGATGCCTTCATTTCTCTTGTCTTGCTTTCTCCCTTTGGAAAGTAAATGCTTTTTTGGCATTTGCTGAATGGTGTCAACAGGGCTCCTCTGGAAATGACATTTGTAAATGATTACTCATGCCAAATGCCTTTTTTTTTTTTCCTAAATTAAACACTGGTTGCTTTAAATCTGTCTTCATGATCTTGTTCTATCAAAACGTATGTCCCAATTTTTCAATTCTTTCCTCTAAACTCTTTTCCATATATCTCCTAGTGGAAAGCAGTTTCAGGGGGAATGGAGTGTATGTGGGGGGGTGCGGTCAGCAGTGTAATTAAACAGGAGCTATCTGACCAGAATTCCTATACCTTTGAATGGGATATTTGATTAATCCTTTCCACAGGCACCATTATTCATGCCTTGATGGAATCTCATTTTATAGCCCTTAATACACGGACCCAATTTATCCACATCACATTGTATTCTAATACTTGTCATCCAAGTTATTAGCTATCTCCTTCTCAGTGTAAAATCATCAGCAAGTTTGATTAGCTTATTCCCTGGGGATGATGGGGAAGATAAGAAGAGACACAGTACAATATGACCACCAAGGGTTTGGCATCAAGAGCAGACAGCTAAGTGGAATCCACTTACAGAGCTGGGGGTGGCCACATAAACATCTGCCCCCCGGGAGAGGGTGTCTGTGTGGTACCCAGAAGCCACAGCCACAAAGGGTTGGCCGCAGTCATGCCTGGTGGCACCGAGCCATCGTCCTGGGTGGGATCACTTCAATAAAAAAGAGTGAGGCTTCTCTCCCTCCTGCTTCCTAACATCCCCTGCCCCCCAAATATCCTTCCTGAGAGGCACAGCTCAGAAGCCCCTCTTTATTCCAGGACATCACTGCAGCCTGAAATCCCTGTTCTTCCCCTGCTGGGGACCTGGCAGGCAGAGAATCTAGAAGGAGACGCGCAGTGCTGTTTATCGCTCTCTCACCAGCACAGAGTTGGCTCTAGGCAGCCAGCCTCTTCTCCCTCTTCTCTGGAACCAAGCCTGAGCCCTGGGACTCAGAGGTGGCTTCAGTCCTTTCTAAGCAAGAGAGAAGGGGCCCACGTGACCCCTACAGGATGGTGGGCTCAAAGCCCTCAGAGAGTTTCCAATGCCTCTTCCCCTCCCCTACCACCCATCCTCAGCTCAATCAGGCAAAACTCCCACAGCCCATTCTGGGGTCCTTTTAAAAGCTCCCACCGTTTTTCACCAAAGATCCTTTATTAATCACCCTTGTGCTCTTCTGAGCCCGGCAAGAGGAGGATGAAAGAGGCTCTCTCTTTGTGGTGGCACTCCTTCAGGAGGTGGAGCCTCACTGCCTTCCCCAAGACTATGGGCTGGACCTAGGGACTTGTTTCTCATGGACAGCATCAAGCAGAAGTGGCTGACAGTGTATCACTCCTGAGAAGACGTCATAAATGGCCTTTGGACTCTCCCTCCTCTTCCTCAGATCGTTGGCTCTGGGGGCAGTGAACCGTTATGCTGTCAGCAGCCCTACGGGGAGGCCTAAGGTACTGAGAGCAAGGAACTGAGGCCTCCTGCCACCAGCCAGGTGAGCGGGCCACCTTGGAAGTGGGTCTTCAGGCGCCGGCCAAGCCTTTGGATGACAGCAGCCCTGGAAGACAGCTTGACTGCAACCTCACGAGAGACCCTGAGCAAGAACCACCCAGCTAAGCTGCTCCCACGTCTTGACAATGAATATTTATTGTTTCAAGTGGCTAAATGTTGGGTCACTTGTTACGTAGCAGTAGGTTACTAATACACTACCTCAGAGGAAGGCCTTGATCCCCTCCCTCCCTTCAATTGCCTTTTCAGGTTCCATCTTGATCTCCTTTCTGTTCAGGGAGTCTGATGTCCCTCTGGTACCCTCTACTGTCTGTCCCCGGCTTCTACTGTGGGTCCCCACAGTCTCGAGGGCTCTTTCCCGACCAGAGGGGGATGTAAGGGAGGAGCTCCCCTGTGGCCTGGGTTTGGAATTCTAGCTCCCTGCCTACGATCCGAAGTGACATCTGGCATTAGGAGAATGACTCTTTGCAGAGAGCAGCCTTCCTCAGGCTATGCAATTCCCTCGTCTGTGAACTCGGTGGGGCTTAATGACTTTACTTAGGCCGACAGGCAGCAGGAAAAGACTTTGCAAAATAACCAAAATAACGTGTTCCCTTATGTATCATATGCATCTCTCCTGTACCCTTTCTGCTCATCTGCAGCTTCTGCAAAAGGTCATGTCTCGTTTCAACTTTGCAGTTAAGTGCATCTGACACTAAGTGTGGATTCCAGAACTGGATGGAGATGTAATCTGGCTTAAATGTTGCAAGGTGCGCCCCGCTACCCCAGCCCGCTGGCTGTGTCCTGCCACAGTCATAAAGGAGGAGGAGATCCCATTCTCGCTTCTCTCATAATCGTACAAGAGGCACGATGTAGTTTTTGGTAAAAAAATAATTCAGGCAGCTCTTCCATCTGATCAAACCCTAGCAATTTTATATCTCAGTTCTACGGGGCAAGGTCAGACAGTTATAGATGTCAATATTTTGGAAGGCTTGGAAAAGTGGAGTGGCCCTCAAAGCAGTGGTTCTCAAAGTACAGTCCCTGGGGGAACAGAATCCGCATCACCTGCTGGCTTGGTGGAAATGCAAGTTCTTGGGCCTGACCCCAGACCCACTGAGGCAGAAACTCTGGGGGTGGGACCCAGTCACCTGTATTTAAATGAACCCCTCCCACCACCCCAAAGGAACAATTCTGATGCACGGCTAAAGGCTGAATATCACTGACTTAAAGGATTAAGTATCTAAATCATTCATTCATAAGACGTTGACTGAGTGCCTACTATTTGCCAGACACTCTGGGGCGATGAAGCGGAACTGGAAGGAACTCCTTCCTCAAGGATTTCATGGTCCTTCCTTCCCTTGCTTTGTGACAAAGCGTGAGAAGAGAGGAGAACTCGAAGACACAGATTCAAGGAATGGAAACCACTCTTTACATGTAAAGAGTCTTTTCAATGGACAGGAGGCACACCAAAATTGTTTTTTTTTCCAGGAATGATCATACTCTCAAAATAGTAACTTTTCTAAAGTAAGTAAATGTGTGGGTTTAATATATCATGTACAGCTGGCTCAGCCTTTTTAGCTTAAAAAAAAAAAAAAAGATTATGTGATCCCACCATGAATGAAATGCAGAACTACCTTAAAGATTCACTTAGTTTTGTGCCTGTCTTTTTTTTTTTTTTTTTTTTTTGCGGTACGCGGGCCTCTCACTGCTGCGGCCTCTCCCGTTGCGGAGCACAGGCTCCGGACGCGCAGGCTCAGCAGCCATGGCTCACGGGCCCAGCCGCTCCGCGGCATGTGGGATCTTCCCGGACTGGGGCACAAACCCGTGTTCCCTGCATCGGCAGGCGGACTCTCAACCACAGCACCACCAGGGAAGCCCTGTGCCTGTCTTTTAACGAACAAGCTATTCTGTTGTTTCATCATCTTCCGTGAAGTCACACTTCCTCCCCTCTTTTTCTGTAAGTAAGATGCCTTATTCAGCCTTAGAGCTAAGATGTATCGTGCTTCCTATGACTGGACTCGATATCTCTACATTTGTTAACTCATTTGATCCTCCCCAACCTTATAAAGTAGATGCAGCAAACAGGCTATACAGGTGAAGAACAGAGGCTGGAAGAGGCAGGAACAGGGACCCAGACCCATCTTTTTTTTTTATTTTTGCGGTACGCGGGCCTCTCACTGCTGTGGCCTCTCCCGTTGCGGAGCACAGGCTCCGGACGCGCAGGCTCAGCGGCCATGGCTCACGGGCCCAGCCGCTCCGTGGCATGTGGGATCCTCCCGGACCGGGGCACGAACCTGCGTCCCCTGCATCGGCAGACAGACTCTCAACCACTGCGCCACCAGGGAAGCCCCAGACCCATCTTTTAACCCCACGCGAATTATCCTGTGCTGTAGTCGAAGCCCCACTGGGTCATTTTGCTGCTTATTAATTGGGGGAACATAAAAGGAAATATACCCTCCCCTAGAAGACCGCTAGTATGAACCACTGGCTAAAGCTCAATTGGGGGATTTATTTTTAAATATTAAAGTTCACGCTGCACTCTTCCGTCAGTACCATGGGTCATGAGGAACTGGCCACCAACTCTTCCTGGTCACCGGCACTGGTTGCCTGTGTGAGAATCTGCTCGATGCTCAGCAGATCTCGTTTTGAGAAGATGCTCCACATTTGTTCCTTTCTCAGGCCGCTTCAGTGACGTTCAAGGATTCACTGAAACACTATTGGGGCAGATAACTTTCCTGTGGTTACGCATGAAGTTGAGTTAATCCAGCCAAGCCTGGGCCCTCGGGATGATTGATGCCCAGTTAACCCGGCTGCTGCAGGGGTGGAAGGTATCACTGGTGGCCACAGAAGAAACCAAAGCTGTCTGGCTGGACCAGTAACACACTCAGCCCCTTGACACAAGCAAAAGGCCTGCCCTGGCCAGCCAAGTTTATCCACCACACAGGCCTAGCGTTCATTTACGGGGGCGTCACAGCTCACCCACGAGGCAACTAAGAGGCATCAGGAGACCGCTTCTGCCTGTTGCATTCTTGGGAATAACCTGGTGACTTTAGTTTTATGCAGCTGAGAAAATCTGAAGTCCACGTGGGCTGTGTAGAAGACCACACAGGTATCTTTCAAGCCACATACAGAGCACGCAACTTGAGGTGAACCCAAATACATCCTCCTTCACCATCGGCTTTCTGTAATCAAGGCTTTTTAGAACATCAAGTCCAACCCCTAGTTCTAATTCAGGGGTGCTTGTTGGCTTCTGCTGAGACACTGATTTGATTAGTGGCATTCCACGGAACTACAGACATGAGATGTTGAGCTTACCAGTGTTATGATTTATTTCAGGATTCTGAAATGGGGAACGCACCTATCGAAGGCACGCTGGAGGCTGCGAGATTCTGAGAAAGCATTTCACACATATAAGTGGCACACGCGAGGAAACAATTTGCTGATGGTTACAATGCCGAAGCTGGGGACCATCCCATTGTGCTCTCCACCCTCACGGAGTGATGGCTCCACGGGAAACCGCTGGGATTAGATGATCCTGCATTTGGACACCCATACGCCGCCTCATTTATCTACCTGTGACAGGGACAGTGCTGGAAGAGAATCAAAGATGACAAATTGTTTCTGGTTTTAAAGGAGCTGTTCAGGCTGGGTGTACTCCCAGGGGGAACCAGGTTTCATGCCAGCAGCCATCACTTCATTCTGTTATGAGGCCACATTTTGGCAAACACCAACCGGCAGATGATTGCTGTCTCCTTTCACCAGCGGATTTAAAGACACTTGCTCTGAAAGCCTGAAATCCAGCCATTCTGAAGATGTGTACAGCACAGAGCAGACCTGCCCACACACTGCTGTGAGGCAGGATGGCAGGCATTAGACAAGAGTTCCAGATGAGAGGGATTTTTTTCCCCACGTTGAGGCAGACAGATAACAGGGGAATGATTCTGTAGGATTCCACAGCAGAGATACCATATCAGCAAATGACTCTGGGAAAGACTGACTTGTGTAAGATAAGGAGATAAAAATTCCTAGGACACTGGCCACTGGAATCTGCTTTTGTGGATACAGACCTCCCTCCACCCCAAGCTTCCAACTTCCCTGGGGGCAGGGAGAAGGCACACTGGAGTTTCAAGTTGGTTTCAAGACCCGAGCATAACCTGAGTCCTCCACCACGCCTCTCCCTACAGCCGCTGGTCCAGCCAAGGCTGGGCATCGTTCTGGCTGTGACCCGTCTTCCTTCTTTCCAGCTGATGCTTCCTCTCTGGGAATTGACCATATAATTCATGGTTGATACACTCAGTCCTCTGGAGGTGAACGTTCCTCAGCCCATCCACTTCGTGTTTCTTCTCCGCCATGTGCCGGAATTCGCAAGGCTGGGGAAGTGCTTCGCTACGCTTACATATACAGATGCCAGGTGCCTATTCTAAGCACTGTGCTGGTATCTACTCATTTTATCCTCCTGACAGTCTTTGAGACAGGTACTAATATTATCCTCATTTTGTAGATGGGGGAAACTGAGGCACAGAGAGATTGAGGCTTCGGCTGAAGGTCACCTAGCTGGTCAGTGGCAGAGCCACAGTCACGCCCAGACAGCTTGGCTTCAGGCTCTGGCTGGCGCTAACCCCTTGCTGCTACCTTTCCAACACAACCCGCCTTCAAACACAGCAGCTGAAGCCCACGTGGGTCCTGGTTAGGCCAGGCCTTTCTCCTTCCCAGGCCTCTGGATTCAGTGGATGCCCGGAGCTGGAGCACAGAGCCTGCAATGTGAAAAGACACAGGCTCATCTCCAATCCCCCTGACTGGTTTCAAAGTTCAGGCCAGACGTCCAAACGCTTATTCTGTGTTTGTTTGTTTTGAACATTCCACCATGATGCCCCCAGATGCTTCACAGACGGTCTCTCTGTTCTCCTTCCTTAGGCGAGCATCTGGACCCCTCCCCGCACACCTCCCACCTCTGGCAACACTCCTGCTGCCAGGGACTGATGTTCCCTGCCTCACCTCATTATACACTTCAGCTGAAAACTCCTATTTTCCACGTGGCAGCGAGGAGTATTTATAGCACAAGTCACATGCCAAGGTGTTCTCAAGTTTATCATTTGGAATAATAACCTTGGAGCACAGTCACCATGCCCATTCCACAGATGGGTAAGGAGAGGTGGGAGGTCACAGCAAGGTTTCCAAGGAGTCCTAAACTGCCAGGTCTCTTGAGCCACTTCTATACAATCCTCTCTCCAGATTGCTTTCTCTCATCTTCCTGTTTAACAAACTTAGCGAAGGCCTGGGAATGAGAGATGCTGTCAAGATCAAGTCGTACTGTATCTGTGTCTGCACTCCAGTTCCCAGAATACTAACGAGCAACTCTAAGGTCCAGTGGCAGGAACATCAATGCTTAGCTTTCTGCCAAAACCCATTCTCATTAGTAGGCTTACATGCATGAAAGACATATGTGGAGTTTTCAGTCTGCACAATTCTCTCATCACCCGTTATAACTAATCAGAATGCTGAGCGGATTTATTCGCGTGCAGAACGCAACCCACCGCCTTCAGCGTCTGCTGAAATGACCGTAACCTTCTTCTGATGGAATCTTCAGGCCAAGAAATAAAAGGTAGATCATAACCTTATAGGCAGACTGAATAACAGTCCTTCAGAGTCATCACTGTAAGACTGTTTTTCAAATACTTATTAAAGAAAGCTCAGATCCCAGGTGAAAGAGATACGAGAGAGCCAGAGGATGTGTTCGTTGCCCGGAGCCTGGAATTAGAAACTACAAAGGTTGGAAGTTTCATAAAGGTGAATTTGCCTCCGATCGTGGACACACTATTCGGTGGCTGCTGTGCATTTTTTTTCACTGGGGTCTCTGTTCAGGGCAAATGCCCTGGGGTGAGAGTCAGGAGTCCTGAGGACTAGTCCCGGCTGTGCCCCTATCGGTTGTGTGACGTTAGGAAAGTCGCTAAACTTCTTTGAGCTCCCAAATCTGGGGAGCCAGCCCCCAGCAGTCTACCTTACTGAGTTGTTACTCAAATCAAAATGAACACGCTATGAGAGAGTGCTTCGTAAAGACGCTGTAGATATTTCTAAAGATATATGATCACCCTCCAAAGGCGGTAGTGAGAACAGAAGTCTCTCATCTCTGTTTTCAAAGGAATCACCTTCTAGACATACTGCTGAGAAGTGGCATTTGGGAGTGCGACCGCAGAAGACCGTCTACGTCACAGGATTCAAAAGCAGGCAAGAGCTCACTGTTTCACTCGTTCACCATCTCTGCTTACGTTCGCCCTTGAGTCCTTATCTCACCATCCAGTGCAATACTTGGAGGACTTAACGAGCACACAGTGGGTACTCATACATGTGAGACAAACCAAAGAATGCTAGTCTAAAGATTTCAGTCCCTCTGGTGCAGAAAGGTCGTCCATGGGAAAGAAACTGGGGGGATTTCTGGGAGCCTGAGTCTAGGGTAACCAGCCAACTTGGACTTGGATTTCTGGGACAAACTGCTCACTTGACCTGAGCGTCATATTTGAATATCCATTTTGCCTCCTCCCAGCTGGCAGGGAATAAAGTATGTGAACTAAGGGAAGTCTGGTGGAAAGCATGTGCGTCTCTGAGTTCCCAAAGAGTTTATCCCTAGAGATTTATAGCCTGGGCATTTCCCCTCTCCTTTTGCCCCTATTAGTTTCAATTTCCCTAGCTGACACCATCCTTTCACTGTCAGGAATCCAACAGACTCACACCCCTTCTATTTTTCCTGCATCACATTATCACCTCTAAGATAGATCCCTGATCCCTGTTGGTGGCTTCCTGCCACTAGCTAAATCTCCTACCTAACAGCTCAAGGCATTCGGTGCAAAACTGCAGCCTTCAGCAGGGCTCGGACCTGGAGCTGTTGGGCTTGCCCTGTGCAACATTCACCAGCAACACACGTGTGCTGCAGAACTGCCATCTGGATCGAGCACTGACTGGTGCACACAGCAGGGAAATGACATTTTGGGCCACTGAGGAGATGTGATCGGTGGGGATTTCCCCTTTAAAAACTTACAGCAAAAGCCTGCCTGAGACTATTCAGTATTCATAAGTGGAAAGCAGAGATGGCGTTTCTGTTCCGCCAAGAGCAATAGCTATTTATCATAGCAAATGACTGAAATAGTTATATGTACAATGCTTTACTCAGTGCTGTAAATTACGGTACACAGAAGATTAAACTTAAGCCTAACGCTACCCTTGAGCTTCAACAGCTGAGTCCTATAAATGGGTACCCGTTAAGAAGAGAGAACCTTTTTCCTGGTTACTGTTTAAAAGTGTATCTCTATTAAAAGCTTGTCTTAGCCATAAATTACCAGGAAGCCTGCCCCTGGCCCCAGGCAAGCTCTTCCTCGGGGCACTGACTCACAGAGTCACATCTAAATGACACAGTGACAAGCTTGAGAGTCAAAGCATGTGCTGTGCTGACCTCCAGTGGGATGGAGGTAAGAGGGACTTCGCATGGGTCTGAACGAGCACTTACTTCTGGCTCTGGGCCAGGAGAGGGGTGGGAGGGCTCTGCAGGGCCTTAAGGAGATCTTCAAAATTGAAATGATCCCGAACTCCATCAATCTAAAGAAAATGCTTCTTCTGGAATCTGCTGTTCCGTGAAGTATCAAGGAACCTTGACCTGGAGCCGAAGCCCCACTTTTTTTTTTTTTTTTTTTGTGGTACGTGGGCCTCTCACCGCTGTGGCCTCTCCCGCTGTGGAGCACAGGCTCCGGACGCGCAGGCTCAGCGGCCATGGCTCACGGGCCCAGCCGCTCTGCGGCATGTGGGATCTTCCCGGACCAGGGCATGAACCCGTGTCCCCCTGCATCGGCAGACAGACTCTCAACCACTGCGCCACCAGGGAAGCCCCGAAGCCCCACTTTTAACTAACTACATTTTATTCTCCAAGCACTTGCTCCTCAAAGTGTGGTCCATGGACCAAAAGCGCCAGCATCACCCGGGAGCATGTTAGAAACACAAACCTGCTGAATTCAAATCTGCATTTTAGCAAGAAACCCCCAGGGGGCTTATATGCACATTAAATTTGGGGTAACAAGGGATAAGTAAGCAGGTGTTAACAGGGAGGAACCCCTTGATTTTCACACTGGAAATCATTACAAGTGACAAACAGGATTTATGGGAACAGGTCCTAAGAGTGGGCTGTATGATTCTGAGCTCTCTTTTGTCCAATCCTACTTCAGAACATTTTCAGGAACTTGAAAGGTTTTTATGAGCTGGGAATGAATGTATTACTCTGAACTAGAGATATGACCCGAAACACCCCAGGGTGTAAAACAGAGTGAATTAGCAAAAAGTTCATGCTTTGTAAATCAATCATAATCCTCTTGGGAATCAGGAGGCTGAGAACGCATGGCAATGTTTTGAGCCAGGATTTCAATTCTTTGTTGTAATTACCAGTTGACTTTAAGTGGGATATGTATGTAAAAATCTATGTTGTTTGAGAAGATAGAGATCCTGAACAACCGTATTCTTTATGAGAAAAAATTATTGTTCAGTATACATGTTAAAAACTTAATGCACTAAATAAATAGATAGATTTAAATAGATAGGTAAAGAAATAAAATAAAATCTATTGTGGCCAAGCTAGCAGAGGGGAAAATGGCAAGACGGTTAAGAAAACTGCTAATTTAAGGGAAGGCAGGAAAGGAAAACAAAAACAAATAAAATGCAAGGTACACAGAATGCAAATTAAAAGACAGAGATAAGTCCAAATATATAAAGTAATCACAATAAATGTAAATGGATAAAACTCACCTATTAAAAGACACTATCAGATTGGACTTTTAAAAAAGCCAGCTATATACTACTTACAAGAGAGACACCTAAAACAAAATGACACAGAAAGGTTGAAAATAAAAGATTGGAAAGAGATAAGGCAAATACACATTGACCAAAAGAAAATTAGGTGGCAATGTTAATCAGATAAAATAGGACCTAAGGCAAAAGCATTAATAGGGACGAAGACTCCACCACTAAAATGACATGAGTCATAAACTTACATGTATCCAATAGCACAGCCTGAAAATTGTACTGCAAAAGGTGTTAGAATTTCAGGAGAGACTGACACACAACCATCATAGTAGACTTAAAACTCCCTTCTCAGAAACTATAGACCAAGCGGACAAAAATGGTGAGGATAAATAGGATTTGAATAACAAAATAAACAATTAATATATGGAACCCTGCACATAAAAGAGAGATTATACAAGTTTTCTAATAACATATGACACATTAAAAAGAAAAAAGCATGATCACAAAGGAGATATTCTAAGTTATAAAACAGGTAACATAACTTTCCCTGGCGATCACAAATGAAACGAGAAATCAAAAATAAAACAAGAGTAAGGCCCCCCGTCACCACCCTTTACATTTGGAAACTAAAACTACGCTCCTTAATTACTAATTGGCAATGATGTGATTTTTTTTTTTCTATGTGTGGCCTAGTTGCTATGGGACCAGGTTAATTTATATGACATTTGTCATGGGTATCACCAGAAACAGGAAACTCCCCAAGCCATTATAGCTTCATTATTTTGTACTTTGAACTAAATTCTAACCCAAAGGGAAGGTGAAGTACCTGACTCCAGGAAGAAAAGAAGGGGTGTGCGTGGGTTAACTACAACCTAGTCGTACAGCACCAGAAGCTGCGGTTGGCTCATTCCCCAGACTGTGCCCTATTCTATCACACTATACCCATCTCTTGCTGCTAGCCACTACTGGCTGGACGCAGAGACTGTCCTAGCAGTGCTCTAGTCACCTGGGCAAAGGTGCCATTCAACTGATGTGGCATCCTACAATCAGTAGGGTCCTGGAACCGAGCAAATTCTGTAGTTAACAGTTTACATAGGACCCTCTGTCTGCTTGTTCACAGGGCCAAGCACTTCTTAAAAATGATTGCGGAATGCTGCACAGGAGACACACAAGAAAAATATAGGTCCATGTGTCCCTGGGGTAGAAAGCCCCCCAAATCGATCCCAAACCAACCACTTCCTCTGGACTGTGCTGCCAGTTCAACACAATTCCAGTGCTGGCTGAATAATGAAAGAAATATTAAAAAGAAAAACACCAAACAACCTAAAAAGAATAGAATGCAGGATGGGGTGATACTGATCAAATCGCACTGATGATAGGTCTGCAAGTTCTGTGGGCCAGCAGGGGCGGGGGAGATGGAGCAGTAAGAAAATAAAAGAGAGGACCAGAGCTCTTCTGCCTGTGCCACGGACACCTGTGGTGGTCAAAACAGCCCTGTGGTTCCCTGGCTCACAAGCAAGCCACAGAGTTGGGGCAGCTCTCAGGGGACCACTCCCCCTGCCCTGGGCCTCCTCACTGGTCTCTCAATCCTTCTCAAACATCACCAACACTGCCCCCCATCAAAGAGTATCCTAGGCAGAGGTGTGTCGTCAGCACAGAGGCTTCCCACCAACTACCCCCTCGGGTGAGTGTCACAGTGGTAAGCACATGACACGGGCAGCTGAAAAAGTGGCACCAGAATTTTCAGAGCTGCTGTCCAGGTCCTTCCCCTTTCAACGCTCCGGTGACTTAATTCATACGCACCTGGAGAGAGTGCCGCCATCAGACGATGCCCTAGAGCTGACTGTCATGCAGGTCACTGAGTCAGGGGTCAGTCGGGGCTGGTGTTAATGGGACCTCACTGCTGGGGACTGGGCAGCAGCGCTCCTGATGGGGGCGGCTTGTTTGAGAGGGATACCTACGGGGTGGGGACAGCCACTTAGCGAGACGAGTGGAAAATCGTAGCCACCCCACCAGGGAAGCCATACTCATCTGAGAAAAATGCATCTCTGGAGAAGCCTCAGGAATTTGAAGAAATAATTCCTGGGAGAGAAAAGCAAAGCATCTACGATGCTAATAAACAAGCAAGTAACAGGGTTAGTCAGAAACCAACCCTTAGACAGAAGTCCATAGCTCCAGTTTTGTAAAACAAAGACCAGAGTTGCTTTCTCTGGAAAAAAAAAAAAGATTATTCATTCCACGTGAAGTAAGATTCATCATAGTGAAATTGTTTACTTATTTTTTCATCATTTACTCCCCTCGATTTACATTTTCCCCTGGATGTATTTATTTCCCACGCGTCTCCTACACAGCAATTCCCCAATGTGCACTCATTTTTCAGTAGTGCCTGGCCCCATGAAAGACCAAAGGAAAGGCCTTGGGCAAGCTCTTCACTACAGGATTTCCTCAATTCCAGTATGCCACCGATGGTAAGAGGCCACATCAACTTAACAGCACCTTTTCCAGAAGACAAAAAAAAAACCCTGCCATAGTAAATATACACATGATATGGGAAGAAGCACTTGGACTTTAGAAACAATAGGGCTGGGAACCTTCTTTAGAGACTCCCTGCCCCGCCCCCCCAGCCCCAAGGTGAGCCTCTACATGGTGCCTCATATGTGACACTTTGGGAGGGAACTCTCAGTGACCCCAGGCAAAGCACTCAGAATCAGCTCCCGGAGCGCATACTCCAGATGCTCTTCCAAAACGAAAATTGTGATGGTGGAGTGGCAGTTTGGATGGGAGCTGGGCTCTAGCATTAGGGCGCGAGGTGAAAAGGATGGATAATCAAGCCCACCCTTGAAAACCCTTCCACTCATAAAGTACGGTAGATATGGTTTGGGGAGAGTGGGCTCTCTTCGTGGCCAGTTTCTCCTCCAGGATTGGAAAAGAGCTTTGTTTCTCTGCTTGGACACCAGAAGAAGGAGTGGGCTTGTATGTGGCACTGCACTATTAATCCAAAAAAGTGCATTATTATTATTATCATCATCATCACCATCACCCAGTGCACATGGGTGAACTCTGATAAATTCAGAGCGATGGGACTCCAAATCGAAAGAGGCGCATTTTTGTTTTTTACTGCAAGACCTCTGAGTGCTCTGATGGACTGACAGCTGCCGAGAACCTCCAGAGGGTACTCTGGCATGCGGTCTTCCCCAAGCATGTGTGTGCCCCCAGACTCCAGCTCTCAGAGCACAGATGCACTACTATGGGGAGGGAACGCTGCTTCGGAAACCCTGTTCTGCGCATTGCTTCGGATGGGGACAATGCCAAGATGACCTTTTGAATCAGTGCTGGCAACATTCTTCGCTCTCATTTAAATAAAGCGATGGCTGTTCCCCTAATTTTTCTCGGTTGATACAGCTCCGAGGAATGGAAGGGAGCAGACCATACAGCGAGGACAAGCCAGTGATGAGTCAGAAGCCGGGGGTCATGTTACAGTGTCAGCCTTCCAGAACTCAGCTGTGGTCAGGGATCAAAGGAGCAGCCTCACCAGTGCTCAGTGAGGAAGGACGGTTCCCCTGCATCAACCTCTCCAACTGCACCTGAACGCAGACAGTCATTCTCTTTGAAGGAGCAACATCTTCTAAACGAATGTCCTCGCTTACCCATGGAATGTGGCTTACTCACAACTGGGAAGCCAATTTCCTTCCATGCTCACTTTCTCCCTCCTTTCTTCCAAGATTCATTTTTTAAAAAGTGTATTGAGCACCAATAGTAGATTCAGCATTCATCGTGTTAACTCAGGGAACACAATGGTGAGCACGATGACAGGACTCCTTGAAACTCCTAGTCTGGGGGGCGGGGGTATCTGTGCGTGCGCATGCGCATGCAACAGGGTGGATAAGTAAACGAGCATTTGCGATGGCTGTCATATATGCGAATCTTGGTAAAGTGGGGAGTGCCAAAAGCACCTGAATTGGGGTTGGAAGAGTCCTTCTTTCTGCCTGTCTGTGCCCCAAGTCAGGAAATGTGCTCCAGGCTGGGACTCAGGGATGCAAAAGACACAGCCTCAGCGCTTGGGAGCTCAGTACCTAGTGCTCACAGGTGACTGCTGCACAGTGATCGGTACCATAGGACGGGGGGGATGCAGGGGGCACAGGGACCAGCTAACAATTTAGTCGGGTGGTAGCTAAGCTCAGCAGAAATGTAGGAAAACACTTAGGGTGTTGCTAGCCTAAAAAGAGGTCTATCAGTGATGTAAAAATGAAGTCATCTGTACTTGGGAAAAAAAATCCAAAGACATTAAAATGGCTATTGTCAAGGTCAACAGCAGCCTTTAGTGGCAACTAGCGACCTCTTCTCTTTTCTCCTCTCACTCAACCGCTTGGCATCTGACTGGCTCTACAAAACACTTTCTTCTCTTGGCTCCCATGTTGTCATCTTCTGCTGCTTTTCCTACCAGGTCACTGGCCATTCCCCTTCTAACTAACCCTAAATGTTGACCTCTCCCTTTTCCACCTCAATCCACCAGCAAATGTTGTCAGCTACATTTCCAAAATAGATCTCAAGTTTATCCTTTGTTATCCACCTTCACAGCTATGCATCAGTCCCTATGAGGTCTCCCAGGCTCCAAGCAGCCAGAGTGACCTTCTAAAAACACAAACCAGATGATGTCTTTCCCTCACACAGGGTCCTCCCGTGTCTTCTCACCACACCTGGAATGAAGCCCGAACTTTGGGCTCTGCTCTACAGGGCTCTACAGTAGTGGTCCCCCCCACCTCTCTGAAGCCCTCAAACACACCTCACCTGGTGTGCTCTACCTACAGCTCAATCACATTATTGTTTATCAATACATTATTTAACCTACCAAAACACAGGCTTCAAGAAACCCACACTCTTTTTTTTTTTTTGTGGTACGCGGGCCTTTCACTATTGTGGCCTCTCCCGTTGCGGAGCACAGGCTCCGGAAGTGCAGGCTCAGCGGCCACGGCTCACGGGCCCAGCCGCTCCGCGGCATGTGGGATCCTCCCGGACCAGGGCACGAACCTGTGTCCCCTGCATCGGCAGGCGGACTCTCAACCACTGCGCCACCAGGGAAGCCCTAGAAACTCACACTCTTATTTGTCTCATTCACCACTGTATCTGCAGCATTAGAACAATGCCTAGCATACAGTAGGTGCTCAATAAATATTTTTAAAATAAATTAACGAATCAAAGCTATGTGACTCTAGAGAATGTAATCCAAGAGATTCAGCCTTCAAGAAACAGGCTTGAATGAGATTATAACTGTAAGTTTTTTTTTTCAATTAAAGATGAATTCAATAATACTAAAGTAAAAAAAATGCTAAAGTTATGAAGATCCTCTTAATCTATCTCTAAATTTGAGCTGAGCCGTTATATATGCTTTTTTTTTTTTGGCCATGCCATGTGGCATGTGGGATCTTAGCTCCCCTGACCAGGGATTGAACCCGCGCCCCCTACAGTGGAAGCACGGAGTCTTAACCCTTAACCACTGAACCACCAGGGAAGTCCTTGGTTTGTTTACTTGTAAAATTTTACCTGGTTTACAGAAACTTGCAAGAAAAGGGAATTCCATTGAATTTAGAGGAAACCATCTACTGTTTGACGGGGGGAGCGTCTCATGGATCTGCTCATTTGCTGGAGATGAACAAGAAGCTAAAGACAGAACTGATGGTGGTACCCACTCCACCTCTTCTGCAAGCTTGCTTCTTTTTACTTTTTGATATTTAAAGGTCTATGCAAATGCTGTGGCTCTCAAAACATGAACTGTAACTGATTTATTCCTCCTTTCTGAATTCCCTCAAAATTGTGCCCAAGTTCTTTACCTAAGCCAACAAGCAGACAAGATCAGTGGCATAGGTTAGAAAGATGAGAAAGAAACAGGGAGCTCAGGTGCCCCCAAGCACTGCATTTAGTCCCCAGCATCCTACAGGGGACCAAAACAACCTTTCTGTATGGAAGTGTAGTTACACTGCTGCAGGGAGTTTGAGATCCAAAACATTGAACCAGTACAGTGGTTAAAGTGATCTAGAGTCAGACATAGATTGGAACCTTGGTTCTGCGACTTACATCAGCCTGATTTTGAAGAAATTTCCTAAATCCTCTGAGTCTCCCTGTCCTTGGCTGTGAGATGAGAATACTATGACCACAGCACCTTAGGGTGGCTAACAAAAATCTTAGCATATATAAGTGCTCAATAAGTACATTAGCTTTATTGTTGGCTTTGGTATTTTTGTCTGCCATTAGCAGAGAAAAAAGAAAAGCCAGGGTTTGGGACCAGGTCAGCCTGCTATGTTCTAGACACACCTTTAATTCTAATTAGAGCAGCGCTAAGTTCAAAATACAAACATGTGAAGTGGAGCAAAATGTGGCCCCACTTTATCGTAGATTCTTTCAGTTGTGATGCTTGATTTAAGGCAGAGCCATTTGTTAGTCCGTGATTTTTTTCCTTAGGGATCTTCTTATTATAGGGATTTCCTTAGGATCTCTCGTATGACTGCACTTTACCAGGGACAATGGAAAGATGAAATAAGAAGAAAGAACAGCAGACATTGTTTCTGATCATAAGGAACCCGAAAGATATATCAAGCCAAGAGTTAATTCTGAATCGGGGATCCATTCATCAAATTAAGGTTAAAAAAGAATCCCACTAACAAAATCAAGTTTGCACAGATTCACTCATTCTTGCCAAGTCTTATTAGTTAATACTGTCAGACTTGACAAAGAATATGTTTGATGAGACCAATTTACTTTAATTATTTTATACGTCTCTGGTATAAATAATCTAGTCTCATAAAAGACAACCCACAATAACAACAACAGAAATTTAATCTCAACAAATGAATTCAACTTAATTGACCAAAAACTCCAGCCCTGCTCTGTGGCAATCTACACTTTCAGAAAGGAAGTTCTGGCAGGATAATTAGCCGGTGATGATACCCGGGAAGCCCAGGGGCACTGGCATTGAGAGGGACGACTTTCTCTAGGGCTCAGAAGCACAAATGGTTTGTTTCCTGCTCAACTAGAGGTCACCCGGAGATAGACAAAATAAAAAGAACAATTGCAGGAAACCTTGGAACCTCGTTAATGAGGCTTCCATGTGTGGCACTGCTGGGCTCTGCTGCTCTGGGTACCCACCCAGCATCGGCATCTGGATGTGGACGGGAGGGCTGGAGGTAACAACCTCCAGCAGCCAGTTGCTGTCACTCATTTATTTTGCAGCCCAGCCCCTCTGCTTCAGCTCACAGTTCATTAAATTCTACTGCATCACCATCAACATGCAAAATAGCTACTTGAAGGGCATTCAAAAATATAATCAGAAAAGGGAATAAAAAGCCCTCTCTGAGAGAGAGGGACAAAAATTAATCCTCTCTTGTCTACTGAGTGACAACTAGGTTCTTTGGTTCTAACATGTATATTATTTAAGTAGCAGTGACATCCAACGATTATCTCTGTCTGATGGATGGGGTGTGGGGCTGTATAGTTCTCTGCTTGGAGGGTAAGCACCAAATGTGGCTGAAAAATTCTGAAGGATCTGTGTATATGGATAGGTTATTTCTTTTGCCATTTTTTCCCCTTTTTTGATTTTCAGGTGGGGAGGACTGAGACTTTATGGACTTCTGCAACATATCTTGTTTTATGCTTTGAATATGACTGTGGTGGGGAAATTATCCTGATGACCCGTGCACACACACTCACTTGAATGTGGAGAAAAACTTAAATACAGAAAAGCACAAAATATGATAGGACAAATGGAGATGTTATATTTTATGGCAGTGGTTTTCAACTGGGGGCAATTTTGTCACCTAGGGGACACTGGCAATTCCTGGAGACAGTTTTCGCTGTCATGACTGGGGGTGGGGGCTGCTACTGACATCCAGTGGATAAAATACAGGGAAGCTGTTCGACATCCTACAACGCACAAGACGCCCCCATAACAGAATTATCCAGCCCCAAATGGTAACAGTGCTGCCGCTGAGAAACTCTTCTTCATGGTAGTTCATTATGTAAATATATTAGGAGATAAGGACAGAAAAAAAATCATACTCCTTTCATTTAGGCAAATCATACAATCCCATAAATGCTCAACCCAGTTACAACACCACAGCTTGGATCTGCCTATTATTCTTCCCTTTACTTATAATATTTCAAATTGATTAAACGTATGCAACTACTAAAAGTAATAAAAATATGTTTCCATTGCAGGTATCTTGCACCTCCTAGTTTTGAGCTTGCATACAGGCTTGTGGACACAGATGGGAGCCCCCCTGCCCCCGCTCCCCCCCCCACACACATGCACACACCACACACAGAGGATTCTTTTCGGAAGATATGGTAATACCACTCTCTCTGGGTTGAGGTTGGGACCCACAGCATCGACACAAGAGGAGGAGTCACAAATGTCACCCTCACACTCCATGGTAATCATAAGTGAATATTCTCTGGAAGAGATTTCATTATAAATCTCTGTAGCTTATCACTTGGTTAACAATAGCTTGACTTTTTTTTTTTCCTAAAGTAAACTTTGTTCCACCACTGTGCTAAGTACTTCCCACGTGCGAGTTCCTTTAATCATCACAACAATCTTACGAGATAAACTACGATCCCATTTTAAGAATAAGGAGACTGAAGCACAGAGAGGCAAAGTAACCTGCCCAAGGTCACACAGCTAATAAATGGAAGAGCTGGGACTTGAATCTAGGCAGACTGACCCCAGGGAGGCTATTCCCAACCACGAGGCTCCTACATCGTGTCAGTGCGTCAAAGCCACAACTTGGGCTGGACAGCTACGAGAGACAGGGATGCCTGCCGAATGGGATCAGGACGCCCAAGGCAAGGCTTTTTCTGTTTTCCCCTTGTCTACGCCTAAATAACCTCATCAACTAACCTAAGCGACTTTAGAAACAAACCAATTCCTCAAAATCCTAGATCTCCTGGGTAGAGGTTTAAAAAGTATCCAAAGGGCCCATGTACAGAGGAAACGGACCTAAGGGGCCCACACAGATAGGGTGGCACAGAAAATGGCCTGCAGGGAGCCCCTACCCCTACATCAAGCAGAGGGTCTCCTGAGCAGTGGGCATGCCTACTTTTTACGTCTCGGACACCAGCTTGGGGCACAAAGTCAGGAGCAACAGGAAAGCAGACAGTGCTGGGAGCGGGGCTTCACATGACCCCCATACGGGGAGGCGGCCAAGGCCAGATGGACCTCGGCAGGGACCCCAGAGAGACACTGGGAGCTTCATGGTGTTTCCAAAGGAGCTGACACTGGGGCCGCATGTGAATGTAAACCATACTCATAAAAGGCAGATCCTCAGAACTCCTGGCAATGTAATCATCTTCAGGCCAACAAGTCCTGCCTCAAGAGTGTGGGAAGCCGAAGATGAATCACAGGCCAGAGTCCGCAGGCTGACCTCTGCGCACACATCCCCCGAGACAGGGAGAGAAACGAAGGCAGGAAGCACTTGACTGAATTGGTTTTCCCATTTTTCATAAGAAACATTCAACTTAATAAAAAATAGCCGAACTTTATTGACAATAATAGCTACCCTTTCTTTCTTTCCTTACTATGTGCCAGGAAACTACTTTATCTCTGTTCTTCATAGCAACTCTGCAAGGCAGGAACTATCGCCTTCATTCTAGAGGAAAAGGAGGCTCAGAAAGGTCACGTAATTAGCCCAAGGTCTCACAGCTAGTAACTTGGGTCTGTTTGACTCCAAAATTCATGATTTTTCCACAATGGCTTTCACTGTTTCACATTACTTGTCAACCTCCAAAGTCCTCAGAACCAACTGCCTACACACACACACACACGCACACACACACACACACACACACCCTTATTTCATTTAACTTAAGCAGGTCACTGAAATCTTGAAGGCTGCCATGCATCCATCTCTCTGGATATATGATCCCTAAAATCAGGAGCTGAATCACAGGTGCTAAGAACGGGCAAGTTTCCAAGAGAACACAGGTCCAGTCCCCTGTCGTTTAAAACGGTGACAAGTCCAGGGTCTAAGGGCTGGGCAAGGCCCAGCTGGGATCTGGCCCCAGGTGTGCTGGACCCTGGGCTGTGTCCCTCCCACCGCACCTCAGCTCTGCTTCCCGGGGCCACGGCCGGGGATGCATGAACGCATTTCTAGGTGCTGGGAATACAGAGCTGAAAAGGTACATCCCGAGTCCTGAGAGGATCCTAGAAGCTGGCGGATGTGCTGAGACAGTCCACAGATAAGTGAAGTGCGCGGCAGAAGGTGGGAGGCATTGGAGAACAGAGTTCTATGGATATGAAGAGGGATGAACCGCGTCCAGCTGCTGGCCATGGGGAGATGGCACGGGGAGAAGAGGAATGAACGCATGCTCTGGGTGTGCCTGCAGGAAGGCGCCTCTGGCCAGTCATTCCGCACCAACAACTCCCCCGAGGCAGGCAGCGCACCGATCTTATGGATCAGGTGGAGAGACAGGAGGCTACCTGCCTGAGATCACGCAGTTAATGAGGGAGTCATGTGAACTGCTTTGCCTGCCTCCAAAGCCCACGTTCTCTCCACTTTAAAACTTCAGATGCTGTTCTGCGGAGCCCTGGCGGGTTGAGAGGCCAGGAGTAGGCCAGGGACCCCAATTTCAACCTCTCTGGCTCTGCTGTGTATCTATATCCGTATTTGGGTTCTACAGATGAGACTCCGTTTGACAGAAAGCTCTGCTGCTAACAAGATCGAGTTTGAAACCCTGTACTATGATGTGTTACCTGGAAGGCAAGTGGGTCAGGCCTTTGAGTTTGGGCTGGGACAAGAAGGGCATGTGACCCACGCTGGGAGGCAGTGAGGGACAATGGCTAGGCAAGCAGGCGGGGCACGCACTTCCCTCTCTCTGGAGCGACGCGGCCTGCGTTCAGAATCAGGCTTTACACCTGCTTAGCTTTGCAACCCTGGGCAAGGTGCTCCTAAGCCTTAGCTGCCTCAAGTTCAAAATGGGGGTAACACTGGTACCTACTTCATGGGGGTGTTGAGAGGGTCAGGATTACACGTTCAAAGATAAAGAAAACATATAGCATGGTGCCCGGCACTTAGCACAGTGCCATTCTCGTTAACTTGCTGATTACAGCGAGGCTAGTCATAGGAGGTGAAAGAGCAAAAAAGGAAATACTATGACACTATAGGAGGAATTTTTAGGGCAACTAAGAAATCCTCACTGTTCCCGGAGTGTTGCTCTCGTTCTGAGCTCTGCCTCGTGTTCTCCTGCCCTTGATAAATGCGGGCTGCGCACCCGAAAGACGAGGGAGGCTTAGGGGCCTCCGTCTGCTGAGATGTGGCCACACCCCCATCGCTGCTTGTCAGCTGATTCAGCAAGAAGCTCAATGGAGACGGGGCTTCGGGGGATGAGATCGGTGACCCCAAACCCCCAAACTAATTTACTGCCACTGTTCAGGAGGTGGCCACAAACCCCCTGGCTCTCCCCCTAAGCTCAACTTGCTCTGGCACCAAAAGGCCTAGGACAGAGGGAGGCACATGTCTCAGCCCGGCCGAGCCCCAGAGGCCTCCTTCGCTGGCTAGATGAGGCCTTGCCTTGGGCGGAATTCTGCAGGGCACAGTGGGGTCCCAGGTCCCTTTTAGGTTCTTGCCGTCAGGGACCCTGCCAGCGAATTAAGTTCCCAGAGGAGGTTGTGACGGCTTATGGGATTTCTGTCTGTCTTGTTCACTGCTGCACCCCAGTGCCCAGAACAGCAGCACATCCCATGAATGAATGAATGACGATCCCTTTTGGCATCTTCATGAGACAAACAGAAGCAGGGGCCGCGGAGCTTCCACAGTCCCCCCCTGACCCAGCAGTTGGGTGGGATCTTCCTGCCACTGCTCTGCTCTTGACTCCCTCTCCTGTCACCCCAGCTGGTAGCACCACCGCCGGGCCTCTGACAGCCTCCCTGGGAGAGGCTTGACCTTTTCTCTCCTCCAGGGAGAAGGAAGGGTCATAGCTACAGAGCCTCAAGCAAGAAGATCAGCTCGTGCCCAGCGCACGACTTGCTCCTGTGTCATGCTCATTCTGCCAGAAACGAAAATGTTGGAGCTGGAAGCGCCCGCGGAAGTCACCTCTTGTGGAAGAAACGAGGAAACCAAACACTGAGACATTTAGCAAGTAGCCCCAAGTCACAGAGCTGGCTTCCAGGAGGGGCAGGAGACCTGGCCTCTCAACAGAGCTCTTTGTACGGCACTTTCCAGGAGCCTCTATGCCTGTGCAGGTCAGAGAGTCTCAGAAGCCTGGATTCTCTATGTATTATAAACACAAAACACACCTAGAGTTTACGCACAGACGCAGGTTATACATATATATGCAGCTATGTAAATGACATATACGTATATACATGTTCATAAGTGATATTAGGATATATATAACTATTCTGTAGTCCCAAATACATTTACTAGAGAGCTTAGATAAGCCCATCTCCTTTTATTTCATACCTGTTTATTACAGGATGGTGATAACTGCAGGGCTGGGGTAAAATAAGAAATCCTGAGTGTGAGAAAGGGGAAGCATGTAATTTGCAAAAGCGTATTTGATATTATAATTGCTTTGTTTTTTTTTTTTAGGCACAATATTTAATGTGCTTTGAAATTTAACAGTAAAGAAGGGCATTTGGATTTTACGTTCGACAAAAAAGGAGGAGAGTTTAAACCAAAAGACTGGGAACTACTGCTGGAACTCAGAGCATATGACAACTTTGGAAATTGGCTGGTCCAACACCCCGTGTGAAGACAGGAAACCTCCACTCAGAGAGGTTAAGTCACTTCCTGTCTCAGATCAGTAGCTGTTTATTTGCTATAGGGGAGCAGCCTCGTGGAGGTTATCTGTTGTAAGTCCACACAGCACCTGCACTGAAGGAGACCAGCATTTGCTGCGGAACAGCTGAAGGGAATTTCTCACTTCAAGGATATAAAGATACAAAGGGAAAGTGAGTTCCCAAACAGGCCTGGCTTTTTTTTTTTAACAAGGATGATTCTTGGAAGAGGAGAAGCTGAACCTGTGGCTTTGCTACATGCATTTCTCGAGGGGCAGCAGCCCAGTGGTCCCACACGGGACCCAACCCTCCTGTGTGTCCATACAGGGAGACTCCGCCGTGCCCTCTCTCAGGGGGACCCAATGTCAGGTTGCGAGGCTGCAGGAGGGACTGCTCCAGCCACCACTGCCCCTCCCCTTCGTCATCTGCAGAGGCCACCACCCATCTACCTAAACAATGAGAGGCTTTCTCTCTGGTGTCCCGGCAGGACTGAGTGTGTGGGCAGAAGGACTGCAGCTTCTAAGACAGGCAGCCTGGGAGCAGAGGTAGAGCCCCAGGAAGAATTCACCCATAGCCTTGGGCTAAGACAGACCCAGGGCCAGACCACAGGGGACGGTTCCTCCCTGATGTCGGACACTGGCCGGTGCAGGAGTCCACTTACCGCAGTGGGACTGGAAGACCTGCGGCTTGACGACCTGGTTACAGGCACTGCACACCACGAGGTAGAAGTCGTCGTGTGCTGGGTAGTGGCCAAACAAGTGCATATCTGTGGGGGAAAGGAAAACAGGTTGTTTTGAAAAAGCAACCAAGTCTCAGAAGGTGGACGGTTTCTTCTTGGCATTTCCTCGAGGACAGTTTTTCAAACAAGACGCGCAGAAAGCAATCATCTTTACGAAAGGGAAAGCAGTTTCTCCTAATGCAGCTCCCTACTCTCAGGGAAGCCCGTGCCTCAGAGAACCCCTCCTTATTTTCCTTGCAAACAGACGGCTACCCCTGTTGGTTTGGTCAGCGAGGTTGGGCTGCCTGGAATCACATGCTATGGGGAGTGACCCTGTTCTGAAAGAGGGCCCTTGGGTTAGCTGGGACCCAACAAGGCTCTAGTCATTTTAGGATGGGGGAGCTCCTCCAAACCCATTTCAGCGTAGGCAGAGCCCTCCCAGGTGAGTGACGGGGCGAGAAAGACTGGAGAGACAGAGGAGTCATCCTGGTCTCGGCAGCTGCCTGGGCTCCCCATCACCTGTGGGAGACTCCAGGGTAAAAGGAAGTGTCCAGACAAGTGGCTTGTCGGCCGCCATCATTACGCATTCTTTATGTGGCAAAGATTTCCCGAGTGCCTAAGTGTGCCGGGTACCGACCATGCTGGGTTCCAGGGATAACTGGTGAACAAGAACGAATGCCCTGCTCTGCTGCAGCAGAAAAGAGAAGAATTAACCGAATCACACAAGTCATCACTTGGTTGTTACAGTGGTACCTCCTAAGGAGGAGATGTACAGGGTCCCATGAGAGGGTGTGGCAGGTAGACCTAACCTTGTCTGAGGCATTGGAGAGGCTTCCCTGAGGAGGGGTCAGAGAGAGAAAAGGCCAGGGGAGGGAGAGGAACGTTCCAGGTCTGCCGAGGAAGGAGATTCTGTGTGTCAGCAGAACCTCTTGGCTGGAACAGAACAAGGGGGGAGCCCAGAAGGTGGAAGCCTTGTGGACCAAGGTAGAGATTCTGAACCTGGCTTTAAGATCACTGGGAAGCTACTGAAGGTTTTTAAGCAAAGAAGTGACAGAGTCAGATGGACACTGTTAGAAGATCAGTTATGTGGCCTACGAGACACAATCACATAGGTCCACACAAAAACCTGCCCACGCGTGTTCACTGTAGCATTATTCATAACAGCCCAAGGGTGGAAGCAACCCAGATACCCATCAACTGCTGAACAAATAAATGAAATGTGATCTACCCATACAATGGGATATTATTTGGGCATAAAAAGGAGTGAAGTACTGATACCTGCTACAACATGGATGAACCTTGGAAACATATGCTAAGTGAAAGGAGCCAGTCACCAAAGCCCCCGTATTATATGATTCCATTTACATGAACTGTCCAGAACAGGCAAAACTAGAGACAGAAAGCAGATGAGTGCTTGCCTTGGGCTGCGGGGGGCCCTGGAGGGAACTGTCGGACAGCTGCTAAAGGCTACGGGTTTCTTTGGGGGTGATAATAATGTTCTAAGATTGATCGTGGTGACGGCTGCACAACGCTGTGAACACACTACAAACCACTGAACAGCACGCTTTAAACGGGTGAATTGTGTATGTGAATTATGTCTCAAGAAAGCTGTGTGTGTGCAGGGGGTCAGCTTGGAGGATTCGGTGGTCACACCTCCTCGCCCACCGTGGGGTGGGGGGCACTCTGCCGGCCTCTCCTTAGCTGACTGGCTCCAGGGCCACTGAGAGCAGGGTGGACAGAGGAAATAAAAGACACGTTCTGCATGAAAGTCTTTGCGTCGCAGAGCTGAGCTTCCTCTCCCCAGCCCCCCCATGCCCTCGTTTTTTAGACTCAACCTGTGTCTTTACTGAAAACCACCGGGCGCACGATGGTTCTCCCAGCTGCAGGGCGAGGCCACAGGGAAGCCAAGTTCCTTCTGATTCGGGCACGGCTCATTTATAAGCCAACACAGGCTTCCAGTGCAGCCCCGATGCTTAGAGGGAAATGGAACCGACCCACTTGTCACACGGCCGGGAGCCAAGACCCCCACCCCAGAGGAGGCTGGACTGAAAGGGTGAGAAGGGCCCCCATTGCTGGGTCCCCTCCACGTGCGAGGAACCCGCACACCTGCGGCGGGATGCGGACCAGACCGGGGCACAGGCGCACTGAGCCTCTGCATCATCTGTGGCTCTGGTCGCAGCCCATCATTTCCCCTCTAGGACTCGCCTCTGTTTCCACTCTGACTAAGACATTACCGGAGGGGAGCGTTATTAGTCAGTGCCTGGTATGCGGAGGCCTGTGGAACGAGGAGGCCTGAGAGAGAACCCAGCTGTTACAAAGGCCTGCGGCGTGGGGAGGCCCAGGCCGGGCCCACCCAGCATGTCCGGGGCCCTTGCTTCAGAGCCTCCCAGCGCACAGAGGATGCACCCGGTCCCACACTGCTGACACCACTCCTGCTTTACATTTTATTTACAGATTATTTTTATAATATATAGTCTTTTTTTTAATAACAAAAGTGATCCATGTTCTTTGAGGATACATATGAAAAATACAGAAAAGCCAGAAGAAATAAAAAAAAAAAATCACTGGCAATCTTTATTAACACTTTGCATCTTATTTAGATTTAGTCACATTTTCTATCCAGGAACATGTGAAACCAGGAACTGGCAAGGGCTAAGACATTTATTTATTCAACAGCATTTCCTGAGCTGCCTTCCAGCCTTTCTGCAATAGATCAGGCTAAAAAGGCATGAAAGAAATGCATTAATTAAAAAAACAAAAAAGCGCATCCACAAAATTTTCATGAGCACCTACTCTGCACCAGAAGCTGTGCGGAGTATGGGAGGCTGAGAGCTGTGGGCGAGGAACGCACCTCTGCACCTTTGTCGTGCGCGCCTGATGATATGCCCAAGGCCTGTCAGGCCTCCAGCTGCCGTCCCATTTCAGGATTCCTCCAGGAACCTGTAGACCCCACCCCCTACACGCACCTCTAGGTCGAGAGTTGAAGGTGAAGGTTAGGCTGGTCAGAGACTGGCCACCCTGGGGGTGTCCCCTTCTAGGCCCTTCACTCCACTGGGACTCTCCTTGGTTTCCTCCAGGGCAGTTTCAACCATGCACACGCCTGCTCAGAGCGTGTCTCCTGTGGAAACTGAGAGGACCTGCTGGCCTACTTGATTATTCCTTGGTGATCAGGCCTTAGAATCTCCTCGACAGGCTGCCCAGGCTCTGGGAGAGCCTGGCAGATGCGGAGCGAGATAAGGACACCTGGCTTCTCAGCACCACCACGTCGCGGGGCCAGGCCATCTCGGTCCCTGTGTGTCTGCTTGGGGATGAGGAAGGAAGGCCGGGGAGAACTGGAAACTACTATGTCTGGCATCATGCTAGGCATCCTATTATTAATTCTCCCTCTCTCTCTCTCTCTCAATTTACCACCCAAATAGAGCTGGCAGCTCACAGTTTAAAACAGGGGTGTGTTGACGTGGGCTTGTACCAGCTTTCGAGAGCCAACTGTGCAAGTCTCCCAACTTGTTCAGTGAGATCAAGGTGGTAACTTGAAATCAGCCCTGGTGAGAGTATTTTTTTTTTTTTGGCAGTACGCGGGCCTCTCACTGTTGGGGCCTCTCCCGTTGCAGAGCACAGGCTTCCGGACGCGCAGGATCAGTGGCCATGGCTCACGGGCCCAGCCGCTCCGCGGCATGTGGGATCTTCCCGGACTGGGGCACGAACCCGTGTCCCCTGCATTGGCAGGCGGACTCTCAACCACTGTGCTACCAGGGAAGCCCTGGTGAGAGTATTTATACCACAGAAATGGGCACTACAAATCTTCTCTTTTCTTTGGAAAGCCGCGTTGTTAAACATTTACTGGTGCACCACTGAACGAAGATGGGAAGAAAAGGGAAAAGTGAAATCACCTGTAATGACACCACCTCGGGATAACCACTGTTGGCATGTTAATATATATCCTTCTAGACTTTGTTATCTCATTACATTATCTTAGTTAATCCTCATAACTAACCCGCAAAGTTGCTATCATCCCACTTTCCAGGCAAGGAAACAAAGGTAAGAGGTCCCAAGGCAGTGATCTTTAAAGTAGGATGAGATTCCTACTCTACAGCCCACACTCCCATCTCAGCAAAAGGCCACGTGTTTCATAAGAGCAAGATCTCATTTCAAAGATGAAGAAACCAGTGTGGAACGCTTCCGTGCATGACTAATGGGCTCTGAGGGAGCCGCTGGCGTTTGCACAGGCCTGGGGTCAGAAGGAGGGATTTAGAGCGCAGTGTCCTTTGCTGTGCAACTTCAGGGCAGGTGCCTAACCTTTCTGAGTGTCAGTTTCCCCTTCCATAAAACGGGGCTCATGGTTCTTGCCTCATGGGGTTGCTGTGAAGGCTCATAAAAGCTGCCTGGCTTTGTATTTTCTTCCTCCAGGGATTCGGAAGAACGTGTGGAAAAAGCTTTAAACAAGGTCTTCTCCCCTATTTTTCAAAACTAACTTGTCCTCATTCCAGTGGGAGAGTTGCTCCAGCCAGCACATTCTTTGACTCTCCTGCGTAACCACTCACAGCCAGCCTCCCGGGGAACCTCAGCGTTCCCTCCAACCTGCAGAATGTCCTGTGTGTGCAAGTACACCATCGCGCACTGTGTGGACAGATGAGGGCTGAGGGCCACTGGGAGGACACTCTCTAGGCTGTGGTCAGGCCCCGAGAAAACGTGCATAAAGGTGATGGGACTGTGCCCATCACAGTGTTCATCCATGTCCCAAACAGACAAAGCCAGGCCTGTCTGTTTTGCCCCATTTTGCCCCTGCAAATGAATCAACTGTTGATCAGATAGATCAGATAGTACCACCATAGCACTGTCACAGAGGTGGCCTTAGTCATCCTCCTTGCCTGATTACGGGAAAGGTGAGAGCAAGCTCCATAGCTCCATTTTGCAGATGGGGAAACAGAGATACTCTTGCTTCTAGGTCAGTATTTTTTGTTTTTGTTCTTTTTAATCCCAACTCACTATACACAAATACATACCTATTTTATCTATCTATCTATGTATCTACCTGTCTATCCACTCATCCATCTATCCATCATCTCTCGTTGGAACACGTACGTTACACTCTGGTATGTTCTGGTCTACTCATTTCTTGTTATTTTATTCTGTTCTATTTCACTGAAAAAAATGCTCACTGAGATCTTTTTTTAAAAATTTTATTATTATTTATTTTATTTATTTATTTTTGGCCGCGTTGGGTCTTTGTTGCCATGTGTGGGCTTTCTCTAGTTGCGGCTACTCTTCGCCGCGGTGCGCGGGCTTCTCATTGCGGTGGCTTCTCTTGTTGCAGAGCACGGGCTCTGGAGCGCAGTCTCAGTAGTTGTGGCGCACAGGCTTCGTTGCTCTGCGGCGTGTGGGATCTTCCCGGACTAGGGCTTGAACCCGTGTCCCCTGCGTTGGCAGGCGGATCCTTAACCACTGCGCCACCAGGGAAGCCCAGCTCACTAAGATCTTGAAATTAACTTCTTGACCCTTTAATGGGTCACAACTCAAAGTGTGGAAAACACTCTTCAAGGCAATCCACTGAGTTAGAGGCTGAGCTGAGCCTGAGAGTTAGCTGGGCATTTACAGAGGTTGGAGCTGGTCCTTAGGAGTCACCTGGGTGTCTGAAGCCATGAATTTGTGCCAATTATATTCTGGAGAGTGCCGTGCCAGCTCACAGGAGCCGATTGTATCTCTTCCTAACTCTGCATTCAGTGAGGCATGTCGGTGGCCTGAATCAGCCAAGGTGGGAGTATTTACACCATGGTAATCAGCATCCACTACAAACCAGGGCTGCTTCTTTTGGAGAGCTAGCTGTGAAAATATTTACCAGCACACCACTGACTAGCACCCACCATCACTCCTCCCTGGATCAATTTCCTTAGTTCTAGAAATGGAGAAAATTATATCTGTCATCTACCACACTGGATGCAGAAAGGCTTCTGTGCACCTGGGAGGAAATCATTATGTTAATATAAAATTATAGTAATGATATTGATCGTTAACCCCGAAACATAGGCACAACAGAGACAGGTAAACATATTGATCACTTTCTGTATCAGATGAGCACAAAAAGCTGCCACTTGTCCAGCTCTGGTGGTGAGAATGGTCCTGGGGGAGGGGGAGTGGGGATGTTGGAGTGGAGAATGAAGTTCTCTTCAACGTCTGTCAACTTAATGCTTACTCTTTAAGGGCTATTCATGGAGATTATTCACACATTAGGCTCAGAGTATTAAATTAATGCTCCTCATACATGGATCACACACAGGCTATTCTCAGTGCCTCTGTTTAAAGCAGGCAGTTCTTTACTTCTTCTCTTCCTTTACTTCTGGTGGAAGTCTCATCTGCAGCAGAGTCAGTCATCAATGGCATTCATGTTATCGACTTCGTCTGGCATCCTAGGCCTGCCTCCCCATAGCACTTAGGTTCCCACAGGGCTAGTCTGGCTCTCACAGCTTCAACTCCCCTGAACACCTCCCTCCCACATCCCTCTGCCCCTCTCCTCTCTCAGATGGCAGAGGAGGGATGGAGGGGACAGAACCCAGCTGGGGTGGAAGAAGAGAAAGTTTAGGACACCAGAATGGTTCCTGCGAAGGTAAAATAATAACTCCGTGGGACTTCCCTGGTGGCGCAGTGGTTAAGAATCTGCCTGCCAATGCAGGAGACACGGGTTCGAGCCCTGGTCTGGGAAGATCCCTTAGATGCCACAGAGCAACTAAGTCCGTGCGCCACAACTACTGAGCCCGCGTGCCACAACTACTGAAGCCCGTGCTCCTAGAGCCCGTGCTCCGCAACAAAAGAAGCCACGACGATGAGAAGCCCACACACCACAACGAAGAGTAGCCTCCGCTCGCCACAACTAGAGAGAGTCCGCGCACAGCAACGAAGACCCAACGCAGCCGAAAATAAACAATAAATAAATATATAAATTTATTTTTTAAAAAAAGAATAATAACTCTGATTTCCTGGTGTAGTTGATAACCTGCTTCTTAAGTCAATGCTGAAAAAGAAATTGGCAGAATGGGAGCAGCATTTTATAAACAGCTTTCAGAGGGGAACACTTCCGACAAGGAGAGTTGTGAGCGTATTAACTTTCCTTTACATCCAGTATTCACTTCGAGAAAACGGCTGAAGTAAAGGAACAGGCAGGGTGACATACCCAATTTGCTATTTGTACAGGACTCGTTTCTAAGATGGGAAGACAGCTGCTTTTGTGGCTTCAGGATCACACTAGATTCTGTGCACTTTTGCATTTGCCCCTGGACACCTTCCAAAGCTCAAGACTTGGGCATTTACGAAGAAACAACTGGTGAGAGCTCGAAAGATGAAAAACTTAAGGAAGAGTGATTCCTTCCCTTTGCAAATGGGAATGCCAAGTCAAGCACAGGCTGCACAGAGAAGCAGCTAGAAGCAGACTAGCTTTGAAGGCTGGGGGACAGCTTATCAGCAATCCGTGATGCCTGTGCTCACTAGAGAAGATCAGAAGATCCCGCAGCGGGAAAAGGAAGACAGCAAAGCAGACAACTTTGAATGTTAGCTTCTTGGGAAAAAAACAAAAAAGCCCCAGAAAACAGACTCAAGTTTCCCCCAAAGTCTTTTCTGGGGTTGTGAAACCACCCTGGTTGCTACAGGAATTATGAAAATGTCAAGGTAGCATATGCCTCTGGTATAACAACGGTTTCACGTACTTTTAAAATTAGGCTTCCCTTCTGAATGGACCCTAAAAAAACAAGGTAATGACAAACACTGAGATTATGTGATTTCAACACACCGAGCCGTCTCCAGGAAGGTAAACGTGAGCCTCTGCCCGTGGTGGGTAACGGATCCACAGATCTTGGTGGGACCTACGGATGTGACAACGCTGTGATGATGGCTGGAGAGCGGGTGCCACTGGACTTCCTTGGAAAACTACCAAAAGGATGAGCTGGGCAGGCAGTGGCTTTGATGTGAGGGCTTCCACTTACATAAACTCACACAGGAGATTACCGGGAAGAACAGTAACCGTGGTTCAAGGACACACATGGCTGCCTCCAAGCATGGATTCACATCCGGACACGGCTGCCACTCAGTAGAAGCACCTTTCACACTGGGAGAGGCTGGTCCTAGAGGCCTTCCTTTCTCCCATTAATCTTAATACACTCATTATACAGTTTTTTATTAATGTATCTTTTCTCTCTGCTCGTGGAATTTTCAGCTCTATTTTAATCACTTATGTCAAATGGAAAGCATGAGGCAGGGTGGGGGGGGGACCCTTCTCCTTTGCTCTGATGGCGTGATTCTAGGTGTCCCTCAACTCCCCTTAAAGTCACAGAACAAAATAATTTGGGGTCTTCAAAGCAACGACCTCAGACCTGACACCTCCCATTCCCCTAGCAGAATGTTGAACTCCCCTCAAGGAAAATTCAAAAAGAACAAAATGTGGTCACCAGCCTCTCCCCCTCTCACACCCTGCAGCACAAGGAAGGAAGAGAGACTGGGACGCTGGACCTGGAGGTGATCGGAGCCCGGAGTTGAGAACAAAAACTATGAGAGGTGGGCCTTGAAAAATGCAGCGTCTGAGAGCTGGGCTCTGGACTCAGGCAGCCTCGAGTTCAAATCCTGCCTCTGTCCGTTGGCACCATAACCCCCTCTAAGCTTCTGTTTTCTCATCCGGGATGAAACGACACGTTTGTGAAGGGGCTGGCACACGGGAAGGATGTAAAAAATACAGCATGTTATTATCTATGAGCTTCTGCCTCCCCAACTCACCAGTCAACCCTCTGGGAAGCCTCCTTTTCAGAAGCCCAGAGAGGAGGTGGGATCTCCTTCCTCCCCTCCCTCCCTGCCCACCCTCGGCTTTGTGACGAGAGCTTTCTTAGGGCTGCACTGGAGTCACCGGTTTACACCCCTCTCACCACACTGGGATCTTCCTGAAGACAGGAATCATGACTTAATACCCTTAACATGACCACAGCCCATCAGTCTGGCGCATGGTGGCCCCTTAATAGATGTTAATAAGCTAACTAGGCTGAAGTTCCCAAGAAGCTGATTTATTTCCCACATTCTTTCATTTTCTCTTCTGTTAAAGGGGCAAGTTGTAGATGACAATAAATTGCCCTAACATCTATGTTGCTAACTAAGATCACAAGGTCAATGATTATATCTGTCTGTTCATTCTGGGTGGGAGCTCCTTGGAGGACAAGTGCTACGTGAAGCTACGAAGGAGGTGTGTGCGGGCGGCCACTGTCACGCACCCGTGGTGGATTCCTGACCCCAGCATGCCAGGCTCATGAAGGCTGGCTCCTTCCTCCCCGGCAAACATAGCTACTCCCACCCCCTGCCCCACCCGACCCAGAGCCAGTGCTTGGGGTGGGCTTAGGGGGGCTTCCTGGATACTTCCTCTGGTCCCATTTTCTATTTCCTCACCCTGGGGCTGCAATGGGTCTTGTACATCAGGACGGTGGGTGATGCCGGGCCTGGAAGATCCAGACTCCTCCCACCCCTTCCTGTTTCAGCTCTGGACCAGCATAGCAGCCAGGCTGAGCCCAAGGTACACTGAGGCATCTCAGCCCAACCCGACAGAGGATCTGACCGGCTGCTGGGCAGTGATGACCCTGGTAGCCAAGAGAACCATTCTGTAAAGGGCTCCCCTTTGCCTATGTCTGGCTTAGGCAACAATGCCAACAAACTGCCCCTAAAAATATTGCCGGGGTGTCAACCCAGCCCCGGCTCTCTCTCTCAAGCACCTGCAGGGACACCTAGGCTCCTCCCCTGTCCAGCAGACACATCCCTGTCCATCATTCCAGCCTGGCGGGCTGGTGGCTTCTGGCCTGACATCCCCACCTCTGGCCAGCAGAACAGATGAGGAACACGTAAGCACTTCGGCGGGATGCTGAGTGCCGAGGAGGTAACCTGGCTAAAGCACTTCTTACGGCAAAGGTTGCTTGGGCTTAGAGATGAGCTGCGTGGACAGGACACCCCCGTTTGCCCCTCACCAAGTTGGCCCCTGTGCCCTGGCCCCGCCAGGGAGAAATTCTGTGTAGGGGACAGGATGGGTACAGCACGTTCAACAAGGGCCTGGAAGTACAGACTGTTTAGTTCACTCTGATTCAGTTAGAGAGAGAAGAGAAGCATCAACATATTGGGGAAAGTTCTAGTCCCTTCCTGGGCTTTCCTGCCTTGTGACACTTAGAAGAGTAGACAAGTGGAGGGGTCTACGATGCTTTGGAAAGGTCACACGTCATCACAGGTTCCCTTCCTTCCCAGGCTCTCCTGCCTGGGTAACTTAGAATCTTAAATGCTCACTTAAATCTTTATGTCTGCATTACCATCCACCTGAGAACTATAGTTGAGATAATATTTGTTTTCATAAACCCAGGAGGCCTCCCTGGGCATTTTTCCACAGTGCTTCTTCAGTGGGCTTTGCTTTGTTTCTTTGGAACAGGCTTTTCCTCCCCTGAGCCTCCCTGGTCAGAGAAGTTTAAGAGCTTGTCTATGTGAGGCCAGTTTCCTGCTGATTTGGGGGTGACTCCTCCCACCTCCATCCAGGGGCATCTCCAGGGTCCAGGTTGGGTCCCCGGGCACAGTCTGTGATGCCTTTCCTCTTTCCACCTCCACCCAAGAGAGACCTCTGTGACGTGGAGGTAGGTGCCATGTTTCAGGGAACAAGGCAGTGGGTTTGGTCAAAGAGAATTTCCAGACTGAACAGAACGGTGCTATTGAGAACAACTTAAATGGGTCAAGGGAAATCAATGAAAACATCTCTTTTCATATGAGATGCTCCACTTTCTTGTGGCAAGCTGAGTCTGGAGGATAGACTAACTGGTCCCTTAGTTCCCTTGCAGCTCCTCAGTTACAATGAATGGTCCATCAGGGAGTGAACAGGAGAAGAATGGGTGAGGAAGAGGGGAAGAAGGGGAGGACGCCACACCCATGTTACAAAGGAAATCCCCTTAAAAATAAATAGAATAAATAAATAAAAATAAATAGAATAAATAGATAAAAGATAAATAGAGCATAAAATTTGAGTGGTTTATTCTTAAGAAGATTTAGTGAGGGCTGGCTATCTCTCTGTCTATCTATAGAGATAATACCTATATAGATGATATCATCTATCTCTATCATCTCTATCAATCATCTATCTTGACAATAAGGACCTACTGTATAGCACAGGGAACTCTACCCAATATTCTGTAATAACCTATATGAGAAAAGAATCTGAAAAAGAATGGATATATGTATATGTGTAACAGATTCACTTTGCTGTACACTTGAAACAAAATTGTACATCAACTATACCCTAACACAAAATAAAAATTAAATTAAAAAAAGCATTTACCTTGATCTATCATATCTATCCCTATCTCTCTGTCTCTTGTCTCATCTACCTGTGTGTCTTATCTATCATATCTATCTATCATTAATCTCAATCTTTTTATCTCTGTCATCTCTCTTCCTATCTTTGAAAGCACTATAGTTTTGAGCACTGTGGTTCTGAGGTGGACTTAACTTAGTCTCAGCCTGTTTTATTGCTACAAATGCTACATTTTCGGGTGACAAGGCTGAGACATGGCTTTACAAAAATAAATAAAAATTTTAAAAAGAAGGAAAAAAAAAAGAACCTAGACAATAGCAAAAACCATCAGCTGGTTTTCAGGGGCTGCACTGTGACCTGCATGAGAGAGCCACATGCACAGCCCTGTCTGTTCCACTCACATGGCAGGAGCCAAGCGGGAGTCTGAATCGAAGTCCTCCTTGAATTTAGCCTTCTCTCTGAAATCTGAATAGACTGTGGGCTTCAAAAAAGGCTGCTCTGGGCTTCCCTGGTGGCACAGTGGTTGGGAGTCCGCCTGCCGATGCAGGGGACGTGGGTTCGTGCCCCGGTCCGGGAAGATCCCACATGCCGCAGAGAGACTGGGCCCGTGAGCCATGGCCGCTGAGCCTGCGTGTCCGGAGCCTGTGCTCCACAACGGGAGAGGCCACAGCAGTGAGAGGCCCGTGTACTGCAAAAAAAAAAAAGGCTGCTCTGAGGCACACCTCTGTCTGCCATCTTGCTTCTTGAGATGCATGGGCCTGGAGGCTTTCATTCCATCTTGAGGAAAACAACATCAAGAGCCCGGGGCGAAGGGGCGGGCCTGGGGTCCCCAGCTGTCTGCCGGATTCAAACAATGCACACTGAGGGCTTTCACAGCCCTGCTAAAACCAGAGCAACGATGAAAGCAGCACTTCCTATTGGGCCTTCCATCACCGTTTAGAGATTAATTGAGAAATGGACTGCCGGGGCCCGGCACTTCTACCACAGGGATGCTCCAACCCTCCCAGCACAGCGAGCTGGGTGATTTCTCGGATGACGTGTTGTGGACCACACTGAAAGCAGAGTCCATGAAGAAGGCCACCCGCGGTGCCTTGTGAATGCAGGAAGCTGACATTTTTAAAGACACAAGCAGAGGCCTCCAGGAGACTGCCCCATGGCAGGCCTCAGCTATCGAGGTATTGCCACGAATGCCATCCGGAACATGCAGTGGGGGGTGAAAGGTCAAGAAAACGCCCACCCCAGACATGCCAGCCCCCGCTCAGCTGTGAGGGTCCTGTCAATGCTCAGCTTGCAGATTCAGGGATGAAGAAGAGGTACACACTCAGAATCTGTCAGACTGTGGCCAGGAACGCGAGGCAGTCCCAGGGCTTGGGGGTCCTGGTGAGTCCCAGGCAATGGTGAGCTGATTCCTGTTCAGAGCACTTATGGCAAGAGACCCCTGTATCCTATGGCACCTGACAGCGGCTCTGAGTGCAAAGCAGAGTTGGCTCTGGCCACGGTTTATCCATAACTGGCAAAGAGACGGTGATATTTTTTTCCCGAGGCCGTTTGTCAAGGGTATGGAGCCCGCGTGCGCCCTTCAAAGATTACAGTGATCACCCAGACGATGCCGCCAGAGCTCAGAGGTGAACGTGCCATTTGGCTCTGTTGCCAGACGCGTTCACTTGGCATACCCGGCGGGCAGCGGCAGGAACTGCTTCATGTCCCTGCGAATCAGTGTCCAAAGCATTCAAGCCATCGGGACAGCTGGGCTGCAGGAAGTTGCTGACAGATATCCCAAGGCATTCCCCTGGGAAAGGAGGGCTTACAGGGGAGCCAGAGCGACTCCAGCTGGACCTGCCACTGCACCAGTGCTCGTGAGGGACAGAAAGGACCTTTGCTCTAAGAAAATGAGAAGAAGTGTTTGAGCATCCATCACATCCAGGCTGCTAAAACCAGTCCCACACACCTGGCAGCTACTCAGATGGGCTGGTGCCTAAAGCCGGCAGCCTTCTGAGCACAGAGGCCCAGGATAACAAAATCCACCGTAGAGAAGATTACAGAAAGCTATGTTAATGTAATGGAAAATAGGATCGATCAGCTGGAGGAGAAAAGTCACAACGTCTTCAATCACAAATCAAGCATGAAGCTAGTTCTGTGCCCGAGGAGAAAAGGCACAGACTCTCAGCGAGGTTCCTGAGGCTCTGGGGTCCAGCCGTACCCTTGAGTCCCAGGTTCAGCTTCCACCACGTCCTCCCCCATCACTGCCCTTCCTTTACCCTTCCCTGCACACTCACCAAAGTCCTACACATCCTTCCAGGCCAGCTTTAGTGCGACCTCCTCCAGGGAGCCTTCTCTGGTTCCCGCAGAGACAATAACCCTTTCACTGTATTTGCATAGTCCTTTGCATTTATGGCCACACTTAGCCCACTCTACCTGGTGCTTACAGATAGATATACCTATCTTCCCCCATTTGTACACTAATGTTTTATATACTGACTCAGACATTTAATAGTTAAATACTAAGACTGTCAGAAACACACTCAAACGCTTAAAAGAGTGCCAATGCCTCAACCGCCTAACTTTAGACTAAGGAACCACCCAGGAAACAGGTGGCGTGGCTGCACGGCTGTGTGTGGGATGAGCAACTAACTCCCGCCCTGCCCTCTGTGCAACACTGGGCGAGCCACAGAGCCTCTCCGGATTTGCATTTCCTTTTCTGGAAAATAGTAGCATATCTTCCCCACAAGGTTGCTGGGAGGATTAGATGAGGTAAGTTACACCAGTGCCAGCATCTTATAGGCATTCAAATGCCCATGAAATCGAACTGAACTTTAGCCTGAACTAGCTAAGTCAAAAGTCAAAGCCTCGCAGAGGAACAGTATTTTACAGAGACAGTTCAGTGTCATGCTTGGAAGGCAGGTTCTGGAGTCGGCTTGCCTGGATTTTATTCCTGGCACCACCTCCTTGGAAATTTCCTCTGGCCTCAGTTTCCTCATCCACAAAATGGGGATGGTAATAATAGGACGGTTGTCGGTATGAGATGAGGCACACACGTTTGATGTCTGGTGCTTGGAAAGCTCTCGATAAGTGTTAGGTATTACTATGATCTGGAATCTAATTTTGCATGGTGGGACTTTAAGAAAACAATCCTGTTTCACTGGAACAAAACAGTGAGTGTTGAAAATGAAGTCATTATGCTAAAAGCCACCAGAGCTTGAACTTTCAGTCATGGAAGCCACAGGGTGAGTAAACAGTAGCTGAGGATTTCTCAAGGTGTGAATTTTACCTGTAACTTGGGTGCCGAATGTAGATGCCTAGACCCTATCCCAGATTTGTGGAGTCAGATTCTCTGGGGATGGAGCCCAGGAGGATGCACTTTTAACAAACTCCTCAGGGTATGTGATAAACCCAAACAGTGTGTCCAATCACTGTCCTATCAGGGAAACTACTAACACGGAGACACTCGCCAGGACATCCAGTGTTAGCTGGGTGATACGGATCCTCTTGCTGGTTAAAAGGTTCTCTTGCCCAAGGGGTAGGAGTTTTCTGTACATGTAGGGGGATCACTGCAGGTACCCCTAGCATGTGGTTCAGTGTGCCCCTCTTAGGCACCTCCACTTGTAAGCTCTTTGGATCTTTGAGTCAGGGACATAGTCCAGTAGTGGGCTGGAGCCAACTGTGTACCTCTCTTCCCAACTCCACATGTAGCCACTTCACATTCGTTGTTTGAAATTCACCATAGCAAGAGTATTTGCACCCTGGCAAGGCAAAGTCTACAAATCAGGGCTCTTAAATTTGCGCAGAGCCAGTATACCAGCACTCCACTGATTCTCTCCCGTAACAAGTTCCATGCTGGAACCCAAACTCCATCGAACGTGGTCCAGCGCTCTATTATTTAGGTCCTTGGATGGACTGGGGCCAGTTAAAGCCTGGTTTCTGAAAACCCAGGTAAGAAAGATGCTAAGAGTGTTTTGATGTCTCGTCCTCATGGACTGGCTCAGGGGAAAACCTGCTTTGTGCTCTGCAGTCGTATCCTAAGCCCCAGCACTGGGCTGGCCATGCAGCAGATCACAGTCCTGATACCCAAGTGGAGTGGGGTCAACTTGGTGTGGATGTTTCAGGGCCAACCCCTCATCACTGCTGGAAAAACACCCCGGCTCTCCTGAGGACTGCCCAGTGGCCTCTACCTGCAGGAAACCAACCTACAGCGCCCAGGCAGGGCAGAGGTTCCACGATAAATCTCCTTCCCATCCCTGAGAGTGGTGGCTCAGGTACAGGGGTGGCCCAGCTAAGCTTCAGTCCCAATCCCCAGCCTGCTGTTCGGACCCATCCCCCCAGCTGCCTTTCAAAAGGTCACCCGTTAAGGGCCGTAAGCCCTGCAGTCGGCCCCATTTCGGCAGATACGGCTGAGGGAAACATACATTTTTCCTCTGAATTTCTCTACTCAGCAGTCAGGTGAGTCAGGGAGAACGCAATCCAATTCCTCAGGAAATCCTACTATGCATCGGAAGGACACGGTCTGAAAAATCTATTTTTGTGCTTTTATTTACTTAAGGCCTGCAGGCCTGGGGAAGCTTTCTCATAGTGCTATCAAGCTGCTTCTCACTTCCCAGAAAAAAAAAAAGATCCCACCTTCCTGGAACACTACCGGCCCTGGCGTGGCCACACAGCCTTCTCCTCCAGCCCCTACAGTCCTGCAGCCAGTCCCCCGAGCTCAAATGCCCTCTGCCCTGGGGAGAGCGGCTGTAGGAAGACACTTTCCCAGAGCGCCTGTGGCTCTGGGCCCTTGATTCCCGGCGGCAGGAGGCTCCCTGCAGCAGCCGGCACGGCCTGCCCGTCCCAGGGCCACCCAGAGCTCACGTAGTTCTGATTTCCTGGTTTAAATGCTGTTTTCGATGTAGAGGCACAGGCTATTGCCATGGGGTTCGTGCCTGCTATTCTAGAGGCTTCCCAGTGTAAACTGCCTGGGGGCAGGGCCGGGTCTCTTTGGACAGTCTCATCTTTCCAGAAGAACCAAATGCTCAGATCAGAAGACGAACGTGCTCCGTGTACTCAGGACTTGGTAAACTTCGACCTCGTCCCAACTCTGCCTCTGTGTCACATCTACCCAAGTTGGGTCGCTGTCCAGCCAACTTCAATGTGGACCCTTAACCGGACCCCAGGGCAGGCCACACACCGCATCCTCCAACTGGCCAGCAGTGGTGGGTCGTAGAGGTGCCCCAGACACTGTCCTGGGGGGCCGGGGATGGGGGTGACGGAGGGGTGAAGTCATATGTGCATTCAATCTGCATGCCTTTTCCAGGAATGGTTGAAGAGGCCCTCTCCTCTGCCCTGGCTCCTTCCTCAGCTTCCCTGGCACCACGGGCTGCTGGGGTCCCCTGAGTCAGTGCCCCACGGCTGGCCGTCACCCCAGTGACCCAGATCCCATCCAGTGGAGGGACCGCTCGGGCCCTGGCTGCTGTGAGAAGACGGCAGGGCTCAAGCGGCATCTGGGGCTTCAGGCCACAGTCAGTAACTCGTCAAGGCGTGAGACCCCTCTGGGTCCCCAGAGCGCCCCCTTGCTCCTGCCCCGGCCGGTGATACAAGGCGGTGGGACCAGGTGTGTGGTTCCATACCTGGCTGAGGGGCAGAATCTCTCAGCTTTTAAGGTACAGATTCCTGGCTTGTAGCCAGACTGACTGAATTAGAAACTCTAGGGGTGAGTCCCAGGAATCTGGATGTTGGAACAAAGCTTGGCCTGTGACTTTGACGTCGCTGTTCAACCCAGCACCGGGCTAGACTCCCCCAAAGGTCACTTTCCATAAAAACAGCCTATTACCTTACATACTTTCACCGTTTATGAGCCGAGAGGGGGAAGGGAAAGCACGGGGTTAAGAAACGTCTGCTGACTTGCCTCTCCAGCAAAGAGAGGCAAGAGAGGGGAGAAGAATATTCAGGCCCCTCCCTGGCCCAGCTGAGTGGCCTCCAGCCAACCACAGAAGGCAACTCAGGAAGGGGCCACGCAGGTGAGGGATGGGTGTCACCCTTTTCGGGTTTCAGCAGCAGCCCTTACCCAGAACTCCTTGGGTAAAAGGAAGGGGAAGAGGGTGGCCCTCAGCAAGGGCACCTGGGCCCAGGCACACCCCTGGGGCTGGACACGTGTGGCCCTGGCCTCCCTTCTGTCCAGGATACCCTGTCAGGTCCCCCAGGCTGCCTTCCCCTCATGGACGTACCAGGAAAAGCCCTTCAAGACAAGCAACAGCCATGCTGAGACCAACTCAAACCAGGAAAAGGCAACCCTAAGCCCCTGATGTGAATGGCTAGGAAGGGCCTGGCTACCTTATCTCTACAAAAGCCTGATGAAAGGGGGGCCCTGTGCCCAGCTGTCCCAGGCGCTTGCGTGTCTGAGTAAAGAGCCAGCACACCCCACCCTGCACCAAACAAGATGCAGAACAGCATCAAGTTCAGAGAAGAGGGGAGCTCTTGTCGGCGAGGAACGGAAATGCCCCCAGTCCCTCCTCTCATCGGAGACAAAATCAGCCTCCCCTTCCAAGCAACAAGTAAGGGGTAGAACTTCTGGGGCAGCTCTATGAAACCATCTGCACGCTAACCTGACGTTTTCTACAAACACCTATGCCATGTGCTAGGTGCCGGCCAGGGTCTGATCTATGCTAGAGTCTTAAGGGGAAAATTTATTGATAAAATAATATTATTGAAAACAACATCCATCACAGCAGCCAACATTTACTATCATTTACTTATTCCCTGCTAGGCACTGTGCTAAGTGCTTTATGCTGATTGTTTCATTTAATTCTCACAGTGGCCCTGCAGGGGCAATGGTCTCTCCATTGTCTAGATAAGGAAATGCTTACTGGGACAAGCCTGGAGGTGAGGAGGCTGCTTTGAGGAGGGTGCTGGTGTCTGACCTGGGGGCAGCAGCTGCAGGGATAGACAGGATGAAGGACCCAGAGGACAATCAGCACTGACCCACTGTGGGAAATGACCTGCAGCTTTCTGGCTTGGGATACTGGGAAGAGGGGAAGGTGGATGAGAATACAGCAGGAGGGCATGCACGGTGCTGTGGACTGAATGATGTCCCCCCAAATTCATATGTTGAAGGCCTAACTTCCCTCCATGTGATGGTATTTAGAGATGGGGCCTTTGGGAGATAATTAGGTTTCGATGAGGTCATGAGGATGGGGCCCTCCTGATGGGATTAGTGCCCTTACAAGAAGAGGAAGAGACACCAGGGTTTGCCCTCTCTCTGCCGTGTGAGGACCCGGCCATCTGCAAGCCAGGAAGAGGGACCTTGCCAGGAATCAACCATGCTGACAGTCTGATCTTGGACTTCCAGTCCCTGGAACTGTGAGAAATAAATTTCTGCTCTTTGAGACACCCAGTCTACAGTATTTTGTCTGGCAGCCTGAAGGACGAAGACAGATGGGGCAGTTATATTTGTTTTGTAACCTATTGAGTTTGAGCAATTGATTGGCAGTTTAAGAGGCAAGTTGGGGCCAGAGAAAGACTGAGACAATCATGAGCACGTAGATACTAGGGGACATGGTGGGGGTCAGCCTGTGAAATGATGCTGCCGACAGCAGGACCGAGGATGGAACTTGGGAATAATGACCAGGAAAGGACGAGAGGAGGGGAAGGGGCTGGTGCAGGAAGCTGAGAAGGGATGCTCGGAGGGGCAGGCGGTGAGCCATGACAAGGCACCTAGGAGGACACAGGCAGTGGAGTCCAGTGCACAGAGACCTCAAGTAAGAAAACGCTGCACAGCGTCCGACGCCTGACAACGAGGAACAGAAGCTATTTTGGGGGCAAGGTGGGGTGTGGAAGTCAAGTGGTCACTGCTGGGACATGCAATCAAGGAAGGGTGATTGGTTTGTTTTGATTTTAAAGAACACATATTTAAATAAGGTTTGGATCTGTAAGAGGCCAGGAGAGCATGCTTTACCCTTCAGGGGTCTTCACCTGGCCTCCTGCAGGTCACCACTCAGCCGCACCTCCTGTGCAAGGGAGACCCCTGCCCCCTCTCTGCCCAACTTGCCACCACAAGTGTCCCTGAGCTGCCTGCAGCAACAGCCGCTAGCACGGGTGGTGCCAACTGTGTGCCAGACACCGTGCTGCTTCACAAACGTCGCCTCAGTCACCGGAAGGAGATGGTGAAGGAGGCTCGCTCAGGCCCAGTTTACAGGTAAAGAGACTGGGCCTCAGAGAAGCAAAGTTACCAGCCTATAGTCACACTGCTAGCAAGTGGGTCAAGACCTCCATTCGTGTTTTCCTCGAAAAAGCCGCCCTATACTAACCCTGCACACTCCCATACAGGGACAGGATAGGACACACCTTTGACAAGCCACTCCTGGGGCAGATCCTCGCAGGAATGACCTCCAGTGTGTTTACCGTTCTGCAGATCCATGCCCCTGGGTGTTCCCCTCCCAGACGATTCTGGGCTTGATCATGCTACTTGCCTTGGCCAATGAGACAATGGCAAACGTGACACAAACAGACAGTAAGTACTTGTGCACTGGGGTTTATTTGCCCTCTCCTGCTGCTCTTTGGAACCCTGACACCTCACATGAAGAAGGCCAAGCTGGCCTCCATAGAATGGGATAAGCTGATCCTGTCTAGGCTGCTCTAGGTCCACCAGCCTCCCAACCACCAGACAGGTGACTGAGGCCATCCTAGACCATCCAGCCCCCCTGAGCTGTCCACACCAGGAAACTACCCTGATGACCCACAGAATCATGATAAATGATGTTTATTGTCTCAAGCTATCAAGTTTTGGTGTTGTTTGTTCTGCAGCAAAAGCTGACTGATACAAGTCCTGAAGGAAGGCCCAAAGCAGCTTCTCCTTCCAGCTCTGAAGTAGTGGAAGTGAATTCTAGGATCTCTGCATGCTCCTTCAGCTATGGAAGAATCACCCAAGAATACAACACCACGCTTGGCCTGGAGGGTCCCAGTGCTTCCAGAGGGAGTGGGAAAAGGGACAGTCTTCTGTGTACCTTCCCTCTGGGATGCACGGTGGGCCTGCCCCCAACCAGCAGGCAGCTCCTGGCAGGTGCCAGGTTATTTGGGGACAAGGTGACACAGTAGCATGCTTCTGTCATGCTGTCCCTAGCCTAGTGTTTTTCCACTGATGAGAAAAGGAGGAGATCATCTCTTTAGTGAGCGCTACTGCAAAGGCTTCGAGACAGCATTTCATCAAAGGGTGCTGGAGGAGCTCTTTCGGGAGACGCTGCAAAACCCAGCCATCTCCAGCTCCACTTAACAAGGGGCTTGCTGTTTCTGTTTCTGGAGAGGCATAAAAATGAATGAGTAGCCAAGAAAGCTAACCTGATCAGTGGCACTTTGATAAGGTGACAAAATCACTCCCTCCTCCAGTGCGAATCCACTCTCATGGCAAACTATTATGGGAAGGAAACATCGACTAATTCGAAGAATCTCTAGGACATGAGAAAAATCAGCACCCCAAATGCCTGAGCAGAGAGAATTCCTTGTAAAGAAGAGAGAAAACAACAGCAACAAAAGTGCTAGGATGTCACTTTCCCCAAGCATATTTATAAAGGGAAGAGGAGGGAAGAATTAATTAGGACAGGAGCTTCTACCCAAGTGACACGGAAGATGCAATTATTTTTGCTGCTTTTATAGACCAAGTGCCCCTTCCAGGTGGGGACAGATGCCGGATGCCGCCCACCACTTTAAAAAATGACTTTGAGGGCTTCCCTGGTGGCGCACTGGTTGACAGTCTGCCTGCCGATGCAGGGGACACGGGTTCGTGCCCCAGTCCAGGAAGATCTCACATGCCGCAGAGCGGCTGGGCCTGTGAGCCATGGCCGCTGAGCCTGCGCGTCCGGAGTCTGTGCTCTGCAACAGGGGAGGCCACAACAGTGAGAGGCCCGCGTACCGCAGGAAAAAAAAAAAAAAAAAAGACTTTGAGGCTTTGCTAGTTCTAATGATGCTTGAAACAAAGATGGTTCTTTTGTTTACTCCCTGTTTGCGAAGCCCCAGCTGCCCATCAGAACATCACTGACTGGATTATGTATTTCTCATTGCCCAACCTATGGGGCATAGAAGAATTTTTACAGAGCCAAACCGTGAGGCATTTTCTCCCAAGGCGGTGTGCCTCTTCAGTACTGTAGAGCATGGCCCGTTAATCCGCTGGGTTTTGACAGATAGGACTGATGCCTAACTTTGGGTGGGACAAAGGCTCTGAGAGTCAGAGGCTCGATTTTTGTCACTCCCTGCCACGTACAAGCTGTGAGGTCTTGGGCAAGTCCCTTAACCTGGAGAAAATTCAATAAAACTACGGGGTGGGTGAGTGACTCATGAATTGTTGTCCTTTTACTGAGGCCAAATAAGTAAATGACATGAGATCTACCCTCTTAACAAATTTTCAAGTATACAGTACCATTAACTATAAGCACAATGCTGTACAGCTTATCTCTAGAACTTTTTTATCTCGCATAACTGAAACTCTATACGCATTGAAGGGCAACTCTCCATTTCCTCTCCCTCCAGCCCCTGGCCACCACCATGCTCCTCTCTAAGAGTCTGACGACTTTACATACCTCCCGTAAGCGGAATCACGCAGTTTGTCCTTCTGTGGTTTATCTCACTTAGCATAATGTCCTCAAGGCTCAAACATATTATATTCTTATAAATAACACTGACATGGTACTCACTGTTTCCACGGCAAGTAGTTACATATATAAACTCATGTAATCCTTCAAAACTCCTGTGAGGTAGAGTATAATTATTATCTCTCTTTGAGACACAGGGGGTGAAGTAACATGCCCAAGCTCACCTGGTGTGAACATAATAAACATGGCGTTGTTTCTGTACACTTTAAAATTTCTCTGTTAGCAAACAGGCTTATAGAGATGCTAAAGTCCCCGAGGATGATGGCAAAAGATGGGACAGGGAGAATAAACGAGAGGCAGTGTCTGAGGGTTCATCCTTGTGTAGCTGGAAGTGGTCCTTCACAGGTTGAAAGAAGGGAGGCCTTGGAGCTGGGGGGACCTGGGTTCGATTCTGGCTCTACCCTCTGCTCCAGACACTTGGGAAACAAAAATGAACAAAACCAACAAGCCCCCTGCCTCGTGGAGACTACGTCCTAGCCGGGGGGTGGGACAGACAAAGAATAAACAATAAATACTTCAAATAACGTATAGTATGTAGGGGGGGTGTAGTATGGAAAAAATCGCTTGAGCGGATAGGGGATTGGGACTGCTGGTGGGAAGGCTAGTTGAAACTTTAAAAAGCGTGTCATTGAGAAGACAATATTTGCCAAAGACTGGAAGAAGGTGAGGGAGTCGATCATGAGGCAGGAGGATATCTAGGGTCCCTTGCTCCAGGCAGAGGGAAGAGCTAGTGCAAAAGTCCTGAGGTCGGGTGAACCTAGGATATACGAGGAAGAGGAGGAAGGCCACTGTGGTTGGAGGGGAGCAAACAAGGGCCAGGCTAGAAGGTGATGAAGCCAGGAACAACATGGGGAATTGGCAGGGGTGGGAGACACGAGGATGGCAGTGGTGACTCTGGGTGACATGGAAGCTAGTGCAGGGTCTTGAGCAGAGGAGTGAGATGATCTGAACGTTTGGCTTTTGTAGTAATCTGGGTGATGGTGGCTCAGATCAGGGAAGCAGAAGTGGAGGTGGGAGAAGCGGCTGGTTGGCTCTGGACCTAACCCTAAGGTACAGTCAGCAGTGTTTCCTGGTGGATTGGGTGTGGGGTGAGAGAAAAAGTCGGGAGTGAAGGACGACAGCAAGCATTTTGCCCAGAACACCTAGAAGGGTGAAGTGGCTATTAGCTGAGAAGGGAAGGCTGTGGAGGCAGCAAGTTAGTGGTTGTTATGCGTTGAACTGTATCCTCCAAAAGATACGTTGAAGTCCTAACCTCAGTACGTGTAAATGTGACCTTATTTGGAGACAGGGTCTTTACAGAAGTAATCAAGTTAAGATGAGATCATTAGGGTAGACCCTAGTCCACTATGACTGGTGTCTTTATAAGATGAGGAGAAGAGTCCCAGGCATGTACAGAGGGAAGGTGATGTGAAGACACAGGGAAAACGCCACGTGACAAAGGAGGCAGAGATTGCAGTGATGTGTCTCCAAGAAAGCCAAGGATTGCTGGCAACACCAGAAGCTAAAGAGACAAGCCTGGGGCAGCTTCTACCCTACAGCCTTCAGAGAGAGCCTGGTCCTGCCAACACCCTGCTTTCCGACTTCTACCCAGAATTATCAGAGAATACACTTCTGCTGTTTTTAGCCATCCAGTTTGGGGTACTTTGTCGCGGTAGCCCTAGAAAATGAATAGAGAGGGAAGGCTAGGAATCGTTTTCAATACGTTAAATGTGGAGATGCCAAGCAGACACTGGCATATACAAGTCTTGGGTTCAGGAGAGAAGTCCAGGCTGTTGACAGAAATCTGGGAGATGTCTGCAGATGGAATTCCAAGTCATGAGCCTGGACGAGATCAGTAAGGGATAAACATAGATGGAGACGAGAAGACGGCTGAGGACCGGGTCTGGGGTGATGCAAAGTTGAGGGACTGGGGAGAAGTGGAAACCAGCAGAGGAATCCACGATGGTGCAGCCAGTGAGGTGGGAAGAAAGCCAAGGGCATGGAACCCTGGGAGCCTGTTCCAGGGCTCGCCTTGTACTATGGGGTTTGTGGGAATGTCTGTGCTTGCAAATGCAGCCTGCTTCGTGGCACAGTGCCTGGTCCAGAGCAGGCAGTCAATAAACATTTGCTGAAATTAATGACGAAATCAACAGATGACTGAAATGAGCCTCTTCTGGCAACTATGGCATAACCTGTGTTGACACTAAGTTTAGAGTCAATTAAAACATATGACCTTTGTAATATGTTTATTAAGCTCTATCTCCCCGTCATGTACTTGTCCAGCTGATGTTTAAGCCTCAAGAATGAGATTTTACATAGATTCCTATTAAACTTGATTGATTTGACTGCGACTAGTGAGATATTCGGGATCTTGGTTCTGTCCGTTTAAATCCTGGTTTTCACAGGGAGCAGACTGATGGCTACCAGAGGCAGGGGGCAGATGGTGGGGGAAATGGGCGAAGGTGGTCAAAAGGCAGAAACTTCCAGGTATAAGATGAATACGTTCTGGGGATGCAATATACAGCAGGGTGACTACAGTTAACAATACTGTACTGTGTATTTGAAAGTTGCTAATAGCGTAGACCTTAAAAGTTCTCATCACTAGAAAAAAAAATTTGTAACTATATGAGGTGATAAATGTTAACTAAACTTACTGTGGTAATGTGACAATATGTACATATATCAAATCATTATGTGGTATACCTTAAACAAATACGAAGTTATATGTCAAGTGTATCTGAATAAAACTGGGAAAAAATACTAGTTTTCAGGCTTTGCTTTCTGTTCTCCACAGACTTTAATGAGCATATTATCAATATCTTTACTCAAGCCATAAACACAACACTCAGTAGGGCAGGGGCAGGTAAGAATCCTGTAACGTTCCCCTAGAGTGGTCTCCCTGGCTTAGTAATGGCCCACTTGTTCAACAGATATTTATTAAGCATCTATTGTGTGGCTGGCATTGTTCTAAGTACCAGTGAACAAAACAAACAACCCTGTGCTCATCAACTTACAGTCAGGTACAACCTTTCAATCTGCCACAAATCTATCTACTTGCATGATTTTTAGAACGAGACTGTCTTCTCATCCATAGATATTCATGAGAGACTTTGGTCAAAAGCCTTGTTAAAAGCAGGGAGACTGTGCCTGTAACATTCCCTGACCTCTCAGCCCAGCAGCCTCTCAGATGGGGAGACGGTGTTTCTCTGGCGTGTGCAGTTTCTAGTAAACCCAGGTTGGTTGCTGGTGAACACCGCCTTCTCTTCCAGGGTTTTAACAGTGCAGACCTCTCCCCTGGTCTGTCAGCTCTGGAATTAATTTTCTTTCCTTTCCAGAAAACCAAAAAAGTCGACTACTTTTAGTCTTCTGGGACTTCTCCTTTTCTCTGATTCTGCCAAGTTCACCAAAAGCAATTCGATCTCATCTTTTTTCAGTATCCTAGAACATCATTTTCTGGACCCCAAATCTGAACTTAAAAGAGCTGGGTCTTCTCTGATAACTTCTCCATCTATCCGGAACTCCAATTTCCTCTTATTGGTTATGAATCCCACCCATCACAGTCTGCAAATCTTTCTTTCTTTCTTTTGAAAACTTGCAAATTATTAGATTAAGGCAGCATACATTTCCCTAATGAAGCATTTCTTGGAAGACCTTACCAAGTTCTTGAAAGTTAACATGTACTTACAAGCTGTGGGCAAGATGTACTGTCGATGTCATAAAAATACCGTTAAGTCCAATTTAACTTGGTTGACATTAATTTTCATCCAATGATTGAGCATTTGAAGTTAAAACTATGCAGATATTAGTAAATTATCCATTTAGAACATCTTTCTTCTTAATGGCTTCCTGGCCTCAATCTTCTCTTCCCCCATTTCATCTTATATAAAAGCTGTCTTTCCCAGACACGCTGTCCTCAGGAAATCTTCCTAAGGTAGACCGAGTCTGCAGCTCTCTCCATACCCTGTAGCCTCCCATCATCACTGGGCGCTCTGACCCTGCCCTTCAGCATGCGCTCTCTGCCCAGGGGCCTTCCCTGCCCGTCTAGTGTTTCTTTCCTCACTCAGCTTCCAACCATCAGCCACAGCAAGGCCAACAACCATGCTGACCTGAAACTGACTGGCAGTTCCCTGCTTTTACGCCAGAAAACTTTAGAAAACTCAATATCGTTGCTCCCACTGAACTTGAGGTGGTGAGAGTAACTGTGATGATGATGATGTTGAAGAAGGGGCGGCGGGGAGGAGAAACTATCAATTCGGTGTTTTTTTGTCATTTTCAGGGTCTAGGTCTGAGGAATACGAAGCTAGGATGCCCACGTGTATTTGGCTACTGGATTACATTTACATATACCTGGAGGTTTATAATAGGTATTTTATTATTACTGGACCTTCAGGTGGGTTTTTGTTTGTTTTTCTCCCTGCTTCTTAATTCCTCCCTCATTTCAGGGACTCGTTGACTCCAGTGCTTAGAAATCCTTTCAAATCCACATGAGGAAGGATAAAAAGAAATGTATGAGAGAGGAGGACAGAAGAAGCAAGGGCCTGACAAAGTTGCAATTACTTGATAGTTTAAAAGATAACTTTTTAATTTGTCTCTCACCTCCTCATGGCTAGACATTCAGAGAAGATACAGAAAGTGTCATGTAAAAATAAATTCTTCTTGAAATAAGAGGAGAACGTTCTGAACTGCTTCTTCCTGGGGCTTTGTACTTGTTACCGTGTTTCACAGAAATTGCTAGTCTAGAACAATCAGTTCACAGAGCTGTGACTAAAGATCATTTACCGGGGACACATGAGGAACAGAATCGCTGCTGGGAGGGGTGGAGGGCTGTGGAGGGGGCGGGTCCTTGCCAGGGGGGCCCTGGATGTGCTGCCACCTCTCCGTCCCCACCTCACTTTCCTCTCTTCAGGGGAAGGAGAGAAATCGTTCTTAGGGGTAAGTAGAGGTGCCCATTCCCTTTCTCTCCGACATTCTGAGAACTGCTCATTTGCGCCTGGAGAACCAGGCATTACGCGGTGATGAGGGGGAGAAGTGGTAGGCGTAAGGCCATCCGAGAGTCAGAAACCACGGACATCGCACATTGGCACTTCATACTTGTTCACTTCAGCAGAGGTGGCGTTTCCCTCTAAATGTTCTACGCTGAGATAATTTAGCTTAAAAAAAAAAAAGTATTGTTTCCTTGAAACGTGGCTGATTTGACCACATGTGTTTATCTCCTTTCCCTCTTAACTCCCTGGAAGAATATATTAAGGCTATTAAAGTGGTTTAACACTGAGCACAGAGACGTGCGAGGAGCCCGGGGGCGCCCTCCTGCAGGGAAGGCACGTGGGCTGGAGCCTCCCCCGTGGGTCGGCAGTTCAGTGTGCGCATGCGCAGGAAGCTGATCAATTTCCCACACTGGCCTGGAAGGCTCAGGGCTGGAGGCAACCATACCCTGGAGGGAGTGGACCTGGGAAGGGAAGGGATAAGCAGGAGGGTTGGTTGGAGGCTGAACAGCCAGAGGCTGGACTTAGTCCCTCCCCTAGAGGTTCCCTCTAGCTTTCCGCCATCTCTGCCTCAGCACCGTCAAGGAAATGAGAGCCTTATTCTCAGGAGAGCCTGCTCCAGGCAGGTTCCTGTCAGCGCAGAAGATGGTGCTAGATGAAACCAAGGCATGAAGTGAAAGTCTACGTCCTGAACAGCGGACGGAGCACCAGCCACTGCCCTCCACGGCTTATGCCTCCCAGGCAAGAGAACCCAATTGGCCCCATGTCCTTCAGGGGAGATGAACTAGCTCCCTGTTGATAAGAATCACCAGACGTTTGAGGAAAGCCTTCTCAAATGAAGAAGTCAGACCAAAATCATCAGGAAAGTGGAACACAAAGAAAACAACCAATTCAGGAAGAATAAGAAAACAGAGAGACAGAGAGAGAGAGACCCTATAACTAATATCACCAGTGATATAAGACATTGCATCCGGGAAACAAGGGCGCTCTGAAAAAAGAATCAGAATAGGAAGAACTCCTAGAAATTAAAAATATGTCAACTGAAATAAAAAATTCAGTGAAAGATACTGGAGAGTAAAGCCAAGGAAATAGCCCAGAAGGTCGGACAGACTCATAAAAGGATAGGGAGTAAGGAGAAAAAGTAAAGGGCTTAGAGATCAGTGTAGGTTGGCCCTCATTAACTATCAGGGAGTTCCGGAAAGAAGGAACAGGGAAACGATCAAAGGAATCATTTGGAATATGAACACATTCTAGAGTCAAAGGAAGGCATCTTCAGATTGAAAGCTCCCAATGAATGGCCAGCTCAAGGAACAGGCCAAAAAGAAAGGGAGGAATGAAGGGAGAGAGTGAGGGAGGAAGGAAGTTGGGAGAAAAGGAAATAACCATCCAAGGCATGTTATTTTGAAGATAAAGAGGAGATCTCATAAACTTCCAAAGAGAAAACTGGTCACATTAAGGATTCAGCATGAGGCTTCCCTGGTGGCGCAGTGGTTGAGAGTCCGCCTGCCGATGCAGGGGACGCGGGTTTGTGCCCTGGTCTGGGAATATCCCACATGCCGCAGAGCGGCTGGGCCCGTGAGCCATGGCCGCTGAGCCTGCGCGTCCAGAGCCTGTGCTCCGCAACGGGAGAGGCCACAGCAGTGAGAGGCCCGCGTAACGCAAAAAAAGGATTCAGCATGGCATTAGACTTTTCATTAGCAACACCAGAAGCTGGGAGGCAGTGGAGTGTTACCTTCAAAATTTGGAGAGGAAATCATTTTCAACTGAAAATTTTATACCCAACTAACCATCGTTGAGGTTGAAGGAGGACAAAGGCATTTTCAAATCTATGTGGCCTCAAAAATTTTTGCTTCCCATGCACCCTTTCTCAGAAAGCTGCTGGAGGATGTGCTCTCCCCAAATAAAGATGTAAAATAAAAACGAGGTAGACATGAGGTCCAAGAAAAACAAGGATCCAAGACACAGAGGCACAGTGAAGTCCCCAGAGGACACCTGGAGAGTGACAAGCGTAGATGGAGCAGGAAAGTGGAGGATCCGGGAGGGGCAGGGCACTGAGAGATTATATGATGCTTGTGAGTGTTTGGCAAATGGCACTGGTAGGCACTTGATAGCTCTACGGGGGCATTTGGGGAGAACATGCAACAGGTATGTAGTAACCTAATCAGTCTTTTAAAGGCAATTACTAACTTTGAGGAAAAAATCTGTATACGAAAGAAGCATAATTCCAGTATAGTTGGTTCTCTAGTGAATAAAATTGAAATCATCATCATACTGTAAAGACTGACCACAGATTCCGTCCCACTTTATGTATAACTTCCCTGGGAAGATGGGGAGGGGAAGTGAGGGTGGGTGGTGCCAGGAGGCCTAATTCCTCTAACAGGAAGTCAGTCAGCAACATGTAAAACCTATACATGAGGAAATGCAGCATCAGCATCTAATTTATGGAGGTCAAGGGAATTCCCTTCTGGTCCAGTGGTTAGAACTCCACGCTTCCACTGCAGGGGGTACAAGTGTGATCCGTGGTCAGGGAACTAAGATCCTGCAAGCCACGCAGCATGGCCAAAAAAAGAAAAAATATATATTTTATGGTTACTTTATGGAGGCCAATACCAGAAGAATTAGCTGAAAGATTCTAAAGAGGTTGCTCTGGGGAATGGGTCTGGGGGGCTGGAGAGGGGCTGAGAAGGCCACTGCGGACTCTTAAACCATGTTTTAAATACAGCTCTGATAAAATAAAACTTAGGTTAAAAAATAATGTATTCCCTCATAATTTTTATATAAGAAAGATTTTAATAGGGAAAATGGAGTGACAAAGCGACCCAACATGAGGGAGATTAAGGTGGAGTAGGACACAGAGGAAACATTACAAAATTCCTAGTGTGAAATGGTTCAGATTCAGAACCCAGAAGTGTGATTTTCCAGCTGCTGGAAACTTCCAACCACAGCACTCCTGGAAAGCCATGCTCCTTTCTCAGGCCTGGGGCACAGGGACATTACACATCCCTCAGGGAGGGGATCAACCACTGAGAAGTTTCCCCAAATCACTCTCACCCTCACCACATCTGTTCTCGGCCCAAGTGGAGGCCTCCGAATGGGAAACAAGTCGGCTGAGACTTGCCTCCAGCTGTGAGCCAGAACGTTCAGGAATGTTTTGGAATGTCTGCTTCTTAGGCAGGAGAAGCCAAGAACTCTAGGAAACCCGCAGGGTGGGTAGCTGTGTAAGATGCAGCTGATGACAGGTGTCACAAACAGTGATCTCTGAGTTTAGAAAACAATCAAGGGAGAACAGGCATGGGCCACTTATCAGTATTTTACCCCAGCTGCCAGAGTTCATGGTGAAAGTCAACCAGCAAGGGAAAGCCAGGCGAAGAGGGTGCAAATGACGTTTTATTTAACTGAGAGCCTGTCCTCCTTAAGGATTATAGACAGAGAAAGGCAACGTTTCCCCACCCAACTGGGAAAGTGTTAAATTTTGGTGTTTACTCTTTCATTTCCAAGACCTGGGAGTGGGATGTTAATTTTACTATTTCTCTGATGTATCTAGAGACCCTAATGAAGGCAGAAAGTAAACAAACATTGGATTGAAAACAGAAATGTCAGTATGCACCTTCTACCTGTTGTTGATATAGGAGAAGCCAATTTTGATACGATTGAAACAATTAGACATGAAGATTGCTGTTCGCACACCACGTGAGAATGGAAGCCTCTTGCCCAGCACACAGAAGAAACCACTGTTGTTCGGTGGTTTCTTCTGATTACATTAAATGCGTGGATGCTAAATGTGCTGAAGTTGGTAACTGCACTGAGGTTACATAACAGAACAGTCCTCTTCTTAGACGCATTACAGTAGTTGGTCAAGTACTATGAAAAATTAACTTGCCTTCGAATGGTTCAGAAAAATATTACCTGTGACTATACATATATAAATATGTATCTGTATATTTCTGTCATCCATGTATATATGTGTTTGTATCTATCCATCCTAAAAGAAGAAAATATAGCAAATAAGGCAAAATGTGAACAATAGTTGGATCTGTATAAAAGCTGTAGGGTGTTCTTTGTACCATGGTTCTTGAAATTTTTCTGTAAATTTGACATAATTTCCGAATAAAAAGTTTAAATAACACAAAATAGAATGAACGCTTGGTATCTCAGGTGAAACTGTGAGAAAATGACTGATGCTTTCACACACATTCCAAAAGCATCCTGGGTGAGGGACAGACGCCAGACCCGAAATCTCACAAGCTGCCTGGGCTAAAACCCTTGTCTTTTGGAATAGCTTTAGAATCAGCAAGCAGTCTTAGAATGTTCAAGGTGGAGAAAAACTTGTCTTTCAGGGTTAGTTTGACTCTGGAATGGCCCCAATTCAAGGCTGCACAACGCAGCTTTAGTTCAAAACAAAGGAACCATCCAACTGTCTTACCAACTTCCAGATAATTCCGGAAAGGAGCCTCTCCAAAACGTTGGGTGCTGTTGGATAAGTCTGCAGCGTGCATCAAGGCCAGCATGCATTAGGATAAAGCTGCATAAAATGACTCGTACTGTACCCAAGGGGAAATGCTTTACCAGAAAATTGGGGTACTGGAGCCCAGGAGCACCTCAAAATATTGCCGCTGGAAGACTATGCCTGTATTCATCCCTTGTTGCTAAACACATGGGTAGCTAAACTTTCACATTAAATTTAACTTGGTTTTTAAACTTCAGGATTGAGGTTACTCCTGGTGGGGTGGGAGGGAAAAGGTGAGGCAGCACACGGATGCATTTACGTGACTACAAAAGTTCTCTCTCAACACAGGTGGTAGTGACAAGAGCATTGGCCTCATATAAGTTTGTACATGTGTTTTATGCAGTTTTCTGCATCTGTGGTGGATATTTCACAATAAGTATAGTTTAAAATCAGAGAAAACTAAAAACATTAACTTGTTTTTGGAATTAAAAAAAAATAGTTGTGTCCCATTCAAATGTCCTCTATCCCATCTGATACTGATGCCTGTAGGTCACAGAAATAGAAGCAAAGCCTTTCAAACTAATATTCAAGAAAATATATTACTTCCTGGTCCAAATGTACCAGCAAGTAATATACTGGCCTACAATTCATATTGGGGTACAGATAACTGATAGCTTAGTGTCCTTCTGGGGAGCAAAGCTTCTTGGAAAGAAGAAAGTGAGAATACGAGGGGAGGGGTATATGGTAAGGGAGCACCCTGGGCAGTAGGGGAAGGTGCTGGTGTTGCAATGGGAATGGCGAGGCTCACTTGGCCCCTTGGTGAAAGTGGGCCCCTGTTTAGATGGACAACAGCCATGGTTCTCAGCACGCTAAGGCGCAGACGTGCAGCTGCCTTCTGCTGGGCTATGGATGCGAAAGACTAACACTTTCCTACTTGCGTTCCAGCTTCAGAGTGCAAGGACGGTTTGTTTGTTTGTTTCGATTCTTTTAAAATACATTTATTTATTTTATTTATTTATTTTTGGCTGCATTGGTTGCTGCGCGCGGGCTTTCTAGTTGCGGCGAGCAGGGGCTACTCTTTGTTGCGGTGCGCGGGCTTCTCATTGCGGTGGCTTCTCTTGTTGCGGAGCTTCAGCAACGGGCTTCAGCAGTTGTGGCACGAGAGCTCAGTAGTTGTGGCTCACAGGCTCTAGAAAACAAGCTCAGTAGTTGTGGAGCACAGGCTTAGCTGCTCCATGGCATGTGGGATCTTCCCGGACCAGGTCTCGAACCTGTGTCCCCTGCATTGGCAGGCGGATTCTTAACCACTGAACCAGCAGGGAAGTCCCTTCTTTCTTTCTTTTCTTTTTTTTTTTTTTTAATTGCAAATTTCCCTCCATGTCCTGGGAAGACTCGGCTGTAATCCGCCAACACATCACCTGTTGCTGTTTTAAGATTCCGTGCTGGGCAGTGGGAGCCTGGGGCTCTATCCCAGCTTGGCCCCAAGGAAGCTGCTAGACTGGAAGATCTCTAGGCTCTTTTCGGTTTTGGTCCTCTTATAACTCCATAAAAGACGGGTTATATGGATATCTGAGAGAGGCGAGTGATCCTCAGAGGTGAAAATATACAACTCATCTCAACGGGGTTAAGAGTAGAGTGGTTAGGAGCATCCATGGGCTCTGGAGACAGAGGGACCTGGGTTTGAACTGTGGCTCCACCATGACTACAGGCAAGTTATTTAATCTCTTGCACCTTCAGTTTCCGTATCTGCAGAATGGAAATGGACACGGTGAGGCCTGTGTGGGATCACGCATGTGCAGGCTGGCAGAGAGGAAGTCGGGGCTCCGTGCGGTTAACGGTGCTCACTGCCACGGCTCTCACAGGGCTTGTATGAACTGGTACTCAGAACATTTCATTTTCCCCTTGCGTGACTAATCCTCTGCTTTGCCTGATGCCACAGATGCAGTTTTGCCACACTGCGGCACTGCACGTACCCCACATGTGTAAGCCCCAGACACCTTCCTGTGCCCCGGAGACCTGCTGCCAGGCAGTTTGCACAGCCGTCTGGCTGAGGCCACGGAGCCCTTCTGTCTCCACTTGAGCTGGACACACTGAAATTCAAGTCTCACGGACACGCTGATGCTTCTCGAGAGATTTACTTTTCCCATATCTATACTGTCTACAGAAAGCAGAGAACTACACCGTTGGAGCCGCTGGGAAAAATGTGCTTTTTTGTGACTGGAGAGGATGCTGTCGACTCATTAGTGTAGGATTTGGGCTTGGGGTTGCTTTTCGTTTTTGTTTGTCTCTTTAAGGAAGAGTAGGAGATTTTCACGGCTTCACTTGCCCCGTTACTGCTTATGACGGGCAGGAAGGGTATCTGGATGGTAAAAAAGCACAGCTGGCTGGGGCAGCAGAGGGTGGCGCTCAGGGGGTAATGAGGCGACCAACTGGTCACACAGCTAGGTTTGCATGTTGAGCGCTCTACAGTTTGTTTTGTTTTGTTTTGTTTGCGGTACGCGGGCCTCTCACTGCTGTGGCCTCTCCCGTTGCGGAGCACAGGCTCCGACGCGCAGGCTCAGCGGCCATGGCTCACGGGCCCAGCCGCTCCGCGGCATGTGGGATCCTCGCGGACCGGGGCACGAACCTGCGTCCCCCGCATCGGCAGGCGGACTCTCAACCACTGCGCCACCAGGGAAGCCCTGAGTGCTCTACAGTTTATAAAATATCCTCAGATATGTCAGCCCATCACTTGCCCAGCCACCTATGAAGAAGACTGGGAACCTGCAGTACAGTATTTTTATTACCACTTCTCAGAGGAGGAAACTGAGGCCCAGAATCAAGTGGCTTGCCCAGTATCCCGCGGCTAAGTAATGGTGGATGGATTACCAAGTCCTCGTCGCCACCCTCCCGGCAGGTTGCTTCTAAGGGAGTGTCAGGTGCCCAGTGTGATCCACCAGGGAGGGGAAAGTTCTAATTCTAATTATTAGTTTTTCTTCTTCTTTCTAAAATTCATACTTGATTTTTAAAGTGCAGTTTTAGGTTCACAGCAATTCTAGTTATTTTTAGCTCACCCTTTTAACTTTAAAAATGTTTTATCTGTTTGTCTTGTAATGCTCCCAATATATTATGAATTATAATTATAGAATAGTATATGCATATAATTTATAATTAAATACACATATGTTGGGGTCCCAGCTCCAAAAGTTTTAACTGATAAGAGTGCAGGATTGAAATAGCTTGAGGAAGAGTCTTACTCATACTGGAAACTAACAGACCATTCTGCTCCTTTCTCTTCCTTTTACTATTATTAGTGACTCTTGGTCAGGAAACTTTAATGCTGTGTGTTCTTCAGATCGCACCACAGCCTGGTGAAGCGATAACCTTGATTTTATAAAGAGTCACAGAAAGTGTTTTCTATCTCCTCCAAAGTCTAAGGCTGATATGAATCACCTTTTATCGTGAAAGGATTCCCATGATATGCAAACATGGCGGTTCCAGGCTCGTCCAGCAGAAGCACCCCAAGTCTCCAGCATCATTTGTGACCAATTACAAAACCCCAAAGCACAGGGGAACCCAGGTGGTTGCACACTGGTTCTTGAATCATAACAAGCCCAAGCTTCTTAAAGTTTACGTCACTACAATTGCCATTTGGTGCCATTAAGAGCATGGCATTTCCAGTAAACACAACATTGGAAGTTTAAGAAAGAAGGAATTGTATCGTTTGCTCACTGCTCTATCCCTAGCAGTGCCCAGAACCCTTTGGGACGTGATCGCTCTTTGCTGATTGAAGGACAGGTGGATAGACTACCCCTTGCTCTCTTCTCTCAACCAAGACACCCCTGACATGACAGCAAAGTGAAGAGAAAAAGATGAACGCGAGAGAGTGGAGGTGGGAGATATCAACAAATAAGTAATGTTTTTGGAAGACAAAAGAAGAGTGACCACTGACTGGGCAGAGTGGAGGAAACGGTGACCTAAATGTCCACAGAAAGGGAGCTGGATGCAAAGTAAGCGGATCTGGCTGGGTCATATCCCTCGGTAGGCGTGGGAGCTGGAGACTGTACACCTCCGATCGTGGAGCGATTTGATGCGGGCTATCTGAAAGTCTGAGGGTGTATTTTCTAGGGAAGTGGATTGGAAGAGGCTCCAGACCAGCGGACAGGAGGCTTGGTGAAGGGACAGGATAATGGGCAGGCTAAAAACAGAGGGATGGAAAATGGCCACACTAAAAGGTGGCCCTCGGTCCCCATCCCCATCTGCTCTCAGAGCACTCTCCCGGCAGGAAAGGGCAGGATTCATCTCTGAGAAAAACAGAATGGGCTTCAAGAAAAGGTCTCCACACATTGAGAACTGAAAATCCTCCAAAGAAACAGTGAGTTTGCAAACGCACTCCCCCTACACAGCAGGCCACCAGTCAAAACCGCCACTGACACACCCAGAACGTGAGCCTCTGTGCTCTTAAATACAAATGACCGAGGATCAGCACGCTTTTGAAGAAAGCCACCAACAGGAAAGAGACTGTGACACCTGCCAAGAACAGAGGAACGTGCGGGCCACACGAGGCGTAGAAGAAAACTTCAGAAAAGCTCTCATTAAATAACATCCTCAGAGAAAAACCAAAACCAGGATGCAACGGTGGGGGAACAATCAAGAACTCTTGGAAATTAAAATTACGATAGGTGAAATAAAAATTTCAATGGAAGGTTTGCAAGATAAAGTACAGTAACTCTCCCACAGAACAAACAAAAGGCAAATACAAGGTAACAACTGATAGTCTTTGAACCAATAAGATCCAATATCTGACAAATAGAAATTCCAGAACAAGAGAACAGAGTAAATGGGGAGGAGGAAATGATCAAAAGACAATACGAGAACACTTCCAGAACTGAGGAACATGCATTTCCAAATTAAAAGGGCCCACCTGGGCAGCGCCCGCTCAAGGGATAAAAGAAGACCTCCACAGCACATCATCAAGAAATTTCAAATCAAGAGACAAAGATAGGATCCTAAAAACCTTCAGGGAATAAAACAGGCCACACACGAAGGGCTGGTACCTACTATTAAGAGTAACATGAGAACTAGAAGACAATACAAAAATGGCCTTAAACTTTTGACTGACGATTATTTCCAACTTTGAATATTTTATAGCCACCAATTTTTAATCAAGTGCAAGGGCAGATTAAAGACATTTCAATATTTCAAGGGCTCAAAAAACTTACCTTCCATATAGAATCCACTTGGAAGGGGGGATTCTAGCAAACAGGGAGTAAATCAAGTAGGGGGACCAGGCCAGCAGCTACTGGACTTGCCAGGACGATGGGGAAGGGAGGCCCCAGGAGTGCACAGCAGGCTGGGTGCCTAATGGGGCTCCAGAAAATACAGGGGAACTGATGGATCATCTGATGTCTGGCCAGTTGGGAAAACAATACTGATGGGACAGGTCCAACCTCATGGTCAAAATTAAGGATACATATATAGAAAATAATGCAAGTAAAAACCATGAAGCAATCATAAGGACAGGCAAAAACTTATCGACGACAGGAAGTGTAAACACCAGTTTCTAAAACTGATAAACAACGATGTAGCCGATACACATATTTTAAAGACACAGGGAGGTAAGTACTGGGCTCTGCAATGAACAACACAGATGACCGTCACTCTCCACACGCTTACTCTTCATCCTCTGGAAGTAAATACATTTGGATATTTTGGGGGGGGGATCTGTTCCTCACTATCTGAACTCCCACTACTTACATCTGAAACCGAGACACCAAATAACTTAGCTCATATGATGCCCCTCATTTTCTGAACTTGTTATGTGACTAAGGAACTAAATAGATTTAGATACTGGATACTTACATAAGCTTAATGTAACCACAGACACTTAACTGGGAGCTGTGACACAGCCGTGTGGAAGGGATGGGGAAAGGAAAGTGGAGTGAAGGGGTGCGAGGGCCAAGACCCCTCTTCTGTAATTGAAGGTTCACAGAAAATCTCTGAAATACCTAAAACTGATCAATGAAGAAGTACTCACACGACGTGTTTCACAGAGATATAAACCAGAAGAAACAGCTAAAAAGAGTGAAGAGTGGTTTCTTCCAGGGGAACAGGAGGAGTGGATAGAGATGGGGCAAGGGAGTGCTCTTGGATTAAGTTTTTTAGTGTTATTTGGGGTTGAAACTGTGCATGTATTACTTAGGAAAGAAAAAAGCACATTAAAACATTTAGTAAGAACACCAGCCTGGAGACCTGGGTTCTGGCTTGAGGTCTGTCACCAGCTAACTGTGTAATGTTGAGCACAACACTTGTTGAGCTCCTGGCCTTGACTGATTCCCATAAAACAAGAAGTTGGGGTCCTTCCCAACTCTACATTTCCATGACTGCATAATCCTCGTGTACAAATTTAGGTTTTCTCCAAATGTTGGTGGTGTCATCCAAGCTTGCATTCCTGGACCGCAACTAATATTATTTAGCACTCGTGTTAAGAAAACAGCATTTTATTACATTAAAAGAAAAAAAAATACACCCACAGTGGAAGCATTCGGGAAGAACTTGCAATAAGAGAGGCTTGGGGCTTAAGGAGAAACAGAGGAATGCAAGCAGCGGCTATTTTGCAGAGGAGTACGACTTGGAAGAAAACACAGGCTGGTCAAAGAAGAGAACACAACCTGACCACTAGGAAAAAAGAAAGCCACAATAGTCAAACGGACAAGAGGGTTAGACCAAACAAGGTCTAAGTTAGATGTAGGGGAGTGAAGGAATAGAACCTGCCCAAGGGACTTATATGAGCAGAGAAGTCTTAAGGGTCAATGATTTTGGCAAAAGCATGCGACTGGAGATGAAAGAGATGAGAAAGATAGAAGCTGTAGTATTTTACCGAGAGATTTAAAAATGCTTTGCCTTTGGAGATAGAGAAGTAGGATGAGTTCCCAAAGTAAGAAATGAGAGAGTGTGACATGGAGGGCAAAGGTTTAAAAAAGGGACCACCTGATCTAAGGGTATCCCGGAAACACAGCATCTCAGAGTGAGGCCGCCCTGGACGTTCATTCCAACCCATGTCTAATGCGCCCAGAACAGAAGGAGAGGTTGAAGAGGAAAGGTCGAGGACGCTCTCTCTGCTAGCACAAGTAAGCCCTGGTGATCAAGAGTACAGAGAAAAATCCGGTAGTCAGAGTGGCAGCCATATTTGTTTAAACTGACTTCTCTTGTTGGATTCTGAATCTCTTTCCAAAATAAACAGTGTACTTTCTTCATGTCCAGGCAGTAAAGTTCATTTTTATGTCATTCATTAAACACTGAACCATTCATTAAAAAAATAAACATTTTTACTGAGGTAAAATAAACCATTCATACTTAAGGACATAGTGCTTTTTCATGTCTTTGATAATAGCTAATGTTTGAGTACTTCTAATCCAGTGACCATTCTAAGAGTATCACGCAAAATCCCCCGTTTAATTTTTCCGACAACCTTACAAGGTAGCTACGATAGACCCACAATATCTTATCCCAAACTCTTGGCTCACTGGGCTTCCCAAATCAGAATTTATCAGATTTTAGTAAGGTAACAGGTACATATTAGTTAATATCCCGCCGGAGTCTGGGGCTACATTCTGTAATCAAAACTAGCAGTATTTCTGCAGTGAAACATAGGAATAATCATACTAATCTAGATAAACAAAGAGTATAATAAATAGCCACGTGTCCGTTCTGGTCAGGTTTTCATGCCATAGGAGTGTGCCTCAAACTCTGGGAAAAAACTTTCAGTTTTCAGAGTGTTGGGGTTCCAGAAATGCAGACCCCACATAATAAGGCAGTGTTATTATCACTATTTGATAGATGATGAGACCGAGGCACACAAAAAAATTATGCAACTCGTCTAAGGTCAGCCAGTAGGTGGTGGGGTCAGCAGCTGACCCCAGGCAGTCTGGTTTCAAACGTAGGCTCTTAGGTGCACTGCCATATGGCTTCTCTGTGCATGGCTTACAGTTTAGGATTGGGGTTGGCGGAGGGCATACATTACATTTTCACCATACAGGCAGTCAAGGAACCTGGATCCACGTCCCAGCAAAGCCCTGCTGATATGTAAGAGAGCCAGGTGACATCAATGCTTCCCATCCCTGGGCGACAGGGAGACTGACCTGTTAGAAGACCAAGGCTGGCAGTTACATAAGCTGACCATGAACTAGAAAGACTCAGCACACAGAGCACCTTGGAGAGGACTGTGCTTGCTCTGAATTCCATGGAAAGATTCAGAGGAGGAGAATACAGAAAAGTCTCAGGTGTAATCACGTAAATATGGTCAGTGAGACGAATGAATCTGAATGTGAGACTTGAGAAGATAATGAAGAGAAATAACCACAAGGGCTGTTCATCAAGCACATCCTATATGCCGAATACTGTGCTAAGCACTTTACACACAACATCACGTTTTATCCATTCAACAACCTTTCGAGGGAGGAACATTATTATTCCCATTTTACGGAAGAGGAGGCTGAAGCCAACCCCACACACTTCACAGTTTATCAGAGGCGGAGCCCAAAGGGAGGAAGTAGCTGGTGGGAGGGAAAGCACCGGGTTTAGAAGCTAGAACACTCACCAAAGGAAACAGGTTGTGAACTTCACTGATTTCTACAGGAGAAACACAAGGGTTCTCTTGGCAAGGATATTCGCAGCTTATGAGATGAGAGCTATTTTCTGTGAAGACACTTTTCAAATTATGTCTTCATGGGATAATGCCTTTGACAGAGCAAATGAAAAGAGAATTTAACTACTAGATAAGCAGTCTTATTTGCTTTTTTCACAAGGAAAGACGAGCAAATATGTAGCTTCCGATCTCCAACTTGGAGGAGGCAATCAATATCTTTGACAGGCTCAGTCCTCGACTAGCAAAGTGAAAACAGCCGTTTCCCCATAGAGATAAAGTTCCTAGGGACCCATGTGGAGGAGGGACGAGAAACACTTGCGGGATTTTGTGATGATTTAATAATTTTAATGAACAGAGATAAAAAAAAACAACCCATAAATCCACACTCACTGAGAAATCCACACCACTGCCAGCTTTCCCCTCTTCAGTGTTCACCAAAATTGTAGACTTCAAGTGCAAATGATCAAAATGCACTTACCAGAGTAAGACTATTTCTGCTAGAGGGGAAAACACTAAAACTTCCTTTCAGAACGGGCCAAAGACAGAATGTTGTTTACATTCCAAGCAAAATCACAGGCACTTAACAACTGATGTTACAATGACCGTACAAGGACCTTCTCTGGAAAGAAGGGATTAAAAAGAAAACATCCAGTTATTACAAACTGCTGCCTGAGGTTGGGGAAGAGACAGCTTTTCTGAAACCTTCCCCACGGGAAGGCTGTGAGGGAGCTGAGACGCCCGCTCTGGTGCCCGGGTTCCCAGGAGGAGGTCATTAGAAGAGTCCTTCTGGCTGAGGTTGCCCCAAGAGCCTCACTCAAATCTGGTGGCTGCAGCCCCACTTTACCGACAAGGAAGAGAAGTCTCCAGAGGTGACGTCACCCGTTCCCGGTCATGCCAAGTATCGGAGGCGGAACCGACACCGAGGTCTGTCCCCACAGCCGGGAACCCTCTGGCAAAGCTGCAGGAGGGGCTGGAGGGACAGCCAGGGGGTCTTCAGCCCTCCTGATCCCACCCCTCAACTTAAGCCGGGGTTCCATTTTATCAGTTTCATGGATCAGGCTTTTGCTGAAGATTGGTTTTGGGAACATGGTCTTATTCTGCAAATAACATCATTGACAACAAAGATGATGCCTGTGAAAACCACAGCCCCGCGCCTGAGGCATGCCTTGAGTTGTGACTCGAAGAGTGTTTTACCTTCTTCTCTCCCACAGCCCCTGCGGGGGCATGGGGTGTGGGGTGCGACCGGTGGTGACTGTGGAAGAGGATACGATGTCACTGCGTGGGAAATGTTATACATACCTAATGTGTGATTTGGCAACAGAAGATAACATCTGAGTCATAAAGCAGCCCCGCATCAAAACAGTAAATCAAAAGCAAACAATGTGGGAAAATAAATTCCTGTATTCTTACAGAGCCTGTGTTGGGAGGATTCCCATCCCAGGGCTCTTAGCCCATAAATCAACAAACACGTCCCTTCTCTAAGAGGCAGTGAGAACCAACATTCCCGCCTCCGCACGGGGAAAGGGAATTAGGACAGTGTGTGCCATGCCCGACACGTCCACTGGCCCTGGAGACTGGAGTGGGCTGCGTGACCTGTGATCCCATTTGCGAAGAGTGTTTTATCGTCGACTATTGTAGGGTGAACATTTTAAAGGGCCAGGTTCACAGAGCTGTCCTATTCAGACTTTAGAGACATTTTCAAGTCCAGTGCTTCCCAATCCAGGTTCCCAAGGAGCCCTGGGGTGCCTCAGAAGTATCTCGGGGTTCACCCCAGGGCCACCTGTCCATCCTCCATCAACCAGAAAAGTTCCTCTTTCTGTGTTTTCTACAGAGGGCTCTAAGTAAGGTTTGGATAAGAAATGAGGTGCTCTAGTCTACCCTTCTCATATCATAGATGAGGTGACAGAGTAGAGGCTCAGAGAGGGAGAGTAAGTTGTGCACTGTCACACAGTTGGTTAATGGTCAAGTTCCAGCCTGCCTGCTCAATGCCCTGCCCCTTTCACCACCTTTTGTTAGCAGGAAGGATTCTGCTTCAAAGTAACTGAATAAATGTGAATACCATGTAGTCTCACCACTGCAGCAAGAAAGGCTGAAGACACCTCAGGGCCCATTCAGAAGGTCTCCTAAACAGCTCAGGGAAAATCATGAGGGATTTAGAATGCCTTCAAGAAAGCAACTGCTTGTGGTAATGGCGATTCCAAATTCCCAATTTCCAACTCTGTGGGCTGAGCTGAGAGCAACAGGTGGACAAAATCATTACGTAAGGAACATCTGCCAACATCCATAAAGAGAAGGTTGTGGGCCAGGAAGTATGAAAAATGCCCTGGAAGACATTTGGTTAAATGTGGCAGATGGATCACCATGCTTAACTCTACACTCTCCTGAAGTCCTACTAAAATGACAGTAAATTTAATTTTTAAAAGGCATAAACTATAAGAACAATGTAAATAAGAGAGGAGATAAGAGTCGACCCAAGATGCCAACAAAACTTTGGATGCTGCTGGAGAGCAGTTGGACAAATGGCAAAGGACTTAGTAAACCTCAGCCAGTGAGTGGGATGGGGTGGGAGGCGGATTCAGGCTAATTTGAACCCTAAAGGTCCAGGAAGGTCCAGGATTGGAGGCACAGGCTACCTAGAAAACAGGAGTGAGGGTCAGGCTAAAAACAGGAAGTTTGCTGCAACGTCTGTATAACCTGTTACGCTTTGCCTCCCTCTGGCTAAAGACTGTAGAAATCAAAGAGTTGTTTAAGAAAGGACATGAAATAATAGTACACTAGGCAGGCTTCTCTGTACTAGATAGGTTTCTCTGGTGGTACAGTGGTTAAGAATCCACCTGCCAGGGCTTCCCTGGTGGCGCAGTGGTTGAGAATCTGCCTGCTAATGCAGGGGACACGGGTTCGAGCCCTGGTCTGGGAGGATCCCACATGCCGCGGAGCAACTAGGCCCATGAGTCACAACTACTGAGCCTGTGTGTCTGGAGCCTGTGCTCCGCAACAAGAGAGGCCACGATAGTGAGAGGCCCGCGCACCGCGATGAAGAGTGGCCCCCGCTTGCCACAACTAGAGAAAGCCCTCGCACAGAAACGAAGACCCAACACAGCAAAAATAAATAAAAAATAAATTAATAAACTCCTACCCCCAACAACTTCTTTAAAAAACAAAAAAAGAATCCACCTACCAATGCAGGGGACACGGGTTCGAGTCCCAGTCCGGGAAGATCCCACATGCCGCGGAGCAACTAAGCCCGTGCGCCACAACTACTGAGCCTGCACTCTACAGCCCATGAGCCACAACTACTGCAGCCCACGTGCCACAACTACTGAAGCCCGCGCACCTAGAGCCCGTGCTCTGCAACAAGAGAAGCCACCACAATGAGAAGCCCATGCACCGCAACGAAGAGTAGCCCTGCTCGCCGCAACTAGAGAAAGCCCACACACAGCAACGAAGACCCAATGCAGCCAAAAATGAATAAATAAAATAAATATATATTTTTTAAAAACCAGTACACTAGGCGACTCAGCTGTGAGTAATACTTACACGGTCATAATGATACAAGCCTCCATACTGATTTAGTGAACAACTGCCATGTAACTATATTGGAAGGATGGATGGAGGAGAAGTGCTTGTGTGGAGGACCTATCAAAGAAATAATAACGCCCATGGAATATCTTCCATGAAAGTTATTAGATAATATTAAACTTAAAAATATCTAGAAATGGCAGGGAAAGCCAGTTATATAAAGTATAGAAGAAAATATCACAAAAAATAGTGAAAAGTATTCTGGAAGTATTTGCATCTGGGGAGTAGAAATCAAGGAAAGGGAGGAGATTGCTGATTTTTCTTGCAAAACGTATGGTACAGTTTGGGTTTTGATAAAAATAAAAATTTGTGATGCTAGGCCAAAGACTTGCTAACCAAAGGAAGAATTTTTACTGACAACACTAAATTGGATTTTTTCTTCTCTGCAGTAACCTCTTTTTTTTTTTAACATCTTTATTGGAGTATAATTGCTTTACAATGGTGTGTTAGTTTCTGCTTTATAACAAAGTGAATCAGTTATACATATACATATGTTCCCATATCTCTTTCCTCTTGCGCCTCCCTCCCTCCCACCCTCCCTATCCCACCCCTCTAGGTGGTCACAAAACACGGAGCTGATCTCCCTGTGCTATGCGGCTGCTTCCCACTAGCTATCTATTTTACGTTTGGTAGTGTATGTATGTCCATGCCTCTCTCTCGCTTTGTCACAGCTTACCCTTCCCCCTCCCCGTATCCTCAAGTCCATTCTCTAGTAGGTCTGTCTTTATTCCCGTCTTGCCCCTTGGTCCTTCATGACCTTTTTTTTCCTCTTAGATTCCATATGTATGTATTAGCATATGGTATTTGTTTTTCTCTTTCTGACTTACTTCACTCTGTATGACAGACTCTAGGTCCATCCACCTCACTACAAATATCTCAATTTCGTTTCTTTTTATGGCTGAGTAATATTCCATTGTATATATGTGCCACATCTTCTTTATCCATTCATCCGATGATGGACACTTAGGTTGCTTCCATGTCCTGGCTACTGTAAATAGAGCTGCAGTGAACATTGTGGTACATGACTCTTTTTGAATTATGGTTTTCTCAGGGTATATGCCCAGTAGTGCGATTGCTGGGTCGTATGGTAGTTCTACTTTTAGTTTTTTAAGGAACCTCCATACTGTTCTCCATAGTGGCTGTATCAATTTATATTCCCACCAACAGTGCGAGAGGGTTCCCTTTTCTCCACACCCTCTCCAGCATTTACTGTTTGCAGATTTTCTGATGATGGCCATTCTGACGGTGTGAGGTGATACCTCATGGTAGTTCTGATGTGCATTTCTCTAATGATTAGTGATGTTGAGCATTCTTTCATGTGTTTGTTGGCAATGTGTATATCTTCTTTGGAGAAATGTCTATTTAGGTCTCCTGCCCATTTTTGGATTGGGTTGGTGTTTTGTTATTGAGTGCAGTAACCTCTTAACTCGTTCCCCGGCTCCAGGGCCAACTTCCGAGCATATTTAGCACATGCTCTGCCAGGGTCATCTTCTGGCAGTTCCATGTGATCCCGTCACCCTCGGTTCAAGGCCCATGTGCTAGAAGATGAAACCCACAGCCTGGGCCCAACAGCGCATCCACAGCTTTCTCCTTGGCTTCCCAGCCTGGCCCTGTGCCCCTCCTGGGTGGGTATCCCTGGGCCAGGACCAGTCTGCTCCTGACCCCTTTTCCTGTGGAGGGAGCCAGCCATTCCCTCTGCAGGCAGGTCTCACCTCCTGGTCAAGGTCTTCCCCGAGTCCCTCCACCTGACTCTAGGAAAGGATCCTCCTCCTGTCCTGGACAAAGGCCGCCCTGCACGGGGCCACTTTCCTACCCTCAGCACACTGGTTGCGTTTCCATTTCACTTTTCTAATCATTTAGGCCTCAGCACAAGGGTCAGCTGTAGTTTTTCCTACCCACCCTACCCATGGCATTACCCTTTTGGATTTCTATCAGAGAAGATTTTACCACCTGGGATTACCTTGTTTACCTATTTATTGTCTGTCTCCCTCCTACGTGGGGCGAGGGCTTTGCCTGTCTTGTTCACCATTGTATCCTTAGTGCTGTGCCTGGGGCATAGTAGGTGCTCAATAAATATCTGGTGATGAATGAACGAATGCATGAAGGATTAAAAAAATGCACTCTCTGGTCCTGTTGGACATAACGGGTCCGTGCACTCCTTCTCAGCCCACTCGACACAGAAATCCGTTCCCACTGCTTCACTCTCCTATAGAAGTCGTCCATGGCCTCCAGTCCACTGGTTAATTCTCATCTCTCTCTGCTCCTCAGCAGCATGTGATAGGATCCATCACTTCATCTGGAAACATCAGGAGGCCATACCCTCCGGCTTTTTCCCCTTCCGCGCAGCCCCAGCCTCTGATCCAACCTCTCTCTCCTGTATTCACCTGAGTTGTCCAAGGAAGTGTGTGTCCAAACTCACAACTGTAAATACTAGCCCACAATACCTTTTATGCAATTCTGAAATCCAAAAGCCCTAAACCCAAGTTTCTACATAACTTTGGTGCCAAAACTTATTTCAGGATGACACCAGATCCCAACTGACGTGAGGCAGTTTCTAGTCTTTATTTATCTACTGAAGTGTGAACATTATAACTTGTTGTAGACATACCTGTGTGTTTGATTACAGGTGATGGCTCAGATCTCAATGGGAGCGTTAATTGATTATCTTTCTAAAATCTGAATAGAGCTGAATTCTGAAACCCATCTGCCCCGAAGGGGGTTGCATATGGTCCTGCACCATCTGGTCACCGATGACTCTCGCAGAAGCAGTTCTGGCCACCCCTACCCCACGCTCATCCAGCCCCTGCCTGCTTGACTCTCAAGGGTCTGAAAGGTGAAGCTTGCAACCTGCACTCAGCGTGTCCAAAACAGAACTCCTGACTTCTCTCCTTCCCATGGGTTCACCAGTCTCAGTTATGCCCCCATCACGCACCCCAGCTGCTTGGACCAAGAAACTAAGAATCATCCTGAATCTCTCTCTCCACCCCTCAGTCCTGCCTTTAATGACTGAGGAGGTCGGGTCAGCTCCAAGGTATCCTGGATGTGCCCACTGCCAACCACATTCACCGCTACCCCCAGGGTAAGCCTCCCTGCTGGCTTCCCTTCCACCTTGACACCACTAGAGCTGATTCTCCACAGAGCAGACGGAGCTTTAAAAAACTGAAGTCAGATCAAGTCATTCCCTTGATTACAACCCTCCAAAGGCTTCTCTTAACACTAGAATAAAATCTTAACTCCTGCATAGCCTACAAGGCCCTCCATGGCTGGGCTCCTGCCTCGCACTCTGACCTTACCTCCTATTACACTCCGTCTTACTCAGTTTCCTTCAGCCATGTAGCTGCCCTCCTTCCCTGCCCCAGGACCTTTGCACCTGCTAATCCCTCTCCCCCAGACTCTTACCTGTTTCTCTCCTCACGTCATTCAGTTCTCTGACCAAATATCATCCCCTGCCACTCACAGCCCATCATTCACTCTCCACCTCCTTGCTGCGTTATCTTTGGTTTACTGACTCTGTCCCCTAGTAGCCTGTAAGGTCCATAAGGCTGGGAGTTTTGCAGCTTTGTGAGCCACTGACTCGCCTGTATTTAAGGCATAGCCTGGCACATACTACATGATCAATAAATACCTGTCGAAGAGAAGAATGAATAAATGTGCGCATTGTATACCATCTGGAAAATAAAGAACCTAATGAAGATAATAAAATCATCCCTAGAATCCTGCTGCATAGATACAAACTTATCCATACACAAGTATGTGTGTTTAACAACAACAAAAAATAACCAACATAATTGGTAATGTTCTATACATCTTGATAGGGATTTGAGTATGCATTTGCCAAAATTCAATAATTGTACACTTAAGGTTTGTATATTTCACTGTGTGCAAATTTTCCCTCCAATGAAAAAAATATAAACAAATATTGAACACTAGTTAATGGTATGCACGCCGAAGTACTGACAGGAACGTGTACTGATGTCTGCAACTTACTTTAAGATGCATAAAAAAATAAGATGGCTTATTGAATGGACAGAAGGAAGATGGATATGTATCTATCATATATCAAATATATATTTATCATATATATGATAAAGCAAATATAATAAAATGTTAACGGTAGAACTAGTAGTAGTTCTAAGGGAGAGTTCACTGCAAAATTCTTTCAATTAGGCTGTATGTTTGAAAGTTTTCATAATAAAATGTTGGGAAAAAATAATTCGGGAACATACTGATTACAGTTTGTATCCTCCGTGGTTCACTGAATATTTGATTGTATTTTCCCATATCATTACTGTCTTTGAAAGCATGGTTTCAAATGGCTGTGCAGGATGCCACTGGATAGATGAACCACAACTTACTGAGCCAGTCTCCCATCTTTGGACAGGCAGACCATCTTCAGTTTTTAACTTTTATCAATAATAGAGTAATGAAAAGCCTTGTCTATACATCTGTGTGCATAAGTATGTTTATTTACTCACTGTACACTCCCAGAGGCGCAATCACTAGGGTCAAATGTCATAACATTTTAGAATCCTTGTACAGATATGCTGCCCACTGCCTTCTTGAAAGGCAGCCATTGCATAGGGATATTCTTATTATCTGGTGAGTCTGTAGATTTCTTAAGGGAGAGGAACTGTTCTACTCTGTGCTTACCACTAAGCCTAGCACGGTGTAGGCACGGGGGAAAATACCTCAGATTACATCAAAAGAACATACGACCAGAACTAATTCTGCTGCGTCTTGGAGAAAAACGGTGAAAGATACTTTTCTTTATGGAAAATCTGAGGCTGCCTGGCGAGGACAGGGCTGCAGACAGAAGGCAAGGACTGAGGTCTCCCTGAGACCCATGATATCACCAGGAACCTAAGACCAATTTTTCCGGGGTTAAAGCAAGTCTCCGGGACTCACTGAAGAAATTATGGTTCAATCAAACAATGGAACGTTCTGTGGCCTTTAAACAGAGTGAGTCCAAGCCATATGAACTCTGGTGGGAAGATGATTAGGCTGGATGCTAAGGGGAGCAGTGAGCCAGATGCAGAATAGAGGGAGGGGCTGCGTCCTCAGGGCTGTGCGGGGCGGGGGAGGTTGACTTCTTTACTCCATGCCCCTCTGGACAGTGGGTTGTTGTTGGTTTTTTAAACAATTATAACTTTTAAAAAAAGGTAGTTCCCAGAGGTAAGGGGGACGAAGTTGGTGGGGACTGTTCTTTGAGGCCACTGTTTGGATTTAGTATGTCAGTGTTCTGGCTAAGACTTCAGTATACTAGCACTTCAGTCTTAAAATTTACCAGAGAAGTCCTCACCTTACAAGCCGGTTTTGTTCCACAAGTTCCTGTGTAAGTTCTTGTTTGGAACCTGGGATATATTTCCCGCTAAGATGGAGGCAGTTCTATTCTGGTGGGCAAGGTCTGTTCTGAGCATTCATAAAATCAAAACAGATCTGATCTTCATAAAGGGCAGTAAGGCACTATTGACAGAGATCATGAAGGGGACTTTCACAGGACTGGTGACAGAGGCTGTAATTTTTCTTAAAAAAAAAAAAACTTTCTAGGGAAGTCTGGCTAGTGGTACCCTTATTTCTCCCCCCCCCTTTTTTTTTTCTATTAAAGAGGGAAGAATAGCAGGTTAAAGAAAAAACCCTCAGAACTTTCCTTAGTAACTGGCTAAGGGACGAAAGTGGGAGAGGAAAGAGGTCTTAAATAAATGTGTGAGAAGAAGATCCTTCTGAGGTGATGTGATCACGTGAGCAAGGGGCCAAGGGAAGGAGGGGCCGGCATGGGCCGCACCCCAAGAATAAAGCAGAAGAAGGGCAGTGACACCAAGAGGGGCAGAGCCCAGACCTGTGGGGCTTGAGGAGGAGAAGTGCAGGATGAGGCCTCAGAGATGAAGCCCACAGGGAACTTGAACCCTCCAGGGAAGGGAATGTGTCTACGGCACAGACTTCAAGGGCAGCAAAGAAATATTCTTGAACCTCATGTATATCAACAGAAATGCGAAACTTCCAATGGTTTGGAACTGCAGTAGGTCCCAAGCCCACAAGCACTGCCCTTGGATCACTAATCAGTTTGCAGATGACAGTGACAACAGGGCAAATGATTGCCAGTAAATAAGGTACGTTTCTATCACATGGAAGAGATAATATATTTAGCTGAAAGTCCTATTCTACCAGGAGGACATGAAGTCCCCAAATCACACAAGAGCTACAGGGTCACTCAAACAACCAAAAATGATCTGACGACCAGAAAAACAACTTAAGAAATAAGATGAATGTGTTAAAAGCCCAGGAGAAAGCAATAAGGAAGAAAAACAGGATGCCAGTATTTAAATGGTATGGCAATGAGGCCCCCTGTGCATGGCGGCGGGTGATACTTCCAGAGATGAGGTGAAGCAAAAGTGAATTACCCAGTGACAGATGGCAAACACAGGCAGGTGGCCTAAGGATCTGCAACAGAAAGTGCTTCACTAAGGGCAGGCGGTACCTACCACACCTCTGCCGCCTCCACACCAGGCCCTGAACAGATACTCGAAGAATATCTATGAATTTGAGGTTATCTTGAAGGCATGCATCAGACCACGGACTGGCCTTCTTCTGATTACTCCCTATTTCTTCAGATCTACAATGTCGTACTTTATGTACTGGTAAGAAAAAACTGACTGACCAGTTAAACTATGACTCAGCATGAATTTTAAGACGCATCTCAGCTCTAGAGATGTTAGAATTGTGAAAATCGTAGGCATCTTAGAAGCATGAAAGACGGCAGATTGAAAAGATACCACCTGTTTGGGGAAGGGTGCACGCAACTATGATAACACGTCTCCCTGCCTCCCCCAGACCCCTCCCACCAGCACCCACGAGAGGAGGGCCTGGAATGTAGCTCCATAAGATGCGGGAAAGCTGAGAAGCAGGTAGATGCATGGAAGAGGGATCCACAGAAGAAAGTAGGCCCAGGGATATAACGACTGACTCCCTGTCGACCTGATTTACAGTCTCCGTGGAAGGTGAACTCGGCCACAGGGCACCGGTCTCCGGCCACTCGTCTCTGGCCACCCTTCTCCGCTCACACGGCGAGCCCGATGGCAAGCATGCAGCTTCTGTGGGACCAAGGGTGGGCGCGCCAGGCCCCGGGGGACGAGTGCCAAGGGCTCGCTTTCCTTGTGAATGCACATGGCACCCAAGCATCCTCTCATTCTCTCACTATGGTGCGGGTCCTAAAAGCAGGGGTCGGGCTGCACAGGAAATGTGTTTGCAAAGAATGAACCAAGTCTTCTCCCTCAGAAAATAGCCTCCCTCCAGCCTCCTTCAAGGGAGTTGGAAAGGAACGCTGCCCATTTGCAAATCAATAACTTACAGTGGCTGTGTAGACAATAAAGCACAAAATGTGATGCTAGAGACCCATAATGGCTCAGTGTTCGAACATAATCCTGCCCTCCAAGTAGCAGACGAGGATCCACACAGGCCTCCTGGCTGCGTCCGCCTGCTGCCGCGCCGAGGGCTGGCGGTCTGTCTGCCTTTCTTTCTTTCTTTCTTTTTTTTTAAGGGGGGGGGGTTGGAAAATCAGAAGGCTACAGCTGAGACAGCTGCCAGGAGCCAACGACTCTCGACATTTTACCACTTCCTCCTTTTCACAGCTATTTGCATGAGGGTTGTTAGGAAAACACCTATTCCAGAAGGGAGACAATTTAATGGAAAAAGCATCTCAATCATTCACTTTCAGCCAGAATCTCACAGACTCAGAGGCACTTGACAGGATCCTTGGAAATCAGGAGAAACAGCTGCCACGCAGGCCACGCCCCCAGGGATTTCAGCCTTTTGGTACCAGGGGAGTCACCCATGTGGAAAGATCTCTTAGATTCTGTGAGACCCTGACAGGAGCAGGAGCTGGGAGACCAGGTAATAAAACTGAGGTCCACACCCCCTGGATCAGCCCCTGCTCAACCTGCAGACAATAAAAAGGGCCTGGGGCCGGCGACAATTTTCCCCTGAAGGTTCCACACCCTTCTAATTACTCTCTGAGTCTGGCACCGGAGCCAGAGCCCTGGACCATACAGCAATGACCTGGACTCCTGAATCCATGGGGACCAAGCCAGCTGGGTCTCTGGGAATTCAGGGGTGAGCCACTATCAACCCACTTGCCCCATCTGAAGGGTTAGTGGGGACACGGCTCTGCTTCCTATCCATTCGTGCAAGAGACAGTCTGAGGAACCCGGCTCACTCTCAGCAGAAAAGCAAAGGAATACATTTCCTCATGAAGGGTAATCCCTGCTCAAACATGCATTCCTCACATTAGACAAAATCGCTGAAGCACTCTTTGAATTGCCCAACTTTAGGGAAAGCCAGCCCCAGCGGGAGGCACCCCTGCAAAGCAGCAACCAAATGAGCCAACAACATCTGACACATTCGGCTGTGGGTGTTCTAGATACAGAGGCAGAGGTTTTTGCTTTTTGCAAGGGCCAAATGGCATGCTCTTATGGGCAGCGGCTCAGCTGAGAGAAGTTTCTAGAAAGCTGTTGCTGCTGCATGCAAGAAAGAAAGAAAGAAAGAAAGAAAAAGAAAGAAAGAAGGAAGGAAAGAAAAAGAAAGAAAGAAAGAGAAAGAAAGAAAGAAGGAAAGAGAAAGAGAAAGAAAGAAAAAGAAGGAAAGAAAAAGACAGAAAGAAAGAAAGAAAGAAAGAAAGAAAAAGGAAAGAAAGAAAGAAAAGGAAAAAAGAAAAATGAAGCCTCTGGATTTTGTGCACTTGCAATGAATATCAAAACGTGAACCTAGAAGAGGTCGCCTGGTGGCCTGGCACCTCTCCTTGGCCTAAGCACTCCAAATCTAACATGGGGATTCCCGAGCCTCGGCCCAACACACTCTTCACCGGACCCCTCACTTCCAAGTTGTCGGGCACACGGGTATAATTACTGGCAGCTTCTGCATTTGGACTGGGTTCCAGACGGTACCTGATTAGCACGTATGAGTCTGTTTTGGCCAGCTGGCCTATATCAGACGGTCCATCCGGGGCATTAGTCAGTTCAAGCAAACGGCAGAAGGAGATGAGTCTTTTTCCCTCCCCCGCCCCGATCTCAGCATCCCCAGAAGACAGGGAAGAGCTTCAATACCCTACGGGGGGCTGGCAGTCTTAGGTCCAGTCCTGCGCGCAGGACAGACAACACTGACGCGTCTTCATGTCCTCCTCGCACTCAGACAGTCTGTGAACACCCGTGGAAAAATACACCTATTAAGCACCTACCACGTGCCAGGCACCAGAAAGAAGAATGAACATGAGCCACGGGCCCTGTCCTAAAGGAACCCAGAGCCTGCAGGGAGGAAAAGGTGAATAAGAAACAATGATAAGACAGGACAGATGCGTAACAGAGCCACCTGAAACGTGCTAGGAAATAGACGCGGGAGGACTCGGTTAGTCATGCGTGTGCCTGGGGGCTAGAGGGGTCTCAGCAGAGTGACAATCAGCTCTGAATTTTGGAAAAATTACTCTGGAAATGGTAAGACTAGATTGGGGAGAGGCAGTAACTAGGAGGGAGACCGGTTAGGAGGCTGCTGTGAAGGTTCTAGAGAATGAGGGCGTGCACAAGGGCTGCCACTGTGGGGGAGAAGAGGAGAAGCCAGCGCAGAAGTGCTTCCGGCTGCAGGCGGGAGGGGAGAGGAGCCGGCCTGGGCCCGCGTGCACACGGCTGGGTTACAAAGCCTGGTGCATTGAATGTCTCCATCCAGCCTGTCGACATACCAGCCCTCTCTGCCACATTTTCTGAACTTTCTTGATCCTCAGATTCACCTCTGCTAGAATCTGAGCAACACTCTGGCTTCCAGCTCTACCTTTTAGATCTTCTCCAGATCATGCATCCCGCTGCAAACCTCCCACCCACCCAAGTGTCTAAGGCGGTGCCATGGAGCCTCCCTGTCCTTCTCTGCATCTCCAGGGGCTCCAGAACCAGCAGCCCCAAGAAGGAAATGGGGTGTACTCGCTGCTTGATCCTCTGCATGGGCCCCTTTCCAAATACAAACCACAAATAGCTGGCTGGAGATGAGTACCCAGGGTGACCTGCCCCAGCTGGTAGCAGGAGTTCCAGGATCCATCTGGTCTACCTCTACCCCCGAGTCTGGCCCCGTGGAGTAGGGCAATCTTGGAGTCTTCCCCGAAACTCTTCTGGGATATTTTTCTGTGACCAGAGAAATCTGGACATGAGATGACAATCCTAATTTCTTTGGTGAAGTCCAGAAGAAATGCACTGAGGGTGGGACTAGGACAGATCGCTGGGACAGAGAAGCCCCAGGTATTTTTCCTGTAACTCTAATTGCTAATACCTCAGGCAGGAGTAACTCTGGAGCTGTGTGTACTGGGTAGTGTTTATGGTCATAAGAGGATTTCCCAGTGTATAACTGCATTAGATCCCTACAACAGCATGGGAGGTAGGGGGGTTTCAAACTCCTAGGAGGAGAGCATGAGAGCACATATTCAGTGGCGGATGCCTGGGTTGGAACCTGGCTCTGCCATTCACTGACTCTCTGACTCTGGACAAGTATTCCACTTCCTCGTGCCTCAGTTTCTCCGGATGGGAAATGGGACTACTACTAATGCCTAGCACAGAGTGAGCACTTTATAAGCATTTGTTAAAGAAAGATCTCTACTTTAGAGGTGACTTAAACACAGTGCTGACAGGCTGAGGAACCTGCCTGAGGCTGCCAGGCTGGAATGTGAGGTGGAGAATTAGAATTCTTTGGCTCCTAGGCCGTGCTCTTCAAGCCTCGTCAAGCTACTCTGGGAAGCCCCTACTCTCCGGCAAGCTCCTTATCCTTCCTGGGAAAGGGCCTTTACAAGGAATACAATGTATGTCATCATCCTACAGCGATAACTATTAAAGTAGAGAGTATCTTTTTTTTGAAGTGTATTATTGAGATAAAATTCATATAACATAAAATTTATCATTTTAACCACTTTAAGTGTACAATTCAGTGGTTTTTAGTATATTCGCAATGTTGTGCAATCATTACCGTATCTAATTCCAGAATATTCACCACCCCAAAAAGAAACCCTGTACTTCCCCATTCCCCTTACACCCCAGTCCATGACAACCATTATCTACTTTCTGTCTCTAAGTTTATTGTGGACATTTCATACAAATGAAATCATATTATATGTGGTCCTTTGCTTCTGGCTTCTTTCACTTAGCATAACATTTTCAAGGTTCATCCATGTTGTAATGTGTCAGTACTTCATTCCCTTTCATGGCTGAATAGTATTCCATTGTAGGATATACCACCTTCTGTTGACCCATTCATCAGTTGGTGGGCATTGGGGTTATTCCCACCTTTTGGTTATTGTGAACAGTGCTTCTATGAACACTGGTGTGTAAGTTTTTGTGTGCACTTGGGTATATACCTAGGAGTGGAATTGCTAGATCATATGGTAACACTATCTTTAACCTTTTCAAGGAACAAACTGCTTTCCACAGTAGCTATGCCGTTTTACATTCCCACCAGCAATCTACAAGGGTTTCAATTTCTCCACATCCTGGCCAACCCTTGTAATTCTCCTTTCCTCCCCGCCCCCCTAAATATATATATTCTAGCCATCCTAGTGATGTGATGGGATATCTCATTGCAGGTTTGACTTGCATTTCCCTAATGACTAATGATGGTGGGCATTTTTTTCATGTGCAGTACATTTTTATGTTTTTGATATTGTGGTAACTGATATAAAAGATATGAAGTCTTGGGCCCCTTTTCTTAGATGAAGAGGTGGGCTTGGTGGATGTGTACAAAGCTGACCACGTGCAGATGGCAGCAGGGAAAACTAACACCCAACACACAGGTTCCTATATGCAGCCAGTAACTGGTGGCCTCTAGGGGTGAGGAGGGATCTGAAAATTTGCACGAGCCCACAAAAGCTTTCACATCCACCATGGGCCCATCCTGCTCTGCTCCTCTCACTGATTATTGGGGCACATCTGTTTTTGCGGGCCTTCTTGACTGCCTCCACGTTTAGAATGGCAGCCCAACTTCCTCCAAGGGCCTGAAGGTAGGATTAGCAAGAGGCTCTGAGATGCTCAGCTGGTAAACCAGTCGCAGGCCTGAGCAAAGCCGGGGAGCTACGGAAATGCCACATGACAGATACATCTCAGAAGCTAAGGGAGCAGACGGCCTGAAACGCCAGCCAAAGTCCGGGCTGGGCACTCACTGAAGCAAAACCCTCCTGTGGTACAGGGGCAGCAAAGTAGCCCCGAGTTGACTGATACCTGAGCGCTGTGAGTTTTGAGCCAGTCTGCCAAAAGCAAAGGCAGACTGCAGCTGGGCAAGGACTTTCCCGAAAACAGGCCACTGGCCACCACGGTGAAGGAATGGTTACCGCAAATATGGGTGTCCCTGGCCCCATGTTGCCTCTTCTTTTCAATGGTCTTCTGGCCATTTCATCATTTTCCAGGGCCTTCTCCAGAAACAAGAGAGAAGAAAGACACCAGTGCGTGCTCCAGCAGCTCTTGCAGATAGGTATGGCTAAGGGAGTCAGGCTGAAGTCAGTGGACCCCTGCTCTATATACTATTGTGCGATAAACTGCCCCAGTATTAGCGGCTTAGAACCACTAATTCTCTCATGGGTTTGTGGATTGAGTGGACTCAGCTGAGCCATTTTTCCTTAGGACCAGATGTTAGCCGAGGCTGTCATCAAATGAAGGACCTACTGGACTGGATGCCCCAGAGGGCTCATTTACAGCTGGTACATACTGCTGGTCATTAGCTGGAAGCTCAGCTAGGGATGTCCATTGGAGCGCCTACACCCCAGAGGGCCTGGGCTTCTTGCAGCACGGCAACTGGGTTCCAAGAGGGAGTGTCCCAACAGTGAATGTTCCAAGAAACTCAGGCAGAAGTTGTAAGGCTCCTATGACCTAGCTTCAGCTGTCACATGGTGTCACTTCTGTTGGTCAAAAGTGAGTCACAGGGAACCCTTCCCAACTCCATGAGGCCAGCATTACCCTCCCAGACAAAGATATCATAAGAAAAGAAAACCACAGATCAAATCCCTTATGAATATAGATGTATAAATCCTCAACAAAATACTAGCAAATTCAGCAACATATAAAAAGATTATACACCATGAACCAGTGGAATTTATCCCAAGAATACGAGAGCAGTTCAATATATGAAAAGCTACCTCTGTAATACACATTAATAGAATAAAGAACAAAACCATGTGACCATCTCAGTGGATGTAGAGAAAGCATTTGGCGAAATCCAACACCCTTTCATGATAAAAACACTCAATAAAGTAGGAATAAAAGAAACTTCCTCAACTTGTTAAGGGTATTTATAAAAAGCCCACAGCTAATATCACACTTAATGGTGAAAGACTGAAAGCTTTCTCTCCAAGATCAGGAACAAGACAAGGATGTCCACTCTTGCCATTTCTATTCAATATTGTACTCGAGGTTCTAGCCAGGACAATCAGGTAAGAAAGAGAAATAAAAGGCATCAGATTGGAAAGGAAAAAGTAAAACTGTATTTGCCGGTGACAGGATATATAGAAAATCCTAAAGAATACACACACACACACATACACACACACACACACACACCCCCCACACACACAACTATTAGAACAAAAAGTTTAGCTAGTAGCAAGATAAAAGAACAGCATAAAAGAATCAACTGTATTTCTATATTCTAGCAATGAACAATCTGAAAATGAAATAAACAATTCCATTTTCATCAGTATTGAAAAAATAAAATACGAATAAATTTAGCCAAAGAAGTACAAAAACTTGTACACTGAAAACTACAAACAACATAATTGACAGAAATTAGATCTAAATACATGGAAAGACATCTTGTGTTCCTGTACTGGAAAACTTGATATTGTAAAAATAACCGTACTTACTGAACTGATCTACACATTCAACAGAAACCCTATAAGCATTCTAGCTACCTTTTTGCAGCAATTAACAAGCTGCTCCTAAAATTCACATGGCAATGCACTGGTTCAAGCTGAAACAATCTTGAAAAAGTGCGAAGTTGGAGGATTCATATGTCCTAGTTTCAAAACTTATCACAGTAATCAAGATAGTGTGGCACAGGCATAAGGAAAGACGTATAGATCAGTGCGATAGAACTGAGAGTCCAGAAATAAGCACTTACATCTGGTCAGCTGATTTTTAATAAGAGTTCCAAGACAATTCAAAGGGGGAAAAAATAGTCTTTTCAACAAATGGTGCTGGGACAACTAGATAACCACATGAAAAAGAATGACTTTAGGCCCCTACTTCACACCATATACCAAAAAAAAAAAAAACCTCAAATAGATCAGAGATCTAAATGTAGGAGCTAAAACCATAAAACTCTTAGAAGAAAACATAAGAGTAAATCTTTGTGACCTTAGATTAGATAACCGTTTCTTAGATATGACACCAAAAGCACAAGCAACGAAAGAAATATTTGATAAACATGACATGATAAAAATTAAAAGCTTTTAAACTATTTAACTTCTTTAGATTATTTTTATTTTTTTGGCCACACCGCCCAGTTTGCGGGATCTTAGTTCCCTGACCAGGGATTGAACCCAGGCCATGGCAGTAAAAGTGCACAGTCCTAGCCACTGGACGGCCAGGGAACTCCCTAAAAGCTTTTGTGCTTAAAAGTATACCATCAAGAAAGCAAAAAGACAACTCATAGAATGTGAAAAAATATTTGTAAATCATATATCTGATAAGGGACTTCTATCGAGAATATATTAAGAACTCTTACAACTTCATTAAAAAAACACCTACTTAAAAACTGGGCAAAAAATTTTTAAAACATTTCTCCAAAAAAGATTGCCAACTTGTGCCAAATAAGCACATTAAAAGATGTTCAACATTACTAGTCATCAAGGAAATTCAAATCCAAACAAAAACGTGTGATGTACGTGATGTTGCTTCACACCCACTAGCGTGGCTATAATAAAAAAAAGACAGACAATAACAAATGTTGGCAAGGATATAGAGAAATTGGAACCCTCATGCACTGCTAGTGGGAAGATAAAATGATGCAGCTGCTTTGGAAAATAACTTGGCAGTTCCTCAAAAAGTTAAGCACAGAGACACCGTATAATCCAGCAATTCCACTCCTAGATATATACCCAAGAGAAGTAAAAAAATATGTCCACACAAAAACTTGTACACAATTTCAAAGCAGCACAATCTACAATAGCCAAAAGATGTTAAAAAACCATCAACTGATAAATGGATAAACAGAATGGGGTATATTCATACAATGAAATACTATTAAGCTATACAAAGGAATGAAGTACTGATTCATGGGACAACATGGATGAACCTTAAAAGCATTATGCTGAGTGAAAGAAGACAGATACAAAGGGCCACATATTGTACAACTCCATTTATATGAAATTTCTAGAATAAGCAAATCCATAAAGACACAAAGCAGAGTGGCAGTAGTCAGAGGCTGAGGGGAGGAGGGAATGGTGAGTGACTGCTAAGGCGGACGAGGTTTCTTTTTGTGGTAATTAAAATGTTCTGGAATTAGGTAGTCGCATTGTTTGCATAATTTTGTGAATATGCCAAAACCATGGAATGACACACTTGAAAGGGGTGAATTTTACGGTATTATGAATTATATCTCGATAAAGCTATTATTAACACACACACACACACACACACACACACACACACACAAATCACAGGGTCAACCAAGTGCAGCAGAGAGTGGACTACACTGGAAGGCACATTCACTGCAAGGGCATCTTTTTTTTTTTTTTTTTTTTTTTTTGCGGTACCTGGGTCTCTCACCACTGTGGCCTCTCTCGTTGCGGAGCACAGGCTCCGGACGCGCAGGCTCAGCGGCCATGGCTCATGGCCCAGCCGCTCCGCGGCATGTGGGATCTTCCCGGACCGGGGCACAAACCCGCATTCCCTGCATCGGCAGGCGGACTCTCAACCACTGCGTCACCAGGGAAGCCCTGCAAGGGCATCTTTAAAGACCAGTTATCACATACTCTCCAACTTGCTACTCTTTGTGGAAGTAGCTGAGGAAGTCCTGACTCGTAAAAGTACGGTTTACCCTGAGAATGCGAGTTAGCTTGGTAGAATAGAAAGCCTGGGTAGCAGAGATGGGCAGATCCAGGTTCAACTCCTGACTGCCACTCAGCTGTGTAAGCTCAAGTGAGGTACTTAATTCTTCTCTGCCCCAGTTTGCTCAGCCCTGCAGGATGATGGGATTAAAAGGCTAATACATGCAAAGTACCTGTTAAATAATAGTTGTTCAGTAAGTGATAGCTCTTATTCTTAGTTCTGCCTTGTCAGCATAATTATTAACACTGGTGGCTCTTGCCAGCATTCAGAAACACCTACCATGTGGCTTGGGAATTACCTGGGAATTTCTATTTTCCTAGCTATTTGGTTCTCCAGGCTAGATCAGAGAGTCACACAATTTTGGATCTATAAGATTTCCTAAAAATCATATGATTCACATATAAATAACAGAGATGGTAAATTAGCTTTAATATATATACAGAGGTCTTACAAATCAATAAGAAAATGATTAAGAGGCCAGTAGAAAACTAAGCAAAGACTATGAAAAAACAAATCATACAAGTATGCAAGTGGATAAGCATTCCTCTTCCAAACATTTATACTATGGAAATAATCATGAGCGTGTGCAAAAATTTAGCTACAAGGATATTCATTTATTGACTGCAATATTATTTTTAATGATAGGCTAATTTTTCTTTAATTTTTTGTTGGTGTATATTTTCCACAATGATCCTGTACCACTTTTGTTTTGTTTTGTTTTGTTTTGTTTTGCGGTACGCGGGCCTCTCACTGTTGTGGCCTCTCCCGTTGTGGAGCACAGGCTCCAGACGCGCAGGCTCAGTGGCCATGGCTCACGGGCCTAGCCGCTCCGCGGCATGTGGGATCTTCCCAGACCAGGGCACGAACCCGTGTACCCTGCATCGGCAGGCGGACTCTCAAGCACTGCGCCACTAAGGAAGCCCCCTGTACCACTTTTACATCAAGAAAAAAAATTATTTTGATAAATGCACTCATAAAGGCCCCAAACCCTCCACGAATGGCCATTCAGTGTGCCCAGCCTAGAGCACTCAGCTCCTCAGCTGGCAGACTATCCACTCTGCCACCTTCCGGTCCCTTCCTCCTGCAGCCCAGAGGGTGGCCTCAGGGCCAGCTTGCTGCTTCCTGCTCCTCTGCGGCTCCTCCCCCTGCACGAATCATCCGCTCAGAGAATCACGTGATCTCTCAGCACCTCCATTCCCCCACCTGCAGGCCTGCCTCCCCTCCAGCCCCCAGAGCCCAGCACTACAGAGAAACGCTCTGCTGAGGTTGGTGGCACCATTATTACCAGTCTACTGTTAGCCTCTACAGGGCCTGGCGGTGTGTGATCCCACTTCCCTGCCAAAGAGGGTGCAGGAGCCTCCCCGACACACCAGCACTGCCCAGAGGCCTGTCTCCACCTGGTGATGTGCAAGTAGGAGCAGAGGGCCCTGCAGAAAGGAGGCAGCTGAACCAGACCCCTTCTGACCCACCTGAGACATGCCACCGAGTTTTAAGGGCAAGAGGGCAAGGCTGCTTGTCCCCCAGAATCTCCACCAAGCCCTGGGGCCCGGAGCCCGCTGGGAGAGGCGCTGGTCTGTGGGTCACAGGAAGCAGCCTCTCCCACTGGGTGGGAGCGCTCTGCGGTTCTCAGCCCTGCTGAGGTGTGCGGTTGTTTGCCTGCTCTCATCACGGTCCCCTCCTCCCGAAAGTGCTGTGTGCAGATTTTCTCCCTAAGTGAGGCTGACACACACACTGGTTCCCTGAGGATGTTCAGGTCCCAGGATGACAATGAGTGCTCTGGAGTCTGGGGTCACTTCCCCTCACACCTTCCCTTCTAAACTTGCAAGGAGACCAAACCTAGCCACTCCTTCCTCCTCTCTGCCCCTGCTACTCTCAACCCTTTAAACTGAGCCATCCTGACCGAGAAGGCAAATTCACACATACTTTCACGTGCTGGGGCTACACCAAGAGCTTTTTCAGTGTTTTGTAAACTTTCATGCTTTATCTCAAAAATTAATGGGAATTTTGCTTTATATTCTATGTTTGCCCTACTATATTTCATTAATCCTAAGCTGTACTTTCCCCCCACACACTGTAACATCTTGAAAATTTGGGTGGATTCTTAGAATCTATAGTGGCTGCCGTTTAATTGGCAGGGGTTTTTTTTCCCTATGAAATATAATGATAAAAAAGTAATACTTTCCCCTAGCAATCTTGGAGTAGAACTGATGTTCTGAAAGATGTGTCAGGTTTGCACACTGCCGGCTCCTTGCTTAGGGCCCCAGTTCAAGGGCCATTTCTAGATGGTGTTTCCTTATGCTATGAAGTCCAGCATATCCAGAACACAGCCCCCTGCCAAGGCATGTGCCTCATTCTGAACGACGCCCCCCAGCCCCTACTCTCGGAAATACTCAGTGGCAACACAGGGAGATGTTTACTGAGCATTTATGACGGGCTGTGAGTTGAGCTAAGTGCTGCAAGTTCCCTTCATTCAATCTTCCCAACAACCCTATGAGGTTCCTGTAATTATCCCATTTTACAGATGGGAAAATGAGGCTCTGAGGGGTGATGTGACTTCCCAGGACTGCACCGAACCCAGGTCTCACTCCAGAGGCCTAGCACTGACCCCTAAGCTTCCGGATATGCAGTCACAGAACAAACATGGGACTTCTGCTGTCAAACATTCCAGAACCACTCGGGACCCACGCGGCCTGCCCTCATCGGCCTGCAGAAGAGCCCCTCTCAGGGCTTCCCCTCCTGGCTCGCCAGTCTCTGTACACGCCCTCCCCAGGAGCCCTGGTGGGCAGGGTGAGCTGGGGGACCAGATAAAGTCGGCGCCCAGAGAGAAGGAAAGTCGCTATCAAAAGAGGCAGAAAGTGGGTCTTTGGCCCCTAAACACTTCAGTTCTTCCTCCTTCCTGTTGTCGCCTTCCTCCTAACCCATCTCTCCACTTAGAAGCTTCCAAGCTTACCTTCCCACAATACCTCCCTCCCTGCGCTCTCAAATTCTGGCCCATTTTTGCTCCCCCTACAATTCCCGCACAACCCAGCAGTTAACTGTGGAAACTGCCGGCCTTCTTAGACCCGCCCCCTCTTCCAGGCAGCAGTGACAGCTGCCATTTCCTGACTGTCAACCGTGTGCCAGCTCTTGAGTTATCCCTAACCCTCCCTAGGACCAAGACGATAGCCTTAAATGAGCAAGCTGAGGCACAGAGAGGTGAGGTTAACTTGCCCAAAGTCACACAGCAAGCAGGTGGTGAGGCCAAGATGTAATCTAAGATCTGCCTGCAAAGTCTGTTTTTCCTTCTCCACCAACCACCAGTATCAACTAAACGCAGGCATGAGTTTCAAAGGTGGCTTCTTCATCCAGCACACCACGTTATCTGTCTCCCTCTGTATCTCTGTCTGTCTCCAGGTAAAAAGCCTGCATACAAATCATGTCAGTAGGGCTAGATTTTAAAGTGGTTCCGCTACGGAGGCGTCTCCCCAGGCTTCCGCCCCATCCCAGGGAGGACTCTTCCTCAAAGAAGATTTAAAAGGGTCACAAACCCTAAGACCACAATTCAACTCTTAAAGCAGCACACACATCACTTGCTTACCTGGATCCCCGTCCCATGTAGCTCGCTCCACGGTTATATCTGGGCATGTGCGTGTCTCCCCCCAAGAGCTGTAAATTTCTATCAATACCTTTTTCTTTGAAAGGCGGAGGGAGTGCCATATCTTTGAGGGGGTTCTCAGGAAAGCCCCAGAACCCCTCCTGAGGAAAAGAGGGCACAAACAAAATACACCCTCATCCTCTGCAACGCTTCAGGCCATGGGAGGGCTTCACACATGACACGTAAGAATCCCTGTTCTGTATCCGTCCTACACCCTTAGCAGAGGCTCTGCAACAGTGCTGAAGAATTTTATTAAGGAAATTAATAAAACTCCACCACCAGCTTTGATCTGAAAGAAGGCAGCCGTTCGCTTTAGGCCACTTTGCTCGAGGCACTTGCCCTGTTTCTCCCTCCCGAGGTCTCTGGACTAGCCTCCCTTGTTCTCTGAAGTTCCACCGTGGTCTTGCTCTAGGCTCTGAGCCATCAAGCCTGCTCTCCGGCCCCCATGCCCTCCACACCACACCCCCAGAGGCCGACTGCCTACGGTCTGAATGTTTGTGACCCCTCAGGTTCACATGTTGGAATCCTAACACCCAGTGGGGCCTCTGGGAGGTGATTGGCGCAGGAGGGCAGAGCCCACATGAATGAGATTAGGGCTCTTCTAAGAGACCCCACAGAGCTCCCCAGCCCTTCCTCCAGGTGAGGACACAGTGGGAAGCCTGCAAACGGGAAGATGGCCCTCACCAGACCCTGACCCATGCTGGCACCCTGATCTCGGACCTCTGGCCTCCAGAGCTGTGAGAAATGAATGCCTGCTGTTTATAATCCACCCAGTCTGGTATTTTGTTCTATCGGCCAGGATGGACTCAGACACCACCCCAAGCCTCTCCCCGCCTCTCCCACCGCACTTTGCTGGCTCTGTGCCCCAGGGACGTTACCATCCTACCCCCTCTCACACATGAAGCTCGCCAGGCCCTGCCCCTGCAACTGCCCAAGGTTGTCCTGATTTCGGGCAGAGGGAGACCCAACCCCAGGAATCCTCTGCACGAGCCTCTGCCCAGCAAAGTGCCTCCTCTTGCCCAGGAAGCAAAAGCAGCGGTGGCCACGTGCAATCTGGCCTCTCAGATTTTCCGCCCTGGCAGGACTCCGCTGCAGAGTAAAACAGCCTTGGGCAGATGCAGCTGACAGGGTGTCACAGCTCCTCCGACCCCTCGGCTGGCACGCCTACACGGGGCCTCCTGCACACGTATTCCTGGCAGCTCTGACGGAAAGACGCACCTGAGCTGAGTTACCTCGGAAGGGCTGAGGAATCATCTCAGACAAACCGATTCTCTCCAGGCCTCCGTCTGACTCCATCTGACACCCACGTCCAGAGAAGCAGCAGTCACAGTGGCCCAAAGGGGCCAACAGCCCAGTGTCCATCAATGGAAAAATGGACAAACAAATCGTGCTACACATATGCAATGAAATATTATTCAGCCATAAAAAGAAGGAAATTCTGACACATGCTACAACACGGACGAACCTTGGGGACATGATGCTATGTGAAGTATGCCAGTCACAAAACACAAATACCATATGATTCCGCTTCTCTGCAGTACCTACAACAGGCAAATTCTTAGAAACAGAAGGTAGGGGAGAGGTTGACAGGGCTGAGGAGAGGGGGGAATGGGGAGTTATCGTTTAATGCGGGGGTCCCCAGCCCCCAGGCCACAGACTGCTACTGGTCCGAGGCCTGTTAGGAACAGGGCTGCACAGCAGGAGGTGAGCGGTGGGCCAGCGAGCAGAGCTTCACCTGCCGCTGCCCATCGCTCCCCACGGCTTGCATACCGCCTGGACCACCTCCCCACCCCCCAACCGTGTCTCCACAAAACCAGTCCCTGGTGCCAGAAAGGTTGGGGACCACTGATTTAATGGATACAGAGTTTCTGTTTGGGATGCTGAAGAACTTCTGGAAACAGATAGCGGTGATAGTTGCACAACACTGCGTACGTACTTCGTGCCACAGAATTGAACACTTTAAAATGGCTAAAATAGTAAATTTTATGTTAGGTATATTTTTAAAAGTTTAAAAATTAAATGTGAATTCCCTGGTGGTCCAGTGGTTAGGACTCTGCACTTCCACTGCAGGGGGCCCGGGTTCAATCCCTGGTCTGGGAATTAAGATCATGCACGCCGTGCTGCGTGACCGGGAAAAAAAAAAAAAAAGCATGTAAAAATTAAATGTGCTCTATACTGTGACTTAAAAAAAAAAAGGCAACAGCTGCACCTGCCCTTACCTCACTTTGAAAAGATATGAGGATTTATTATACTTCCCATAAGAGCCTGACACACCAAGAACATGACCCCAGTACATAATCCCCGGGCACCACACCTCCACAGGGGTCTAACACCTTTGGACACGCGGCCATCTGAGAGCCCCCCCTGGATGAAAGGTGCCACATGAATGTAAACATCCCCTTCTCCCTGCCCTCCCCTCCACCCACAGGCAGCTGGTTTCCCCAGGAAGGCTGGGCAGCCAGGCCCGTTCTGGGTCAGCATCAACTACCATCCTGTTATAAATCCTTCCCCACAAAGCACTGGAGACTGGTCCTCTTGCTGTGCCAAGAAGTCTTTTCTAACCATCTGTAATCCATTCAAAGGCACCCGGCAGGAAGTGGTAGCAAGGAAAACCCCTGCACAAGGCAACGGCTGGGACCACCTCGCCTCTCACTCTCGGCCAGCAACAGGAAGTCCTCCTTTCTCGGGACACAGAACATCTGTGGGAGCTCAGAAAGCTGCCGGGCGTCTGTCAGGGCCTAAATGGGCTCGAGACAGATGCATGCAAAATTTGGTCAGAAACGCAGGCTGTATTGAGTTTTTAAATTAGCTCTGAAGAAAACTCATTTGAAAAACCAAAACAAACCCCAGACCCTAAGAAGGGGGAAAAAAAAATATGAAAACTAACCTCAAAAATGCTTTCTTCTGATTTCTGCGGACAATTAGACCACAATTTCAAGCAGCTCCAGTCCCTCTCATTGTGGCTCCCCCTCCAATCTGGTGTTGTCAGCTGCTTCTTCCTAATAGTGAGAGCTTCATTTTTTGGCACTACAAGCTGAACCCCTCAAAGCATTTCAATGGTGAACTGGGACTGGCCTGTACAGGCTCACAAGAGCAGATTATTAAATTTTCAGGAATCTGGTGAGCCAATTAAGAAATGATTAAAAATTATATAAGCTCAAATTAAATGTATTATATTTAAAAAACAGAATAAATACTCAAAAGTTACCACTTCTATTCACCTTGCTACATTTTACTATTATCTATGCTTTGAGCAGGGGTTGAGAACTTTTTCTAGAAAGGGCCAGGTAGTAAATATTTTAGGTTCTGAGGGTCTCTGCTCAGTCATTCCACTCTACCATGGTGGTGAGTGCAAAAGTAACCAGAGACAATACATACATTACTCAACATGGCTGTGTTCCAATAAAACGTTACTTTCAAAGCCAGGTGACAAGGATTTCACTGATGGGCCATAGTCTGCCAACTGCTGCTCTTGAAGTTCTTTACATCTGCTCTATCTGCACCGAGGAGGAAATCCTATGTTAAGTGTTCTAATGCACATCTCTTCCCAACTCTGAGTTCAGTGATAGCATACTGATGGCTTGAAATGTGGTGACAGGAGAGCTTACACCACAGAAATCATCAAATGCTACAAATCAGGGCTTGATTTATTATTCGATTACCTAGTTTTAAGAAGGTGACGGAGAAAACGTTAGTAATGCAAATTTAAATGTATATCATGTCGATAGAGAATACACTGGTGGTTGCCATGGGGGAGGGGGGTGGGAGAGGGATGGACTGGGAGTTTGGGATTAGCAGATGCAAACTGGTGTATATAGAACGGGTAAACAACAAGGTCCTACTGTATGGCACAGGGAACTATAGTCACTATCCTGTGATAAACCATAATGAAAAACAATATGAAAACAAATGCATATATATGTATAACTGAATCACTTTGCTGTACAGCAGTAATTAACACAACATTGTAAATCAACTATACTCCAATTTAAAAAAAAAGAAAAAAAGCATATCATGTTGATAGCTGTATTTGAAGAAACACAGAAGTGAGGCCATATTCTCTTGGTAGCACTTGAGAACTATTATCCAATTCAGCAAGGAAGTCACTCTTGTCACCAACAATCAAGCAAAGTTCCCACATACATCTTTGTTCTTTCACTTTCATCTTCCCCACGGACTTAAATGAAAATATCAACCAGCACTTATGTCAGATGGACACTTGTTTGTCAATTTCGACCTTAGCTCAGCCGGGGGCATAAGAATTTGGCAAAAATCAACAAAAGATTTCTGCAAGAATCAACTGATGATATGAAATTTACCATAAAGAGTATTAAATATTGAATGATTTATAAATTGTATGCTAAACAGCCTTTTATCAGTAAAATGTATAATAAACCTACACATGTACATGTGCAAGTTTGTTTAGAGAGTGGGTTGTTAAGCATTTACTAGCACAACATTGGTTCTGATAGAAAAGAACTTCCAGATTAACTTCCAGAGCATTAAGACCTAAAAATGTGTGTGTGTGTGAAAGACAGAGAGACACTGACCCTCCTCCCAGTACAATGAACAGAGACAGCAACAAACATTACCAGACAAAAAAGGCGCCTGTTTCCTCAAAATACCATAAAAAACTAAATTGTGTTGTGGGTATTGAGTGGGTGTGCCACTGGAATATATTACAAACTGTTTCTCTTCAGTACTCATGGCACATCCAGGACTCACCCTAACTCCTTTTTCCAAAAGCGACTGTCTGGGGGAACTCACAGCCCTCATTAGGCCTAGTTCAAGTCCTAGCCATCCATGATGAAGCATTCATTCATTCATTCACTCATTCCGCAAACAATAACTTGGCTCCAATTATACACCCTTCCCTGTGTTCCAAATAGACCCACAAAGCAAAGAGCCCCTTCCCCCAGGTCAAAGGTCATGCAGGCAGCAGACTGAAATCTCTTCCTTCCCTGGGCCCCACTCATGCAAGCCACATTCACAACGTGAATGAATTTCACATTTCAGTCCCGAGTTCCTGGAAGGCAGGGCCGGGGCTATGGCACCTGTGCATCCTGCACACTGCCCCACCCAGTGCCCGGGCCGTTGGTCACTTTCTAGTGAATGGGTGATGCAGGGAGCACTGCTCTAGCTTCAGAACCTAAGGAGCACCACTCATCCTGGTTTGCCATTAACTTCAGCAGTTCACCGGACCCAGGCTAAATGCTGGGCTCCTGCTGGAAGATGGGAGAGCGGTTATTTTAAGTATAATTATCTTCTTCCTTCCCCAAATTAAAGAAGAGGGTCACTTGAGCCTGTGGGAAAACGTTTCTCAATGTTTTTAAACTCATACTCTACCAACCAAGATATGGTCATACTTTACTTCTGAGCTCTGCATACAAAGCTCACTCTAGCTATCTAGAATTTCCCATTGATTATGGGTTTTCACACTATTCATGCATCTTATTGAAATATGCCCAGTCCTTGCCCTCGCCCTCCCTAGCTCAAACCACAGGTGTTCAACTCTTTACTCTGAAAATTGGTAATTAGAGGGGGAACTGTAACTCTACCTTTTTAGGAGGAACTTAACAGTTCATCCATCCCTGTTGATGAGAACGAGGTCTTTGCAGATGAATGCCAGCCAGTAAATGTAGATCAGAATGACAGAACTTTTTTTTTTTTTTGGCTGCACCACGTGGCTTGCGGGGTCTTAGTTCCCTGACCAGGGATTGAACCTGCGCCCTCGGCAGTGAAAGCAAGGAGTCCTAACTGTTGGACTGCCAGGAAATTCCCAGAATGACAGAATTTGAAAATGACCATTCCACGACCCCCAAAGAAATAACTGATCCAGCAAGGATCATCAATGGAGGCTAAGATGATTCCAAGAAATTTCTTTTTGGGGAATAGGGTTCTCACTCGGTTCCAGAGCATAACCCACAAAATGGCATGCTAATTGCAGAAGGAAAGCATCTCTTTGCAGTGGAGAGGTGGTCACCACCTTTCCAAGTGATCAATACCTAATAATGGGACCCCTGACATCATGTGCCCCTGATGAGATGTTTAACGAAGCCCTCAGAATCACCTGGACGTATTCTTTCCAAAATGTCGAGCCTGAATCTGAGACTTCAGCTCTTAACTTCCAGTATGGAGGGAAAACAGGGCATAGAGAAAGAAGGTAAATGACACCACGAGGAAGTGATCAGACAGATCAGAATGGGAAGCAATTTAAACAGCAATGTTTTATACATGTATATACAGAAATATATACATATGCATATATTGTATATATCTATACATATATATGCACACATCCATGGGGGCACTCTTCTAGATTTAAAGTGACTAAACAGACATAAAAACCAAATGTAATGCATGAAACTTGATGGGATCCTGGATACATATTTAAAAAACATCTACGGGAAAAAGCAGCTATAAACTTTTTGAAGGGGGCGGGGACAGACAATGGGGGAAATTTGAATCCAAACCGAATAGTAGATGCTATTCGGGGATTACCACTAGTTTTCTAAGTGTGATACTGGTATTATGATTATGTTGGAGAATGCTTTTATTTTTAGGAGATGCATGCTGAAGTATTTAGAGGTGAAGTGTCATGCTGTCTCTGACTTACTTCCAAATGGTTCAGCAAAAGCACACATACATACTTATATAAGGTGAGGCTCTGAGAACTTAAGTGAGTAGCTCAAGGTTACACAATCAAGATGTGTCAAAATGATAAATATTTAGAGGTGAAGTGGCATGATGTCTACAACTGATCTTCAAAGGATACAGAAATATATATCTTTATAAGAAATCAGATAAAATGTGAACTGATTTTTAACTCTAAGGGGTGCGTATATGAATGACCGTGGTACTATTATTTCAACTTTTTTGATACATGGGAAAATTTTTAATTTTAACATTAAGATGGTGGGGCAAAAAAGAAACAAGGCTGCAGGGGGCTGGGTTTATCAGCAAATCCGAACCGAGAACCTCCAGGCTGCTCAAAGGTGTCTGTGACGCTGGGCCCAAACTACAGTGCTTTTGCACTGCATTTTCACCACTGATGTAGGAACTCACGGAGGATCCTGGGGCTGCAACACGCTACGCTGAACTGGGCCTTTTTGCATTGTGGCTCCAAATAGTCACCTGAACAGAAGCTTCAGGAGGCCTGCCAGTTCTTAGAATCTCAACAACTTCAAAAAATCAGGTGCTAAATCAAAGAAACTCACAGGTCATCTCCAGACTGCTTTTAAAAACGAAAATATAAATGTACAGTTGTTTAGAGGATACAGAGTTTCAGTTTTACGAGATGAAAAGAGTTCTGGAGATTAGTCGCACGACAATGTGAAAGTACTTAACACTCCTGAACTGTAGCCTTAAATAGGGTTAAGACGGTAAATTTTATGTTATTTGTATTTTACCACATTAAAAAGAAAAAAAAAGAAATAAAAATACAGGTCTCACAAGACACGTACCTGAAAACCAAACTGGATGTCTAGCTGAATTGTAACACTCTTATTAGTTGAAAATAACTCAGGAAAGAAAAAGGGATGATGTGGTCCCTCCTCCCTTCCCCCCAAATCCACAAGATTATAATGCAGTTGTGAAAATAATACATCAGGTGAGCAATGGAATGGCCAGGAAGTGTACGATGTAGGGGCCAAAGTGCATGATGGGTACGGCCAGCAGCACGGGGTCGAGGTACGGGCTGCGCAGCCTGAGAAGCTGGGGAAGCTCCCGCAGAGTGTTTGGGGCTTCGGCCCCGCAGAACGAGAGGAAGGCAAAAACCAAAGACGGGCACAGGGCTCGTAAGGGGCAAACCGCCTGTCAGGATTTGAAGCGACTGAGGCACAGGGGACCTGGAACACTGCGTTAACTGTGGTCAATGGGGAAGTGATGATGGGTTTTCATTCCAGGAACAACCTGATAAAATGTGACTTTTCGGGAGATTAATTTTGAATTGGTATTCTGGGAAGACGGAGACAGGGAGGCCAATTAAGCAGCTATTATAAAAACCTAGGTTGGCTATGAGGCGGGCTAGCCTGGGATGGGGGCTCAGGGCCAGGAGGGATGGGAGAGAGGCAGGGGACTGCTCTTACGCGGAGCGGGGAGGGGAGGAGGGAGGGAGGGAGGGTCTTTCTAGAGCTACTGGCTAAGGGAAGATACAAAGAAGGCTCTGCACTTGCACTGGGTCTGGGGGGTACTGGGGGTGCAGTAAGGATGCCTGTGAGGGGCTTTCCAATGCAGTATGCCAGAGGCGTGAGCAAGGAGAAGGGCGGGTTGCCACAGAGCAAACCCTGGAGGGAAGGGGGGAGCTGGGAGGGGTTGGCAGGAGAGGCCTAAAAGTGGGCATCACCAGGCTTCCCTGGTGGCGCAGTGGTTGAGAATCTGCCTGCTAATGCAGGGAACACGGGTTCGAGCCCTGGTCCGGGAAGATCCCACATGCCGCGGAGCAACTGGGCCCGTGAGCCACAACTATTGAGCCTGCGCGTCTGGAGCCTGTGCTCCGCAACGGGACAGGCCGCAATAGTGAGAGGCCCACGCACCGCGATGAAGAGTGGCCCCCGCTCGCCACAACTAGAGAAAGCCCTCGCACAGAAACGAAGACCCAGCACAGCAAAAATAAATAAATTAATTAAAAAGTGGGCATCACCAAATCTTTGGAAAAGAAAATAAGGTGTTCAAAAAGCTCAAGGGCAGTCTACTATCTAATGAAATCCCCAATAATTTCGTTTGGAAAGCAAACAGCCCCCTAATCGGTCCAAGGCTGGATTATTCTATATTGGGTTTGCACAAAACAGAGCCATCTCTCTTTTCAAAGGTCTTCTGCCATTACGTGTTTGGTCTGAGCCTCTGAAAGTGACAGGACTCATTTGAGTCCATTTGCCCTGCTTCTGCAAAAGACGGTGAGGAAGGACACAATGGTCAAGGTCAAGGGTGTAGTGCCAAGGAACAGAAGCCTGGAGTCTGGGGACGAGGGTCACGGGGCTGTCATTGGTGGGTGGGCCGAATGGAGCCAGCCTCACCCAAACGTGACCGGTCTCACTTTCCCAGTGTTCCCCTTTCTTCCTGACAGTCTGCGGCAGATTCCATCACATGGGAAAGGTGTTCCAGCCCACGAGCTCTGGGCCTCTTCAGGAGGATCAAAACACCGGCCGGCAGACCAAGGGACTAGGGCCCATCAAAGGTCACCTGAAACCCCACGCTGATGAGGGAACTGCGTAGGAGGGACAGTGCTGAAGAGGAAACACATGTCGAGGGATCCCCTGGTCTCTAAAACCACTGAGACAGAGAGAGAGAGAGAGATCTTCATCCAGTTCCTTGAGGACCAGCCAGGTCCCCACGTACAAAATGCTAAGTACCCTAGTCAATGGGGAGTAGGTGAAATCCAGAGTCATGCACCTGAACATCACCACGTCGCCCTATCCTCATGTGGGAGATGCATTCTGTGCCTCTCTCAGCCAGTCCAGTCACAGACTCTTCTTTGTCACTGCCCCTCAGAGCCAGTCACAACTAGGGTATCTCTGTGGCTGAAGAAGTCAAAGGTCTTTCACACCCACTTAGCAGGCGCATTGCCCATCAATAGGTCACCTCTAACTGGAGGGTACTGAAAAGGAATCTCCGTTCCAGCATCCAAAGGAGCACACCCTTCATGAAATCACTAACAATCCCACTGCCAAGAGGGAAACTAAAAAGCGGCCTAGAAGATGTTCAAAAGGGGGAAAAAAAAGAGAAATCATCACTGTAGATAGATGCCCCTGGAGTTGCTTGGCAACCATCTCTGCTAACACCTTCTCCCAAAAAGGAACAGTTTAAGTCAGCTCCTGAGATTTCCCTGAGGCCAGGGCTCTGACCACAGAGGCCCCAGAGCTGGGGCCTTGGGATGAGAAAGCATTTCACTGATGGGGAGACCTGGGGCCCCATCAGCAGGCCACAGGCTTACACACATGAGGGGGAAGAAAACTATAACCATTTTGCTTAAAGAACATGCTCTTTGAGGCAGGGCTGGTACTAGGGTGAGGTGAGTGAGGTGAGTGAGGTGCTCGAGTGCAGCACTTAAGGAGGCTCTCGCTCTGCATTTGCAGGAGCCTGTGTGTGCATCTTTAAACGTGTGTTCTGGGGGCCCCGCCGGCCTCCCCTTAGTCCTAGCCCTGCTCCTAGGGCAACATTATGACACAGTGCTTAAGAGTATTGCCTCTGGAATCAGCCTGCCTCTGGGTTCAAATCCCAGCTCTTCTTCCCTGCTATATCACCTTGGGTAAACCACTTAACCTCGCTGAGCTTCAGTTTCCTAATCTCTAAAATGAGGTTGATACAGGAATTGCCTTAGAGAGTGTCATGAGGGTTAAATGAGAAAAATGCACATTTAGCTCTATGTCTGGCACCTACTCAATGCCCAGTAAATGGCAGCTACGATTGTTATTTTTAAAAACACGTAATAATAATAATAAGAAGAAATTTTAAAAAACATATAAGCAGCTCCCCGGAAGCCCTTAAACTGGACCTACGGAATCCAAGTGTCTGGGAGTGGTCCTGGTGCCTCGGCCTTTAAAGAGCTTCACAAAGGATTCCCAAGGTGGGCAGGGTCGAGAGCCACTTCCTGTAACCAAAGTTCAGTAAACATCAGAGCCACCTAGGGAGTGTGTTAAAATGCACATTCTTGTGTTCCACTCTGAGTGCTTCAGATTCAGTGTCACTGCAGCCTGGGATGCTAAGTACCTAGGTGATTTCAACACAGGGTCCCCCAAATGACCACACTTTGGAAAACTGAAACTGACTTGCCCTTCAAAACTCACAGCACAGGGACATGGGTCCAACTCTTCTTGTTTTTATTCCTGGCATCCTTAAAGCATGAGGGACAAAATATTGACCAAAGATGTCTAGTGAGTCAAGGCACACTCCTGGAGCAGTAAGGATGCCGTCTGTCCCCGGGAAGTGGCAGCTCGGCTAAGGCAAGGAAGAGGACCCAAGTTCCTGGTAAAAGTGACAGTCACCATAAGAGAAGCTTACATTATTGAGTACCTACTGTATGCCACATAGTATCTCATGTGTTTTCACATCAACCCTGAGAGCTGCTATTATTCTTATTCTGAAAATGAGGAAATTGAGGCTCAGAAAAGTTATCCTATTACACAGCTACTAAGTGGCTGAGTCCAGATTTAAATAATGCTCCATGAAGCTTCTAAGCCTGCAATGCCAATGCACTTTTGTGATAAAATAGACATAACATGAAAATTTACCATTTTCGCCATTTTTACATGTTCAGTTCACTGTCACCGCCATCCATCTCCAGAACTTTTTCATCTTTCCCAGCTGGAACTCTGTACCCATTAAACACAAATCCTCCACTTCCCCCCTCCCTCAGTCCCTGGCAACCCCCATTCTACTCTCTGTCTCAATGAATATAACTCCTCTAGGAACCTCATATAAGTGAAATCATATGGTATTTGTCTTTTTGTGGCCACTATGCTCTGAGAAAGAGCTAGACACCACCTTGGTCTGATACAACCAAACTAGGAATGTGTCTCAACCATCTTCCATACCCTGGTTAGTGTCATCAGTTTGGATGTCCTGTCTCCCCACCCCCAACCCAGGACTCCATGACCTACTGGTGTATTGCGGCAGGGTCACAGAGCTCCCCTGCTCCCACAATCCCCCGGCAAAAGGGGTCCTTGAACTGTTCATGTTCAGAGAACCGCAACTGGCTTCACAGAACAGGTACACTGATAACTGCTCCTATGTTCAAGGAGCCCGTCACTGAGTCACTTTTATCTTCCTGATGTTACTCTGTCCTGCCCTAGAGAGTATTTACTTGGTTTCCTTTTTTCTTTAAGCACCTGATCCCTGAAATTGGCAAGCAGAATTGTGTTATGAAACCACAGGTACAAAGATAAAGCATCCACATAAAAACAAAAGCTTTCCCCACAGTGGAATTCCAGCTTGACTTAGAGGCAACTGCGTAGCCGAGTCTAACGCTGGCATGGTAAGGGTCCTCGGCCTCAGCTCACTTGCAGGAAGGGCTTTCCTAGGCTCTCATCATTAGTTCAAGTGCCTCAGGGTCCAAATCCAAGTCCATTTGGCTGATGTGGCCAATCTGAGCTCTGGCACAGGAGAGTAAGAGAGAGCCAGCCAACCAGCATTAGCCGGGAGCCCCACCTCGGCAGAACATCGCACCAAGAATTTTAGGAGAGAGACACACACGGAAGTCAGCGCTTGACATTCAGTTTCTACAATTCGGAAGAAGGTCAACCCACCGGCCAACCCTCTCGCTCTCCATCAGAGCTACCTTTGATTGCTGCGGTCATGACTGGACTCCCAGTGGTCAAGCCCTGGAGATTCCCCCATGGTCCCTGCGAGGCAAGACTGGCATCAGGGCTCCCAAGAAGTGACCCACACACTGGGGCGGGTGTGTGGATGTCCCTGCGGTCCTCTGCAAGGAGAGGGGCAGCGTCTCCTCAAGGGTGCTGCTGGCCTGGGGCAGGGGCACGCAGTCACGTGTAGCTGCCCCTCTGACCCTTCTAAAGCCATCTGTCTTGCTCTCTGTGGCACAGAGGTGTGCTTCAGCCTCACCCCTGTGTTCTAGGATTTTCTCCAGTGGTGTCTTGTCCGTGAATAGCTGGTAGTTGTTCTTGTGAGGAGGGGCAAAGTCGGGAATGACCTATGTCACCCTCTTGGTGATGTCACTTCTATTGCAGTCACTAAATGACCCTAGTTTCCAGACATGAACATTGGGCCACCTCAGAGGATGGGGTCCTTGGATAAAAGGGATTTGATTAGGACAGGGTCTCCCTGTGTCTGCTGCTACTATTTTACGTCTACTTCCAAAGGATGTCATGAATGAAACAAAGCGTCATGAATGAAACAAAGCGTCATGAATGAAAGCTTAGCCCAAAGGATATAAACACGATGTACACAGAAAACCAGGCAAAACCCAAATCTGCCTAACTTCCCTAAATCACTTCTGAAGCGGAGGCAGCAGGCCTCTGTGAGCCACTGGCTAGAGTGAACATGGCCTTCCAGGCCTAAATAATGCCACAGACCACTTGGCACACAGGCCAGAGCCCTCAGGAATCCGATCCTCTTCTGCCCTTCCTATTTTCTAATCCTTAATGTGGAAATCCTGAAACCAGCCGCTTTGCTCTCCATCATGTGGATCCCCATTTCAGACAAATCCCACGGGTAATCAACTGCACAGAACGCCAGTTGTATTTCCAGCCTGACTTTAAATATAAACTGAAATCCTTAATGCTTCACCGTGACGCTTCTGACATCAGGGACCCCCGTACGATAAATGCCATCATTATCCGAATCGGCGCCCTGGGGTCTCCTCCACCCGCAGTGAGGGAGGGCTGGGCCACCCGGAATTAGAACCTGAATCTCAGTGCTGTCACCATTTACTACAGAATGGACACAAAGGTTTGGAGGGGTCGTCTCGGAAACCTTTGGAGGAGAACTGCATGAGGGATGGAGTCTTCTCTCTTTAGATGCTCCCAAAGGTAGCACCGTGCGGGGGACAGTCACTGCTCCACGCGTGCTTGCTAAGCATTCAGTAAGGCTGCCTCACCGGGAACTCAGGCCTAAGAAACAGAAAGATGGTAGCAGGATATTGTTGAGTCTATTTTTCTTGTGTTCTCAGCCTTTCTAGCCTCACCTTACACCACTGGTTCTCTATCAGGGTGATTTGGTACTCTGCCACCCCATTCCCAGGACCTTGGGCAATGTCTGGAGACATTTTTGGTTTTTTCAACTCAAGGGAGGGGTAGGTGCCACTGGAATCTAGTGACAGAGGCTAGGGATGCTGAACATCCTATAACACACAGGACAGTCCCCCACCACAAAGAAGTAGTGTTCCTGCTGAGAAACTTTAGACCACTCTCTGCTTTGCTATCATCACACCAGCAACAGACTTTTTAGTTTCTAGAACATTCTACATTCTCTCACTTTGGGCCTGCACACATGTTGTTTCCTTTAGCTCCGTCCCACCCAGCCCTGCATATGGATAACTTCCATTCATTCTCCAGGTTTTGGCATAAATAAGATTTCCTCAGGGAGGCATTCACTGAACCCCTAACCTAAATTAGGCCCCCTGTCGTGCTTTCCAACAGTACCCCAATTTTCCCTTTCAGAACACTCACCACGGTCGCCACGACTTTTTTAATGTCTGCCTTGGCTGCTAGGATGGGAGCGCCACAATGCAAGGGCTGCGCTTTTTCACTGCTGTCCCCCCAGGCCTAGCCCAGTGCTGTCCCACTGTCAGTCTCAAATGCACGACGGAGGCCAAGAAAGCAGGAGGGGGTATTAAAAACTAAGCAAGACACCCAGAGGCTTAAACCATCCTCCCATTAAGCAGGCACCAAAAAGACACTGCAGTAGCTCCTCATGAACTGATGCGGACCACTCCCTAAGATAAATGGAAAGGGCAAGACACTAGGCAATACTTATAGGATGCTGTCAGCCATGTGGCGAAAGCAGGCAGGAAAAACTATCTATGTGTCTATTTGAATGCACATAGACTATCTTGGGAAAGATACACAAGCAACTGAGGACAAGTGTAAAAGGGAGACTTTCTTTTCACTGCATACCCTTCTCAACTTTGTAACACGTGAACATTATTTTTAAAAAATAAGAAGCATTTAAATGAGATAGAAAGAGAGAGGGAAACAGTCTACATTTTCCAGAGATAAAAGCATCATTCTTGTAGACTGACATATGACGAGAACCCAGCACAAGGTGACCGTACCTTCTGGAAGGAGCCAGAGCCACATTTTCTCCACATGAGAACCCAGGCACATGGAAATACTTGTATATTTAAAGAGATAGTCATTTTAAAGGCTGTGTATTTTCAAAACTAGATGGTGCTGGAAATCCCCTCCCTCGGCTTTGCCGCCCTGGTTCTGGCGCTCCCCGCCCCCCGCCCTCCATCGGCGGGATGCAGCTGTGAAGCTGATTCATTCTCCAAGCCCTTCTCCTCCTTTTCATCTTTCCTCCCTACCACCTTGAGGCCACTCTGTCTCTCATGTCCTTTCATCCCAAGCACTGGGCAAAAGAAGAGAGATGATAATGAAGCGCCAAAGTGAACAAATGTTGCTGCTCATTAGCAAAAGGGGAGGAAGGTAGGCTTAATGGAGAAAGCAGTTGAAATCAATGGCGAAGATGAGGTTTATCGATATAATCTGTGGACTTGGTGTCTTCCTATCGCCTATTAGCATAGATAATGGAGTTGTCCGTATGAGGATAAAGGGGAACTGTCCGCAGTTTACTAGAAATCACCACCACTTGTCGCTGGCTTCCCCGGCTTGGATTCTAAGAACCCTCCATTCTTACCAGGTCAGTTGCCATCTTTTCTCCGATTTGCTCCCAACCAGCCATAAACGCAGGACTCCTAGACTTGAGTTGAATACATTCCCACGTTCCGCGCTTCCTCCTGTAGACCAGCCTGACTCCACCAGCATCTCAGGAGAACAGCAAACTCTCACAGTCACAGCAAGATCTTACTGTCCCCTGAACAGTTTTCAAACTGGAAGCATTCCACAAGTTTACCTACATCAAATCGAAACACCTGGGAACACTGACACACACACACACACACACACACACACACACACACACACACACACGCCCGAAGTAATGAGGGTAGGCTTCCAAAAGACCCAAACAATGATCTATTAGGACTTTCTATCTTCACTGATCAGATTAAACAATTGATCGATTATTAAAAAAATTATTTTTTAGACCTCCTGGTCCCCAGAAAGAACTTTGTAAATCTTTCTCAGCCATAAGCCCCAAAATGCCAAAGTATTTTTCTCTAGCTCTTGATAAAAGTTATCAACGACTACATATCAGCTGTACTCCATTAAAAGCATGGATAGCACAGAAATCAGTTTTTAAAAAATCCTTAGCTTTATAAAAGTATAACATGGTTTACTCTAAAAATGAAATTTCTGATTGAGTATATCTTTTCTGTTCATCACTGATTAGTTAAAAGTCCTAGTTGGTTATAATAATAAAATTTTCTAGAACTAGCTTCATTAATACATGATGATGATAATCCTAATAACATCTAAAAAATAATAACGGCACATATTCATTAAGTGCTTATTTTGTGCTAAGCCCTTTGTATCACCTCAGTAAATCCTTATAACAACCCTGTTATTATCTCCGAAGCTGTATAGTCCAGGACACTTACGAGCCATAGGCACCTGGTCCTTATTTATGAAATGACGTTCTTAAAAAAAAAGTTCAGGTGAGGCAATTAGAAAAGGGAGACATCTTTCTAAATCACAGAGCTTTTCCCCAATTAGTTTGAAAAAAGTCTTCCAATAAATCTATGAAGCTGGAGTGAGAAAATTATTTTAAAAGGTTAGCTAGATGAATGGCCTTGGAATTTTCTATCATAATGGCAGCTCACATATTAGATTAGGCTGATCAGGTTTCTGGGACTCCTCCTCTTAGGAAATCTCAGTGCTTGATGGATCCAAGCTGACTGAGGTCAACCCCCTCTCCACTACGGGGAACACATCACCCTGGGCTTTGGACTCAGACCCTCAGTTTTCTCAGAGTCCTCAAGGCCGCATACCATTCACAAACTATTTGCAGCACAATATGCTTTTGTAGGCGATGCAGTGAGGTTTGCCACCAAGAGATTATAAAAGGAGAAAATAAAGCCAGGATGTAGTAGTGTAAGGTATTTTTAATGCGAGGGCTTGCTTTTTTTTTTTTTTAAGTTTCTTCAAAAAACAGCCTGTCTAGTATGACTGCATCTCAAATGTAGGTACATTCAACAGAGACACTTAGGTTCAGAGGTCTCAAAGGGACCTCAGGAGACTTTTAATCCACTCCCTTACTTTACAAGAAAGAAAACAGGCCCAGACAAGGGAAGTGATATTCCCAAGGTCATATTATACGGGATGAGGAAGCGGGCTTAAAGTCCTCTCCCCTGCTCCCTTCACCGCTTCAGGCTGCCCTCAATATAACACCACATGACCACACACAAGCACGGGATTAACAACACCTTCTGAACCCAGGTGATGATCTGGCAAGGTTCAAAAGTTATTTGCCAAATTCCTCTTGACCATAATTGTAGCTAACTTTGGACAAAATAATAACATGAATGTGAAGACTTTACTATAGAAATTTCAAAGCATTCAGTTAACATTTCATACTGATATACGTGGAGAATTGAAGTAGAAAAAGGTTCAAGAAACGCAGAAGGAATTATCTCACAATAATCAGGTTGTTCAAAAGTTGGCAAGTCCTTCCTGTACCTTCTGAAGCTGTGGCCAGATGGAGGCAGAGGGTAAAATGATTATTTTTTCACTTTCCCAGCCTAATTTTTTTCCCTGAGCTTAGTCTATAAAAAATATCACATCACAATGTTCACAGCAGCATTACTGACGATAGTCAAAAGGTGGAAACAAGCCAAATGTCCATCAGCAGACAATGAATAAACAAAACATGGCATGTACATACAATGGAATATTATTCAGTCATAAAAAGGAATGAAATTCTGATACCCGCTGCCACACGGATGAACAATGAAAACATGATGCTAAGTGAAAGAAGTTGGACACAAAGGGACACATATTGCAAATATATAGTATCTAGAATAGGCAACTTCCTAGAGACAGAAAATAGAACAGAGGTTTCCAGGGCTCGGCCCTGGGGGAGGGCGACTGGGAAATTATTATACAGTGGAGACAGGGTTTCTGGTTGAGATGATGAAAACATTCAGGAAATGGATGGTGCTGAGGGCTGTACAACACGGTGAATGTACTTAGGATCACTGAATTGTAGACTTTAAAATGGTTAAAATGGTAAATTTTATGTTCTGTTTATTTTACCACAATAAAAAAAAATATCAAAATCTGGATCATATGCCTTCATTTCTTAATTGGAATTCCTAAACTTTATCTATTCATTGCTATTAAAGCACAAATCTCAAGACCTGCTTACTGTTGATGACATTCCGGTCAGTCTATGGATGCTCACACACGGAGAAACACAATCACACCTAGGCCACATTTTGTCCTGCAGAGATCCATCCACAACCATATTCATCCTGAGACCTGCCACACAATGACTCCAACAAGAAGGCCAACAGCGAGACTAAGGCAACCAGTGTTTCCGGGAACTTTGGCAACCAAACACCCTGACACCAAGTCTCAGCTCAACCTTTAAACTCCTCACCATGGGGAAGAGATATATAGTTCATATATGTATACGCTATCCATAAAGAAAACTGTGTGCACATGCCAGGAAGACCTCCAGGAATTGCTAACCCAGACCTACTCCACCAGGCCCACGAACAAAGAGATTTCAGCCCATCCATGGCTATTTGGTGAACTCAGCAATTGCATGTTACACTGAACAGTGGGGGTCCTTAATGCAAATGCATATCATTAGGAGCTAAATCTTTGTACCTTTACAGGAAAAGGATATAATAAGCGGGATGTACCACTTGTGACTTCTGAGGAAAGGAGAGCTTTACGTTTTTTCTTTCCTTAAAAGAATCTATTTCTCATGATGCAAAGAGAATCTGAGAATGAGAGTTTTTTGAACCAGAAGCCCAGAGAACGGTGCAGAATATGAGTTTTGTGTGCTATAGTCATAATCTATCACGCAGGTCTGAGAGGTGCCAATTCTGGGCCATACCATGACCTTTATTCAACTTTAAAGGTTTTTACAACTTCATCTCCTTTCGTGGAAACCTGTTCATTGCCAGCGGTCTGATAACTGAGTCCCGTAAGCTTTTTTTTTTTTTTTTTGCCATACGCGGGCCTCTCACTGTTGTGGCCTCTCCCGTTGCGGAGCACAGGCTCCGGACGTGCAGGCTCAGTGGCCGTGGCTCACAGGCCCAGCCGCTCCGCGGCATGTGGGATCTTCCCGGACCAGGGCACGAACCCGCGTCCCCTGCATCGGCAGGTGGACTCTCAACCACTGCGCCACCACGGAAGCCCCCCGTAAGCTTTTAAAGATGTTAACAGTTTGTGAAGAAAAACAATCTCCAGTGATACTTTCCAATGCCAACACACAAGGACACTGCGCACAAATAAGCTGCCGCTTGTAAGAAGGCCACTTGACATCATTCCCTTGTGCATCCTAAAGACACATGTCAAGATCACACTAAGATATTTAGAAGCAAACATCTTTAGAATAAGGTTTCGTTCCCAAAGTGCTTAATTAGCAGAAACATTACGCTAGAGCGCTGTCCTTGAATATGCATGCATTTGAACCTCCATGTCATTTTTTCTGAAGCACAAATTCTCCTCTCACTGGATGGTCAGGAAATGATTGGGCACAGAAAACCGTCTGTCTGAGGTGTGATCCACAAAATGAGTTCCATCTTTCCAAGCAGGTTTCAGCTGCCTACCAGGGTGACACCGTGGTTTATGAGGGAGACCGTTCTTTTGTGTCTAATGGCCTTTTCTCCATTCATTTTCGATGAGCCAGGCTCCTATGGCCTACTTATGGCTGAACTCTTTCAACACTTCCTGCCAACCTCTTCTGCCCCCCTGCACCTCCTCCCACACCCAATTTCAGCCAACCACGTTTACAAGACACCAGTTAGTAAATCACAATTCAAATGAACCCATCCATTTGTTCAGCAGAAAGCGGCCTCTGGAGTTGCTCCATGTGAAGCCCACAGGTCAGAGTTACATATGGCAGGCTTGCAAACGCGAATAGGCTATGATTTATTTATGACGACCATGTGTGTTTGATGCCCAGTTCCAGTAGGCTGTGGCTTCACTCGCCTGCCTCCATCTGGGATGACCTAGCTACTCACTGTGTCCCATTTCAGGTACTGTATTTCCATTCCACGCTGGGGAAGCAGAGATGGGTGACCGACTGGGGGCTGCCCACACAGATGCCCCTAACCCTGCTCACCACATAACAATCTGTGACCAAACACAAAGTGTGCCAAACGTAACTTGCTGCAAAGGTTTGCCACGTACCATGGCTTTCAGGGGAGAGTGGAGAAGTAGCTGCTGGGATGATTGACCACATCGGGTTCATTAAATTGTTGTGTATTTACCCACGAGGAAGGCTGGGGTGCTTGTGAAGGGAGCCCCGCTCCTCATTTCAGCGACTTCCACCCCACACCATTTGGCAATGATGCTCCAAAGGCGAATGGCAGATATGCACCAGAAGGTCCAAATGTGGACTCCAGCTGAAGTGCAGGAAACTTCTGCCGTCAACAACCTCCCCGCCTCTACCCCCCAGTTGTATTTATACTTTGAAAGAAGTTAACACGAAGCAGTAGTCACCTGGGCGTGCTCAATTTTTGACAAGCCTTAGTCACTCTGTACCCAGCAGAACAATTCACATTATAGTCGAAATCCTGTGAAGATTCTGCCACACATGCTAACACTAAGATGCCAGTAGCTCCACTTACCTTCTTTATTAAGCCTCATAACCTCCCTGCTTTTTCCACCCTCTTTTCCAGCCTCTTCTAAATCTACATCTGCAGATGAAAAAGAAAAGGAAAAAAGAAAATAAGGACAAAAAGAGAAAAAAAGGGGGGGGGAGCCAAAGTCAAGGGGGGGAGGGAGAGTGTTTATTTGCAAACAGATCGATATAAATACTGGATATGAAAATCTTTCAAAAATTGACAATGCAACATTTTCTCCCAAGTCCGTATTTCCATCTACCTGGCCCAGATAGGTACCAAAAAAACTATGCAAGCAGCAACAGAGTAGCCTTTTGAACGGATACACCGTGGGGCTGTGAAAGCCCACCCCGCGGGCTGCCACGGGGAGCGGGCACAGACAGACAGACAGACAGCCCTGGCAGCAGGGCCTCTCTCTGTGCATTGATGATCTGTCTCTGTGTGTATTTATTTAGAGAGAGGGAGAAGCATGGAGGACACCGGGGGCCACTCTCTCTCCACACACACACTTTTTCCCAGTGGCTCTAGGTGAATGGAAAGGTTACAGGGTAATAAAAGGAGGAGGAGGCGGTGGGGTTCTTACTGTCGGAGCAGTGTAATTTGGCGGCGTCGATCCAGGAGGACCAGGGTTTGCCCAGAAACGCCTCCGGACTGGGCACTTTGCGATCCAGTGTCGCCATTGCTCTTCCTTCTTGTTGCTTTTTCCCTGTTCCTTCGGCAGCAGCAGCCGAGAGACACGGGATTCGAGAACGCTCCGACGTCATCTTCGGAACGTTCCGACATTGAGTGTTCTGAAAGGGGGAGGGAGGGAGGGAGGGAGGCAGAGGAGGAGGAGAGAGCGAGGAGGAGGAGCCGGCGTTCAGCGCCCGGCCCGGCTCGGCTCTCGGCGTCCGCCGCCGCCAGGGGCACCAGAGAGACGCCCCGAGGCCCGGCGCCCGCACGCCCGCCGCCGGGGGCGGGGCCGCGCGCCGGGACTCGAGGCTGCAGCGCCCGGCTCTGGGATGCTACGGCGCCGTGGCCACCGCCGGCACCCGGGAGCCGGGGTCGCAAGGGCTGGGCGTGCGGGCAGGGGTCGGGGATGGCCTGAGAGAGGCGCGACTTGGGGCCGTGGATAGGACGGTCTTCCCCGCAGAGTTGCGCTCGAGGACGTAAAGTTTTTGCACGCAGCCCCTCCAGCGCGTCCTTCCCTCGCCGGTGCCTGTCGCCCACGGCGAGGCGCCCCCGCGAGGATCCCCGCCGCTTAGTGGGGAGGGGCCGAGCAGCCCCCTTCCGCGACGACCACCCCAAGCCAGGGAGGGGACCCTGGTGACCTCTCCTCCCAGCCACCTCTCCCTCCACCGTGTCTTCTCTTTCACGGTGTACCTTGGGCCGTGGAGGATTCTGCGGATGCCTTTGGGAGCTGAGACCAGTGGGTAGATGGAAGTGGTTCTAAAAAGCAGGTGAGTTTGGAGCTGCCTTCCCATCTCAGCGAGATGGGACAAATACATATATCAAATACATATTTTGATATGTATTTGGAGCTGCCTTCCCATCTCAGCGAGAGGAGCTGCCTTCCCATCTCAGACGGCGGGGCGTTCAAAGCTCAAAACTCAGGGCCGGGGTCCCCCCAGATTCTCCGCGCGACGCGTGTCTCCGGCTCTCAGAGAACCACTGCGTAGACTTTGCTCCAGGATCACGGTAGTGGGAGAGCGGACTCACCCACTGTCGGAGGATGCTGCTTAGCGGGCCAAGCCCCTGGAGCCGTTTCCAGCGCTCCCCACTGTGAGATGAGGATGGCCCGGATTAGCGCGTGCAACCGACGGCCGGGAATCTGATTGCTGGGAGAATTCACTTCAGGCTTAACTTCTTTGGCCAGCTAGAAAGGAAGCATTAAATTTTCTCTGGATTTTGGACATTTGAGGCTTTAATTGAGATTTCCCCCCCTCTCCCTAGGGGTTGGCAGCAAAGGCCTTAGAAGGTCTTCTGGTATCTCTCTCTTAAAAAAAAAAAAAGTCATTTAATTTACTAGGAATTACCTAAAATATACGGACACTCTCCCACAATCAATATATTTCCCTCATTTCCCCCAGCACCCTTTTAGTTCTTACAACCTCTGTTTCTGCCCCATGGCTGAAGAGCATGGATTTGAAGTTGCTTTGTACTGAGGTCTGCTGTGCCTGTCATCTTATGCTCCTGCACTTGGCATCCTGTACCTCAAAGCCAGGTTTAGGATGTACTGGACTCTGGAAGCTGGTTAGAAAAGTAGTGCTGCACTATTCATTATGTGAAGAAAGGAAGGCCTGAACTTTGATGGTCCCATGCAGGTGGAGAGGAGGAGACAGGTATGAGAGACAATGTGAAGAAGGGCCTCATCAGAGAGCACGTTGTATGACTGGATTTGGGGAAAGGGAGAGAGCGAGCTCAGAGGTAGAAGTAATTAGATCATAGAACATTTTCTTCTTCCCTACAGCTTTCCAATTTTCCTTCCATTTTGGTGTTTATTCCTCATTGTGCATGCAAGGGTGGTAGGCAGCCTCTAAGATGACCCCAATGACCCCCACATCCTGGTTTGCATGCCCTTCCGTGATTCCCTCCCCTTCTCTGTGGGCTGGACCTAGTGACTTGCTTCTAACAAATAGAATGTGGCAAAGTGATGTCCCTTCTGAGGTTAGGTTCCAAAAAGACTGTGGCTTCTGTCTTGCTCACTCTTGCTGTCACTGGCCTGCTTTAAGGGAAGGCCACAGCTTGCAGTTGTGAACTGCCCTTTGGCGAGGTACATGTGGCAAGGAACTGAGGGAGGCCTCTGGCCAACAGGCCATGGGGAAGTGAGGCTCTTTGTTCAGTACCCTGTGAGGTGCTGACTCCTGTCAACAGCCACGAGAGTTTACAGGCGTGTCCTTCTCCAGTCGAGCCTGGAGATGAGACCACAGCCCTGGCCCACAGTTGTGAAAGACCTTGAGGCAGAGGTTCTCAGCTAAGTCAAGCCTGTATTCCCGATCCACATAAACTGTGAGATCCTTAACGCTTGTCATTTTAAGTTGTTAAGTAACTTGTTACATGGCAATAGATAACTAATACAGAATGGTTTGGGTGTAAAGTGATGGGTTAACAAAAAACTTACTAGAAAAATACGTTTAACAAAGGAAGAGTCTGAGCAACGTTCCCTTGTTCCTCTTTTGAGCCTCCTGTGAACTGTGTATCATCCTTCTCGAAATTTTTGGCCAGCTTTGTGCAGCTGGTTTACACTAGTATCTCCTACATGCTGAGTATAGTAATTTATCTTTATCCTTTGGGTACTCAAGTTTCTGCTATTTAAACTCAATCACTACTTTATAGAGAGTTCACCAAGGACAAGGTCATGATGTAACTGTTGGAAAAAAGTCTTTAGTGACAGCGATGCCACCACACTGGTGGCTGTTACAACCCTACCCTCCTTGAGGTATGTGGAGGGTACAGTGATGAAGGACTCAAGCCCAGGGGCTGGGAGTCAGTGACTTGAGCTTCCAGAAAATTCTGTCTCCTCTCCTGGGAGCCACTTTAAGTCACTCAAGAAAAATCAAAGCTTGTTTATCAGCAGGGAAAGTAAGGGCATCTAAGGTGCAGTGGTTCACTATTTTAACATTAGTTTACTACCCCAGCTGAGTTTCTCAAGTTATTTCTGCCCAGCACCCTGAAGATGATACGACAGCCCAAACATTATTCCCTTCTAGCTGGGGGGATTTTAGTTTGCAACATAGTAAAGTATGGGCTGGAATCTAAAAGTGATTTGGCCTCTCTACAAAACAAGACTTTGGATACCATTGCCATGTTTAACTGATAGAACACGTAGAACACGTGTACGTGATTGCAGTTAGAGTTATAAGGTATAATTGTAGTTTCTACTCTACCTTCCACAGTTTCTCTGACTATGGAGATAATAATACCATCTTTGTGAAACTATAACCCACCTATGACTTCGTAACTATGGATAACATGGCTGTCGATTAAATTACACCGCTGGGAGCCAGAGAATGAAGAAGGCATTGCTCATCCAACTACTAGATTTTTACACTTGACTTTAGATGAAAATTGAGGTCAGTTGGGAGTAGTATTGGGGTCAGCGTGGTGCATATATATTGTTATATGCATGTCTATACTTATATACCAACTATGTATATGGCAAATTTATTGCAGACTTGAATTCCTTTTGGTAGTAAATAGTCACAAATATTATTAGTGACAAGAATCTTATACATCCTTAATAGGAATAAGCTGACCTGCAAAACAGTAATTTAAAGCACGTTAGTATAATGTCTGTGTGATAAAACTGTCTAGCAGAGGGGTAACACCTTCTTCCCGCATGATTAATGTTTAGGAAGATAAAAGGGGTGTAAATATTTTTATTGTTTTATTATCTTTCTTGGAAAAATGACAGTGGTTGGTTTAATTAAAAAGGAGACTCTCCCAACGACCAAATAAAGAAATCAGTTCAATGGAGATGACAATGGAAAATACCTATTTAATGTGAAGAACACCTGGTTCTGGGGAAATGCATCAAATACAGAGCCAGCATTCGCTTAGTGTGATTCATGTGCTGTTTCACCACATTACTGAAAAGAAGAGAGGAGGGAATATTAGCTCTCTCATTTGAGGATATTAAACTCCTGCTTGGGTTGAGGCGCTGTGTGCGCACCCTACTTCCTACTTAAACCGATGTTGGGAGTTACCTGGAGGCGATGAGGAGAAAATGACATGTTCCATTAAAATGAGGCATCCCTGGAATTGTTTGATGTTCTTTGCTTTAATTGAATCCATCTATCCCATCTGCCAGTCTTTTCTCTAAATTTATTTTCCTAACCCTCTCTCTCTGAGAATTGTAATTTGGGGGGAAATTTTACATACATTGTTACCTTTTATAAAAGCTCCCTGTATCTGGAGGGTAGATGTGCTGTCTCCCTCACCTTGTTAGATTAAGTTGCCTGCCTCTTCCCTGATCCCTGTGTGTTGGTGGATCAAATAGGACTGGGATAAGAAGACCCTAGAAGCACCAGGAGTAGGAAAGAAAATGGGAACTCCAGGCTTTTTGTTAATTGGTTTCAATATAAGACCCTAGCCACGTGCCTGGTCTGAATAAACATGGACTCTATTAAGAAATATCACTACAAAAACATGAAATTTGCATTCTGACTGGGGCAGAAAAGCCAACATGGGAGTGTGTTATCTCGAGGTAGAGCTGCCGTGAATCCCCTGGCAGATTCAACCGTGACTTTGATCACTTGGGGCTCCCCAGACTGGCTCTGATGCTGCAGGCTGAGGAGACCTCTGCTTCCCAGAGTGTGGTAGGTCCAGCCCCACCCCTAGCCACTGCTCTTTCTTGGGGGGTGGGCAGGAAAAAAGATGGCTTCTCTTTAGCCTTGTTGTAGAAATCACTTTGAGCCCTTACCCTAAATATAAATAAATACAAATTTAACGTTAATGTACACAAATTAATCGGAACAAAGCCCACCCACCCCATCCAAACTCACCAGTCATATAATTGGGGAGGCAATGCAGGTGGAGGCCAGAGCACAGGCTTGAGGTTGGCAGGTGTGACTTAGAACTGTGCTTGAGTCATTTGTTCGAGAACCTTTCTTAATCCGTCTGACCCTCCGTTTCCTCATCTGTTAAATGAGTACTAAGGCTCTTTTCTTCAGATGGTTGTGAGGATTAAGTGAGATTCTGGATATGCAGCCCCCAGCACAGGGCCTGTAAATGTTTGCTATGATTATTACTTCGGTCGCAATGCATCCTGTAGACAACAGCTGCCAGGCAAAAACAGGCCAACCCTCTGATGCTAGAAGGGCTCCTATGGTCGCTTCTGACAAGGTCCTTCTCCTTAGAAAGGAAACTAAAGCTATTCTCTCTCCTTTGCACGAGGCTGCTGCCCTGCATCAATTGGTGGAGACTTCTGTCTGAAACTTCTTCTGCCTGGAACTCCATCCTGACATGGACTTCAGGGCAGGGTAGATATCCCTTTGTTCTGGAAAGACCCTAGAAGACCCTTTTGTTATGCACAAGAACTGCAAAATCCAAAGTGTGACTGGAGACAAGACAGTCTTTGCATGACAATGTAAATAGTAAATGGAGGGGACTTCCCTGGCGGTCCAGTGGTTAAGACTTGCCTCCCAATGCAGGGGGTGCCTGTTCGGTCCCTGGTCTGAGAGCTAAGATTCCACGTGCCTTGTGGCCAAAAAACCAAAACATAAAAACAGAAGCAATATTGTAACAAAGTCAATAAAAACTTTAAAAATGGTCCACATCAAAAAAAAAGAACTTAAAAAAAATAGTAAATGGACTGGGGTCTCTGCAGATTATTTTTTTCCTGAGAAAAATTTATTTTCTTTTGTAAAAGAAACAATATTGAGTTCTAAAAATCATGTGTAAATGTGTTCTTATGAGATAGTAAAACAGCAGATATAAGTGGAAAATTCTCTTAGAATCGCCCCCTTCAAACGTGGTCACTCCCCTGCCCCCAGATCACTACTATACCCCCAGGTCTGAAGGCATTTTTTCATACCATTTTCTATACATTTACCTCCTATATAGACTTAGCATTACAGCTGTAGATGGTATTGCTGTGTGTGTGTTCTTTTCTATTTTTTTAAAACATGAATAGCATCATTTTGTGGAGATACATACATATATGTGTATATGTGCGTATATATGTATGTATATATATGTGTGTGTACTCATATGTGTGTGCATATATATATATATATATTTTATCCTCCTTGAGAAAGAAGCCTTGCATGAGCACAAACAAGACTGACACGTGCAACAGACCATTCTGTGGATATTTTTCTGCAATTTTCTTTTTTCACACATAATATTACATGTCATTACATATGGAAATCCCTCATTCTTTTAAACTGCTCCCAAGTAGCCCATAAAATGTTCCAGATTCTATTTATCTATTATCTTATTGACAGACATTTAGGTTTCTGGTTTTACAAAAAATAGGCTCATCAACATCTCAATTTTTTTTTTTTTTTTTGCGGTACGCGGGCCTCTCACTGCTGTGGCCTCTCCCGTTGCGGAGCACAGGCTCCGGACGTGCAGGCTCAGCGGCCATGGCTCACGGGCCCAGCCGCTCCGCGGCATGTGGGATCTTCCCGGACCGGGGCACGAACCCCTGTCCCCTGCATCGGCAGGCAGACCCTCAACCACTGCGCTACCAGGGAAGCCCAACATCTCTATTTTTATACATGCTTTCTAAGCACATGAGGGAGTATTTCTACCTGAAGGTAGAATTGCTGGGCATGTACATTTTAAATTTTAATAGTTCCGTCAAATTGTCTTCTGAAGTAGCTGACAACTTTATACCCCCACCAGTGGCACAGGAATGTGCCCATTTTTTCACGCCCTAATTAACGCCTAACATTTTCAAACATTTTAATTTTTGCCATTATTATGGTAAAAGTAGCTTATCTAATTTGAATTTCTCTCTAGTATGTTTCTGAACTTTTGTTCTTATGTCCATTGTATTTTCACTTTGTAAATCGCTGTTAGTATCTTTTGATGAGTTGTTATTGGTATTTGTTTAGATCTTCATTGCTTTATAGGAATTCTCTATACATCCTAGATTTAGGTCTCTTGTCTGTTTGAAAATAATGTAATTTTCCAGCTTGTTGCTTTGCTTCTTTTAACCTTGTTTATGGCATCTTCTCCATACACTTTTTTTTTTTCATTTGGATGTAGTCAGATGTATCAGACTTTTCCTTGAGGCCTTTTACTCTTTGTGTCTTTCTTAAGAAGAACTCCTCTTCTCCAAGGGTATAAAATATTTTTGTGTATTTTTTTAATGCTTCATAGGTTTTTGTGTTTACATTTAGATCTCAGACATTTTTGGTTAATGACGTGAAATAAAAAAAAATTTTTAATTTATTTATTTTTGGCTGCGTTGGGTCTTTGCTGCTGCGCATGGGTTTTCTCTAGTTGTGGCGAGCGGGGGGCTATTCTTTGTTGCGGTGTGCGGGCTTCTCATTGCGGTGGCTTCTCTTGTTGCGGAGCACAGGTTCTAGGCATGTGGGCTTCAGTACCTGCAGCACGCAGGCTAAGTAGTTGTGGCTCATGGGCTCTAGAGCACAGGCTCAGTAGTGGTGGCGCATGGGCTTAGTTGCTCCACAGCATGTGGGATCTTCCCAGACCAGGGCTCGAACCCGTGTTCCCTGCATTGGCAGGCAGATTCTTAACCACTGTGCTACCAGGGAAGTCCCGATGTGAAATAAAAAAATAATTTTTTATCTTTTTCCAAACAGTTACCAATTTTCCTGGGCACATATTGAATAATTTATCCTTTCTATAGAGATCCATTATATGGGTATGTTTTTGAGCTGTTTTCTGTTCCATTGCTTGAACTGTCTTTTCCAGCCTCAATTCCTCTTTTTTTTTTTAATTGAAGTATAGTTGATTTATAATGTTCTATTAGTTTCAGGTGTATAGCAAAGTGATTCAGATATATATATTGAATATATGTGTGTGTATATTCTTTTTCATATTCTTTTCCATTATAGGTTATTATGTTGAAGATAGTTCCCTGTGCTATACAGTAGGTCCTTGTTGTTTATTTTATATATAGCAGTATATATCTATATCCCAAACTCCTAATTTATCCCTCCCGCTTCCCCTTTGGTAACCGTAAGTTTGTTTTCTATGTTTGTGTGTCTATTTCTGTTTTGTAAATAAGTTCATTTGTATCATTTTTTAGATTCCACATATAAGCTATATCATATATTTGTCTTTCTCCGTCTGACTTCACTTAGTATGGTAATCTCTAGGTCCATCCATGTTGCTGCAAATGGCCTTATTTCATTCTTTTTTATGGCTGAATAATATTCCAATGTGTGTATGTATGTGTGTGTATATATATATATACACCACATCTTTATCCATTCATCTATTGATGGACATGTAGGTGGTTTCCATGTCTTGGCTATTGTAAACAGTGCTGCTATGAACATTGGGGTGCTTGCATCTTTTTGAATTAGAGTTTTCTCTGGATATATGCCCAGGAGTGGGATTGCTGGATCATGTGGCAACTCTATTTTTAGTCCATACTGTTCTCCATAGTGGCTGCACCAATTTACATTCCCACCAACTGTGTAGGAGGGTTCCCTTTTCTCCACACCTTCTCTAGTATTTATTGATACTATTTGTAGACTTTTTGATGATGGCCATTCTGACTGGTGTGAGCTGATACCTCATTGATTTGCATTTATCTAACAATTAGTGATGTTCAGCATCTTTTCATGTGCCTGTTGGCCATCTGTATGTCTTCTTTGAAGAAATGTCTATTTAGGTCTTCTGTCCATTTCTTGACCAATTCCTCTTTTAATTACTCCTGTTTCATAATATTTTTTGCTGTCTTTTAGGAAAAAAATGTTTCTTTGCCATTATGTATTTAGAATACTCTATCTTAGTCCATTTGAGTTGCTGTAACAAAACATCACAGACTAAGTAGCTTAAGAAAAACAGAAATTTATGTCTCACAGTTCTGGAGGGTGGAGGTCCAGGATCGGTGCAGGCAGATTTGGTGTTCAATGAGGGCTTCCTGCTTCTTAGATGGTACCTTCTCACCATGTCCCCACATGGCAGAAGGGGTGAGCTAGCTCTCTGGGGTCTCTTTTATAAGGGCACTAATCCCAGCTATGAAGGCTGCACCTTCATGTCCTAATCACTTCCCAAAGGCCCCACCTCCTAATACTGTCACCTTCAGGATTAGGACTTCAACATATGAGTTTGCAGGGGGAACACAACCATTCAGACCATAGCACTCTTATCTCTAAAAATGTATTTTTTATTCCTGGGAATTGTGTCCTATGTGTTGTTGTTCACCATTTGTCATAAGACATTTCATGATGGAGGCTGGGCCAGATCAAGTAGATCACTGGAAGCCTTACTTCATTTCTTGTTCACAGGGAACCACAAAGGTGGACCCAGTGGCTACAGCCAGCTTGGATTCTTGGTGAAAGCCTCCCTCAAGGTGATTTTCCAAACCAAATACCTCAGACTTAGGGAAACGAGTTGTTGAGAGATTGTCTTTCAAGTATTCTGAAAAGGCCAGCCCCTGTGGGTAGTGGGTGAGCCTCTGTGTGGATATTCCCATCTGTCAGTCATCCTGGGGTGCTGGGGGGCGAAAAGGAGCCCCAGGAAATGAAGGCTGGAGGAGAGGGAGGGAGCAGGCCTGAGACAAGCGCTGGGCCTCTGCACTTCCCAGACGGCAGAGGACTGACCATCCTCCAGGTGGTGGGAACGAGGCAGGTGAGAGCCTTTTGCAGGCTGGGAGCCGGTCAGGTAGCATCCAGTTGGGGACCTGTCTGGGATGATCTGGGTATGACTCGGGAATCCTTCAGTCCAGTATCCATCCATTCATAAGGTTTTCTCTTAATGTCATTTCCCTTGCTTCCTTCAAGATTTTAAATGACCTGGTCTTAGGTAGCTGTGTTGTGGGAAATTAAGTGATGGGCTTATACTTACATGGAAGCCATGGTGGCAAGGTTGAAAGCTGCTATCTTCACTTCATGCCAGCCCTGTGTGGTAACCATTATTCAAGAGAAAATGGCAGCCCCTGGACTCCAGGAGGTGGCCAGGTACAGAGTCAGCAGGGGGATGCGTAGGTTGCAATGTCTCGGTTCAGCCCTCAGCAGTCCCCAACACCTTTCCTCCAGCCCCGGCCCCCATAAGGAGGAAATCCTGAAAATAAGAGGCCAAGGTTTGGGTTATATTTATATGACAGGAAATAGAAGCCTAGTGTCTTTAAGGTCATGAAACAATCATTGTGGAACTCAGAGCTAAGCCCAGGTTTGTTCAAACAAAGTCCCTGTTGTTTGGAGGCCAGATTGCTCGTAGATGACTACGCCTCAAGAATGATTCTAAGGCTGTAAATTTAAATTTCCACATAGGCCAGGGTTTCTCAACCAGGGATGATTTTCCTGCCTCCCCCTTTTCTGCCCCACCCCACCCCAAGGACATTGGCAAAGCCTGGAGACATTTTTGGTTGTTGTGACAGGGAGGGGAGGGGTTCTAATCGTGTCTTGGCATCTAGGGGGTGGAGGCCAGGGATGCTGGTAAACATCCTACCATGAGATGCAGACATCTCCCCATCAGTGAAGATTTATCCAGCCCCAAATGACAGTGAGGGGGTCCAGAAACCCTGATGTAGGACAATGGATTTCCAATTTTCTTTTTTGTGTCCAGAGGATGAACCCCTAACCCTGTCAACTACTTTGCCATCGTGGGCTTCTTTAATCACACAGACACCCAGCAAGGGGGTGGGGGTGCTATGAGAGCCATCATCGCTACAAGAAAAACTCAAGTCTTTCCACTTTCAATATATGTAAGCCAGAGTTTGTTACTGGATGAATTCTGTTTGTAGAATCGAAGAAAGTGTAAGCTGTCTATCTTAGGGATATAGTTCTTAGGCAATAATCAAGTAATATGGACGTCTCTTTCTTATTCTCTGAATCCTTTACAGACCATTGCTTTCCTATTCTAATGGGAAGGCTGATGAGCGCTAAGACACCCATGCTAGATAGCTCTTATTATTCCCAATTTATAGATGATGAAATTGAGGTGCAGAGGGGAAGTAAAATAAAGCACAACTCCCTCGCGCTGAAGTTATCAAACCCCTGGCCAGGGTTACTGCATAGGTTGTGCACTGCACAGTTGGGCCACTTTTAAGGGACCACCATTCACATCACAGACATCATAGATTTATTGTGGCAGTCTTCCTGATGGATGGCACTGAAGTGCCTGTTCTAACCAAATCAGGAATGTGAAGACTATTTTCTAACAGATGGAAGTAAAGTTTCTTGGAGAAGGTGTGCCTTTTCATGATGCTCACTATGCTGCCAGATGAACTAGCAAAAGGAAGGGGATTACTGCTCCCTCTTTGTCTATGTTAACAGTTCAACTGGAGTTTTACTTTTTGCTTGAACAGAGGTCACCCTCCCTTGCTGACCACGTGTGTAATTGTAAAGTATTGGAGAGTGAGGCAGGTTACGATGAATGCATTTTTTTTTTTTTTTTTGCGGTACGCGGGCCTCTCACCGTTGCGGCCTCTCCCGTTGTGGAGCACAGGCTCCGGACGCGCAGGCTCAGCGGCCATGGCTCACGGGCCCAGCCGCTCTGTGGCATGTGGGATCTTCCCGGACCGGGGCACGAACCCGTGTCCCCTGCATCGGCAGGCGGACTCTCAACCACTGCACCACCAGGGAAGCCCTGATGAATGCATTTGAGTTGGCAGATTTCCCAAGAAGACTGTCACATATGAGAAATATGGTGCCTTGAGTGTTGGAATAAAGAAAACGATATTGGTATCTAAATTTGGTTGTTCACACTTCAGGTACAGTTTAAGTCATCTTAAGGCTGGAGGAACAGACATTGACATGTATATCAGTTTGATAAATTTGGCAGCAGGAGGTACAGAGAGTATCATTTCAATTATGGATTGACCTGTGATTGAATAGCAATGTGTGTTGCCTAGTTTATCGATACTAAGTAATGGTAGGTTCTGGACTCTCAGGAGGGGAGAGGGCAGATGTTGGAGCACTGTTGACTGATGGGCTCCATGTTTTGGCCCTGTACAGGGAGAATCAAAATACAAGTAAAGGGGCTTCCCTGGTGGCGCAGTGGTTGAGAGTCCGCCTGCCGATGCTGGGGACGCGGGTTCGGGCCCCAGTCCGGGAGGATCCCACATGCCGCGGAGCGGCTGGGCCCGTGAGCCATGGCCGCTGAGCCTGCGCGTCCGGAGCCTGTGCTCCACAACGAGAGAGGCCACAATGGTGAGAGGCCCGCGTGCCCCCGCAAAAAAAAAAAAAAAAAAAAACAAGTAAAATATTGTAAGATGGGACTGATAGTATTGCAGGTGTTAACAGAGCCTGTCCGAGCTTTCATCCTTTATGCCCACAGAACCATGTTTAACACAGAGACAGTACTCTACAACATAACTGTCCTGTTTACCTTTGTTCTGAATCTTTACTGTGCCATTTCATGATGTGTTAAGGGAAGAAAGACCTCACCAGTTGCTGCATTTGAGAAGGCTTTAGTTTTTCCACCTATGCAAACACCCTGGCATTTAGACACTTTGGGTAATCGAAATAATCGCCTCTGTTAATGCCTAGCAACCACCCAAACTGGGGTGGGAGGCAGAGTATATAAATGAATTAACAACCCCCAATTTATGATCGGAATAAGAAAGGTTGACAGACTGACCTTGCCTGGCCACATGCCAGGTGGCATAGAATGTGAGTAGTTGTGCCCACGAGGAGCTTACAGACTAGTTTGAGGGCGATGTAGATGCAATCAATCACTGGAGAACAGAACAGCCGGTGAGAAGGTGCTGATCTGATGTGCAGATAATAAATGCCTAGGTGTTTCAGCAGGACAGATTGCTGTGGTGGGTGGAGAAGGCTTGGGAGAGAGGAGGAATTTGAGCTGGGCGGTGAAGGACTGGGAGATATAAATAGCCGGAAGGGAACAGAGTGATGCATGGGGACAGTGGCCATCTTAAGTAAGTGCCTCAGGTCACCGATAATAGTTCCCTAAAACAAAGCTCTTAGTGGAAAACAGGCAAGGCAAGAAGGGATTTGGAATCAGGAAGGGTTTAAAACTGTTACACAGTGTTTCCAAGATGAAAATCTGCAGTGTGAGAGAATGTGGGTAATAATACTGTGTGTTCTTAGTCAAATGGCATATTTCTTTGGGAAATACTATTTAATCAAGAACAAATTTCTAAAATTAGGGCTCTATTGATCCAAATGAGCTAATGAGGTGAGAAACTTGAAGTTTTCAAGGTTCTTTAGCCATCTGGCCAGTATGTTTAGAAATTGCACCCAATTGTACTGATAAAAGGGCAGTCTCTGTGGTTTACCTTTAACATTCCAATACTGGGTCATCTTCAAAGACAAGTTCCACAGACCTTCCACTCTAGGCAGGCTGACCAAAAGGCTGAGATTGCCTAGGGAGTCCCGGATTATGCAAAATTATTAATAGCTTCCTCTTCCAGTCTCAAAAGTGTCCTGGTTTGGGTGATAAATTGTATGACTACCCTAATTCTAAGTGAGCCACTTTGGACTCTTATTCTGTGAATGCTCAGTGGCCAAAAGGGATGCTTCCAGCTTAAGGGTATTTGCCCACATGTGCATTCTGTCTTTCTGAAATGTTCTTTTCCCTTGCATATCTTTGCAAAAAATCCAGAAAAAAAAACCAACATAAATAAGATGAATTATCAAAAATCTGGAAATGTTAATACTTTGATATAGATGCATAACTATATCTATTAATTTGTCATTTGTATATTTTTAGATCCCTAATCTCCAAACCAAGCCACTTTATTTGGAGTAGCATTCCAAATATAAATATATAGATATGGCTACTACATAAAATTATATATTTAGAACTATATACTAACATAATCAATACAGATAGATATAGATGTAATGACATTTTAAAATAATCACTTTTTTTGTGTGTGTGTGGTATGCGGGCCTCTCACTGTTGTGGCCTCTCCCGTTGTGGAGCACAGGCTCCAGACGCGCAGGCCCAGTGGCCATGGCTCACGGGCCTACCCGCTCTGCGGCATATGGGATCTTCCCGGACTGGGGCACGAACCCGCGTCCCCTGCATCGGCAGGCGGACTCTCAACCACTGCGCCACCAGGGAAGCCCTAAAATAATCACTTTTAAAGACAGGACAGTATTCTAATGAAAGGTTGTTCTTAAACTATAAGGTATTTAAATCCTCAAAATGGGCAGAAGACCCAAATGGACATTTCTCCAAAGAATATATACAGATGGTCAAAAGGCACATGAAAAGATGTTCATCATTGCTAATTATTAGAGAAATGCAAATCAAAACTACAATGAGGTACCACCTCACACTGGTCAGAATGGCCATCATTAAAAAGTCCACAAACAACAAATGCTGGAGAGGGTGTGGAGAAAAGGGAACCCTCTTGTACTGTTGGTGGGAATGTAAATTGATACAGCCACTATGGAGAACAGTATGGGGATTCCTCAAAAAACTAAAAACAGAACTACCATATGATCCAGCAATCCCACTCCTAGGCATACCTCTGCACAAAACTCTAATTCAAAAAGATACATGCACCCCAATGCTCATAGCAGCACTATTTACAATAGCCAAGACATGGAAGCAACCTAAATGTCCATCAACAGATGAATGGATAAAGATGTGGTATATATATACAATTGAATATTACTCAGCCATAAAAAAGAATGAAATAATGCAGCAACATGGATAGACCTAGAGATTATCACACTAAGTGAAGTAAGTCAGACAGAGAAAGACCAATACCATATGATATCACTTATATGTGGAATCTTAAAATATGACATAAATGAACTTATCTATGAAACAGAAACAGACTCACAGACATAGAGAACAGACTTGTGGTTGTGGTGGGTTGGGGGGAAGGGAGGATGGATTGGGAGTTTGGGGTTAGCAGATGCAAACTAATATACAGAATAGATAAACAGGGTCCTACTGTATAGCACAGGGAACTATATTCAATATCTTGTAATAACCTATAATGGAAAAGAATCTGAAAAATAATATATGTATATATGAATCACTTTACTGTACACCAGAAAGTATCACAACATTGTAAATCAATTATATGTCAATAAAATAAAATTTTTTTAAATCCTCAATTTGAGGCATTTAGGTTCTTTTTTATTTATTTTTTATTTATTAACAATATTGTAATGAATGTTTTCTAAATCTTTCCACATATTCATGATTTTTTAGGATGCTTTCTTATAAATGAAATTGATAAGTAAAAGGGGATATGCATTTAAAATTTTTTGATTGTTAAACTTAGCCAGAATGTGTGAGAATTCCCACTCACGGCCTCATCTGTGCTGTATCTGTTATTCTTTTTCATTTTTTCAGTCTGACAGGAAAGAATTTCATCTCTTGGTTATTTGAGTTGTACCTCTGGTTGTTGATGATTCATATTTCTTTTTGAATAAATTGCTCATTTTTCTATTAAAGTGTTTACCTTTCTCTTATTGAAATGTGAAAGCTCTTTGTATTTGAAACAAAGTAACCCTTTGTGTTGTAAGTTGCAAAATTTTTTTCTCCTAATTTACTATTTGTCTTTTATGTATGGTAGATTTATATGTGTGCATGGACATGTGTAGATTCAGAAGTCTTTACTTTTTGTACAATTATACCTATCAGTCTTTCCCTTTATGTTGTTATGTACTTTTTTAAAGGACTAGGTTTTCAACAATTAACGTGCAAAATTTTCTTAATTTTATCTGATGTTCTCAAACCCCTTGAGCTCCTTGTTTCAAACTTTACAGGGTAGGCACTGTAGATGGATGAAACATACTTTTTGTTTCCGTTTCCATGGTTCAGTATATCTCCCAGAAGGGGTTTAGTCACTTTACAAATTCACAGATAAGTTACTGCAAGTAAGAACTGGTAATATGCATTCTTTTCCGCAACCATAAAACATGTATGCCTTCCTTCATGAAAAGCTGTAATGGGAGTTAGAAGGGACTAGTTTGTTTAGATTTCTGCTGAGTGAATCACTGTCCCATTGATATGCTTTATAATTGCATGGATGTGTTCTCAGGAACTGTGGCACCAACCCAGGGTTCCAATACACAGTCAAGGGAATGACGCAGACGGTCATAGCTCCCCCGAAGCAAGCACCTTTCCATGGAATGTTGTTCCTGGCTTCATGGCAGAGTTACTCTTCTGTCGTAAGGACAGCACTCAAGGCAAATGCATGTCTAGTCCTAGCTGGGACCGTTGTGGCTGAGCTTGTATCCACGCTTCCACGCTGGTGTGCTGGGTTGAACCCCATGTGAGCCTCAAAGACCCCTTCTTCATCTCTCAAAGTTAGACCTATGCATCTTGCTTTCCCCTTGGCCCTCTCCGTGCCTGTTTGGCCCTCTCGGTGTTTATTCTTGGGAGAGAAGAGATTCTCCCCCACTTACATACCTCATGGAAGTCCCCTTGGGTGTCTCCAACCACACCCCCTTTCATCCAAGGCCCTCTTCCTGTGGGGTGGAGGAGGGGAGGTCTTGAGCACCAGGGAGGGTTGAGTGTAAGATCCATGATCACCACCACCATGATGCTGAGATAGGGCAATTTACCTCTGTTCTCGGCTGTCAGAGCTTTTCCCCTGCTGCTCAGCAGTGGGGCCTCCAGGGCCCAGCCTAGCTGCAGTCTCAGGGCACCAAACCCCACCAGCTGATGGCTTCTCAAGAGAACCCCATGGTGGTGGGAGTCTGGGGATGGGGACCAAGGTCCCACCCCAAGAGGTGTTTACTCTCTGGTTTTGCCAAGGAATTACTAAACAGTAATCCATGCAATAACTCTAGAAGACCTGCTCTAGCAGCAGGGAAGCAGGTTTATGATGCCACTCAGGTGACCAGACCAAGGATTTGAAAGTAGTTTTTACTATGGAATGGCCCTATTATGGATTTGAGTGGCCCCTTCCCCAGGTACTATACTTCTCTATGAAGTACATCAGGGGTCCCCTCAATCAGGGGAGGATAAACCAATTTTCCTTGTGCCTAGTCAGTGCCATTTGGTCTCCCTCTCTCCATACCCTTTTTTATTTTTAATTGAAGTATAGTTGATTTGCCATGTTGTGTTAATTTCTGCTGTACAGCAAAGTGAGTTAGCCATACGTCCTCTCTCCATACTCATTCAATATCACAAAAGCCAAAGAACTAATTTGGCTACAACACAACCCTCCTCAGAGTGCTGGGGAGGGAGAGAAATCAAACACAAGCAGAGCCCAAACCCTCTCTAGTGGGCAAGGCTCATTTGTAGATAATTTTAGTCTTGTTACCCATTTGATAACCATATATCCCTCCCAGGGGGTACTGGCAGCATGTCAGATGGAGATCACTTATGAAGAGATTCCTCATTTTTCAAACCCATTCTGGCTTCTCAAGAATCTGTGAACTGGGGAAGCCAATGATACTAAAGGAATGATAGGCCCATTTTTTTGCCCCTTTTGAGTGCTTGGGTGGGGAGTGGTAGAGCAGAATAACATCTTCTGTGCACTTATTCATTCAAGAAACATTTACTGAGCTTCCTCTGTGGCAGGCAGTACCAGAGAAATGGGAAAGAGAAATCCTGCATATACGATCTGTCTCGATTTTGCAAATACATTTCGCTGGGTCACTATTGACATCTGCAGGAGTATGTCAGGTCCTAACCCCTGAAACGTATGGTAAACATACTTTGCAGATGTGATTAAGTTAACCATCTTGAGTTGGAGAGATTATCCTGAATTATCCAGTTGGGCCCTAAATGCCATCACATCTATCCTTTTAAGAGGGAGGCAGAGAGATTTACAATGACACACACAGGGCAGAAGGCGATGTAAAGATGAAGCAGGAAAAGATTTGAAGATGCTGGCCTTGAAGATTGGAGTGATGCAGCCACAAGCCAAAGAACCCTGGCAGCCCCCAGAAGCTGGAAGAGGCAAGGAACTGATTCTCTCCTAGAGCCTCTGCTGGGAGTGTGGCCTTTTTGTCACTTCAATTTTTTTTTTTTTTTTTTTTTTTTTCGGTACGCGGGCCTCTCACTGTTGTGGCCTCTCCCGTTGCAGAGCACAGGCTCCGGACGCACAGGCCCAGCGGCCATGGCTCACGGGCCCAGCCGCTCCACGGCATGTGGGATCTTCCCGGGCCGGGGCACGAACCCGTGTCCCCTGCATCGGCAGGCGGACTCTCAACTACTGTGCCACCAGGGAAGCCCTAAAATTACCTTTTTAATATATATTTTTTAACCTCCTTATTACCTGCTCCCTCCCCCTCCCCAGTGTCAGTGGGGACATTGTCAGCTTATTCATACTTTATCTCCTGTGCCTGGAACACTGCAGTTCAATAAATATGTGCCAAGTGAACAATAAATAGAGTTGGTCAGATAACTGCCTGCCTAAATTGTCTTCTATACCCATGTTTATCTGTAAGGATGTTGTATTAGTTTCTGTTTCTTTCTATTAGGCCACAGCAGTGAGAGGCCCGCGTACCGCAAAAAAAAAAAAAAAAAAAAAAAAGGTAATTTTAGTTATTGGCAAGTGCTTTGAAGAAAACAGAGTTAGGGTAATGAGGATTCGAGGAGCGGGTATTTTAGACTGGGTAATAGGAAGGCCTTTCTGATGAGATAACATTAGAGCTGAGTCCTGAATATCTAGGAGAAGTTACCATCTTGGGAAAGCTTTCCAAGTGGAGGGAGCTGGAAGTACAAAGGCCCTGAGGTAGAAATGAGCTTAATATGCTTGAGCTTAATCATGCACAGAAAGACCAGATTCCTCCAAGTCAAACTGGAAAGTCTTCTCTTACAGAGGGCTGCAGGGTTCTGTTGGAGGCCCTGACCTGTGTAGTTTTCTTTGTTTATAACTAAATTGGAAGTAAACATATAGGTCATATTTATCAAATACGTGGGTAATACAAGGCTGGTAGAACTTGTATTGGGTTAGATGTCAGGGACTGGGTTTTACTGTACCTTGGCAGATGTGAGCAAAACTCCAAAGATTCCTGACTTGGGACTCAAAAAAATTACTTGCCTAAATCAAGAGGGGGAACCCAGCTTGAGTGCAGTACTTGTGTGAAGGCCCTAAAACTCAACATCAGCAAAGAACCTGACGGGACTGTTGTATAAAGGGGAAGCACTTTTACAGGTTTTTAAGGTACAGAGTACAGTTCAAGGGAAGAGGTAGCCACAGGCTTCTGGAGTGACGAGTGGGTACCACGATTTACGGGGTCATAGAAACAGTTCGTTCATTCATTCATTCATTCCACTGATAAATGTTTAATGAGTACATGCTATGTGCCTGGCACTGACTAGATTGTGGGGAAATAGCACTGAATAGGAAAGAAGAATTTGCTGACCTCAGAGAGCTTATATTCTACGGAGAAAAGAGACACTGTAGACTTAATGGTGTAATTATTATCTGTTTCCCTATATTAGAATTTTTTTCAGGTTATAAATTATTTTATAGTAATAAAATAGCAAAATCAAATGTTACAGAAATATATGGCACAGAAAAGAACCCCCTTCCCCAGTACACTCATCTTCTTTCCCCAGAGATAGCCACTGTCAATGGGCTTGGGCATTTTTCTCCAACTTTAAAAAATACACATGTAATATATTTTGAAAGCATAAAAAGGGAACCATACTCTTTTTAATTTTTTTTAGGTTAATGTATTTTAGACATTCTTCCATATGAATACAAAGAAATCTACCTCATTCTTCTAAATGGCTGAGTAAAAACTCCATTTGATGAATGTACCACAGTTTATTTAGCTAGTGTCTTACTGATAGGTGTGTGTATTGTTTCCACTTTTTCACTATTGTAAACAATGTTGCAAAGAACATTTTTCTGCATATCTTTTTACATATGGTGGGAGTATTTATTTCTAAAGAATAAATTCATAGAAGTGGAAATGCTGACTCAAAGGGTATGAAAAATTTAAATAATAGATGCTACCATATTTCTTACTACTCAGGTTGTACCTGAATGAGCGTGCATATCAGAATGCATGCTTTCTTGTAGCCTCAGCAACATAGAATATTAGCAGTGATTTTAATCTTTGCCTGTCTGATAGACAGAAGATAATATCTTGTGGTTTACATGAACCACTTTTGGCCTGCAACTGAGAATAACAGTTAGGCAGGGATGTGTAGGTCAGCTATGTAAGTCAGAGAGGCAGAACTGCTGAGGTTGGAAATTAACCAGGCAGAGGTGGGTGAGGGGTGACCAAGGCACTCCAGGCAGTTCACACAGCACGTGCAAAGGCCCTGTGGGGAGAGGAAGTCTGGCATATCAACAGCACTAAAAAACTTCCAGGGGGTTGGGGGCAAAGAACAGAGAGCAAGGAGGAGAGTAAAGAGGAAGGCAAGGACCAAATCTTGCTGGGCCTTGGGGTTCATCATAAGGGTTTTGGTCTTTATCCCAAGAGAAAGGGGCAGCCAATGGAAAGCTTGGAACAATCTGACATGATCAGATCAGCATTTTGAAGAGACCCCTCTGGCTGTTGTGTGGCAAATGGATTAGGAAGAGGGGACAGTAGCTATTTTGGGAGTCCAGGTAAGAGATGATGGTAGCCTGGATTAGGGTGGAATCTGGACTAAGGTGTAGCCTAGACATGGAGAGAAGTGGGTAGATTTAAGAGTTATTTAGGCCACAAAATGGATAGGAACTGATGCTTGGATTGGCTTGGATGGGGAGTGTGGAAGAGGGTGGTATCCTGGAAAACTCCCAGGTTTGTAGATGGGAGTTGTCATCAGGATGATGAGATGTCAAAGGACCAGATGATGATCAGCCTGAAAAGTGAAGATCCAGAGGAAAGAATTGCTTTGGAGAGCAGCCACTAGCCCACAGCTCCATCCAAGGCCAGGGACCATGTGATTCTGCCCCTTGGTCACAGCCAATTGGACTGGGAGAGTGCCATGATTTGGCCTGCATGGAAGCCTGCCCGTGAAAGGGACAGTGCCAGAATGAGCTGATGAGACCCCCTTCAGGGAGTCTGAAGAAGAACCCAAGTGAGGGGCAACATTTGGAACTCGGGGAAAGAAGAATGGTCATGCAAAAAAGGCAGGAAGGGAAAGTCATGAGTAAGCCAATGTCATGAGGAAGGAAGGAGGAGAGAAGAGAAAAGCCAGTGGAGAAGTGGCTGAAGACCCATAGAGCAGTAGAGAAGGGCTGATGGCCCTCGACCCTGAACTTAGCCCGGTGGTTAAGGGCCAGCTTTCCACTTGAGCAGATCGAGGTTTGATTTCCCAGCTCTGATGCTGATTAGCTGGGTGACCTTGAACAAGTCACTAAACTTCTCTAAGGCTCTGCTCTCTTCCCTCAACTATAAAATAGACAGCACAGTATTTATTTATTGGGCTTGTTGTGAGGATTCAACAGATACACGTGAGAATGGGAGATTTCTGCAACACAAAACCACTGGAGAACCATTATTCAGAATTGAAAGTTGAAAAAAAATCTACAAATCAATAAGAAAAAGACAGCCAACCCAAAAGAAAAACAAGCAAAAGGTTTGAACAAGCTCTTACCCAAAGAGGATATTAACATGGCTTAAAAATACATGAAAATATTATCAACCTCAATAATAATAAGGGAAATACAGTGAGATTCTGCATGCAACAAGAGATGAATCATATAAATGCAATATTGAGCAAAAGTATCAAGACAGAGATGAATGTATGAAGTATGAGTCAGGGTATTTAAAGTTAAAAAACAGGCATTAAAACTACAATTAAATACTATACACACATATCAGATTGGCAAAATTTGAAAAATCTGGTAATGCCAAGTATTGGTGAGGTTGTGGAACACGAAATCCATACGTTGCTGGTGGAGATGTAGATTAGTATCACTATTTGGGAAACACTTCGGCATTCTAATAAAACTGAAAACATGTACATCCCACAACCCAGCAATTCTGTTCTTGGAGATACGTATCTAAGAGGAACTCCTCATGTACACTAGAACATATACTCAAGCATATCCATAACTTTGTTCATGGTCTCATGCTAGAACCAACACAAATATCCATCAATTGTAGAACGAATAAGTTATTTTGTGATACAGTCACAAGTGGAATACTATACAGCACTGAAAATGAATGAACTATGTCATAGAGAACAGCATGAATGAATCTTATAAACACAATGTTGAACCAAAGAAATAATACATAGTATATGATTCTACTTTACAATTTAAAAATAGGCAAAACTAAACTATATATAATGGAGTTTGTATTATATAGCATATATTTTTGAGCAAACTACAAAGGAAAGTAACAAAGTGATTACCACAAAAGTCAGAATAGCAGTTGCTTTTGGGGGAGAGGAGGGCTCTGGGACCAGAAGGGGATACCCGGGGGAGGGGTATTCTGCAGTGCTTGAAGGTATTCAATTTCTTCACTGAGTAGGTAGTTATACAAGTGTTTGCTTTGTGATTGTTCATTATGCTGTACATTTGTTTTGAACACTTTAATCGAAGAGTATTTTATTCCACAATTTAAACAGATTTAAAAAAAAAGATAGCTAACACTTGTAAAATGCTTGGCATAGTGCCTGGCCCATATTAAGAGCTCAACAGATGGCAATTTTATTTACTGTTATAACCCAGTTGTCAGAGCCATGTTGTATCCTAAGCAGCCTCCTAGTTCCTGGACTGAGCTCTAGTCTCTGTGAGGCCTGGCTCCATGGTGGAGCTCCTGGACTCCTCTATCTCCTAGGGTGGTGCCCAAATAAATCCCGTGACTTAAGACACTGCTTCTCGATTGATACATTTTGGTTTACTGCATGGCCTCAAACTCTTCCTGAGTGTGTTGCCAAATTTTGGCAACGTGTAAGACTTTTTTAAAAAGCATCTCTGTTGTTAGGCAATGCCAGAAAGCAAGATTGCTAAACTGAGCACCACCGTGAGGTGGTGCACAGCCAGAGTCCAGCCTGCTGCAGGTCAGAGGTAAGGGGTCAAAGGTGGAACCCCCTGGCAAGCTGGTGCCAAAGAAATGAGAACACGTGAGAACTTGGTCTATAGGGGAAGTAGGGTCACACCCAAATAGTGGTGATGCAGAAGGGGACCAGGTGAATCCCAGGATGGCTGGATGGCATTTAAAACCCTTGAAACGTGTAGCCCCCACATCTAGCAATGGACGGAAAGGTTGTCAATTACTGACTAAGGTCATCTGAAATGTCTCTATTCCTTGCAAGCCCGATGATGGAAGCACCGTTTCATAGCGATTGGAGGGGTTGTTGTGTACAACAGCTCATTATAATAGCTTATAATTATGGAATGCTGCTCATAAGCCAGGCATTGTGCTAATATTTCAGCCTTATTTCCACCCTAGGAGGTAGGTGCTCTTATCATCTCCCTTGCAACGGATGAAGCACAGAGGAATTGAGTGACTTGCTGAAGGTCACCCAGCTGGCAAGGGCTAGAGCCAGGAAGAGGGCTATCCTTATTCTCTGATTCTAGAGGGAGGGCACAGCCCAGTGACTGGGAGTTAGATGGAGACAGGTTTTGCTAACAACAAGCAAAAATGTCCTACCAGTGGAATGGGGAGTTTTAGAGAACAGCAAATTCTCTCTCTAAGCAGAGGTGGCAAGACGGTTTAGGTTTTAGGAGAGATTCCTGCACTGGGTAACAGGTTAGACTAAATGCCTTTCAAGGTCCTTTCAAATTGTAAGTCTGGGTCTTGGTAGAGCTTCTAAATGGGGAGGGGGTGTGTGCTAGACTATCTGCTTATTTTCTTTTTAATATGAACCTCCCAACTTCAGTGCATAGTGTGGTGTGTAAGCTATTTGAGTTCACTTTCATATTGATGTTCACGAACTTCCTCAGAACTCTTGAGGCACAGGAAAATTATTTTCCCTGTGGGGTTGTTTTCTTTTAGTCTTTTAGCTGACAGTAGTTGTAAAGGGCCTTTCTGACTGGCAAGAAAATACCTTTCTAAGCTTTAGAAGAGAAATAATTTGCATTAAACGTTCTCCCACACTTACTTAATTTCAGACCTGAGGTACTGATCTTTTCCTATGGACTTTCCTGCCACACCTCCCATGAATGGTGTGTGTGGTGTGAAAATTCCATGTGCAGCATTAACAATGGCGTTTGATAGCATTGGGGCTATTTAGAATCTGCCCTTTCGACTGAAATGATATATCTGGCTTTGTTTCCAGGGTTACAGAAGCTTTTGTAGTCTATTTCCATGGCTGTGTCCCGTGGAAATGCATTACTTTCTGCATTTCAGAAAGCAGAGCCTCTGCTCCCACCCTCCAGGATAATGGAGGCATACGGTAGCGTCTCTAGTTAGAGTTGGCTTTGGTTGAGACTTTTCCATTACCTGGTGAAACTGACTTTATTTTTTTTAAAGTAGTTTTAGGTTCATAGCAAAATATAGTAGAAAGTACAGAATTCCCACATACCTCCTGCCCCCATATATGCACAGCCTGCCCCACTATCAGCATCCTCTACCAGAGTGGTACATGTGTAACAATCGATGAACCTACCCTGACATGTCACTATTACCCGAGGTCCACACTTTACATTATGGTTCACTCTTGGTGTTGTCCATTCAGTGGGTCTGGACAAATGTATAATGGTAGGTATCCACGATTAAAGTATCATACAAAGTAGTTTCACTGACCAAAAAATCTTCTGTGGTCTGCATATTCATCCCTCTCACCCTCTAACCCCTGGCAACCAGAGATCTTTTCACTGTCTCTGTAGTTTTGCCTTTTCCAGAATGTTGGAATCATGCAGTGCAGAGCCTTCTCAGATTGGCTTCTTTCACTTAGTAATATACATTTAAGGTTTCTCCGTGTCTTTTTGTGTCTTGATAGCTCATTTCTTTTTAGCGCTGAATAATATTCCATTGACTGGATGTACCACAGTTTGTTTATCCATTCACCTACTGAAGGACATCTTGGTTGCTTCCAAATTTTGGCAATTATGAATAAAGCTGCTATAAACATCCATGTGTAGGTTTCTGTGTGGAAATAAGTTTTTAATTCATCTGGGTAAATACCAAGGAGCACGACTGCTGGGTCATATGGTAAGAGTATATTTCGTTTTGTAAGAAACTGCCGAGCTCTCTTCTGAAGTGGCTGTACCCATGCATTCCCACCGGGAGTGAAAGGGGGGATGCAGAATGGCGCTTCACATTCTGGCCAACACTTGGTGATGTCAGTGTTCTGGATTCTGGCCATTCTAATAGGTATCTCGGAGTATCTCATTGTTTTAATTTGCAATTCCCTAATGACATAAGAAGTTGAGAATCTTCTCATACGCTTATCTGCCATCTGTATATCTTCTTTGGCGAGATGTCTGTTTATATCTTTTGCCCATTTTTTAATCGGGTTGTTTGATTTCTTATTGTTGAGTTTTAGAAGTTCTTTGTTTTGGATAACAGTCCTTTATCAGGTGTGTCTTTTGGAAATCTTTTTTCGCAGTCTGTGGCTTCTTGTCTCATTCTCTTGAGCATATACCATTTGAACAGTGCTCTGCTACATGTTGTATGGACATATAAAACATATTTAAGACAGAATTTCTTACTTTTAAGTTGCTTATCGGGAAATACCTATTTCCTAGATGCAGAAAGGTGCCCATTGCTTCTTTTATTGGTTACTAGTGAAGCTCTTAAGTGGATCATGGGAGTGGTAAACACTCTAGAGAATTGGTATATTTGGGAATTTGCTTGGATATTGTTTTATGTGGTGAGAGTTCCACAATAAATCCTATTCCGCTGGTTTAGGTATAGAGAAACTTCAGACTCTGACTTGTTTGGGAAGACAAAATATCATTAGTATTCAAAGAAATGTTAGTGACTGATACTTGTATATTCTTTTGCATTGCCACTTTCACTGATACTACCTCATCTGGGGATTATGAAGTGACTTATTCAAAGAAGAAATATGGCAGTTTGGCTAAGGGAAAGAAATTTTATTGTATTTACCTGCCTTTTTTTTTACTTTGAAATATTTTAAAATATTTCACAGAAGGGGATCATTTCTCAATAGCACAGATTCACAGGTAGTACACCTCATAGGATTTCACATTTGGAGCCAGCATTTGCTTATACTTAAGTACATAGTATCAGCAAATGAACATAATATGCTTTAACTGAAGCAAACATGCTTAAAACTAAACAAAACTCGGGCTGTCCAGTGGTTAGGACTGTGCGCTTTCACTGCCATGGGCCCAGGTTCAGTTCCTGGTCGGGAAACTAAGATCCTGCAAGCCATATGGTGCGAACAAAAAATAAAGTAAAAATAAAAATTAAAAAAAAACTCTTCAGTGTGTCCATTCATAGGCAAAAAACGGGGCCTGAAGACCCAGTGTGAATTGGATATCAGATACGTTCAGTCTGGATGCACTGCATCGGTGCTAATCAGCTGGTACCAAGGTCATTCTGGAGCATAATGTCCCAACTCTAAATCTTAAATGAAAAGGAGATTCAGACACTGAGCCAAGCAATGGAAGCACACTAGTGAGACAGTATAATTTGTTAAGACAGACAATGAGCTGGATCCAATATCTAGGATGGGTGCTCTCAACACTCTGTCCAGACCCAAAGAAAAAGAAATAGTCCACGTGGCCAAGTGTGCATTCCTCAGAGAGCGCCAGAGAGTGACAGAGGGCAAGACGGGGCCAGAAAGAGAGGGGACCAGTGTATCTTTGACCAGGAAGATATGCTGGGTCACCCAACTGCAGGCCCCTCTTCTTGGTGAGACTGATACAAATGTTCTTCAATATGGCCCTTGCTGTGAGGTTCCCAAAGGCAAAGATTGAAAAACAGGAGATGCAGAGCATTAGGTCTAGAAGGGATGTGTGGCCAGGGATCTGTGCAGTGCAAAGGGCATGGGTGTGAGACCTCTGTAACCCTGGGTTCCAGTCCTAGCCGGGTCCTTATTAGTTATATGACCTTGGGCAACTAACTTAAACCTCTGGGCCTTGATTTCTTCATTTATAAAACTGGAATAATAATTTCTGTATTCAGTACTGCTGTAGGGATGAAAGATAATTTACATCAAATACCTGGCCTATAGTAGGGATTCAGTAAATGTTATGTGACTCAAAAAATCATTCCGGCCTTATTCATGTGTTTGATGATTCTACTGTAAGGAAAGACCAGACGCACTTTAAATACACTTCTGCTTATACTGTTTTCCTTGGAAATGAAATACTGTGCTAATGTGTTATCTCCTAAAGAGTATTATTAAGCATGTATCCACTAGGATGCTTTCAGTTACAAGTTGCAAACCCCCCAACTCTAGCTTTAAAAAAAAAAAAAGTGAATTTATTGATTCATAGAACTGTAATGTCCTGTGACAAAATTAGCTTCAGGAAAAGCTTGACCCAGCAGCTCCATGATGTATTGAAAGATCCCGTTTCTTTTTGTTTCTTCTCTGCTACCCATGGTATCAGTTTTATTCCAAGTCTGCCTTTGTGGTTGCAAGATGGATGTCAGCACAAGTCTGGGTCCATCTGTTAGCATCGATTTACTCTATGTGATGGAAAAACTACTGTTATATTGGCTATAACAAGATAAAAGTATATTTCTCCCCAATATAAGAGAAATCTAGAGATAGGGAGTCTAGGGCTGGTACGGTGGCTCCATCATATCATGGGCCCTGATGTCTAACTGGATGCTCCACATCTTAGGGCATGGTTCCCTTTCTCAAGGCCACCTCAAGGTCCAAAAGAACTGCTGGAGATCCAACCATTACATCTGCATTCTAGGCAAAAGGAAGGAACATGAGAAAGGCTCGCCTCTTTTCTTGTAAGGAGATTCATTGGAAGTACCACACAGCCCTTTTTCTTCCATCTCATTAACTGGAACTTAGTCACATAGGGCGGTTGCAGAGGACACTGGGAAACAGAACCATGTTGGACTTGAATATGCCCAGCTGGAAACTGAATCATTCTTATTTCAAGAAGAAAGGGAGAAAGAGTATTTGAAGGCAACCTGCGGTTGTTGCCACTGAGGGCCACACACTTCCTTATTCAGGCCCAGAGGACACACAATGTCTTTTGGGGGAGCTTCCACAGAAGACAACAGATGTTTCTTTCTTGGAAGATCCCAGAAATCACATCTCATGTCTCACTGGCTTAAATTGGGTCTTGAACCCACCCCTGCACCACTCAGTGTAGGGGAGTGTGTGTGGGAGAGATGATGAGTCCTGACTGGCTTGAGCATGTGACAGCCACTCCTGGATTGAGGGTGGGGCTGGTTCCCCCAGCCACATCCCTGTGACACCCAGGGACCCATCAGAAAAAGGCAAGGGGCAGTGGATGTTGGTACAAAGTTTTCCTCCCTCTATACTCCCCGACAGTCCTCTTTTCACTATGCTAAACAATTCTAGGACCTTTAAACTTTGGTAAAAGCTGTGAATTTTAGATCCCTTCTTTATCTTATGGATCTTTTCTGAATCTTCTCCAATCTTCCCTGATTGACACTGAGCACAGTAATCAGCAGGCAAATCTCCAAGCCTCTCTAAACCTCAGTTTCCCCATCTGTAAAGTGGTTAGGATCACACTATCTACCTTTCTCTAAAGATCAGATGCGATGGTACATGTATGCTTGGCGCACAGCGAGCATTTAATAAAGGCTAAATAATAAAGATGCTCATACTTCCTGATTCTCGGATCCTATTCCCCTACTTGTGTTTCTATCATGCTTGTTTCTTTTTTCTTTTTTTTTTTTTTTTTTTGCGGTACGCGGGCCTCTCACTGCCGTGGCTCCCGCCGCGGAGCACAGGCTCCAGACGCGCAGGCTCAGCGGCCATGGCTCACGGGCCCAGCCGCTCCGCAGCACGTGGGATCTTCGTGGACCAGGGCATGAACCTGCGTCCCCTGCACCGGCAGGCGGACTCTCAACCACTGCGCCACCAGGGAAGCCCACATGCTTGTTTCTGTACCTGACGCCTTAGAATCCTCTTCTTGTTCTACCCCAGCATCTGTTTCTGTGGTACAGGTGAACCTATTTGCAGGGCAGGAATAAAGACGCACACGTAGAGAACGGACGTGTGAACATGGTGTGGGGGGGAAGGGGAGGGTGGGATGAACTGGGAGATTAAGATTGACATATATACACTACCATGTGTAAAATAGATAGCTAGTGGGAAGCTGCTGTATAGCACAGGGAGCTCAGCTCGGTGCTCTGTGATGACCTAGATGGGTGGGATGGGGGTGGGGGTGGGAGGGAGGTCCAAGAGGGAGGGGATATATGTATACATACAGGTGATCCACTTCATTGCACAGCAGAAACTAACACAACATCGTAAAGCAATTATACTCCAATTAAAAGAAAAAAAAGAAATTCTTCTCAATAAATGCCCCATGTCTATTTCTGACCTCATTTCTAATTTGCCAGGGTAACTTTCTGTGCCTGGAGGTGTAACAGTAAGAGAAGATGACGTGGGCTTCCCTGGTGGCGCAGTGGCTGAGAGTCCGCCTGCCGATGCAGGGGACACGGGTTCATGCCCCGGTCCAGGAAGATCCCACATGCTACAGAGCGGCTGGGCCCGTGAGCCATGGCCGCTGAGCCTGCACATCCGGAGCCTGTGCTCTGCAACGGGAGAGGCCACAGCATTGAGGGGCCCGCGTACCGCAAAAAAAAAAAAAAGAGAGAGAAGATGACGCAGGAGGGCCTAGAGGAGACGAGGCACTGCGAGGGTTTGGGGGAAGAAAGGCTGGTGTGGGCCTCCCGGGCCACAGCCTCACCTCTGCTTAACAGGTGTCGACCTCTTGTTCCCGGGCTGAGTCACTCGGAAAAGGAAGAAGAATAGTCTCTATTTGTTCATGTGATTTTACATCAGAAACACATCCTCAGTCCTTAGGTCTCGGAGCTCATTTTTCTGGGTACTGCTTAGAGTTAAGCTTGTGGATTTATTTAGTTTGGAGATTCAAAGGTGAGGCTCTCTGTCTTGAGCTGAGAAAGCCACATCCAGCTGCATCTAAGACAATTTGTCCTCACCCTCCTCCCTCCTTCCAGCCTTCCCTCCTTGCTTCGGCAAGGCTGGAGGAGCTGGGAGGATTTGCACGCAGCTTCCGATACAAAGAGCTGCCCCTTGCACATCCTGGAGGAGACCACAGTTTCTCAGAGTGCCACTTACCATTGAGTCTTAATAATCAGGGAGGGGATACTAGTTAACATCAACTGCCAGCCACTCTAAGCATTTTACATGTATAGTAACAGCCAACAGTTAATATGGTGCTAACTATATACCAAGCATACTTTAAATGTTTATAAATATTAGTTTATAATATTTAAGTACTGTTATTCCCCAGTACTTCCCTCAAGTAATAACTACCAGCAACCTCACTTTACAGATGAAGAAGGGCTCAGGAAGGTTCAGTAACTTGCTCTGTGTCATTCAGTGTCAGAGTCTGAATTCAAACTAAGATCGTTGGGTTCTGTATTCTTAACTAGTATCCTACAGTACCTCCCCAGGCGGCGGTTTTAGTAGTATCATCATACCCACTTTACAGATAAGGAAACTGAGGCACAGTGAGAGGAAGTAGCCCTGAATTCAAAAGCAGGCAAGAGACTCCAGAGCCTGGGTCTTATCAGCCATGTCATGCTACCTCATCCAGGGACATGTGGGAACATCTCCCGACCCCGCACTTCACACAGGGAGTAACTGAGGACCACATGCGATCATGTAACTAATCTGCAGCAACTAGCAGCATGGTGCAGAATGCACACCCCATCAGTCCTGGTGTTGCTTCTGGGGCCTGAAGGGGAGCAAGGGAGGCAGCCCCTGTGGTCAACAAATTATGTCTCTGGCACGAGGAGCAGAATTCAAGTGTGCTTTTGCTGCTTCCTGATCTCTTTTTTATTTCACCCGAGGGCAAGCTGATCACGGTGTCCTGGAACTCTTGAGGGGGCTTCGAAGCAACAGACGCCATAGTCAAAGTCCCACCAGTTAAATAAGGGAACTGGCAGGGGAAGACATCATTTTAAATGTAATTGACTGATTGATTTATACCATGCCTTGTTTCCGAAAGGATTTATGACAGTATACAGAAATGCCTCACGTGCTGGGGCAGAGCATCAGTTAGGCTTGTGTGACAGTGAGTCTGGGATTCCTGCTCTCCTAACTCCCCTCCCCAGGGACCTGGAAAGACCCATCATCTGTCCAGGTTTTTAATCTTTAAATTAGGAATGATGCCTTCCTAGTGAACTGGGCAAACAATGACGACAGTTCGCCTAAAGCTCCTAGCATAAGGCTGGCCCATAGGACGTGCTCCCTGGATTGTCATTATTATTACCAGGCAGAGAATGATGCAGCATAAGGAAAACAAAGGGGCAGGGTCATAAAATGAAGCCAGATGTGAGACCCGTACAAAAATACCCATCACGAAGTCATACTCGTTTTTTCAGGACCAGTGGGAGGAGAGACACCCAGTTGTTAAATCATTTGCGGCACTCGTAAGAGGGAAACTGTTCTCCATCTGGAGAGCCACCTCCCCAGGCTTAGATGGAAAGATCTCTCTTGAGTCCTTGTAAGGAGGATACTGCAATGTTATAAACGGTGTCTTCAACAACGTTAGAGTAAGCCTAGTGACAAGTGCCAATGGCTGTCCCTTAATAGAGGCTAATGGAAACAAGGCACAGCATAATCCAATAGAAAGCGTTCCACTGACAGCCGGCGTAGTAGAGTCCAGGCAAGGCGCTCTGGGCTGTTTTGACTTAACCGGGGGCGATAATAGCTAATGCTTACTGAGCATTTCCAGGGCCAGTGAGAGTGCTGAGCCCTCGGCCCTCATGTAAGTCTTACAACAACTGCAAAAAGGGATGAACCATGGGATTGACAAGAGGATCATCCCATTTTGCAGTTGAGTAAACTGAAGCCCAGAAAACAGGTTAAGAAAACTGCTCAGGTCACTGAGCTCATGATTTGTAGCCAGGCTTCACACCCAGGCCTTGGAGCCCGTGCCACTGCCCCTCTGTCACTCTGGAAAACTGGTTGGACTCAACCTCCGCGGGATGGTCCTTGTCAAATCTTAAGCAGCAGTGAATTCAAGAAAAGGTCTAAATCCTGATGAGTTTCTGAGAGGCAGATGTTCTTCGGGGCCAGTTATGTGGAGCGGTGTGCTTTCCCCCTCAGCCAAGATGGGACGGGGCCAACAGACTTGTTCAAGGGCTTGAACTGAAGGTGCTCAGAAAAGGGAGGGCAAACACGGGAGCAGGGCCAGATCCACCTCAGAAAGGGACCTTCAGTCCACTGGTGCACAGACACAGGGGTGATTGAGGACCCAAAGTTCTCTGTGTATCATGGCTATAATAAGTTTAGTCTGAAACAGTGTCAGAGCACTTAGGTTCCTATTTTGGCTATTTCAAAAAAAAGGAATACAGTAGTTCCCCCTTATCCATGGGGGATACATTCTAAGATCCCCAGTGGACGCCTGAAACCACAGATAGTACCGAACCCCATATATACTATGTTTTTTCCAATACATATAAAACTATGATAAAGTTTAATTTATAAATTAGGCACAGTAAGAGGTTAGCAATAACTAGTAATAAAATAGAACAGTTTTAACAATATACTGTAATAAAAGTTATGTGAATGTGGTCTCTCTTTCTCTCTCAAAATATCTTACTGTACAAATTTAATGCCTTTTCCATCTTAACTAAGCACTGATCAACCACTGTGGCCGCAACTTCTGCAGTTTGAGATGCAAAGCAAAAGTAGCACAAATTTATTTTTCATTTTTCACAGTTTCATGGATAGAAGATTCATTCTTACTAAATATCTTAGCACCCTCAGCATATGATTTTTTTTTCCCTTCCTTATTAAGTCGAGAACTTGCACTTTTCACTTAAAGGAAGCACTTACGGCTTCTCTTTGGCATACCCAAATTACCAGCATCACTACTCTTGGGCTTTGGGCCATTATTCAGTAAAATAAGGGTGACTTAAAACACAAGCACTGCGATACTGCGGAAGTCAATCTGATAGCTGAGACGGCTACTGAGTGACTAAGGAGAGGATACGCTGGACAAAGGGACGATTCACGGTCTGGGCAGGACAGAAACAGATGGCTTGAGATTTCATCATGCTACTCAGAAGGGTGCACAATTTAAAACTTACGAAAACTTATGAACTGTTTATTTCTGGAATCTTCCATTTAATATTTTTGGACTACAATTGGCTGCAGGTAACTGAAACCTCAGAAAGTGAAACCATGGATAAGCGGTGATGGTGGCGGGGAGGCGGAACTACTGTATATGGTACCCAGAGGATACTCAGTACGGTAAGTCCCCTACTTACAAACGAGTTCCGTTCCGAGAACACGTTTGTAAGTCCAATTTGTTCATAAGTCCAACAAAGTTAGCCTAGGTACCCAACTAACAGAATAGGCTATATAGTACTGTACTGTAATAGCTTTATAATACTTTTCACACAAATAATACATAAAAAACAAACACAAAAAAATAAAACATTTTTAATCTTACAGTACAGTACCTTGAAAAGTACAGTAGTACAGTACAACAGCAGGCATACAGGGGCTGGCATCGAGTGAACAGGCAAGAAATAAAGATACTGTATTACTGTACTCTATACAGTACTGTACAGTAAAGTACACAAAAGCACAACCACTTGTAGAGGATGCACACACATGACAATGTACGGCAGACACGTGAACTAACGTGACTGGACATGTGAATGCACGTTTGCATCTTTGAAAGTTCGCAACTTGAAGGTTCGTATGTAAGGGACTTATTGTACATATTCCTTTTATTAGGATTTTTGCCTAGTATATTGGATCCCCAAACTATCTGGCAGGAAACACTCCCAAATTCCTTTCTCCCCTCAGATAACCACCATCACAGCAGAGTGATCCAGAAAGGCCAAATAGAGCATCGTGCTGTTTCCGCCTGGTAGACATTTCATGGCTATAATTGTAACACAAGCAGGACTCTGAGTGGTCCAGCCTTCTGGGCTCATCCTCTTCTTGTGATCCAGACTAATCAGCAGTCCCATCTCCCCTTCCGTGAGACCCAGGCCCTCCTCAAGATTTCCCAAGACTGCCCCTGAGGACTAGTGGTCTCCTGGCTCAGCCCACCACCCCTGTGCAGAGTTGTCAGGGCCTGGGGGTGACTTCCCTTTCCCTGCCCATGTCACCCGCTGCCACATGGGGACCCAGTTCCCTTCTCCTTTGTGCCTTAGGCTGCATACGCAGCCCGCCTGGACTTGAAATTTGGTCTAACGCAGAGGAACTGGAGCACAGCAGAGTATAGACAAAACGCCCTGCCCCTTATCGAAATCACACGCCATGTTTCCTTAAGGCCCTGGCTTGTCACTTTCTTCGTGGGCTTGCTCCTCCCCAGGAGCTGCCATCAGGCCAACTAACTGCTTCCTCCAACCCCTGAGTTCCAGTCACTTTCCTACAAAGCAGAACTGATCTCATTTCCCATTTTCCCCTTAACCTCCCAGGCCATGCCCAGAGCTTGCCTTTGTCACCCAGAGTCTCATCAAGGGTCACGTGATACGTTTCTTCACTGTAAGATAATTTATGTCCTAATATGTGAAAGTGGCCACAGTAGTGGTTTTCAATAGCATTTCCCCTGCTATATCATATATATCAGAGCTTACAGAATAGTTGCGAATTAAATTTTTACAAGGTAAGGACAAAATAAGAATATAATAGAAATGAGTTTTCAAGCCATGAAAAGACATGGAGGAAACTTAAATGCATATTTCTAAGTGAAAGAAGCCAATCTGAAAAGGCTACTGTATGATTCCAACTCTATGACATTCTGCAAAAGGCAAAACTGTAGAGACAGTAAAAAGACCTGTGTTTCTCAGGGGGTGGGAGGAGAGACGGATGAATGGGTGGGGCACAGGGGATTCTTAGGACAGTGAAACGATTCTGTATAAAACTATTATGGTGGATACATGTCATTATACATTTGTCCAAACCTATAGAATGGACAACACCAAGAGTGAACCGTAATGTAAAGTATGGACTTCGGGTGACAGTGATGTGTCAATGTGGGTTCATCGACTATAACACATGTACTCTCTGGTGGAGGTTGTGTGTGTGAGGTGGGCAGGGCGTGTAAGGGAAATCTCTGTACTATGTGGTCGATTTTACTGTGAACCTAAAAAACTGCTCTAAAAGAATAAAGTCTATTCTTTAAAAAAAATGACCCCAAACAGAAGATGGCCACACATTATGATAAAGTAAGGAATGGTGATGCCAAAAATAAGGGAGGAGAAGGGACGGCTGTCAGCTGGGATGCCCCGCCTGGCTCTCAGGACAGAAAGTGAAGGGCTGATTGAGTAACAAGGGATGGACCAGCTTCGAGGAGTGGGGCATCAGGAGGAGGGGGTTCCTGGGAGGAGGACAGACTGAGCGAAGGCGTGGAGGCAGCAAGACACACGACCCACTGGACCAAGGGCTGAGCAGACTCCAGGCTGGCAGGAAAGACAAGACCCTCACAGGTGAGGGCAGAAGCAGACCTCTGACTGCGGAGATCCTGCCAATTGTTTTCTGAATTTCCAAAGTGAACATGTTGACTGCGGTTCCCCACGTACGAGACACTCAACAATGTAAACTGCTAGGCTGCAGCTCTCTAATGAAGTCTATTTTCTTACAACATGTGTTTGTTTATACAGAGAGCTGTGAGAACTGGAGGGTGTCGTGTCAGCCTCATCTTGTGTACCAGCTGATCTCAGTGACACTAGCATCCTGGATCTCGACACATGGGTGTGGTTACTGATCCACCAGGGAGGCTGCGCAGGGCTGTACCGCGCTGCTCTGAATGGGTTTCATTTGCAGTGTGGGCCCACTTGACCTGAGTGAAAGCAGCAGAAATGCCTTGAGTTGAAACGCCACTCCAGTGTCAGTTATGCCAGAGGTTCTCAAACTTCAGTCTGTGTCTGAGTCACCTGGAGGGCTTGTTAAAACAGAATTTCATAACTACCTACCCCCAGATACTCTGATTTAGATCTGGGGCAGGGATGGAGAACTGGCATTTCTAGCAAGTTCCTAGGTGGTACTGATGCTGCTGGTTGGAGATCACACTTGGAGAACCACAAGTCTACTCCAGAGCCCATTGTGAACTTATGAAGCTTTTTCTCTCCAGTTCCTTTTTCTGCAAAAGGTGTGCCCTCAGGAACTTCGTATTTGGGGAGAAGAGTGAATGGACGCATAAAGATGGAAACAGCCTGAATGACCACCAACAGATGAATGGATAAGCAAAACGTGATCTGTACATACAACAGAATATTATTCAACCGTAAAAAGGAATGAAGTACTGAGTCTGCTACAACATGGATGACCCTTGAAAACTTCCTAATGGAAGAAGACAGTCACATAAGGGCACCTATGACATAATTCCATTTATATGGAGTGTCCAGAATAAGCAAATTCTTAGATAGGAATCAACCTCGTGGTTGCCAGGAACTGGGGCTAGGAGGGAATAGGGAGTGACTGCTGATTGGCTTTCCCTTTGGGATGATGAAAAAGTTCTGGAACTAGACTGATGATGGTTGCACAACATTGTGATTATACTTACTACCACTGAACTGTACACTTTAAAATGCTTAAGATGGTGAATTTTACGATATGTGTATTTCATAACAATAAAAAAAAGAAACGAGTGAATGGAGTATTCTAACTCAAATCATGGGGCCAGTTGAAATGCAAAGGCCTAAATTAGTGATTTTCAGCCCTTGGTGCATGAAGCATCACTGAGCGGAGGAGGGGAGTGGTTATATCATTCCCTTGTCCTAGCTGTACCCAAACCAATTAAATCAAAATTTCTGGAGGTGAGATCTAGGCATCAAAAATTTTAAAGTTCGCCCCCAGGTGATTCTAAGGTACAACTGGGATTGAGAACATTAGCCTGAAATCTCAAGGGCCAAATGGGCTGATGACCTATGTTCAAACTGACTTGAACTTCATCACAGACAATGGACCTTCTTCTTTTCCCAAACGGGCTTGGAAATGTATGTAGAGTAGAATGAGAAGGCTTTGAATCAGTTGGAAAATTTGGCTCCACTACCAACTAGCTGTGTGACCTTGGGCAAGCCACATAACCTCTCTGAGCATTTGTTTTCCATTTCATAGGGTTTTTGTGAGGCTTACATGAAACAGACCAGTTTCTCAGTTATAACAGTGTCAAACACTGTATGGTCAACATGCATCTCTCTGCATCTCCTTCTAGACCAGAAGAGAGATCCAGGGCCTTATTTGTGGGAAAACCCTACACTGCAGTATTTTGTACTATAGGTTCAATTTTCTCCCCCAACCTGAGAGAAGGGACCCGTTTAGTTTGGGAATTAGTGATAATGGTTTCTCGAGTCTATAATACGTATGTAAGTGGAGGAGACGGTGAGCCTGGTAGAAATCCCTTCTGTACTCATGCTCAGACTTTCTTTTGTGTACCAAGCTCTATAATGATGTAAATACATTCTAACATAAAAGTGGATAAAATTCACAAATTCCCAGGAGTAAATAAAATCATTCAGATTTTTCATGTTTCTGTTCAGTCCTTATTGGTAGGTAATATAGATTATATATATATATATATATATATATATATATATATATATATATATATATATATATGTGTGTGTGTATATATATATATATACACACATATATATATTTCTTTTTTTTTAATTCGGGTATAGTTGCTTTACAGTGTTGTGTTAGTTCCTGCTGTACAACGAAGTGAATCAGCTATATGTATACATATATCCCCTCCCTCTTGGACCTCCTTCCCACCCCACCCCAATTCCACCCACCTAGGTCACCCCAGAGCACTGAGCTGAGCTCCCTGTGCTATACAGCAGGTTCCCTCTAGCTATCCGTTTTACACATGGTAGGGTATATATGTCAGTCCCAATCTCCCAGTTCATCCCACACCCCCTCCCGCAACCACACGTCCATTCTCTACATCTGAGTCTCTATTCCTGCCCTGCAAATAGGTTCATCTGTACCATTTTTCTAGATTCCACATATATGCGTTAATATACAATATTTGTTTTTCTCTGACTTACTTCACTCTGTATAACAAACTCTAGGTCCATCCACATCTCTACAAATGACCCAATTTCATTTCTTTTTATGGCTGAGTAATATTCCATGGTATATATGTACCACATCTTCTTTATCCATTCAACTGTCGATGGACATTTAGGTTGCTTCCATGTCCTGACTATTGTTAAATAGTGCTGCAATGAACATTGGGGTGCATGTGTCTTTTTGAATTATGGTTTCCTTAAGGTATAAGGTCAGTAGTGGGATTGCTAGGTCATATGGTAGTTCTATTTTTAGTTTGTTAAGGAACCTCCATACTGTTCTCTACAGTGGCTGTATCAATTTACATTCCCACCAACAGTGCAAGAGGGTTCCTCTTTCTCCACACCCTCTCCAGCATTTTTTTTTTTTTTTTTTTTTTTTTAGTGGTACGCGGGCCTCTCACTGTTGTGGCCTCTCCCGTTGTGGAGCACAGGCTCCGGACGCGCAGGCTCAGCGGCCATGGCTCATGGGCCCAGCCGCTCCGCGGCATGTGGGATCTTCCTGGACCGGGGCACGAACCTGTGTCTCCTGCATCGGCAGGCGGACTCTCAACCACTGCGCCACCAGGAAAGCCCTCCAGCATTTATTGTTTGTAGATTTTTTGATGATGGCCATTATGACTGGTGTGAGGTGATATCTCATTGTTGTTTTGATCTGCATTTCTCTAATAATTAGTGATGTTGGGCATCTTTTCATGTGCCTCTTGGCCATCTGTATTTCTTCTTTGGAGAATTGTCTATTTAGGCCTTCCGCCCATTTTTTGATTGGGTTTTTTTTTTTTTTTGATATTGAGCTGCATGAGCTGTTTGTATAATTTGGAGATTAATCCCTTGTCAGTTGCTTCATTTGCAAATATTTTCTCCCATTCTGAGGGTTGCCTTTTCGTCTCGTTTATGGTTTCCTTTGCTGTGCAAAAGCTTTTAAGTTTAATTAGGTCCCATTTGTTTACTTTTGTTTTTATTTTCATTACTCTAGGAGGTGGATCAAAAAAGAATTTGCTGTGATTTATGTCAAAGAGTGTTCTTCCTATGTTTTCCTCTAAGAATTTTATAGTGTCCAGTCTTGCATTTAGGTCTTTAATCCATCTTGAGTTTCTTTTTGTGTGTGGTGTTAGGGAGTGTTCTAATTTTGTTCTTTTACATTTAGCTGTCCAGTTTTCCCAACACCACTTATTGAAGAGACTGTCTTATCTCCATTGTATATTCTTGCCTCCTTTATCATAGATTAGGTGACCACTGGTGCGTGGGTTTATCTCTGGGCTTTCTATCCTGTTCCACTAAGCTACATTTCTGTTTTTCTACCAGTACCATACTGTCTTGATTACTGTAATTTTGTAGTATAGTTGGAAGTCAGTGAGCCTGATTCCTCCAGCTCTGTTTTTCTTTCTCAAGATTGATTGCTTTGTCTATTCAGAGTCTTTTGTGTTTCCATACAAATTGTAAAAGTTTTTGTTCTAATTCTGTGAAAAATGCCACTGGTAATTTGATAGGGATTGCATTGAATCTGTAGATTGCTTTAATATAAAGGATCATAAGAAACTACTACAAGCAACTAAATGACAATAAAATGGACAACCTGGAAGAAATGGACAAATTCTTAGAAAGGTACAATCTTCCAAGACTGAATCAGGAAGAAATAGAAAATATAAACAGACCAATCACAAGGGATGAAATTGAAACTGCAATTAAAAATCTTCCAACAAACAAAAGTCCAGGACCAGATGGCTTCACAGGTGAATTCTATCAAACATTTAGAGAAGACCTAACACCCATCCTTCTCAAACTCTTCCAAAAAATTGCAGAGGAAGGAACACTCCCAAGCTCATTCTACGAGGCCACCATCACCCATATACCAAAAGCGGAAAAATATATCACGAAAAAAGAAAATTACAGACCAATATCACTGATCAACATAGCTGCAAAAATCTTCAACAAAATACTAGCAAACAGAATCCAACAGCACATTAAAAGGATCATACATCATGATCAAGTGGGATTTATCTCAGGGATGCAAGGATTCTTCAATATACGCAAATCAGTCAATGTGATAAACCATATTAACTAATTAAAGAATAAAAACCATATGATCATCTCAATAGATGCAGAAGAAGCTTCTGACAAAATTCAACACCCATTTATGATAAAAACTCTCCAGAAAGTGGGCATAGAGGGAACCTACCTCAACATAATAAAGGCCCTATATGACAAACCCACAGCCAACATCATTCTCAATGGTGAAAAACTGAAAACGTTTCCTCTAAGATCAAGAACAAGATAAGGATGTCCACACTCACAACTATTATTCAACATAGTTTTGGAAGTCCTAGCCATGGCAATCAGAGAAGAAAAATAAATAAAAGGAATACAAATTGGAAAAGAAGAAATGAAAGTGTCACTGTTTGCATATGACATGATACTATACATAGAGAATCCTAAACATGCCACCAGAAAACTACTAGAGCTAATCAATGAACCTGGTAAAGTTGCAGGATACAAAATTAATGCACAGAAATCTCTGGCATTCCTAAACACTAATGACGAAAAATCTGAAGGAGAAATTAAGGAAACACTCCCATTCACCATTGCAACAACAAGAATAAAGTACCTAGGAATAAACCTACCTAGGGAGGTAAAAGACCTGTACTCAGAAAACTATAAGACACTGATGAAAGAAATCAAAGATGACACAAACAGATGGAGAGACATACCATGTTCTTGGATTGGAAGCATCAATATAGATAATATATTTTTATTCAACTACAATTAAGGCATAGATACAATTTTATATTCTGTTTTCTTCACTCAGTACTGTATCTTCTACATTTTGTTTCTATCGTTCGTTACTTACATCCTAATAGCTACATAGTATTTAATTGCGTAGCCTTACTATAATTTACTTTAATGTTCCTCCATTGTTAAGCCTTAGATGGCTTCCAAAATATCAATATTAGAAATTGTGCTCAGGGAATTCCGCAGCAGTCCAGTGGTTAGGACTCTGTGCTTTCACTGTCAAGGGCCCTGGTTCAATCCCTGGTCGGGGAACTAAGATCCCACAAGCCATGTGGTGCAGCCAGAAAAAAAAGAAAAGAAACTGTGCTCAATGAAATTATTTCTCCATGTAACTTTTAACTGCCTTTGGCTTTTTTACTTAAAATTAAATTCCCATAAATAATGGGATCAAGGGCTGAACATTTTAAGACTCTTGAATGCACCATCAAACTGCTTTGCTGAAGGATTGTATCAATTTACACTGCTACCATGGGGTGTGGGCGTATCATTTTCAACAACTTGCCAGCACTGAATTTCATAATTTGAAAGAGGTTTACAAATTGTACAGCTATAGTCTAATTTAATGTAAGATAATAAATTACTGTGTCTGACTTTTTGGTATGCAAAACATTCCTTCCCTGTTCCTTTTCTGGTAGCATCCCCACTATTTTGTAAATTGCCGGAGGGCAGTCTACAAACCTTGTATGTCGGAGAAAATCAATGATTACTTTTTGAAGCAATGAATAATTCAGGCAATCCCTCTTCCCAATAATTCTTAGGTTTTCTAATAGCAGAGTTTTTTTTTTTTAATAAACTAAATTACACTTTATTTCACTTATGTTGGCAGCCTCAGAGAGCTCTGTTTGCTGGCAAAACACATGAAGATTTTTACTTGGTGGGAAGGGGACCTCCCCACACCACAAAACGAAAGCAGCTAAATCACTGCTCTTTTCCTCCAACCTGTCTTTGCACTCCCATCTCCTTTCCTCTCGACACTTGAAGAGCCAGCTCAATGTAAAGCAAGGAAAAGCTATTTGTAGAGTGCATGAGAGGAAAATGAACACAAAGAGACCCTTCCTAAATGACTGAGCTTAGTTTTCACTCTCTGAAGCAGGAGGTTTGCGCACGCCCAGATGATAGCATTTGTACTTTGGTACCCATCAACTGGAATAGGTCTTGGTGATGAAAAGCTGCTTTGTGTTCAGTAAAGTTTTAAATAACTATGTATATATTTTATTAATTACAATAGTGTCTACATAAATTTCGAAAATAGTAGTAAAATAATTATGCAGGAGACCATTTTATCCAGCTACACACAAAGTTTGGTGCACATTTGCATTCTCGAGTTTTTAGGTGTCCTCCTCTGAACAGGATTTGGGAAATGCTGCTCCCAGAATAAGGTAGTATCCCAATATTATAACCAAGAGGTACTTACCTAGTTATGATGACTAGGAAAGTGGCTGTCATTGCAACTAGTACTTTACTCATTTTTAATACTCTAAGCTGCTCCCCACTAGGTCTAGGAACTCCTCCTTAATTTTTGAAGATGGTTAATTTTCAAAGTCTACTCCCTGCCTGTTCTCCTTCTTCTCATCAGTGACAGCAACAAACAATTAATGGCACCTCTTAAATGTCTTGCTGCCGAGATAACATCTTCCTCCAATTAAAAAGTAACAAAGACTGCACCTCTCCTCTGTTTCCTTCATTGGCCATAGAATCGTGACATCTCTCCTTGTCGCCAGTTTTGTCTAACACGTAGCTCATCTCTCAAAATGGAATCTGTCAAATGTTCCTAGTGGGGAGGGATTGTTTGTAACTCTGGTTTTCAAAGGAAATTTATGCTAGCGGTTTGCAGGAAGTTGATATATACCTAAGGGTCCCCTTGTCAGAGGGCAGCAGGGTCTCCATGGATCCAGGTCATCTCCTGGATGAGGAATCCTTGTTTCCTGGCCATGCTTTTGGGTTGTCACAGAGATGGGGTCCCCCTCTTATTTGCACTCTTTCCCCTTTCCCATTTCCTACAAAGACACTCTGGCCCTCATTTACCGTTGCTTCACTCTTTATTTTTTTTTGTTTTTGGTTTTGGTTTTTTTCTGTGGTACGCGGGCCTCTCACTGTTGTGGCCTCTCCCGTTGCGGAGCACAGGCTCCGGACGCGCAGGCTCAGTGGCCATGGCTCACGGGCCCAGCCGCTCCGCGGCATGTGGGATCTTCCCGGACCGGGGCACGAACCCGTGTTCCCCTGCATCGGCAGGTGGACTCTCAACCACTGCGCCACCAGGGAAGCCCTGCTTCACTCTTTAAAATTCAACTCAGTAAATATCACGTCGTGGATTCTTGAACTCAAGGTATCAGAGAGGTCATAATCCACTGGTTTCTCCTTTTCATCAGACTCTCTTGATGAATTTTTCTGAAATACATATTCTGGTCCCCACAGAACCATTCTGGTTCATTAGGACTGTGTGTGGACACAAAACCTGCATTTTGTAAAGCTCTCCTTGTGCTTCCGATGATCAGCCTGGTTTCAAAACCACTCACTAAACAGGCTCCCAGGGCAACACTCTCCTGCAGATCGTCTCTGGCAGGTGCTTATGCAGCCTGCACTGGGATTCCTCCAGCCAGCAGGCACACACTGCCTTTCACAAGTGGCCTGAGCTGGAGCAGTCCCTCCTTACTGTGACTTGAAAGGCATTTCCGCCACAAAACTTTCACCCTATGGGTCTCAGTTATGCCTTTTAGAGCAACACAGAAAAAAGTCATTTCCGCTTTTCCCCCCAACACTTGAAGACAGCGACTGTTTCCTTCTCAGGGTCTCTCTTGCCATTTCTGGGCTCTTGGTTGTCCATCCATGAATATGGTTGGAGTGAGTTTATAGTGAGTTTAAACAAGTCTTTTAGGTTGTCTCTCATGAGGACTTTATGCAGCAGGTATCTTTCCAGTGTTAGAGATGACCGAGGGCCAGTCAAGGTGAGTGACCTGCCTCAGTTCCCACAGCTAATAAGTAGTTGAATTAAAATTTGAACAATCTGTTTGACTCCAAATTCTGCACTCTTTTTTTTTTAAATTAATTAATTAATTAATTTTTGGCTGCGTTGGGTCTTCGTTGCTGCGCGTGGGCTTTCTTTTTATTCGAGCCTTTCTTCGTTGCGGTGCGCGGGCTTCTCACTGTGGTGGCTTCTCTTGTTGTGGAACATGGGATCTAGGCGTGTGGGCTTCAGTAGTTGTGGCTCGCGGGCTCTAGAGCGCAGGCTCAGTAGTGTGTGGTGCACGGGCTTAGTTGCTCCGGGGCATGTGGGATCTTCCCGGACCAGGGGTCAAACCCATGTCCCCTGCATTGGCAATCGGATTCTTAACTACTACACCACCAGGGAGGCCCCTCTTCCTTTGTTTTTAAATGCAAGTAAATAGATGCTAAATGAGTGTTAAATTGAAGTGTATAAAATTGCTCCTCCAGGCTTCCCTGGTGGCGCAGTGGTTGAGAATCCGCCTGCCGATGCAGGGGACACAGGTTCGTGCCCCGGTCCGGGAAGATCCCACATGCCGCAGAGCGGCTGGGCCCGTGAGCCATGGCCGCTGAGCCTGCGCATCCAGAGCCTGTGCTCCACAACGGGAGAGGCCACAACGGTGAGAGGCCCGCGTACCGCAAAAAAAAAAAAAATTGCTCCTCCCAATTCCGCTCCCTAGAGGCAGCCGCTGTCAGATTTACAAATTCCCTCTTGTGCACACCGCTGGGAGCTGGGTGTTACATTCACAGCAGGGGGGGTCCCTGCCTCCTTTGCCGGGGACACCATCTGAGCAGCCTTGCTGCGTGGTAGGCCTGGAGCCCTGAGTAGGTCTCTTTGCTCACTTTGAACTTAGAAGCAAGAAAACCCTTATTTTTTGGTTTGTTTTAATAAACTACCGTGAATTCAAGTTTCACTCATTTTGAACCAAATGTGACCAACACAAGAAGGGTCAGAGAGATGTAGTGTTTCTGACTTTGAAGGTAAAGGAAGGGGCCACGTGCCAAGGAATGCAGGAGGCCTCTAGAAGCTGGAAAAGGTAAGGAAATAGAGTCTCCTGTAGAGCCACTGGAAAAAATACAGCCCCGCCCACACCTTCATTTTAGACTTCTGACCTACGATGAAACTCTAACATAAGAATTTTCTGCTGTTGAAGCTGCTACATTTGTGGTAATTGTTAATAGTAGCAATAGGAAATGAATCACTTTTTATAGAGTAGAGGATTATTAAATAACTTATTTTGAAAAATAGAGCTGTTAAGAGAATGAAATATTCATGCTCACTAATCAGTGCTTTTTTAGCTTGCAGACAGTTCTGTATGAAGCCAAATTGTAATAAAATTGTTTCTTGGTGAGCATAGGAAGCTTGCTTAGTAATTAGGCTGAGTCCAGAAGGCTATTATGTCTGCTTCTACCCTTTACTTACCTGGGTAGGTGTAAGGCCTCTGAAAGTGTAATGTGGTACAGAACATACCTGCCGAGAACTGGCCTAGTGAGTTCGGCAGCAGTCCTGCATGACTGTGGTATTAAAAGCCTTCTGGATGTCTCATAGCCTTAGCTCCCTGGTTTTATTTTTTCAAAAAGTGGACCAAAGAAGATGGATGGAGAATAAATCATTGTGAAAAACTTGGTCTTGATGAACTCTTTGTAGGGGCAGTGGGTGGGTACCATGGAACCTGTACCCCAGTGTACACCAGTGTCAGGCTGGTGGTTATGCCCATCATGGGTCAGGAGGTCAGGATCACAGCTTCTGAGGACTAACTCTGTTCTCAACTCTCAAATACGAAATCATTAATGGCCTTGAAATTCATGGTGTTAGCCTTGGCTCAGATGAGAATGCCCCTGAGCCTTGCCAGCCTCTTCAACGTCCCTCAGTAGACCATGGCTGGGACACTGGGAGATGGAGCTCAGTTGACAATGCCTTCCTTTTCTGTGGCATAGCTCCTGCTAGACTCCCAGAAGGCACTGCTTCACCTTCACAGAGAAAAGATGTCACAGCTGCCACAAGGGGCTCTGGAGTTCTGCCCACCAATTCTAACTCCTACTGGCTAGCTAACCATTTGTCCACTTTTTTTCATTTAGTAACAGCTTTATTATGAACTTGACTTCACATACAAAGTTAGAATGGCAATTAGACTTAACATGAGCTCATTAAAAAGTTTAAATACCATGTTATAGATATGTACCATCCAAACTTGCAGAAGGTATTTAAGCTGGTAACAGATATTGCTACCCATTTTCGGACAGATCAAATAACAGCATTACTGAACCTGGCTCCCAGACAAGTATGGACCATCTGCGCCCATGTCTTAGGGAAGAGAAGCAGTCATGATACAGGCATTGTGGATGCACTAGTTCATGAACAGTTGTTCATTCTAACAATGCCAGAATTTTTACTCACATTTTTTACTTTGTGAGGAAGCCCATGACTGTTGCTCTCCTTCTACCACTCAGGGTATTGACATAACACCCATTCATTCCAAAAGACACCAGAAATGGGACTATAAGCCTCTTCACAAAGCAAAGCACCTCAAATTCATAGATCGTATCCCACACTGGTCTCTAATTGATGTTAGACAATATGACAGCATCACTTCCTGGAAGTGATAAAGATGTGGTCTCCTCTAGATGCAGCGGAAGAGGCCCTGAGTTCTTCCATTTCATGGCTCAAATTGCTATGATTGGGCCTTGAGCCAGGACAAGGCTCTGATTCCTGCTGCTGGGCTGGGCTGGGCAAGGCACGGCTGGGTATACAGGTGGGGGTTAGGGCAGAATCAAAGCTAGAGATAGAAAGAGTGCTGCATAAGGGGCTGGCCATCTTAGAATGAGGTTGGCAAGTATTTGGTCAGCAGGCCTGGGAATTAAGACTGAGGGCTGGGCTAAGAGGAGGTCAAAGGAGGAGCATGCATACAAAGTCAGGCTGAGAAAGGTCTGAGACGGTGCTGAATCCAGGTAAGTGCACAACAGGTAAGTGGAGGTCGAGGTGGGAGGCAGTGAGGAGTCACTGTCAAGGGCATGCATTTTTCACCCTCATGGAAGACCTGAGTTTAATCCTGTCCTGCCAGTTACTTGCAATGCGACTTGGGTCACTTTCCTTAAACCTGTCCCAGTTAAGGGCTTCCCTGGTGGCGCAGTGGTTGAGAGTCCGCCTGCCAATGCAGGGGACACGGATTCGTGCCCCGGTCCGGGAGGATCCCACATGCCGCGGAGCGGCTGGGCCTGTGAGCCATGGCCGCTGAGGCTGCGCGTCCGGAGCCTGTGCTCCACAACGGGAGAGGCCACAACAGTGAGAGGCCCAAGTATCGTGGAAAAAAAAAAACAAAACCAAAAACCTGTCCCAGTTAAATCATCTCTCAAATTTGAAAAATAATAATATGTATCCTGCAGGTGACTTTAAGAATTAGAAAGAATGCATATGAAGCATCTCACACACTATTTCTTCAATTGGGTGCATGGGTATACTTTGAGGGGCCCAAATGTTCTCTACAAAAATTTTATTTTCTGTTCTTAACTGTTTAATTTTTAAACACAGACTTTATTGTTTAGAGCAGTTTTAGGTTCAGAGCAAAACTGAGTGGAAGTACACAGTTCCCATATGCTCCGTGCCCCACACATGCAGAGCCTCCCTCACCATCGACATCCCCCCTATGAGAGGGTACATTGTGACAATCAGTGAACCCACACTGACACATCATTATCACCCAAAGTCCACAGTTTACATTAGGGTTCACTCACAGTGCTGTACATGCTATGGGTTTGGACAAATGTACAATGACATGTATCCACCATTATAGTATCATACAGAAGAGTCTCGCCTCTCTAAAAATCCTCTGTGCTCTGTGTATTCATCCTTCTTTTCCTCCCCCTGCATCCCTGGCAACCACTGATCTTCTTACTGTACAGTTTGGTCTTTTCCAGAATGTCATATAGTTGGAATCATGTAGTACATAGTCTTTTCAGATTGGCTTCTTTTACTTAGTAATATGCACTTAAGGTTCCTCCAAGTCTTTTTGTGTCTTCATAGCTCATTTTGTTTTAGTGCTGAACAATATTCAGTTGTCTAGATGTCCCACAGTTTATTTATCCATCTACTGGCTCTTAACTTTTAATCCAGTGCTTTTCAAACAGAGGTCCTTGGATCTCTGTCTGGGCTGAGCCTGTATTCCTGAGGACTCGGGAGTTTTAGAACTTGAGAAACGTATATAGTAGCATAGCATATAGTAGGTGTGCAATAAATGTAAATAACTAATGACAGAATTATTACTCATATAAGAGAAGCTAAAAATGTAGTGAAGCAGGGCTGGGCAGGGCCTGTGTTCATAGGATTTATCCCCAGAGGAGAGTCTTGTCAACTGGATTTGAAGTCAAAGCTGCTTTGTGTGTGTGTGGCAGGGGGGCAGGGTGGGGTTGAGCTTCCTGGGGACTGCCTGGGGCTGCCCAGTCTTCAAGAGGCACATCCCCAGGACAGCTGCTGGACACTGTTGTGACCTGATGGTTTCTGACAGCGCCATTTTTGAAACTTGGAGCATTTTCTCATTTGGGGTTTTCTGGCACTGTTCCCTTGATCCGTGATTTTCGAAGATTACAGAGTGATTCCTCAATTACCTCTCAAGGTCCTCCCGTTCCCAGGGCTGTGATTCACATGGCCTGGAGACCTGAACTCATTGGGAGCCGCTCAGGTCTCCCTCGCTGCCTCTTCATCCATCTTCAGCTACTGTTCCCTCTTAACCACCTATGTTCCATTTTACTGGTGTTGGAGATTCTGTTTCCAGATGGCAAGGGCAGAAATAAAACCCCAGCTGGGCACTCCCATCATCTGTTTTCCCAGCTACTCTAGGATGTTGCCTTTCTTGTTCATCTTCTTGCCCCAAACACAATTTTCTAAGGTCCATTTTCTTCCTCTCTGAGCATCCCACAGGCCTGAGGCCAGAGCTGTAACAGCACCATAGCCTGTCCTTACCTGCTGACTCTGTCTCCTCATTGTAAACATTTCCTGTGCTGATGAACAGGGGATTTTAGGTACCTCTTTGACGTTAACTGGGATTATGCCTTATCATATTTTCAGAATTTCATTTTTTAGAGCCCTCTATATTTCAAGTCGTATTTCCCTTTAGTTCTGGGGTTCTCAACCCTGGCTGCACAGTGGAAAGACTGAAGGAATCTTTAAAAAGCACTGATGCTTGGCCCCAACACAGACTAGTTGAACCAGATCTCTGGGGTAGGGCCAAGTCATGGGTATTTTTTTTAGGTTATCCAGATAATCATTTTAAAAAGTGTTAAAATGGACTTCATTAAAATGAAAAACTTCTGCCCATTAAAATATACTGCTAATAAAAAGAGGAAACAAGTCAGACCTGGAGAAAATATTTGCCACATGTGTATCTGACAAAGGACTTGTATCCAGGATATTTTAGCAATTCCTATAACTCAGTAATTAAAAACACAAATAGCCCAACTGAAAAGCTGGCCAAAAAGCTTGACTAGGCACTTCACAAAAGAAAAAATACAGACAGCCAATAAGCACATGAAAAAGTGTTCAATATCATTAGTCACCAGGGAAATGCAAATTAAAACCAAAATGAGATACCAACTAATGGCTAAAATTAAAAGAATACTGACGACGGCAGAGCAACTAGAACTCTCATTCATTTCTGCTGGGAGAACAAAATGATGTGACCACTTTGGAAATTGGTCTGGCAGGTTCTCATAAAGTGAAACATACACCTACCCAATGACAACATTGCTTCAAGGTTTTCATCCAAGAGAAGTGAAAATACATGCACACGAAAAGACTTAGCAGCTTCATTAATAACAGCCCCAAACTGGAAACAATCCAAATGTCCCTCAACTACAGAATGGATGAATGCATTGTGGTATATCCATATAACAAGATACGATCTGGTAACAGAAAAGGAGAAAACTACTGATTCATGTGACAACATGGATGTACCTCAAAATCATGATGCTGAGTGAAAACCACCCCCCACACACACAAAGTACCTACTATATGACTCCATTTATACGAAGTTCTAGAATAGGCACAAGATATGGAGACAGGGATCTGAACATAGGTTGCTTGTAAAAAAGGGGGGCTTTCTGGGAAGCTCACGAGGGGTCATTCAGGGATGGTAGAGTTGTCCTGCATCTTGATAGTGGTGTGGGTTACAAGGCATATGCATTTGTCCAAATTCATTTTCAAAGTGGGGTCTTAAATGTGGTACATTTATATCTATACACTTGATTAATATAAATTATACCTCAATCAGTAAAGTTCAATGAACAAAATTCCCCAGATGAATTTACTGCACAGTAAGGGTTGAGAGTCAATGCTACAGGGCCTCAGTTCATAAAATTTCTATCTTTTCTCTGCAGTTTGAGAACCTTCTTTCCTAACACCCAGAACCCTTGTCTGCCAGCATCTTGCATCCCAATTTCTCGTAACTCAGAACACCAGAACATCAGGAGCTTCTCACCTAAGACGGTCCTCATTTCCAGCATGCCAACTACACGTCCCTATTGGTCAAAATAAATCTAAAACACAGGGTCTTCTTGCTGAGCAAGGAATTGTCAGGAAGATAACTGGAAAGGTAACCACCTGCACTTCCTGTGGGCAACTGAAACTTGTAGCACAAGTCTGGGGGGTTGAGCACTCTGGCCTTGCTTTCTTAGCTGTATGCAAAGGTTTATGTTATGTTTTGGGAAACCATCTTTCATCCACTTCCTTGGATGAGCATCTTTTCACTCCCAGACTTACTGATTTTTATATAGTTGAATGCATTCTTAAAGATAAGTTCTGTGTCTTTTTGTTTTGTTTTTTGAATAAAACATACTTTAGAAAATTACTATTTCCATTCTCAATTCTCTCCCACCAAGACCCAGGGATATCCAAGAGGATGTTTTTACCATGGTGTATCTATAGTTTCAGGCTACTTACTGCTCATGTCCTATGCCTTGCTATCATTTTCTTATCTCTGGGAGATGCTGAGATCTGATTTAGGGTCTTTCTTGAGCTTGTGTCAAACAGCTGTGAGCAATACGGAAGTAATGTATCACCTACTCAGCAGCCTTAACTACCCAGGACTTAGCTAATAACTAAAAAGCAAGCCACAAAGAGATTCTGAAGACACAAAACTGGTGTCACAAAACCCATACACTTTACCCCGAAGTGAGTCTCCTGGATTCTCACGCACAGTCAGTTTACTCTTACCTCAGACACAGGTGTAACAATATTCACAGCCTGGTTAGAAGCATCACATTAGAAGCAGAACAGAAGTGGTTCTTACCATCAGGTATGTTGATGGCTGTAAAAAGTGACAGCTGACAGGAGAGCAGAGACAATGCCTTCCACCTTCACCTTATCCTATTAAAATAAAAAAGATAGATTATTATAAGATATTGAGTATAATCTGAAAAAATACATATATATGTAACTGAATCACTCCTGAAACCAACACAATATTGTAAATCAACTATACTTCAATTTAAAAAAGAAAAAGAAAAATCTAGGGACTTCCCTGGTGGTCCAGTGGTTAAGACTCCGTGCTCCCAATGCAGTGGGCCGGGGTTCGATCCCTGTTCAGGGAACTAGATCCTGCTAGCGGCAACTAAAGATCCCACACGCTGCAACTAGGACCCTGTGCAGCCAAAACAAATAAATAAATACTTCAAAAGAAAAAAAAAAGAAAAATCTAGTGGCCCTTTGGTTTAGGAGCACACATGTAAAATAATTCTCAGTCGCTGGAGGCATGGCCATACGTGAGGTCAACACAAAACTGTCCTTGATGGTAATGCCTTGAAGTCATTAAGAAACGGCTGAAAGTTCCCTGCACTTCTCTCCTTAGGAAGGCAGAGGAGTGTGTAAAATGGTTTAGAAACGGGTTTCCCTGGTGGCGCAGTGGTTGGGAGTCCGCCTGCCGATGCAGGGGACACGGGTTCGTGCCCTGGTCCGGGGAGATACCACGTGCCGCGGAGCGGCTGGGCCCGTGGGCCATGGCCGCTAGGCCTGCGCGTCCGGAGCCTGTGCTCCGCAATGGGAGAGGCCACGGCAGCGAGAGGCCCGCGTACCGCAAAAAAGAAAAAAAAAAAGGTTTAGAAAGGGTTCTATCAAATTGGGTGGGAATAAACGTTTTGACAGACCAAATGAACAATTTTCAGTGTCCCAAACCTGGACTCTCCCTCCGCGCGGCTCCCTCCCTGGCAGCTCTGATGCCGTCACGTTGACGCTGCCCAGGTGGTGATCGTAGAGGACCAGATGCTCCCTGCTCCGCTCCATAATCAGCCCTGCCCGGCTTCCGGCATCGGATACGGAAGTCCCCTCCTTGAAACTGCAGCGCTCAGGCAGGGCTCTGGGCCTCTAATCTGCGGTTCTCACTGTTGACGCAGTACCCGCTGCCGTGCTTCCTCGCAGCCTCTGCCAACTGCCCTACCGTCTCCTCCTACCTCCAAAGCCACAAGACTGGTTATCTCTGGGTGTAGTCTTCGCTCTACAGATACATCTGCGGCTCATCTATTAATCCCATTTATCTGAAATAAAAAGAGATGCACACAGAACTTCTACAGATGATACGATAAGGATGCTTGGAATTTGTTTTTAAATAATCCATTGGCAGGGAGGGAAGGAAAGGCATAGATGACATAATATGGTTATTGACAACTGTTAGAGCTGGACATCATGGAAGCAGGTCATATCCTATGCGTTCTCTTTATGTATATTAGAAAATGTCTGTTAAAAAAAGTTACAGAAGAAAGCACATGATGTTATACAACTGAATGTAAAGTTCTTACTCTCATTTTCATGTGATACCTGAGAGGGAGCATACATTTACTTTACCATCAGCCTAACATCACTCATAATTGTTTCCTCAGCAACTTCATCCAAGAAACAAAATATCTGGGAGTTGTTGTTTTTTTTTTTTTAAAGAAGAATATTACAAGTATGTCTGCCGCTTGCTGTCCAATATCCTTTATGGTGCAGATTATTGAGAGCAGCTTTAAAAGGTCAACATTAAAGGAAACTCCATGGAGTCAGGGACAAAAGCCAAGGTGAAGTGCTCCTTTACCTAGGTCCTGGCACCTAGGCCCACGCCTGTAGTTCAGTTCTACAATCCAGATATCAGACAGTCAAGAGGCTAAGACTGAACACACATGAATTCCAGGTATTTGGGGACTTGAATCTGCAGAAAATTGACTCTCTTTGTCAAGAAATTACTTCCCTTCTCCTCCAGTAGCTCAGCTTTTCTTCCCTTCCCTTCCCTTCCATTTCCTTCTCTTTCCTCCTTAGTCCCTCCCTTCCTTCCTCCCTTCCTTCCTTCCTCCCTCCCTCCCTTCCTTTCTTCCCTACTTCCTTTTCTTCTTTTAAACCACCACTACCACCACAAAAACCCATAGCATGTTCATGTCAGACCTCATGGAGTTGTTGTAAAGATTAAGATGCAAATGTGGGAGAAAAGGGGAAATATTAAATTAATTAGAATAACTTTGATCATTATAATCATAACAATTTTAAAATTATGGACACTTTCAAACATATAAACATCTGTCTGACTAATATAATGAACCCCTTGTACCTATCACCCAGCTTCAATCCTTGTTCAAATGTGGCCAGTCTCCTTTTATCTGTCCCCTCATCCCATTCGCAACATCCTCCCCACCCCAGATTACTTTAAAACAAGTCCAAGGCAACATAAAGTTTTACTTAAGTAGTATTTCTAAGAGATAAGGTCTATCTCTCTTTTTTTTTAAAACAATCACAATACCCTCATCACATCTAAAAAAAAGACCCAATAATTTGTTAATATTATAAAATATTCAGGCAGCGCTTAAATTTCCCTGATTAGCTCATGATTTCTTTTTACTCTTGGTTTGCTCAAATCAGCACCCGAATAAGATCCACACATTGCATTCCATTGAAATGTCTCTTGCATTTTCTAATCTATAGGCTTCCTTGCCCTCTTTTTTCCCCCTAGCCATTTGTTTATTGAAGAAACTGGGCCATCTGTCTCACAGAATTTTCAACATTCTGGATTTTGCTGATTGCATCCTCATGGTATTGTTTAACGTGTTCCTTGATTACCTGTAATTTCTGTAAACTAAGAGTTATACCTTGGATATTAGTAATATAGAAGAGTTCACTTCCAAGACTGACAATTTCTTTTCTATAATTTAATTTTAATTTTATATCAGAGTATGGTTGATTTACAATGTTGTGTTAGTTTCAGGTGTACAGCAAAGTGATTCAGTTATGCATATACAGATACCCATTCTTTTTCAGATTCTTTTCCCACATATATTATTATGGAATATTGAGTAGAGTTCCCTGTGCTATACAGTAGATCTTTGTTGATTATTTTATATATAGTAGTATGATCAAGACTCATAATTTCTATGTATGACATCTCCCCACAGTGAGTAAGTACGTCCCAAAGTCTCCTGAGGTAATAGAAAAGAAGATAACTATTTTTCAATAATGTCAAATCTAGTCTCTGTTGACTTTACCAAAAACATCTGGCCAGAATTCATCATTAGCTCCATGATGATTATCAACTAGAACGTGTTGGGCCTCCTCTCTGTGCATGAGAACGAGCATGGACAGATGGAAGGAGCGTGAACTTGGGAAACTGACAGCCCCAGATTTGAATTCTGACTTTGCCTTTTATTAAGTTCATGCCTTGTCTAATTAACTTAATATGTTTTAGTCTCAGACTCTTTATATGTGAGAATAATGTCTATCTCACCAGGCCGCTAAGATGCACCTGCCATGTAGTATATGTGTTCAATAATTGCTTGTTTCTTTTCCAATGTAGGTTAAAAAGGAGAATTTGTGTCGAAATGACAAGTCTATAGAGTTTGTTTAGATCCAAATGCAAATATGGCATTCACCAGCTTCCTAGAAAATAGAGGAGGTTTTCAACTAAGCCTTAAGAAAGGACATGCAGGCAGGGGAAGGAATATGAGAACAGGAAATGTTGTTCTCCTTCCCTCCTACTTGTACTCAGAAAACTCAGGAAATTCTTCCCAAAGAAAGCATGACCTGTTTCAGCCTGAAAAATTTGCTATTCTCTAGACTGTGCTGGCTTGGGAACATATTTCTTTTACCAAAAAGATGAGTTCACAGTAAATGACTCAGAAACATATGGATGAAATTTCCCTTAAGCCACTCAGGGGATTAGAAATTAAGGGAAAGAGTGCTTGGCAAAATGCACTTGGGGTTTTGCCAAACCTAAACCAACTGAGAAATAGTCAAGACACAAGGCAGACCTCAAATGCTGCCAAGTTTACCCATCTTAGCGGGACAGGGATTTATAATTAGAGCTGCTCAGAAAAGCATTGCCTCACGGGTGGCAAAGGACAAAAAAGCCTTTGTCCTCAACGTCTCAACGTGGCTGCTATTTCCCAGATGGGCCCTTTACAACGTACACACCCTCTTAATCATCAGGATCCTCAAAGCCACCTCCTCCAGCCGCTTGGTTCCTCTTGGACACCAAGCCCCTGACACTCTCTCCAGGCCTCTTTTGTTTCCAGGCCAGGCGGGATGTTTCTCACAGTTAATTCCCAGATGAGGGAGAACAGCTCTGACGGGTGTTCTTGAATTACAGTGAAGAGCTGTCAGGGGAAAATATGACAAAGCAGATTCTTTCTCTGACATACACTTTTTTTGTCTTCTGTCTCTTACCTTTGTCACCTTTCCACGTTTCTCCACTTTCCATGGGTTTCTTTCTCTGTAAAATGAAGGGATTGAATCAGTTGTTTTCAAACTGTGCTGCCTGGGGCCTTTTGGAGGCTTGGCTGGGCCCCAGTGGAAGGGGGCAAGGAGACAGTGAGCGATGCTCTCTTCAAAAAGGAGGAAGGGACTCCAGCTTAAGACTTCAGGTGAACCAGGGGCTCAGGCTCTGAGAATCATGAGACTGCATCCTCTCTGACTAGACAGTGCCAGTGTCGTAGGCTCTGCTTCCCAGTCTCCACTTGCTTCACCGAATGTCACTCTAGAGGTTTTTCTCCCCAGCATTCATCAGAGTGCTCCTGTGTGCCAGGCACTGTGCTAAGCTCTGGGCATTTAGCAGTGAACAAAACAGACCGAGCCCCCACCCCAGTGGAGCTCACAGACTAGTTGGGGAGCCTGGCATTAAACAAACAAATGAAGATGTAAATCTAAGTCAAGATACATAACACCGTGAAACACAAGATCGTAGTTGCACAGCAGAGCTGGGGCATGAGAGGCCCTATAGATGCTTCCTATTCAAAGCATCTCCCCCCACCAGCCTGACCATTAGCTATGGAATAGCTAATTATTGTTGTCATTGAAGGTTTCCATTAAAAATATACCTCTTCTAAGAAATTAAGGAAACACTTCCACTTACCACTGCAACAAAAAGAATAAAATACCTAGGGTTAAACCTACCTAAGGAGACAAAAGACCTGTATGCAGAAAACTATAAGACACTGATGAAAGAAATTAAAGATGATACAAACAGATGGAGAGATATACCATGTTCTTGGACTGGAAGATATTGTGAAAATGACTATACTACCCAAATCAATCTACAGATTCAATGCAATCCCTATCAAATTACCAATGGTATTTTTTACAGAACTAGAACAAAAATCTTAAAATTTGTAAGGAGACACAAGAGACCTCGAATAGCCAAAGCAGTCTTGAGGGAAAAAAATGGAGCTGGAGGAATCAGGCTCCCAGCCTTCAGACTATACTACAAAGCTACAGTAATCAAGACAATATGGTACTGGCACAAAAACAGAAATATAGATCAATGGAACAGGATAGAAAGCCCAGAGATAAACGCATTCACCTATGGTCAACTAATCTATGACAAAGGAGGCAAGGGTATACAATGGAGAAAAGACAGTCTCTTCAATAAGTGGTGCTGGGAAAACTGGACAGCTACATGTAAAAGAATGAAATTAGAATACTCCCTAACACCATACACAAAAATAAACTCAAAATGGATTAGAGACCTAAATGTAAGACCAGACACTATAAAACTCTTAGAGGAAAACATAGGAAGAACACTCTTTGTTTGTTTTTGTTTTTGTTTTTGCGGTATGTGGGCCTCTCACTGTTGTGGCCTCTCCCGTTGCGGAGCACAGGCTCTGGACGCGCAGGCTCAGCGGCCATGGCTCACGGGCCCAGCCGCTCCGCGGCATGTGGGATCTTCCCGGACTGGGGCACGAACCCGTGTCCCCTGCATCGGCAGGTGGACTCTCAACCACTGCGCCACCAGGGAAGCCCGGAAGAACACTCTTTGACATAAATCACAGCTAGATCTTCTTCGATCTACCTCCTAGAGTAATGGAAATAATAACAAAAATAAACAAATGGGACCTAATGAAACTTAAAAGTTTTTGCACAGCAAAGGAAGCTACAAATAAGACAAAAAGACAACCCTCAGAATGGGAGAAAATATTTGCAAACGAATCAATGGACAAAGGATTAATCTCCAAAATATATAAACAGCTCATGCAGCTCAATATTAAAAAAACAAACAACCCAATCCAAAAATGGGCAGAAGGCCTAAATAGACATTTCTCCAAAGAAGACATACAGGTGGCCAAGAAACACATGAAAAGCTGCTCAACATCACTAATTATTAGAGAAATGCAAATCAAAACTACAGTGAGGTATCACCTCACACCAGTTAGAATGGGTATCATCAGAAAATCTACAAACAACAAATGCTGGAGAGGGTGTAGAGAAAAGAGAACCCTCTTGCACTGTTGGTGGGAATGTAAATTGATACAGCCACTATGGAGAACAGTATGGAGGTTCCTTAAAAAACTAAAAATAAAGTTACCATATGACGCAGAAATCCTACTACTGGGCATATACCCAGAGAAAACCATAATTCAAAAAGACACATGCACCCCAATGTTCATTGCAGCGCTATTTACGATAGCCAGGACACGGAAGCAACCTAAATGCCCACCGACAGATGAATGGATAAAGAAGATGTGGTACATATATACAATGGACTATTACTCAGGCATAAAAAGGAATGAAATTGGGTCATTTGTAGAGACATGGATGGATCTAGAGACTGTCATACAGAGTGAAGTAAGTCAGAAAGAGAAAAACAAATATCGTATACTAACGCATGGATGTGGAACCTAGAAAAATGGTACAGATGAACCGGTCTGCAGGGCAGAAATTGAGACAAAGATGCAGAGAACAAACATATGGACACCAAGGGGGGAAAGTGGCGAGGGCGGTGGTAGTGGTGGTGTGATGAATTGGGAGATTGGGATTGACATATATACACTAATATGTATAAAATCAATTACTAATAAGAACCTGCTGCATAAAAAATAAATAAAATAAAATTCAAAAAAAAAAAAAAGACAGTATGATACTGGCATAAAAACAGAACTATAGATCCAGGAAACAGGATAGAAAGCCCAGAGATAAGCCCACGCACATATGGTCACTTTATCTTTCATAAAGGAGGCAAGAATATACAATGGAGAAAAGACAGCCTCTTCAATAAGTGGTGCTGGGAAAACTGGACAGCTACATGTAAAAGAATGAAATTAGAACACTCCCTAACACTATACAGAAAAGTAAACTCAAAATGGATTAAAGACCTAAATGTAAGAACAGACACTATAAAACTCTTAGAGGAAAACATAGGAAGAACACTCTATGACATAAATCACAGCAAGATCCTTTTTGACCCACCTCCTAGAGAAATGGAAATAAAAACAAAAAACAAATGGGACCTAATGAAAATTAAAAGCTTTTACACAGCAAAGGAAAACATAAACAAGATGAAAAGACAACCCTCAGTGGACTTTTCTGATGGTGCAGTGGTTAAGAATCCGCCTGCCAGTGCAGAGGACACGGGTTCAAGCCCTGATCTGGAAAAACCCCACATGCCGCGGAGCAACTAAGCCCCTGCACCACAACTACTGAGCCTGGACTCTAGAGCCCACGAGCCACAACTACTCAGCCTGCGTGCCACAACTACTGAAGTCCGTGTGCCTAAAGCCCATGCTCTGCAACAAAGAGAAGCCACTGCAATGAGAAGCCCACGCACCACAACCAAGAGTAGCGCTCTCTCGCCGCAACTAGAGAAAGCCCACGCACAGCAACGAAGACCCAATGCAGCCAAAAATAAATAAATAAAATAAATAAATTTATTAAAAAAAAAAGACAACCCTCAGAATGGGAGAAAATATTTGCAAATGAAGCAGCTGACAAAGGATTAATCTCCAAACTTTACAAGCAGCTCATGCAAGGTCAATATGAAAAAAACAAACAACCCAATCCAAAAATGGGCAGAAGACCTAAATAGACATTTCTCCAAAGAAGGTATACAGATTGCCAACAAACACATGAAAGGATGCTCAACATCACTAATCATTAGAGAAATGCAAAGCAAAACTATAGTAAGGTATCACCTCACACCAGTCAGAATGGCCATCATCAAAAACTCTACAAACAATAAATGCTGGAGAGGGTGTGGTGAAAAGGGAGCCCTCTTGTCCTGTTGGTGGGAATGTAAATTGATACAGCCACTATGGAGAACAGTATGGAGGTTCCTTGAAAAACTAAAAATAGAACTACCATACGACCCAGCAATCCCACTACTGGGCATATACTCTGAGAAAACCATAATTCAAAAAGAGTAAAGTACCACAATGTTCATTGCAGCTCTATTTACAATAGCCAGGACATGGAAGCAACCTAAGTGTCCATTCACAGATGAATGGATAAAGAAGATGTGGCACATATATACAATGGAATATTACTCAGCCATAAAAAGAAATGAAATTGAGTTATTTGTAGTGAGGTGGATGGACCTAGAGTCTGTCATACAGAGTGAAGTAAGTCAGAAAGAGAAAACAAATACCATATGCTAACACATATATATGGAATCTAAAAAAAAAAAAAAGGTTCTGAAGAACCTAGGGGCAAGACAGGAATAAAGACGCAGATGTAGAGAATGGACTTGAGGACATGGGGAGGAGGAAGGGTAAGCTGGGACAAAGTGAGAGAGTAACACTGACATATACACAGTACCAAATGTAAAATAGATAGCTAGTGTGAAGCAGCCGCATAGCACAGGGAGATCAGCTTGGTGCTTTGTGACCACCTAGAGGGGTGGGATAGGGAGGGTGGGAGGGAGGGAGACGCAAGAGGGAGGAGATAAGGGGATATATGTATATGTATAGCTGATTCACTTTGTTATAGAGCAGAAACTAACACACCATTGTAAAGTAATTATACTCCAATAAAGATGTTAAATATATATATACCTCTTCTACCTGACAGGGGAAGGTCAAGAAACAAGAGCAGAAGTAGATTATGGATTTAGCAACTGTTACTGCAGAAAGAAAGAGGACATCCTTGAGAAAACAGACTAGTGGCTTTATGTGGGTGAGGGTGGGAAGGTTTATAGCTTGGTGCACCTGGAAGGGTCTGAGAGATTCAGAAGGGAGGGGACTCAAAGTGCAAGGGAAGGCCAGACCAATGACTCTCTTCACGTATTTCACTGTTCTATCTTGAACTCTCCTAATTTCTTTGCCCCATTCCTCACTGAGTTTAATATGCTATACATGGTAAATATTAACTCAATATTAATTTTAATTCTGTTGCTGTTCCTTTGCCTTTGCCTAGCTCTTACTCTGTACATTTTGTAAAGGGAAAAGGGATTTTTTAAAATTCTGGAGACATTTCCATGGTTCCTACTGTAGGTAAGAGAGCGATGCTCACCAATACTAGGTTGTGGTCTACCTGACATTTTATCTGGGAGGGTGGGTGGAACTAGGCAGAGGGAGACTGGTTTATCGACTTAAAGAGTTAAGACTCCCATGGGGCACTAGATGGCAACATTTCTCCAAATCTAAACTCAGCAAAGATGAGGACCTGAAGGTCAACCCTCACAGCTGCCAGTCCCAACACACTCTGTGAAACCTGAACTTGTGGAAGAGAAGACTAAAGCCATATGCAGTGGGAGTTCATGTCTTAGGGCCTGTGGTCCACAGGACCACAGGTGGTGTTAGCTATTACTGGTACTACCATGACCACCACCATCACCACGATCACCACCACCACCACCACCATCACCTCCATCACTGCCATCACCACCACGACCACCACCACCATCACCACCATCACCACCACCATGACCACCACCACCTCCATCACCACCACCTCCACCACCATCACTGCCACCACCACCACCACCACGACTATCACGACCACCACCACCATCACCGCCATCACCACCACCACCACCACCTCCATCACCGCCAACACCACCACGACCACCACCACCACCACCTCCATCACCGCCATCACCACAACCAGCACCTCCATCACCACCACCTCCACCACCAGCACCACCACCACCACCACGACTATCACGACCACCACCACCATCACTGCCATCACCACCACCACCACCACCACCTCCATCACCGCCATCACCACCACCCCCACCCCCACCACCACCTCCATCACCGCCATCACCACCACCCCCACCCCCACCCCCACCTCCATCACCGCCATCACCACCACTACCACCACCATCACCACCACCACTATCACCACCACCTCCACCACCATCACCACCACCACTATCACCACCACCTCCATCACCACCACCAGCACCTCCATCACCTCCACCACCACCACCTCCACCACCATCACCGCCATCACCACCACCATCACCACTATCATGACCACCACCACCATCACTACCATCACTACCACCACTACTAATTGAGTCACACATGTTATTTTTGTTGGTGCTGGAGATTAAAACTTTATTCAGACCAATTCTGGGAGGAGTGATCTAGTTAGAGATACCTATCTTTCCTTCTTCTTCTACTTTTTTTTTTTTTTTTTTTTTTGCAAATATATGCTATAACCTGATTAGCAAACTGCTGCCTGCTGCCTGCTGCCTGGTAAAGAAACTTAGGAGAATTGCTTTAATGAAGAATGATTTGTATTTGGCATATCAATTTTTGGCTAGACAAATAGTTGCTTCTTATCTACTTAAGCAATATTTGAAAACAGAGTGTCCTTCCATGTGGACTGAAAGTGTCCTCCCAAGTTTTGTTTGCATTATCAATTTATTTAGCACATTCTTTCTGCCTAGCAACCACCTCCACCCCCAGGCCCTGTCCTTTTAATTAGCAACCGGTCACTGTATTTCAGTATTTCTGTTGAGGCATACGAGCTGACCCATGAAGAGTCAAAACATATCACCTGGCAAAGAAACTTCATTTGCTGAGCTTCTTATACAGTTGGACTGGTCTTAGGAACCAGAAGTTGAACCTAGGTGAGCTTATGTAAAAGACTGGGAATCCAGGTGTTCAAGAGGATGAGAATGGCAAGGGGAGTGGGTGGCAAGGCAGAGTTACATGACCAAAAGTTGACAGCCAGTCACTTGTTTTAAACTATCCCTTTTGTGCCTTAAAGCCCCAGTGCCCCATAGCTGCCACCTGACAATTGTAGATTTTTTTGCAAAGGTCCATTAATGTGTTTAATCAACACTTAATGATTAACTTCTAACATATGCCCATGTGGTTCCAAGCTCCAGGGTTTCAGCAGTGAGCAAGTTATGGTGCTTACATGCTGGAGGAGGAGAAAAACAAAAACAAATAAACACGTTGCTAAATATATTATAATTCAGGTTTGATAAGTGCCAATGAGAAGAATGAGACAGGATTTGTAGTGACAGATAGCATGTGGGAGAGAGTGTGTGTGTTTCCACTGGCTGATTGGGTTAGATTCATCAAGGAAGGCTGCTGGAAAGGGCTGACATTTAAACAGACAGACTTGAATGAAACAAGGGGTGAATCATGTGAGAGGCCCTGAGCTAAAAGGAAATCACATGTCTCCATTATTATCAACCGGCCTGAGTCAATTGGGTCAGGATGCACAGCTCTTAGGCCTTACTAGTTGATAATAGCTGTTAAAAGAAGACTGAGGTATATAAGGGTAAACTATTTACCCTACAACTTAGCTCCCAGTTTGGAATGGAAGCAAATCTTCTACCAAATTTGGTCATACATACAGAAATTTATTAAGCATTTTTAAAAATCTTTATTGGAGTATAACTGCTTTACAATGTTGTGTTAGTTTCTGCTTTATAACAAAGTGAAGCTACACACATACATATATCCCCCTATCTCCTCCCTCTTGTGTCTCCCTCCCACCCTCCCTATCCCACCCCTCTAGGTGGTCACAAAGCACCAAGCTGATCTCCCTGTGCTATGCGGCTGCTTCCCACTAGCTATCTATTTTACGTTTGGTAGTGTATATATGTCAATACTACTACTATTAACAGGTTCAAGTAGTTTATACAAACCATTTTGTAAGCTCGGGGGAGACCCAGCACTCTGTCCTTCTAGGATCTCTTACTGTGGCCTTGTGTGAGAGGGTCACTTGAGGCAGAGGCAAAAACTCACCAGAGGCAGGATTCTATTACACTGAGACTCAGCAGCAGGCGACCAGAGCTCCTCCTCACCAAGGCTCAGAAGCTGGACCACCCAGGATCAAGCCTCAGGGGCTGTCCCTAAGGGTACACATTTGTAGTGGTTAATTTTATTTGTCATCTTGGCTGGGCTACGGTGCTCAGCTGCTTGGTCAAACACCAATATGGATGTCCCTGTGAAGGTTTTTTCTTTCTTTTTTTTTTTTTTTTTTTTGCAGTACACAGGCCTCTCACTGTTGTGGCCTCTCCCGTTGCGGAGCACAGGCTCTGGACGTGCAGGCTCAGCGGCCATGGCTCACGGGCCCAGCCGCTCTGCGACATGTGGGATCCTCCCGGACTGGGGCACGAACCTGTGTCCCCTGCATCGGCAGGCGAACTCTCAACCACTGCACCACCAGGGAAGCCCTGAAGGTAATTTTTTGACGTGATTAACACTTAAATTAGTAAACTTTGAGTAAAGCAGATTACCCTCTCTGGTGGGGGTGGGCCTCATCCAATCAGTTGAAGGCTGTAAGAGCAAAGACTGAGATCTGCATTGAGGGAGGAATTCTGACTCCAGACAACAACACAGATTCTGCCTCAGTTTCCAGCCCTTGGACTCATCAGTTAAGAGTTGCAACAATAACTCTTACCTGAATTACCAGTCTGCTGGCATGTCCTCTGGACTTTGGACTTGCTACCCACAGAATTATGAGTCAACTCCTTATAATAAATCTCAATCTCTTTCTTTCTCTGTCTATATGATCTATCTATCTAGATAGATAGATTAGATAGACAGATAGATAGATAGATAGATCTCCTATTAATTCTGTTTCTCTGGAGAGCCCTGACTAATACGGATTTTGGTATTGGGAAGTGGGGTAACAAAGACCTAAAAATGTGGAAGCGACTTTGGAATTGGGTAAAGGTGGAGGCTGGACAAATTTGAAGTGCATGATACAAAAAGCCGAGACTGCCTTGAAGAGCTTGTTGGTAGAAATAAGGACGTTAAAGGAGATTCTGGTGAGAGCTCAGAAAGGAAAGAGAAGAGCTGTAGAGAAAGTTTCTATTGTCTTAGAAAATACATATGTTATCATGAATAGAATATTGCTAGAAATACGAATGCTAATGATGTTTCTGGTAAGGTCTTAGAATTTTGGACATGGACACAGATAAGCATTGAGGGAAGACAGTGTGAAGAGACACAGGGAGAAGACAGCCTTCTAGAAGCCAAGGAGAGGTCTGGAACAGATCCTTCCTCACAGTCCTCAGAAGGAACCAACCCTGCCAACTTCTTGATTTTGGACTCCTAGCTTCCAGAACTGTGTGACAGTAAATATCTATCGTTGAAGCTGCCCAGACTGTGGTGCTTTGTTCTGGCAGCCGCTGCACGCTAATGCAGTGCTATCAGCCTCAGTGGTTTCCTCTTCCCTATTTGTCACCAGTCAGCTTCTCTGGAGCAGGTGCTGAGACAGAGTATAGGGTGCAAAATATTTATTAGGCATCAAACCCTATAAAAGGAAGGGGAAGAATCCATCATCAAAAATGAATGCAGGGACTTCCCTGGTGGTCCAGTGGTTAGGACTCTGCAGTTCCACTGCAGGGGCCGTGGGTTTGATCCTTGGTCAGGGAACTAAGATCTTACATGCTGCGTGGCACGGCCAAAAAAAGAAATGAATGCAAATGACATGAAACCAGTTAACATATATGGCCAGCTAGTTCTAGTTCTGCTTTAAAAAAAAGTTCAAAATAATTGAATATCACAGTATAGATGACCTTTAAGCTTCACTGATACTTGTTACACTTGTTTTCTCTTACTAGTTTATCAAAAGCATGATGTAATTAGGTGTTTATTTCCAAACTGATGGAGCTTTATAAGCTATAAATCAAAAGGAATTATTAATGCTAATAACTTAATATACTATGGATCTAATAAAATAATAATTATTATTATTTATTAATAATAACTGCTCTATTTGAATCTGCTTCAGTTAGAAGAATTTAAGCTGAGTAAAACTTAAGATAAAATTTTTAAGAAGGTGGGGAAGGAATCGAGATTGGGCAGAGTGAAAAGTTGAACAATAATGCACATCCCAGGAGGCCTCAACCAACCCAATGTTGAGCTCTGGACTGAATATTGCCCATCAGGGCCATCTTGCACTGGGTTAAAACAACTGGGGCTTTATCCCCACCTGGCACAGTCACTGGATCAGGGCTGCCCCAGGAAGGGTGGCCTTGGGGGAGGAGGCTCTCTACAAGTGAAGGTGTGGGTCTGCTGACCACATCGTTTGCAACACGGCACCAAGCCCTCCCTGGGCCGCACATCTCTGTAGCTATGAGCCACACTGCTCAGGGAACAGGGAAGAATGGCACGTGGCTAAGTATTTTAGTCAATCCACACATCTGGAATACCTTTAATTTCACCAACGGGAGTCCATTTCTAATGTTCATCTTACTTATTAACAACAAACTAATTTCAGCAATAAAAATCCATTTCTGACATTCACTATGCTAATGAACAAAGCCTGTGGTATTCAGTGAGATATGGATCATGGAAGCACTCGAGGTGGTGGCTTCTGGAATGTAGCTTTTCTGATAAATTCCTAGATGACTATCCTGGAGTGGGATTTTCCATTAGAGCAACTGATGGTCCTTGGAGTAAAAGCTTAAACAAACCAGCACACACATAACATGAGCAACCCTACCTTGCTGAAGTATTTCAAAGTAAATCACAGATATCCCGACAACTCTCTTTTCAATACGCTTGTCTTTGGGGTCTTAGACATCTACTCCCTCTTCTTGTCCAATCACACTGTCTTAGGGACTATTTAGTTGCAAGGAACAGAAACTATTCAAACTAGTTGAATTTAACGAGGGTTACTGTCAGGACACAAGGATTCGACACACAACCTCCAGACACTGAGGCTGGCAATGAGGACTCTCTGGGTCCCTCGGAGTGGAGCTGGGTGCTGGGATCTCAAACTCTTCCTGCCTCTCTCCTGGGGCCTCAGGCTCTCCTCTGCTTTTCTCTGTGTGTCAGCTCCTATCTCCAGCTTCTCTCTGCCTTTCCACTTACTCACTGGCACACTTCCTCTGTCTTGATTCGACATAACCACCATTGTTGGACCATCTCCATGTCTCTTAGGTCAATGTCTTGAGAGAGAAAAAAAGAAAGAGAAAATATGACAGGCACAGCCCTGCCAATAGCCTAGCGTCCCTTGAGTTGGTTGAACACCGTGGTCCAGTCCCCTGTGGCCAGGAGTGAGGTATGAGCAAGACCCAAGGCCAACGGGTTCCTCCTTCTAGGGGCCGTGGGAGGACAGATTCCCCAAGAAGAGGATGGAGATGAGGGGGCTCTGACCAGCATCTCTGGCATGTCCACCTCAGTCCTACTTACACCTCTGTGTGTGTGTGTGTACATGCACAAACACACACAGGTACACACAGGCACACCACATGTAATTGATTAAGCTAATCCAAGAGTTACTGCCAAAGGCCATGTGTTCAAATTACAATATTCAACTACACACATATATGTGTCTTCCTCGATCTGGTTCATAAAGGAATGTCTTCTGATTATCTTTCTCTGAAACCTCCTCTGCTACAAATGCCACCTTCCCGGCTGTAACCCAAGGAAGTCTGAATTGACTTTTCCTCAGTGACAGCCACTTCCACCTACTCTGGGTGATGCCATGGCTAGAATGGTGTAGCGTGTCCCTCACAGACACACGTCGTCAAAGGCTGTGAGTCCAGTAGCTCATGACCAACCCTATTCTATAGTAGACTCTCCAAGGAAACTGTGGCTTTGGCCCCAGCTCTCACTGGACCTCAGGACAAGCTACCAACCCTGGGAACTGATTCATGAAAGCAGAGCTCTCCTCTAGTCTGGGTACATAGAAGCCTCAACTTGTTCTCTGTTTCCTTTCATGCTTGTTTGCATCATTCGGAATTTCCCAGGGACATCAGTGTGTCATCTAATCATATCAACCAGGCATCCTTAAGCAGGCAAAGCAATGATGCAAAGAGAGCCCTGGGTCCAGCTTGGTGGAACCACTCACTTCTGCCAAAGGCAGAGACAGGGCAGACATCTCAGGCAGAAAGGACCCTGCCAAAGTGAAGACCTCAGAAACACTTAAAGAGGAAAGGCTGCTGTTCCTTTCCAGACCCCCTTGCTAGGGAATGAATAGGGAAGACCTGAGTAAAAACCTATATTTGCCTGGTCCCCCTTCCCTCTCCCCTCTCAAGTTCATATGGCTGGAGAACTCACTGGCTTCCAGGAATAATTAGGTAAGTGTTTGCTGGAATATTCTCTCCTGGAAGCCTGTTGGAGAAACTTCCAAAACTGAGGGCAACTGAATGAAAGCTTTCTTCTTTTCAGTTTTACCTGAGTCTAGCTGCCCTGGCAAGTGCCAAGGGGTCCAGACCTGTGTGATGGGGCCCCTTGCCATGAAGCCCAGGAGGGGGCAGGGCCTCTGGGCCCTCAGGCAGCTGCCCCAGGTGTCTGTCTAGGTTTGTGGGTGGTTCCACGTGCCAGCTTTGCCACAGAGCCTCTCACTGGGAAAGGGGCCCTACTGGTCTTTGATCAGCCATTGCCTTTTGGGGGCCTCTCGCTGCAGAGACACTAGTCCTGGCTGACTCAGTCATCTGCCTTCACAACCCCCCTTCCCAGGCCTTTGCCGAGGGATCCACGAGGGGTTAGGGCTCTTCTGCTCTCCCCAGACAAAGCCCCCAAGTGTTCATTCATCCTGTCCTTTTTTCCCACGGGCAAGCTGGCTGGTTCACTGGCAGGTGCTGATGCCCATTAGGGAGATCCCTGAGCTGAAAACACTGAAGAGCCTGTCCCCACCGAGAGCCAGCACCCAGATCCCAGAAACACTTTCCTTCCTGACAACAAAGCCTGCCCGCCCCGGTTCAGTTACTGACAGTGGGACTTCTTGCTACAGTAGCAAGAGCAAACAGCAAACAAACAAAAGAAAGAACCAAACCAAACCAGATTTGTAGGTTCTTCCTGTATATCCCTTCCACACAGTTCCTTTTCTTTCCCCTGACTACAGGGGTAGGAATAAGACAGATGAGGTGATGGAGGTGGGGCACCATTCTATTTGAGGACACGTGCGCTGTTTGTGTATGTGGGTGTTCTATATAGTCCAATAATACGGGACAAACAGGCTACCAGGGCCGTGATCTGGAACCCAGACTCTGAGCCCAGTTGCCTGGGTTTGAATCCTGGCTCCATCACTTCCTGGATTTGTAACATTGGGTTAGTTACTGAACTTCTCTGTGCCTTGGTTTCCCCGTGGAGTAAAACGGGGGATAATATTGGTACAGCTGTCCCACATTGGTGTTGTGGGTACTAAACAAGTTAATACACAGTAAGCATGTCCAGCAGTGTCTGGCAAAGAACACACTACATGAATGCTCGCTCTTGTCATAGAGATAGCTATGACATGAGATTTGTCTTTCCATCACTATAAACTTGGTTATCACAGCTTATACCATAATTGGGGAGCAAGTCTCATTTATAATTTATTTATAATGAATACCTGGCTACTTCCAGAAAAGAGTTAAAGCGGCTGAACAATGACAGTAACTGGAAAATCTGTCAGTGAAGGTCTTGTTTGTAGTAACTTTGTAAAGGATAGGAATTTTTGACCTGAAGGAAAAACTTCTTTCTTCCTTCCTTCCTTCCTTCCTTCCTTTCCTTCATTTATGATAGCGTTGTAGTGGAAAGCATCCTAACCTGTAAATGGGGAGACCTTTGTAAAAATCATGGGAATGATGTAGTACTCAGTGACTCTCTGTGGGATGCAATAATACCATGTCTGAGCAGCTGCAATGTGCCAGGACTGGATACTTCACAGATGCTCCCTTTGATTCTCATGATCAGCTCTGTGATGGAGAAGATACTATTATTTCTACCTTGCAGATGAGGAAGCAGAGTCAGGGGGTTTAAGTGACCTGCCCAGTCACAAAGCAGGTAAGTGGAGAAGCAGTGTTCCACCCCCGCTTCCAATCCTCACATACATCATTCACTTGTATCCTGAATAGTTTCTGTTATGGGTTGAGTTGTGTTCCTCCAAAAGATGTGCTGAAGTTCTAATCCCCAGTACCTCAGAAAGTGACTGTATTAATAATATTAGTCAAGGTTCCTTAGAGAAAGAAGACTATCTATCTATCTATCTAGAGATTTATTGTAAGAAATTGGCTCATGTGATTGTGGAAGCTTGGCAATTCCAAAATCTGCAAAATACGCTGGTAAGATGGGTACCCAGAGAGAAGTTTCAGTCTGAGTCCAAAGGCAGTCTGTCTGCTACCAGAATCCCTTCTTGTTAGGAGGAGGTCAGCCTTTGTTCTATGTAGGCCTTCAACTGACTGGATGAGGCCCTCATGTTATGAAGGGTAATGTGCTTTACTAGAAGCTTATGGATTTAAATATTAATCTCATTTAAAAAATACCTTCACAGAAACATCTGACTAATGTTTAACCAAATATCTGAGTGCCATAGCCTAGTCAAACTGACACATAAATTAACTATCACAGTGACCTTATTTGCAGATGTAATTAGTTAAAATGCAGTCCTAGGATAGACTTCAATCCAATATGACTGGTGTTCTTATAAAAAGGAAAACTTGGACACAGAGACAGACAGGCACACAGAGAAAATGCCACGGGAAGATGAAAGCAGAGATTAGGGTGCCAACAAACCACCAGGAGCTAGGAAGAGGCATGGAACAGATTCTTCTTCAGAGCCTTCAAAAGGAACCAATTTGCTGACATCTTGATCTCAGACTTCTAGCCTCCAGGACTGGGAGACAAATTTCTGTTGTTTAAGCCACCCATCTTGTGATACTTCTTCATGGCAGCCCTAGCTTCCCATAATCCAAACAGTGCAGAAATAGAGAACAAAGATACCAACTCCTCAGCTTCAGAATCCATTATCCAACTATGGACAGAAGAAAAATCTGAAATAAGATATAAGCAGGCAGCACCCATTTCTCCCTGCTTTCTCTCCATCCACATCCTCCCCCACTTCCAAGCCAACAGATAAAGCCCTCAACCCGAATAGACAGAGGACAGTTGAAGAGGAAATAAGAGAGTTAGACGCAGTGTGGAAGTTGTGCATCCTTTCAGTCCTCCCTACACGAGCCAGCTCACAGATGTGGGTGTGTCTGTTGAAGATACACAAGGGATTCCTTCTAAGTTTGGAGATCTGAGAATGGAAAGGACCTGTGCTCTGTATGATGGATGACGTGCAGGGCAACTGTAAGCTTGCTCCATTGTTGTGTATCAACCATGGGGTAGAAATGGCAGCATGTCATACAGGGCCAGAGGCTATCCTGAGTTCCCTGTATTCCTAAAGGGGTGTGGGTGGCCATCAGAAAATACCTAAGACTCCTGAGTGAGACACAAGAGAGAGCAGGCCCATGGGGCCTTGAGACCAGAACGAGGGGACACTACATCAGAAGGGTGCAGCCCATGGTCAGGACTGCGGGAGATCCGGGAGGAATGTTTAGGCAGGATGGGGTGCATCTGAACCAGCAGGCCATCAGAGCACCAAAAAGTAGGTGTCTAGCCACCACCCCCTTCCCAAGCCCTCAACACCATGTTGGCAAATGTGAAAGCAGCCAGACATTACTGTCAGCTTCAGGGATAAGGAGAAAGAGGGAGAAGAAAATCTTGATTGTGAATCGGCTATAAAACCAGACTGGGGGCTTCCCTGGTGGTTAAGAATCCGCCTGCCGATGCAGGGGCACGGGTTTGAGCCCTGGTCCGGGAAGATCCCACATGCCTCAGAGCAACTAAACCCGTGCTCCACAACTACTGAGCCTGTGCTCTAGAGCCCATGAGCCACAACTACTGAAGTCCACCCACCTAGAGCCCGTGCTCCGCAACAAGAGAAGCCACCGCAATGAGAAGCCCGCGCACCGCAACCAAGAGTAGCCCCCACTCACCGCAACTAGATAAAGCCGCGTGCAGCAACAAAGACCCAATGCAGCCAAAAAATAAATAATAAATAAATTTATATATATATATATATATATATATAAAACAGACTGGCTAGGAAGGCACTGAATTTGACTGTATCTGAAAATAGCTAGATTAAATTTTCTGTATCAGTTTAAATGAGAATCAGACGGAAAATCTCCTTTCCTGGTCATACCTTCATACATGTGCAGATTTGTGCATACACATACACATTTGGCATCTGTCGGCAGAATCTGCTGTTTCTCCCTGACCACCATCTTCTGAATCAGAGCTCCCCAAGGCTGGGGACCTTAGGTAAGTCACCCCTTATGTTGTGCCCTGGGGAGGTCTATGACGGCAGTGATGGTCATGTCCAGATGACTACTGACCATCCATTCCCATGCCTCAGGCCCTTCCTCAGGACTGTTTATCCACGAATTTTTTTTTGTTTGTATCTATTAAGCAGCCACTTTGCCTATGAGTCCTCCACAGCCAGATGTCTGTGACATGATATCTATATTCTCACATTATCTGTTGAGAGACAAAGGCAGCAGCTTGAAAGGCTTGACTGGTAAGTTCTAAGTGGTGGTCCATAAAGTCATCAGAACAGAAGGCGTTATCTGCATGTGAACGTGCTTTCCAAGAAGTAACACACACATATTAGTAACATTCACATATTTCCTGCTGCTGCTGTGCTCCTCCTACTATTATTATCACATTTGTAGAGTAGGAGAAAGATAGCAGGGCTGAGAATCCAGAGGCCTGGCATCCATTCCTGGACCTCTACTAACTGGCTTTGGGAACCAGGGCAAGTCATCTAAAGTTTTTTCTTATCTAGGAAATGCAAAGCTTGTATAACTCACACAGGACTCAACTAGAAGATCCTTATGGCCCTCTCAAGCTCTAAAATTCTATAGTTTTACACAGTTCTTACATTTTCTAATTGTTTGAGGGAACCTCATGAATATAATCAAATGGATGTCCAGAAAACTTAATGATCTCTTAGGAGGTCAGAGGAGAAAGAGTTTTCTTGTTTTTAATACAGTAGAATCTTGAAATGCAGGTTAGAGAGGGCCCACAAAAGTAGAGAGGGTTGTTTAAAGCCCAAATGCTTGAATTGGAATTTATTTTTAATGTGAGTTTACCCACCACAGAAACGCATGCACACACACACACACAAAAGAATCTCATATTAAGAGGTAATATGTTTCTGAAAATATGCATATCAAGTTAAATATTTGTTAATTGAAATATTTTGATTACACAGAGAGTATACTAAATTTTTTTTTCAAAAAGAAAGAAAACCCTAGTAAGTCCTCAAAGCTAAGCAAAACCAAACCAAACCACACCAAACCAACACAATTCTCACTTTTTGTCTTACAAGGATTCATACTATCATTTATTTGCTTACAATTAAGAGTTTTTTCCCTTGGAGGTCAGTTTTTAAATGAGGCATACCTGTAAATGATTATGATGCAATAATAACAATGATTTTCATATGCTATTTGTGAATTTTGTTCACCATTCTGAAGTTTTATTTCACATACAGTAAGTCTGGTTATCTGACGCACCTCAGTAGGAGTCATGGTTTATGGGCACTTCTTTCAAATCTATTTATGCCTCTGGTTTTGAAAATGTAACACAACAAAAATTAATAATAATATCATCATCTACTCAGTGAATATGTGTCTCACCTGGCAATAGACCATTTGAGCTTTAGAAACAGGTATCAACTTGTACGTTTTCAAAACGAGGAAGTTACAACAGACCTTGAAGAACAGCTCATTTTGTAGTCTCACAGCAAAAGTCGAATGTTGGAATCGTAGGACATGAAGGATAAAATGAAAACCTTAAAAGGCACCGGAAAGAAAGACATATTTCTCAAAACAAAAACGAAAAACCACATCAGACTGACAACAAACTGCTCGCGAGTAGGAACAGATGGCAAGAATACAGGGAGAAAATATCTTCAAGGAGTGGACAGAAAGGAGCTGTCAACGTAGACTTATATACTCAGCTAAGCTATTAATTACAAGTGCAGGTAAAGTAAAAGGTATTATTACAAAGTACTTATTGCCCACTGACTGTAACTGAAAGAACTACTAAAGGATATAAATAAGAAGGAAAATGCATCTAGAAAAAAAGGACTGAGATGCCAGAAGCAAAGATAGGCAAAGCAATCTGCAAAACATCTTGGTAAATATAAATATTGACGATGTTTATGGTTAAAAATCCAACCCTTTTTGATGTTTCAAACAAGAAGGACCTTAATTGTAAATAATGTGGAAAACACAGAAAATGGGAGGAGGAGTTTCAGATGGAAGTTAAAAACTAACCAAGGTCTCTGTTTTGGGAGGAGGAAAATAAAAATAATAATGATCTTAACATCTTTCTGAAAAATATAAAGTTATGTTTTATGTTAAAAAATGTATATTACAAAAACAGTAGAAATGGAATGTGTATCTTCCAAGCTGATAGAGAGAAGATAAAGGAAAATAAAGAGAAGAGTGTTAGAAAAAGAGAAAGAAGTACAGGTTTGGTTAATAGTAAAAAAAGAAATAAGAGTAGAAATGAGACTAAATATCTCGTCAACCAAAATAAATGTAACTGTAATTATTTGTTAAAAAGAAAGGGACTTTTAGGTTGAATTTTAAAAATCAAGGTATAACCTATCAATCAAGAATCATACCTAAAAATTTACATAGAAAGTTTGAAATAGATAAAGACACACGAGGATAATACTTATCAAAGCATATTTTGTTTTCCTCCTCCATAGCAGGACAGATTTGCATTGGGAGCTTATATCAGAGACTAAGCTAGTTTGTTAGCATCTCGAGAGCTTTTTCATTCAAGCACCTCCACGACCAGCACAGTGCCTCACACATAGTAGGTATCCAATAAATACTCACAGAAAGGGCAGATAGGAAATTTTGGAAAAGCATTTGAAATGATCTATCCCACCACTTAATTTTACATGTATTATGGGACATGTGTTAGTTTACATGTATTAGTTGACTTTCCCAAAGGTACACAGGTATTCCTACTACTTCTAGTAAATAAACATCCTATGCCCTACAGTTTACAATGGGCTTTTAACATTTTTTATTTAGGTATATTCATGTAAAAATGGACTGTGTACAACTTGACGAATTTTGACAACTGTATATGCCCCTGAAACCACCACAATCAGGATGCAGAACATTTCTATTACCCCAGGCCCTCTGAAGTTTACCCCTCCCTCCACCCCCATCCCTAGGTAACCACGGATCTGCCTTTTGACATTATAGATTGGCTTGCATTTTCTAGAATTTTATGTAAATGGAGTCAAACAATATGTGCTCTTTTGTGTCTGGCTTCTTTTGCTGAGCGTGATTTTGAGATTCATCCATGTTGTTGAATGTATCCGTAGTTCTTTTCTCCTTCTTCCTTCTTCTCCTCCTCCTTTTTTTTTGGCTGAGCAGTATTCCATTTTATGGAGGCACCACAATGTCTTTATCCATTTGCCAATTGATGAACATCTGGGTGGTTTCTAGCTTGGGGTTGCTGTGAATTAAGCTCTAGGAACATTTATGTGGACAAGTCTTTATGTGGACATGGGTTCTCATTTCTTTTGGGTAAATACTTAGAAGTAGAATGGCTTTATAGTAGGTTTACTTTTTTTTTTTTTTACCATTTTTATGGAGATATAATTCACATACCACACAACTCACCCATTTAAAGTGTACAATTCAATGGTTTTTAGTACATTTAGAGAGCTGTGCAGCCATCATCACACTGGATTCTAGAACATTTTCATCACCTGAAAAAAAGCCCTCTTAGCTATTATCCTTCCACCACGTCATTTCCCACACCCCCAACCACTAGTCTACTTTCCATCACTAAAGATTCCCCTGTTTTGGACTTTCATATGAACGGAATTGTATGACTTGTGGGTTTTGTGTGATGGCTTATTTCACTTACCATAATGTTTTCGTTGGTTCATATATCCTGTAGCAGATATCTTAATTCTTTTCTTTTCGACATTTTTTTTTAGAGCAGTTTTAGGTTCAGAGCAAAATTGAGAGGAAGCTATAGAGATCTCCCATATACCACCCCGACACACACCACACATGCATAGCCTCTCCCATTACTGACATCCCCCACCCGATGGTACATTCATTATAGCTGATGAACCTACATTGATACATCATTATCACCAAAGTCCACAGTTTACCTTAGGGTTCACACTTGGTGTTTTTATGTCTGCATGGTATTTCATCATATGTGTACATCACATTTATTGATCAGTTCATCAGTTGAACATTTGGGTAGTAGGTTTATTTTTAAGAAACTGCTGAACTGTTCCCCAAAGTGGGCGTACCATGTTATATTCCCACCAGCAGTATATGAGCGCTCCGGTTGCTCCATATCCATGTCAACACTTGTTATTTTCAGCCATTCCTGCTGTTGAGAAGCAGTTCATAGCCAGAATCGCTAACTAGAGGGCTGTGGGTATAAATTAGGTCATCAGGCTCTCTGGTCTCTGGGCAGGTAAGGGTAATAAGGACATAGCTTCATGCTTAGGCAAAGGCAGGGACAGTAGAACTGTGTACTTGAGCCTGAAGAATGAGACTCACTTTTGGTGCCCACAGGGAGTTAGTGACACTGACGACATAGTCTCCAACTATTCAGCCCAGTGCTTTGTGTGGGACGGGATTACTATATACACAGCTGACAGGCACGGGACATTCAGTCGCCTGCCTCCATGCAAATGTGGGGAACGAGGCCAGGAAAAGCAAGTCATGGCCTGATTCTTTCATGCAGGGGGAAGTCCCAGTTCGTTCTTGAATGGCCTATTCTGGGCTGGGGGATAATCCCTCCCTCTTTTCTACCAGGTACAGTGGGGAACAGGCTAGAGGCACATTTTCTTGGCTTAATTATTCTATCCTAAGCTTAACCACCCATTTGGAGATGAAGAAAAAACATTATTCCACTGTCCCCAATCTTGGAGCTGATCAGGAGGGTTCTGGCTAAGCTGGTTAAAGAGAACTCTGAGACAGCTGCTGGAAAGCAGAGTTCCCACTGGATCCTACCTCATACCTGAAGGAATGTCTCCAAAGAAATCAGAGGCCCCCATTGGAAATAAAATCATAAAAGTATGTTTTAGTCTAATCAGGCTGCTATAACAAAATGCCACAAACTGGGTGCCTTATAAAAAACAGAAATTTATTTCTCACAGTTCTGAAGGCTGGAAGTCTGAGATCAGGATGTCAGCAATGGTCAGGTGAGAACCCTTTTCCCATTGCATCTTCACACGGTGGAAGGGGAGCTAGCTCTCTGGGGCCTCTGTGGTGTCTCATTTATAAGGGCACTAAGGGTTTTCCATGGGAGCTCCATCTTCATGACCTAATCAACTCCCAAAGGTGCCATCTCCTAATACCATAACATTGGGATGTCAACATATGAATTTTAAGGAGGTACAAACATCCAGACCATAGCAAAGTACTAGAAGAAAATATGAAATTTTAAAAATTATCTCAGAGAGAAGGTTTTGTGTGCTACTTAGCCATGGAATACAAGATGATAAATTTGACTATATAAGAATTAAAAATTTTTTACATGGCCAAAATTCCTATAAACAAAGTCAAAAATAAAATGATAAGCTGGGAAAATATTTGCAATGCCTATTACAGACAAAGTGTTAATTTCCTTAACATATCAAGACTTCCCACAAGCCAGCAAGAAATGTACCAAAAATCCAGTAGAAAAATGGTTGAAATGAACAGAAAAGCCACAGAAAAGGAAACAGTATTGATTCCTTAATATTGGGGAAAGATGCTCAACTCTACTCATGAGAAGGGAAATGCAAATAGAAAAGAGATACTGTTTTTTGCCTGGAGGTGGACACCACATCCAGACAAACTCTGTCACGAACAATCACACCTCCTCTCTATTCTTCTAAGGGCCCTTTCATCTTTCCTAAAAATCACTTTCTCTCCCCTAAGATCATGTACATCCCCCTTCCCCTTCCCCTATTAAGATGGTGTTTAAACCTGAATTCTAAGCCACCGTGGGATTCACTCACTTTCCCCTGGCTATCTCCCCTGTATCCATGAAGTATACATGTTAAAACTTCTCTTGTTAATCTGTCTTTTATTACAGGGGTCTCAGCTAAGGACTTAGAAGGACAGAGGGAAATTATTTTTCCTCTCCTACAGGGCCTTGGCTTCAGAGGACCCCATCCGGGGATGTTCAGGACCAGTCAGGGAGTGAGTATTCCTGAGGTTCCGGAAGGGAGGAAGGCTGTGGAACTTTATTTCCTTCTCTGAAAGAGCAGAGGGTCTCTCACTGGTTGGGTGTTCTGGGTGGGGGAGAGAGTGGCACAGGGCAAGGGAGTGGAAAGTAAATTTAGTAAGTTTGCAATATTTTGCTCAGTGTTACACGTGAAGCAACCAGGATGCAATGAATATGAGCTTCTCTGGCCTGGAAAGGCTTGCCAAGACTGGCTGGAGACAAATACGTGGGAGAACCATGGGAGTGGGGTGCTAAAGCCATGTGCGTGCTGGTCCAGTGGCCCACAGGGGAGCCACTGTAGAGAGCTGCAAGAAGCTTCATGCCATCAGCATGGCCGCTGCCGCTGGGAGCGTGAGCCGGGCCCTGAGTGCTTTCTGCCCAAGGCGGGCCTGCAATGTACAGGTGCTTGAGTGGTGCGACCTGGGTGTCCCATCCTAGGGTTTGGATCCTAGAAGCCCATGGTTCCAGTACTGGATGAACAGGGACCATGGACAGAGCTTCCCCACAGATATAAAGATGGCTGGGTTTGTTGGCTCTCCCCTCACTGCCCGCGGACCTGCTGAAGGAGCTGGACTCTGGAACATTCACAGCAATGCTTCTTCTTCTCATCTTAAGTCTGTCGTGTTTCAAGTACATTATCGATAACGTAAGCGTTTGTAGGCTGCAAGCAGTCCATCCGTAGCTAAGCGTGTTCCAAGGTCCAACTTAACACAGCTTCAGAACATGATTCCTTTGCTAGCAAATTAGACACTTGCAGTAGCTGGATGCCAGGAAAGTCCCTTTAAATACTTTAAGGGCCTGAACCATTGCTGATGTGGGAGAAGACTCCCCGGGTCTTTCATGTGAAGCTGGAGGGGTGCCTGCCGCAAAGATTCTGGCCCTGCCCTCCAGCTACCTGATCCATCTCACCTGGCTGAGACCTAGGTGGAACCAGGATTCAGCATCTCAGAGGTCAGGAACAAGACAGCAAGGGGCATCCTGGTCCCTTTCAGGCTCTGTGTGATTCTGGCCCAGTTGGGTCCTTGGTGCCAGGACCACAGGCTTTCAGAAGGAGATCTGAGCTGACAAACGGACAACAGAACATCATAATGGCAGAAACAACCTCAGGGCTGGAAACAGACACTGTAATCACAGGAGAAAAAACCCACAACAAATTCCAAAATCTAACCCTTAAGATCCCTGGATCAGGGAGGGGAAGGACGGGGAGATTCCCCTTATGGTAGAAACAGGGCAACATGAAGAACGTTGTGCAGTCAAGCTGAAAATTAAACAGACGTGAGTTTCTTTAATTCAAAGCCTTAATTATTCTGACGTCTTCCATAACTTAATCTAAGCCATCACTTCAGCTTTAATTATGCATAATGAAATGGATTACTTACAGTAACTAATATGATAGGAAAAACTGAGAGGTGAGAATTGGTAACTTAGCAACTGTTTATTCATCTTTTTCTTCAGTCCATGTTTATTGACTACCTACTATGTTGCAGCCTTTACTACAGTCCTATTAGGAAAAATATAGCATATACTATGGGCCAGTTTCTTTTCCTTCATTAGCTCATGGACTGCTTGCAATAATACTGCATCACAGGTATTATTCTCCCTGATTTATAGAAGTGGAACTGAGATTCTGAAAGGGTAAATAATTTGCCTAAGGTCACACAGAAAAAACTTTTTTTTTTTTTGCCATTTACCTATTTTAGAGAGAAACATACAGACTGACATTTTGAATCTTAACTCCTGTTTTTGTTTTTGTTTTGGTCGTACCGCACAGCTTGTGGGATCTCAGTTCCCCAACCCAGGATTGAACCTGGGCTGTGGCGATGAAAGCCTGGAATCCTAACCACTAGGCCACCAGGGAACTCCCTTAACTCCTGTTTTACACAGGAAAAGTCAACTTTTCCTAAGGGAAAAATGAGTGACCAAAATTGTCCTTTTGGGAAATTAACCTGACAGTTGCCTGTAGGATGCATCGGATGCTACAGAGACAGTCCAGGTCAGAGGCCAGGACCTAAGTCAGAGAGGTGGCAGCCAAACTGGAAAAAGAAGCTACATGGGGCACTGTGGAGGCTAGAAGGGGCTTGATGAGGATTTGGACATGATGGGCAAGTTACCCATCCTCTCCGAGCCTTAATTTCCTTGTGCCCAGAAGGGGCTGTAACCGGTTTATTTAGCAGTTTCAATCCAGGGGCATATAAACAGAAATCGTTTTATTTTTCCTCCAGTCATCGTTTTTAATCTGCCTCATCGTTTTACATCTCCCTTTCTTGTTTCTTAATAGCTTGCTTCCTGGTCACTTGCAGTTAGTCATCGTCCTTGATAGTCACAGCTTCCATCTCAAACTCAGTTCTCATTTCCAGCCTCTCCCCTGCTGCACCCTTGGCGCCTGGGCGTGGGGTGTGGTCCGGCTCCCTTGCCCTGGGGGGGAAGGTGGGAAGGAGGGAGAGGAAAGGGGATGAGCGTGGCTCCCTAGCTGGCCCTCCTTGCTGTCTCCCTCCATTGGTTGTGGTAGCTCTCTGGGTTCATACAGACTAACTAGCCAGGAGTGACCTCTGTGTATCCAAATGCTGGTTCACTAGTGGGGCACACGTGCTCTTCAGAGCATCTGGGGGTCTCCCCACGGCTCATGTCCCTGGTGGGGAGGAACAATGCCCCCATCCATCCCCTGCCACCAGCCTTGGGCTGCTGGGCACCCCTCTCCCAGCAGGCAGTTCTCGAGTGAAAGGAGCAGGAGAGAGGGTCCAAGTCCTGCTTCCTTCCACTCTGTCCACTGTCTTCCTCCTGCACCATGTTGAGGGCAGGGGCTGCTCCACCACCACCTTCCCTCTGCACGGCCACCGCTCCTTGTCTGGGTGGAGGCTGGACTCGAGCTGTGGTTCACTCACCGGGTCTTGTAGCCTGGCACAGGGCTGCATGAGGCATGAAAGCACTGCACAGGGCAACACCTGGCCCCAAGGGAATAGGCCACATCACCCTGCAGTGGGCAGAAGCTTCCTCCAAAATCTTCCTCCACTGACATCTTTGAGGGCTGGAGGGGCGGTGGATGGAGTCAAAGGGCAGTGTCTACAGTTGCAGATCTGCCTTGAGGAGGGGTCTGGCCCTTGGTTCCTCTCTTTATTTTATTTTTATTTATTTTTATTTTTTGGCTCCTCTCTTTGGAATGAGTGCTTTAGTCTCCAACTCTGAGTCTGACTCATCAATTCAGGAGAGCAGAAAAATTCCTACTCGCCTACCCCTGTTTCCGAGAATGACAACGTGCCTGGTAACAGGGAGCCCATCATGGATGACTCTGTTTATGTCCAGCTTTTACCATCCACTCTTTCTTTGCTCTTTTGACTTTTATTCTGGGGCTCTCTGTACAGATGCATGGTGGGTGTGGACTTTTTTTTTTTTTTTTTTTTGCGGTACGCGGGCCTCTCACTGTTGTGGCCTCTCCCGTTGCGGAGCACAGGCTCCGGACGCGCAGGCTCAGCGGCCATGGCTCACGGGCCCAGCCGCTCCGCGGCACGTGGGATCTTCCCGGACCGGGGCACGAACCCGTGTCCCCTGCATCGGCAGGCGGACTCTCAACCACTGCGCCACCAGGGAAGCCCGGGTGTGGACTTTTAAGATGGACTCCTAGCTGACCAGGGCTGGTTGGCTGGCCTCTTGGTACCATGCGGTCACAGAAGGGGGGAATCAAAGAACAAACAGTCCTGTGGTGTTTGGAGTCTCCCTTAGTGACACTAAAGCCTCTGTTTGATTTCTCGCATGGTAACAAAACCAGGAGGGGAAGGTGAGTGGCACCTGGAATAGACTCTGGGTGTAAGGCGGGTTTCAGGTCCTGGATAACACGCTGGAAGGGTGCACAGAAGTGAACTAAAGATGCAGGAGGCCATCCTCTTCCTGCTTCTCCTGGGCGCCCTGTCAGGTAGGAACTCTGTTTTGCCACCTGTCTTGGCCCATTCAGTTTGCTTGATATCATTGTGTAATAAAGTCCCCAAAGAGGAAATTGCCTCTGGGAGGCTTTGTTCAAGTGTGGGCTTCTCAGCATCAGGGAGCCCTGAGAGGCTGGGATGGTGTATCTGGAGAAGAGGGTACCCAAAAAGCCACCATCTAATCAATGTTCATACAGACTTCACTTCCCCTCTTGTGCTAACTGGCCTGTGTGGTCCTTTCAACACCTAAAATTGGGAAAAGAATTTTCCTAGTAGGGCTTTTTATGCATGTCAGCCAGTCTTTGTGGAGATTCTGGCCTTACTCTGGAGCCTTCTGGGGGCAAACTGAGGTTGCAAATCACCCTATGGGAAAGCCGAGGTACTGAGGGGCTAGTGTCTCAAGTCTTGAGCAAAGAAAATTTCTGATAGAAGCCAAAGATTCACCTCGTGCTTCTGGCACTCCCTCTTCCTAACTCAAGAGCTTCAAGAATCTTGGATGATTTTGCAGTGTTGTTAGCTTGGATTACTTAAATTGAGCCTTTTAAATTAAATCTTATTTTTGAATAGGTAGTATATGCATTATGTATGGAATTCAATCATGTTAAATTTGCAGATTAATTTAGGGATAATTTACATCTTTGATGAGTTATATAGTAAAAAATGCTTAGAGGAGTGTCTGGTACCTAGTAAATGCTTAGTAAATGTTAGTGATTATTATGTACGACATTGAGTCTTCCTATCCAAGAACAGGGCTCTAGAAACTTGTTCAAGTCTTCATTTGTTTTCTCAGGAGTATTTTGAGGTTTTTTCTTTCATATAGATCTTGCACATTCTGATTGTTTATTTCTAGTTCCTTTTCTTTTTAGCAGTTGTAAATGGAATTTTCTCTTCCCTCTTATCTTTCAGTTGATTGTTATATAATGTATGGAAGTTTTTTGATGAATTATCTTATTATTTGTAATGATGTTTCAGTTGATTCTCATGCATTTTCCAGGTTTGAAGATGATAAATATTTGTTCTTTTCCTTGTTTGTTTGTTTTTTTTAATCTCTTATTTCTTTCTCTTATCCAACTACTGGGCTTGTATCTTCAGATTGCTGTTCAATAACGATGAGTGTATACTCTTGTCTTGTTCTCCATGAAGCATGATGTTAGCTTTTGGTATGAAATAGCTTTGGGTATGTTTTATATGTTAAGGAGATAGCTTTTATTCTTACTTAGGCTATTTGCTTGTAAGTCAAAATGGATTTTTAAATCAGATGTTTTTTCAAGATCTATAGAAAGGACCACTTGATTTTCCTCTTTGATCTGTTGATAACATAAATAAATCACGGTTTCCTAATAATATTGAAATGTCTTTAACCTTGGGCTTTTAGAGGGCAGGAGGAACTGTGAGTGTGAAGCTGGGCCTTGAGCTTCTCAGACTCTCACTTGAAGTAAACATTGGAGATTTTCCCAGAAATATAGGCTTTTAGGGTCATAATCATTTGAGTTAAGAGGTGACATTTATTGTCATTGGGGGAAGAGTGAGGTTAGGAAGAATCCAGCATCTTATACTGAAACATTATCATTTGGAACCTTCTCATCAGATGTGTGAAAGGAACAGATCACAAAAGTTTGCAAGAAATACTTGAGATTCTTTATAAAAACCACACTCCAATCCCTCCCTCTCCAAAAGACCATGCACTGTACTGCACTTTTGCTTCCATAGGTCAAATCCTACTTTTTGGAAGGTCTACTGTGATGCAGACTGTTTCTCTCTCACCTTCTTAGGTGAGTCTGAGAACCTGATCCTTACCCTTGATCTCAGAAACATCAGGGTCACAGAGGATTGGGGGAGGGGAACAGCCACACCAGTCCCTGCCTTTGGGGAACTGGAAACACGCATCACCAAAATAATCTCAAACAAAGTAACATTCTCCAGTATCCTTTTTCCTCTCATTTGGTCTAACTCCTATGCATCCTCCAAGGCCCAATCAGGCCCAAGCTCCTCCATGGAGCCTTCCCAGATTGCCCTACCTCTTGGTGCACACTCTCCCTGCTGCACCCTGGAGCTCCTTTCGTCTGCACATGGAATGCATTTTAAGGGTTTAGTACAGAGCCTAACACAGAGTAAGTGCTCAGTGAAAGGCAGCAGGAGTTATACTATAATTCATCCGTTATGTGTCTGCCCTGTCTCCTCAAGTGGAACGTCAGCGCTACAATAAGAGGTTTCACATTTCTTCTTGCTCTGTGGTCCCTGAGTGCCAACACATATAGCGTAGCTAATAAATGTTGTTTTTGTTGATCATTATCCCTTTGGGGACCTGTTTTTTCCCCCACATTTACTGATATCCCCTAAATGCAGAAATTTAGATCATCTGCCTACTTAATATTGGAATTGAGATTGGCTTCTGTCTTTTTCACCTCCTATTAAGATGAGGGAAAGAAAACATTTTCTCTTTGGGATGCTAAAGTGTCCCATTCCAGTGACAACTTAGAAAGGAAGGCCCTAAAAGAACATAAACTACACAAGACTCCCAACTGTAGCAGGGGAAAGAGTTGAGATGAAACAATCTCTGGCTCCATCCGTACCAAAGGACCATGTGTCATTCGTGGGAGATAGAGGACTTAGCAAAGGCCCCTTGGTGTATTTAAATCCACTGCACACTGAAGTTGTCTCCACTTTGAGAAAGTCTCCAGGGAACTAGCTTTTGTCTGAGTCTCAGGGAAATGAAAAGTACCAGTGTGTTTAATGGAAGAAGGGCTCCTTGGTAGCTGGAAGACCCGCAGGAACATGAAAAAGTTACCAGGCCCACTGACCTGAGTTTTGTCCACGGAGCACCAGGTGTGAGGCCATCTTGGTCTCTCTAGGACAATCCCCAAGTCTGCCATCTGGACCTAGACCCCTGCTAGGTGGTGTCAGGAATCAAAAGAGGCCCCAGGCTCAGTGTATTTTGCTGCTGAGGAAGCAGGTGCAACCCCTCCTGAATGCTCTTATTAATTTGAAAAGGCAGGAAGGTATAGTCCATTTCCAGAAAGTCTTTCTGTGGGTGATTAATCCTTTGTATGGGATCCAAAGAACATTATAAAAAGTTTCTACTTTTTCTCTCATGTCACTTTCCTATTCAGACAACCTCAGAGAAGCAAAAGGCCATCCCTCCTCTCAGTCCTCCCTCCCTCTTCCTTTTCCATGGCAACCCAGTTGTCTCCCCCTCACCTCCAGCTGAAACACTCACTTCCTGGAGTCTGCCTGCTTTTCCACCTCCAAGGAGCTGCAGGAGGTTTGCGAGAAGCCAGCCCCCCTCAGGCCAGCACCAGAGTGACGTGGCAAGACAAACAACCCCCTCTCTCGCTAATGATGACCTAGTGCCATTTACACTGTAGGTGTAAGTGCAGATTTCACAGAATCATTACAAGACTCACCATCCTTTCTTCTGTGTCCTACTAAGGGCTCTCTTCTATTAGCCTTTGCGGGGTAAAGAATCAGCCCCCCAAAGTGGGTGGGTGAGCATCCCATCCAGGAAGGCATACACTGTGGAAATGAAAGACATAGGATAGGAAGACATTGCATATAGTGAAACAACACTGTATAATGTTTTCTAGTATGTTGAGTGTATGCATTTTCTTATACAGTACCTGTGACAGTGAATTCCAGTAGCGCTGCAGTTAGTCTGAGTGGCTTTGGTAAAGTTCCTGCACAGAGCTGACTCCCGATCGAGGCAGGAAGTCTGCTGATTAATAGCACTGCTTTGTAACCACGGCTTCCGGGAGTTTGGGGACAGTTTGCAGCGGCCTGGAAGCATTGTTACTGATGACGGTGAGACTGATGATTGGTACCTGGCCTCGGTGAGCTCCTCAGAGGGCTCTGCTCTTGGCGCTGGTTATGTAACAGGATGGTACCTACATAAGCATCAAAATAGAAACAGTTCCAGCAGAGACTCTAACTTGGGCTCACTGTTTCCAGGGTATCAGTGACTATGTTGGTGGTTCCTGATCTGAGCAAGTGCACTTTGCTCTGGCTCTTAGGGACAAGAGGACAGCAGGAGCTGGCACCGGGCCTCTCCCGTCCTCTTGCTACGAGGCAGTGTTCGGCTGGGATGCACATCCTTACTTTAATGTTGTTGCTATACTGTATCCTTTTTCTGTAATCAACTATAGATGTGGAAGCATTCTCATTTGGGTCCTGTGTGTCTTCTTGAACAATTGAACAATTAGAAGTGTTTAATGGCTACTGTCAGTGTAGCAACACAGCCCTGAGAGATAGAGTTGACAGAGGGCCCAACAGAAGTTAAGGGATCAGCCTAAGGTCACATAGTCAAGTAGCAGCAAGGCACAAAGCAGCTCTGATTCCAAATCCCTTTCTCTTTTCACAACACTCCTCTGACTTCTTTCACTACCATTTGGATTGGTTAATAGAGAGAATGAAGAGGTATTTATCACCTCAGATGAGACCTGCCCTGTGTACCAAAAGCAGAGCTGTAAGTAAGAGCTGCTGCATCCCCGGAGGGAGAAGATGGCATTGCCCCACACTTCCTGGACCACGTCATCAACTTTGGTGTCCGAGATCCACATGGTCAGCTTCCTCCCCTGGAACTGAGGCTGCGGAGGCCTTCATTATCCCCACACGTGCTCCAGGGAGGGGGCCTCCTTGGTTCCTTTCTGGCAAGGCAGTGGTTTTGCTCATTTGGAAACAAGCGAGCCCATCATCCAGCCAGCTCTCAACCACAAGCTAGATGTTTCAGGGGGCTCAGTGACTGATAATAAACCTTTTTTTGTGCTTTTTCTTTTTCAAAGTGTACCCGTCAAGCAAGTATAATTTGCTTCTTAATTAAGATGCATGTGTAAGTCAAATTCCATTAAAGCCTCTTTCTTGCTCTCAAGCACTCAGACCACCAGAGAAAATTTGGAACACCAGTCTCAAAAGGAAAGTGCATGATGTCTTAGGGAGAGTGGGCCCCTGGCTCCCAACCTTCCCTCTGCCACCGATTAGGTGGGTGCCTTTGGGCACATACCTTAAAAAAAAAAAAAAAAGAAAAGAAAAAAAAGTTTAAAGTCTTTACTGGAGTATAACTGCTTTACAATGGTGTTAGTTTCTGCTGTATAACAAAGTGAATCAGCTATACGTACACATATATCCCCCTCTTGCATCTCCCTCTAACCCTCCCTATCCCACCCCTCTAGGTGGTCACAAAGCACCAAGCTGATCTCCCTGTGCTATGCGGCTGCTTCCCACTAGCTATCTATTTTACATTTGGTAGTGTATATATGTCCATGCCACTCTCTCACTTCGTCCCAGCTTACACTTCCCCCTCCCCATGTCAAGTCCATTCTCTACATCTGCATCTTTATTCCTGTCTTGCCCCTAGGTTCTTCAGAACCTTTTTTTTTCTTTTAGATTCCATATATATGTGTTAGCATACAGTATTTGTTTTTCTCTTTCTGACTTCCTTCACGCTGTATGACAGAATCTAGGTCCATCCATCTCACTACAAATAACTCAATTTTGTTTCTTTTTATGGCTGAGTAATAGTCCATTATATATATGTGCCACATCTTCTTTATCCATTCATCTGTGAATGGACACTTAGGCTGTTTCTATGTCCTGGCTATTGTAAATAGAGCTGCAATGAACATCGTGGTACATGACTCTTCTTGAATTACGGTTTTCTCAGGGTATATGCCCAGTAGTGGGAATGCTGGGTCACATGGTAGTTCTATTTTTAGTTTTCTAAGGAACCTCCATACTGTTCTCTATAGTGGCTGTATCAATTTACATTCCCACCAACAGGGCAAGAGGGCTCCCTTTTCACCACACCCTCTCCAGCATTTATTGTTTGTAGATTTTTTGATGATGGCCATTCTGACAGGTGTGAGGTGATACCTCACTGTAGTTTTGATTTGCATTTCTCTAATGATTAGTGATGTTGAGCATTCTTTCATGTGTTTGTTGGCAATCTGTATATCTTCTTTGGAGAAATATCTATTTAGGTCTTCTGCCCATTTCTGGATTGGGTTGTTTGTTTTTTTGATATTGAGCTGCCTGAGCTGCTTGTGTATTTTGGAGATTAATCCTTTGTCAGTTGCTTCGTTTACAAATATTTCATCCCATTCTGAGGGTTGTCTTTTCATCTTGTTTATGATTTCCTTTGCTGTGCAAAAGATTTTATGCTTCATTAGGTCCCATTTGTTTATTTTTGATTTTATTTCCATTACTCTAGGAGGTGGGTCGAAAAGGATCTTGCTGTGATTTATGTCATAGAGTGTTCTGCCTATGTTTTCCTCTAAGAGTTTGATAGTGTCTGGCCTTACATTTAGGTTTTTAATCCATTTTGAGTTTATTTTTGTGTATGGTGTTAGGGAGTGTTCTAATTTCATTCTTTTACATGTAGCTGTCCAGTTTTCCCAGCACCACTTATTGCAGAGGCTGTCTTTTCTCCAGTGTATATTCTTGCCTCCTTTAGCAAAGATAAGGTGACCATATGTGCATGGGCTTATCTCTGGGCTTTCTAATCTGTTCCATGGATCTATATTTCTGTTTCTGTGCCAGTATCATACTGTCTTTATTACTGTAGCTTTGTAGTATAGTCTGAAGTCCAGGAGCCTGATTCTTACAGCTCCATTTTTCGATCTCAAGATTGCTTTGGCTATTCGGGGTCTTTTGTGTTTCCATACAAATTGTGAAATTTTTTGCTCTAGCTCTGTGAAAAATGCCATTGGTAGTTTGACAGGGATTGTATTGAATCTGTAGATTGCTTTGGGTAGTATAGTCATTTTCACAATGTTGATTCTTCCCATCCAAGAACATGGTATATCTCTCCATCTGTTGGTATCATCTTTAATTTCTTTCATCAGTGTCTTATAGTTTTCTGCATACAGGTCTTTTGTCTCCTTAGGTAGGTTTAACCCTAGGTATTTTATTCTTTTTGTTGCAGTGGTAAATGGGAGTGTTTCCTTAATTTCTCTTTCAGATTTTTTCATTATTAGTGTACAGGAATGCAAGAGATTTCTGTGCATTAATTTTGTATCCTGCAACTTTACCAAATTCATTGATCAGCTCTAGTAGTTTCCTGGTAGCATCTTTAGGATTCTCTATGTATAGTATCATGTCATCTGCAAACAGTGACACTTTCATTTCTTCTTTCCAATTTGGATTCCTTTTAGTTCTTTTTCTTCTCTGATTGCTGTGGCTAAAACTTCCAAAACTACGTTGAATAATAGTGATGAGAGTGGGCAACCTTGTCTTGTTCCTGATTTTAGTGGAAATGGTTTCATATTTTCACCATTGAGAATGATGTTGGCTGTGGGTTTGTCATATATGGCCTTTATTATGTTGAGGTAGGTTCCCTCTATGCCCACTTTCTGGAGAGTTTTTATCATAAATGGGTGTTGAATTTTGTCAGAATCTTCTTCTGCATCTATTGAGACGATCATATGGTTTTTCTCCTTCAATTTGTTAATATGGTATATCGCATTGATTGATTTCCAGATATTGAAAAACCCTTGCATTCCTGGGATAAACCCCACTTGATCATGGTGTATGATCCTTTTAATGTGTTGTTGGATTCTGTTTGCTAGTATTTTGTTGAGGATGTTTGCATCTATGTTTATCAGTGATATTGGCCTGTAGTTTTCTTTTTTTGTGACATCTTTGTCTGGTTTTGGTATCAGCGTGATGGTGGCCTCATAGAATAAGCTTGGGAGTGTTCCTCCCTCTGCTATAATTTGTAAGAGTTTGAGAAGGATAGGTGTTAGCTCTTCTCTAAATGTTTTATAGATTTCGTCTGTGAAGCCATCTGGTCGTGGGCTTTTGTTTGTTGGAAGATTTTTAATCACAGTTTCAATTTCAGTGCTTGTGATTGGTCTGTTTACATTTTCTGTTTCTTCCTGTTTCAGACTTGGAAGGTTGTACCTTTCTAAGAATTTGTCCATTTCTTCCAGGTTGTCCATTTTATTGGCATAGAGTTGCTTGTAGTAATCTCTCATGACCCTTTGTATTTCTGCAGTGTCAGTTGTTACCTCTCCTTTTTCATTTCTAATTCTATTGATTTGAGTCTTCTCCCTCTTTTTCTTGATGAGTCTGGCTAATGGTTTATCATTTTGCTTATCTTCTGAAAGAACCAGCTTTGAGTTTTATTGATCTTTGTTATTGTTTCCTTCATTTCTTTTTCATTTATATCTGATCTGATCTTTATGACGTCTTTCCTTCTGCTAACTTTGGGGTTTTTATTGTTCTTCTTTCGCTAATTGCTTTAGGTGTAAGGTTAGGTTGTTTATTTGAGATGTCTCTTTTTTCTTGAGGTATGATTGCATTGCTATAAACTTTCCTCTTAGAACTGCTTTTGCTGCATCCCATAGGTTTTGGGTTGCCGTGTTTTCATTGTCATTTGTTTCTAGGTATATTTTGATTTCCTCTCTGATTTCTTCAGTGATCTCTTGGTTATTTAGTAGTGTATTATTTAGCCTCCATGTGTTTGTATTTTTTACAGATTTTTTCCTGTAACTGATATCTAGTCTCATAGCATTGTGGTTGGAAAAGATACTTGATATGATTTCAATTTTCTTAAATTTACCAAGGCTTGATTTGTGACCTAAGATATGATCTATCCTGGAGAATGTTCCATGAACACTGGAGAAGAAAGTGTATTCTGTTGTTTGTGGATGGAATGTCCTATAAATGTCAATTAAGTCCATCCTGTTTAATGTATCATTTAAAGCTTGTGTTTCCTTATTTATTTTCATTTTGGATGATCTGTCCATTGGTGAAAGTGGGGTGTTAAAGTCCCCTACTATGATTGTGTTACTGTCGACTTCCTCTTTTATGGTTGTTAGCATTTGCCTTATGTATTGAGGTGCTCCTATGTTGGGTGCATGAATACTTACAATTGTTATATCTTCTTCTTGGATTGATCCCTTGATCATTATGTAATGTCTTTCTTTGTCTCTTGTAATTGTCTTTATTTTAAAGTCTATTTTGTCTGATATGAGAATTGCTACTCCAGCTTTCTTTTGATTTCCATTTGCATGGAATATCTTATTCCATCCCCTCACTTTCAGTCTGTAGGTGTCCCTAGGTCTGCAGTGGGTCTCTTGTAGACAGCATATATACGGGTCTTGTTTTTGTAACCATTCAGCCCGTCTATGTCTTTTGGTTGGAGCATTTAATCCATTTACATTTAAGGTAGTTATCGATATGTATGTTCCTATTCCCATTTTCTTAATTGTTTTGGGTTTGTTATTTTAGGTCTTTTCCTTCTCTTGTGTTTCTTGCCTAGAGAAGTTCCTTTAGCACTTGTTGTAAAGCTGGTTTGGTGGTGCTGAATTCTCTTAGCTTTTGTTTGTCTGTGAAGGTTTTATTTCTCCATCAAATCTGAATGAGATCCTTGCTGGGTAGAGTAATCCTGGTTGTAGTTTTTTGTACCCTTTTTTTTTTTTTTTTTTTTTGTGGTACGCTGGCCTCTCACTGTTGTGGCCTCTCCCATTGTGGAGCACAGGCTCCGGATGCACAGGCTCAGCAGCCATGGTTCACGGGCCCAGCCGCTCCGTGGCATGTGGGATCCTCCTGGACCAGGGCAAGAACCCATGTCCCCTGCATCGGCAGGCAGACTCTCAACCACTGTGCCACCAGGGAAGCCCCTTGGTTGTAGTTTTTTCCCTTTCATCACTTTAAATATGTCCTGCCACTACCTTCTGGTTTGCAGAGTTTCTGCTGAAAGATCAGCTGTTATCTTTATGGGGATTGCCTTGTATGTTATTTGTTTCTTTTCCTTTGCTGCTTTTAATATTTTTTCTTTGTATTTAATTTTTGATAGTTTAATTAATATGTTCTTGGCACATTTCTCCTTGGATTTATTGTGTATGAGAGTCTCTCCACTTCCTGGACTTGGGTGGCTACTTCCTTTCCCAAATTAGGGAAATTTTCAAATATAATCTCTTCAAATATTTTCTCAGTCCCTTTTTTTTTTCTCTTCTTTCTTCTGGGACCCCTATAATTCAAATGTTGGTGTGTTTAATGTTGTCCCAGAAGTCTCTGAGACTGTCCTCAATTCTTTTCATTCTTTTTACTTTATTCTGCTCTGCGGTAGTTATTGTCACTATTTTATCTTCCAGGTCACTTATCCGTTTTTCTGCCTCAGTTATTCTGCTATTGATTCCTTCTAGAGAATTTTTAATTTCATTTATTGTGTTGTTCATCTTTGTTTGTTTGCTCTTTAGTTCTTCTAGGTCCTTGTTAAACGTTTCTTGTATTTTCTCCATTCTATTTCCAAGATTTGGGATCATCTTTACTATCATTATTCTGAATTCTTTTTCAGGTAGACTGCCTATTTCCTCTTCATTTGTTTGGTCTGGTGGGTTTTTACCTTGCTCCTTCATCTGCTGTGTATTTCTCTGTCTTCTCATTTTAGTTAACTTACTGTGTTTGGGGTCTCCTTTTCGCAGGCTGTAAGTTCATAGTTCCCATTGTTTTTGGTGAATGCCCCCAGTGGGTAAGGTTGGTTCAGTGGGTTGTGTAGGCTTCCTGGTGGAGGGGACTGGTGCCTGTGTTCTGGTGGATGGGGCTGGATCTTGTCTTTCTGGTGACATACCTTATACTTATCTGTAGAATGAATGAACTGAATATTTGGTGAATTTTATATCTTATTAATTGCTCTATTTTTAGGGTGTGGACCCTAGCCACTAATTATTATTATTACTATTGCTTTAATACTGCTACTACTGCTTTTAACAGCAAGGAAGCTGGAGAAAGTGGGTGTTGGACTAAGAGTTGGGAGATCCAAGCTTGGCCACCTTTCTTATCAGTGTCCCTGGAGTGTCTGCCTCAAAGTTTTTAGGGTTCAGTTACATGACCCTGGCATACATAACTTTTTCCTGGGAAGAGAGGCCTCCAGATGAAGAGCAGAACAGCTCTGGCAAGAATGTCAGCAGAAAGGGCATATTCAAAGACACAGCCTGGTTTTATCCATACATGGAATAGGTAGTTCTCAACACAAAGTGCTTAAGGGCCACTGGATAGATCCACTTTTCCCTCTGAAATATTTCCCTCACTGCTATGTGAAATAGGACCACTCAGGGAAGAGCACAACAAGCTCTATAAGTGTAAGGAGGCAGCATGGAGCCATGCAAAGGAGTCCTGTCCTTGGAGTCAAGACTTGGATTGGAAGGTTGGTTCTTCCATAGAATTAGCCTCTCAAGCCTAGGGCTTAACCAAGTTATAATTAACGCAACAAGATCAATGGATACACTCCCCATGAAGCAAACTAGGAGCTTCGGCTGGACATATTTGGGGAGCATGGCCTCTCCAGTTTGCCACAGGACCCGCAGCAAGGTTGGTGGCTGTGGTAATCTATCTGTTCAAGGTGAGGCTGTGGGGAGCCCTGAGTAGGGCTTAGCAAGCCTCTCATAGCCGAGCCCATATGAAGCTAATACCCAGCACCATGCCTTATGCTGTTCCCCCAAATGGCCTCTTACAGATCACATCACTCAAATCTAACATCTTGGTCATGTGTCCAATCTCTTAGCAGCTCCCAGCACCATCTTGTTATGCTGCTACCAGGTCATAGAATAACCACAATGCATCCCACATGCAGGGTCACCTGATGAGCATGGAGCAACAGACTGTCTGTAGTGGGGGACATGCAGTCTGTTATATACATACCCAGATGCATAAGCCAGAGCCCCCCATGGCCACTTACCGGGTGTGTAGTCTCAGGTGTGTGAAATCGTGGCAGCAATACCTACATCCAGGGACCACGGTTAGAATGGATGAAATCAGGCACACCTAGCATGATGCCCAGTGAGTAGGTGCCCAGTGAAGGTGAGTGGTTACTAGTTTCAGTCTGTTCCTTTGGGCCGGGCACTACCTTACCCCATGCTATTCTTGAGAAAAATGTAGTGAGTTACATCTTTGTTTAAACATGCTCAGAGGCCTCCTTCCTCGTTGGCTAGAGGGGCACGAATCACTGGAGTGAGTGGGAGGGGGCAAGATCAGGTCGGGGGTGGGGCCCTTGGAGACAAATTGCCAACCTTTCATTTTGCTCATGACCATCTTGCCCTGCTGAGCTGGGAGGGAACACACTTGTGAACAGCTTGGGGGAGTGGGGTGGAGATTCCAGTGGTGGGAAAAGAGGGCTTGAGGGAATTATACCCACAAAACCCAACCCACCACAGCAGTTGATTATTTTTCCCATTTTGAAAAACTATTTTGGGGAACTTTTTGCCTCTAAATACTCCAGGCATACTATTTTGCTGCTGGTTTTTTAATCACAAGGATGCTCTAATATTAAAGTCAATTTTAATAGATTAAAAAAATCCATTTGTATTCACATCACCCTAAACCTCAGCTGTTTTGACATTTCTGAGTCCTTGCACAGTCCTTGCCCATAAAATCGGGTAATGCCGCCAGCAAAAAATAACTTATGCATAATGCATTTTAGTCTCTAAACGAAATCAGATGATTTTAGATTTAGGAAAGCTTGTATCGGTGAATGTGTTTATATTTCACTTTCTCCTGCATTTCTACCTACCTCTCTGCATCCCCTCCCCCAAATTTGAAATAAAAACATTCTCTTATACAAGCCAACATTTTCCCATGGCTTGTTTGTTTCTAGAAATTTTGCACCTTTCAGATCTTTCTACTGTTCCCCCCTACCTCCTCCCATTCCAGGAATTTTTGTCCCCAGTGGCTAACGGTGGCCAAGGTTGGAAGCTGGCTGAGAAGCAAGACCTCAGTGTAAATTTTGGCTTCATTACTTATTATTCACCATGTGTCCTTCAGCTTGGTTTCCTCATCTGTAAAATGATGACACTAATATTTATCTGAGAGGATTATTCTGAGGAGTAAATGAGAGAAAGTATTTTACATGATGCATTTATTTGGACCATTGGTTAAGTGGTAATTGTATTAATTTCCTAGGGATGCCGTAACAAATTACCATAAACTGAACAGCTTAAAGCAGCAGAAATTTATTCTCTCACAGTTAAGGAGCCCAGAAGTCTGAAATCAAGGTGTCAACAGGATTGGTTCCTTCCAGAGACTCTGAGGGAGAAGCTGCTCCAGGCCTACCTCCTGGTTTCTGGGGGTTGCTTGCCATGCCTTGGCTTGTAGCTACATCACTTCAGTTTGTTCCTCTTTCCTAACATGGGCTTCTTCCTTGTGTGTGTGTCTCTGTGTCCTATCCTGTTCTCATAAGGACACCACTCACTACATTTGGGGCCCACTCTAATCCAGCACGACCTCCTCTTAACTAATTACATTTACAAAGACTCTATTTGCAGATAAGCTACATTCTGAGGTTCTGGGTGGCCATGAATTGGGGGGGGCACTATTCAACCCCTACAGGAACCATCATTATGGAAGCATAAAGAATATGACCCACTGCTCTCCTCTGTGCTGGCAAAATCCTGCAGAGTGTCAAGGAGACCTTAGAGTGTCCTAAGGCTTTCCTGGAAGAAACACATTTTCTCTGACATCATAACATTCCCTGTTTGTAATGCAGCCCAAGGTAATTCACGGGCCTGCCCTGAGTCTCTCACTACCTTCTCTGTGAAATGGGAGTCACTCTATCGAGCATGATGTACTGATTGACCCTCTCCATGATGCCCACAGCATCCAGTAATAATAAATCATTGTCCGTGAGATTCCTTAGGGATGTGGGGAGAGCTGGCATGATTTTGGAGTTCTCATGCACACTCCATTCTCAATGGCCTCTGAATCAAACACTGACATGGAGAAGGAAAATAAATTCTTAGAGACTCCCTGGCCCTTGTAAGACAGAGGATGCCATGGCCAGACTGGGTCCTCCAAGGGGTGTCTGTCTTCTAAGGCATCACATTTCCCTCTCCCTGGCTCTTCACAAAGGCTGGGAGAAACCAGAAAGGAAGCAGAGAGACAAAAGAAAGACAGCAGCGTTATTTCCAGAATGACAGAAGCAGATTTCATGGTTGTTTGCTGGTGGTTGTTTTCTTGGCTTTGAGATGATCTCGCATTCCTGTTTCCAGCTCTTGGCAAGAGTCTTCATTCTTGGGGAGTGACTGGGTTCCAGTGTTGCCCTGAGCTACGAGTTGAAGCCACAGACCAAGCTGCTAAGTCCTTGTTTCCAGCACAAGGCTTTGTGCTCATGTCATTTTGCATCCTTTTTAAATCCGCAGTGGGACATGCACTACACCTAATCCACTTACCTGCTACAAGCAACGTGGCAGAGAATTCTCCACCTGAGACTTCAGTGCACAAGTTTTCTGTGACATTATCAGCATCATTGTCACCTGTGATCCCAGGGTTTCCCCTAATCAACTCAAGTCCCCTCACTGAGGCCTTCAGGGTGAACTGGCTGTCAGACACTGACTTTGAGGTAAGCACCACCTTACTCCCAATAGGAGCTGCTCACAAAGAGGGGTCCTGAAGATGGGGTGGATGGGATTCTCGATCAGTGATCATTTCCTCCTCTTTCCCTGGTTTAATCTCCCCTCTTGTAAGATCCGGGCATTCTGTTTGGGGCATTCTACAGCCCTCTGTGCTAGATGCCCCTATAGCTTTGGACTTTTTCTCCATTTAATTCAGTCCAAATGAACAATGTGTTCAATTTGCTACAAATAAAAGGTTTGTTTCTTATTGCCAACCACCCTCACACGATAACAGGTGTTAGAGGTGCTGACAGTAACTGAATTCTTTGGGTGGCACGGTTTGTGTGATGATCTCCTTAAAAACGAGGCCCTGATGAATTTGTACCTGGTGATTCTTCTTTTCTATGATTCTGTAATTTTTCAGAAGGAAATTTATGAGGAGACATTTCATATGGAAGAATGCACCCTTAACAAAAATATAAGTCTGGATGTCCAGCCATACTATGTGAATGTTTCCTCTTGGGCAATTCAGACCCCAATCATTCACATTCAAGAGCCACGCCACTGCTGCTGTTTTCTCGTTTGTCATTTGGGTCTTTTCCAAAGTTTTCACTTCTCCTTAGGCAGGACAAACCTGCTGATTGCATGTCTACTGGTAACCTCAAAGGCCTTCTAAGGATGTCTTTAGGGTCTAGGTGTCTGGACCCGCTTGTACTGCATTATCCCTCAGGCCTACCTCATTCCTCAATGGGCGTAGGGACCTCCCACAGTCATCATCAGCTTTGCCCCTGCTCCCACCTGCCATTGCTCTGGGTTTCTGGTGGGACCCAGTGGACCTGCTTGGTCTAGGCTCGGTTGCCTCTCTGAGATACATAAGGTGTTCTTAAACCCAGCTGATGATTAGAGCCACTAGGGGAGCTTTCAGAAAGTGTGCATATCTGGGCCTCAGAGCAGACCTGTGGAGCCCAGGACTTGAAGGCAAGAACCCAGCATCTGGTATTCTCTGCACCCCAGGGGTAGGCCCTCTGGTATGCAAGGAGCACACATTCAGGAAGACTTCAACTCACCATCCAGGGTACATTCCCAGGGCCCACATACTGTTTCTGTGACTTCCCTGCCTATCTACCTGCTCCCTTGACTTCCGGTTCCTCTTTAACAGCTGTTGCTTATCTGTGCCTCTAAGCCTTGCCAGTTGCTTACACTTACAGAGCACGTAGTATACACCGGACACTGCGGAAAGTGCTTGACATGTGTTTACTCTTGTAATATTCACAACAAGCCAATGATGTTATTTGTATGATTATCTCCTTTGTACAGGTGGGGGAAATGATGCAAAATTTAACAGAGAGGTGAGACAACGTGCCCTGGGTTGTACAGCTACTGCTGTGCTGAAACTGGAAGGCAGGTAGTCTGGTTTTAGAGCTCTCATTATTTTTTTAAACAGCTCTATTGAGACATAATACACATAGCATATAATTCACGCGTCTAAAGTACACAAGTCAGTGGTTTTTACTCTATTCACATACCATCACCACGATCTAATTGTAGAATGTTTTCATCACCCCAAAACAAAACCCCAAGTCCATTAGCAGTCGCTCCCCTGTCTCCTATCCTCCCAGGCCCTGGGAACCACTGAACTACTTTCTGTCTTAATGGATTTACCTATTCTGAACCCCTTCATATGAATGGAATCATATTGTATTTGGTTTTTAATGACCGGCTTCTTTTCACTTAAGCATAAAATTTCAAAGGTCACACATGTTGTAGCACGGATCAGTACTTCAGTCCTTTTAATGGCTGAATAATATTCCACTGAATGGATATACTACATTTTGTCTATTTGTTCATCAGTTGACAGATATTTGGGTTATTTCCACTTGAGAGCCCTCATTCCCAGCCTCTCATAGTCTATAGCCTTTAATGATGAGGATGACCAAGCTATTTCAGATTTTCAGATGTTCTAAAGCACGTTCAGTGGCTTCCCTTGTGGTCCAGTGGTTAAGAAGCCACCTTCCAATGCAGGGGACTTGGGTTTGATCCCTGGTCGGGGAACTAATATCCCACATGTCACAGGGCAACTAAGCCCACACGTCACAACTACTGAGCCTGTGCGCTCTAGAGCCTGTGCCACAACTAGAGAGCCCACGTGCTGCAGCTACTGAGCCTGCATGCTCTGGAGCCCACACACCACAACTAGAGAGAAGACCATGCGCTGCAATGAAGAGCCCGTGTGCTACAGTGAAAGATCTCGCATGCCACAACTAAAACCTGACACAGCCAAATACATACATACATACATACATACATAAACATTAATTTAAAAAATGAGGGCTGTTTAAAAAAAAAAAAGCACGTCCACATCCTGGTCTCTTAATTGTTACTACTAAAACTGATATTATCACTATTAAAATTGCAAATCCCTATTCTAGAAATAACATCACAAAGAGACAGCAAGGTTAACTGCTGATTTGTCTGAGATCACAGAGCCAGAAAGGATGAAATAAGAACTTGACTCAGGTCTTCCCATTCCCAGTGTCAGGCTCTGTCCCCTACACTGCCCTGCACATCTACTCCTGCTTGCATGAGCCCCCAAATCCTCCGCTATCATACCTGCCCTTCCCACATTCCATGTGTGATTCAAGCAGGGCTGTCAGTCAAGGAGGAGTTCCATCCTGTTCCTGACCTCTAGAAATGGAGGATTTCTGAGCCTCTCCACTGATCTAGGTCACGTGTTCAGTGTACAGTCCCAGTCCTGGTGCCCTCCTGGCACCACAGCCAACAGCTGCCCAGGACCCCATGTCGGTACTAGGATGGGCCACAGGTTCACACATCCTGAAGCTGTTCTCAAGAATTTGTTGCTGCTCTCCAGAAACTACCCAGTATTATCAACCATCCCCTGCAAGAAGTCGCTATTCTCCAACCCAAACTGCTCACAAGGGCTGTTCCCACAGAACACAGCAATGCCATCTCTGTGGCAGAACCTGGCTCCTCCTTGACCCTCTCTGCAGGGTGACCTAGCCATAAGGTTCTGGGGTCTCTGGCCCAGACGTCTAGTCACTGTTGGCCTTGGGACTCAGTCATGCAGGGCTTTCTGAGGGTGACGTCCAATCATGCCAGAGGCAGGCTGCCCTACTTTTAGACAGAGCTGCTGAGACTTCAGGGGTGGGGGGTTAGGTGGATTAATAACGCTGAAGGTGATGATGATGACGACAAGTCACATCTATGGCGCATTTACCATATGCCAGGAATTCCCCTAAACATTTTGTGAACGCGTTCATTTAATCCTCATAACAATGCTATGAAGTGGTACGCTATTATTACTTACATGTTAAAGGTGGGGAAACTGAGGCATAGAGATGTTGAGCAACTCGCCCAAGTTCACACAGCTAACTGGTGGCAGACTTGAGATTTGAGGTCAGGCAGGCTGGCCCCAAGAACACTTGCTCATCGCCCCCAAGCCGCGCTGCCTCACTGTTGCCTCCCAAGAGGGATATCCAAGCCTCATCCAGCAGCGCATGTGGCTCACCTCTGGAGCAGCACCAAGAAGGAGAGCTCCGAGGAGTCAGGGAGGCGGGACTAACGGACATCCACGAGAGCTGTAAGGGCAGGCGCTCTCTGAGGCTGCATGGCGGCCGCGCTTGCCCCCCTGCCATTGGCCCATCTCTGAGCTTAACACCGCTCTGTCCTCATCTGCTGTCGTGAGCTCTGTGGACCTTGTAAATTTGGTCAGCCTTGTCCAGAACAACCTCAAACTTAACACACCTAAAACTAAACTTATCGTCTTTTAGCAAAACTCTGCAGCCAGATTGCCCACCATCAGAGAGACTCCACCACTCCCAGCTGTGATCTTCGGAGTTCCTTCTCCTCCCTGCTCTGGTCTCCTGATGTGTGAAAGGGGGAAGTTTTTCCAACCTATGGTTATTGCGATGATTAAATAAAATACTCCACAAAATGTCTTGGCCAGAGCCTTGCACATGAACGTTTAATTAATGCTGGTAAAGACAACAGCAAAAGCAACTTTTCCATGTGTTGGCAGCAACCTAATTCCTTTGGTTCCAAGATATAACATTTTAGACCTTTTTTTTTTGATGGTACGCAGGCCTCTCACTGTTGTGGCTTCTCCCCTTGCGGAGCACAGGCTCCCAATGCGCAGGCTCAGCGGCCATGGCTCACGGGCCCAGCCGCTCTGTGGCATGTGGGATCTTCCTGGACTGGGGCACTAATCCATATCCCCTGCACCGGCAGGCGGCCTCTCAACCACTGTGCCACCAGGGAAGCCCTAGACCTTTTTTTGACTGTTCTATTTTCTTCCTCTAGGGTGTTAGAGCCAGGCCCCAAGGAGAAAGGCTGTCAATAGGTAACATTGGGGTGAAGGATCTGCAAGCATGGAGTTCAGGAGAGGACTCCAGGCTTAGGTAGCTGGAAGCTAGGGTGTAAATCAGGAAGCACAGAGGACTGTTGTGACGGGGGCAGCTCTGGTGGATACACATTCACTGAACAGTTTTTGACATCTAATGATAATAAAACTCAGCACTTGCTGGGTGCTCGCTCAGCACCAGACAGGGATCAAAGTATTCCATGGATTAGCTCATGGAGTCCTCCCAGCAACTGCAGAAAGCAGATGCCATTAGTATCCCCACTTTACAGATGGTAAAATTGAGGCACGGAAAGGTTACGTAATGGGAAGGCTGAGCTTTGAAGCCAGTCAGTCTGGCTCCAGAGTCTACACTCTTGACTCCTATGTTATGCTGCCTCTCACCTCCCATGTGCCAAGCAGAGAGACAGGTCATCTCCACTTGTGTGGAGCCCAGGCTGACCCTGTTCATTGGTGGTGACAAGATTACTGTGTTTTCCCCTCTCAACCCTCCTCCATACGTGCCCCCTCCACTGCATGTGCTCATTCACATCTGTGGCCATCCTCTCCTCTCATAATCAATCCAGATCGTACAAAGTCAAACACAATGCCCACCACCTCCTCCATGAAGTCCTCCTTGACTAAACACATCTCACAACGAACTTTTTTCCCCATGATTTTCCATAGTACCGTGGTCTAGCTCTTTGTTATAATACCTTGTATTATACTTCAGTTGTTTAACTAGGGCGAGAATTATTTACCTAATGATAGTCGTGTGGAAACAAAATCAGGGAAAGGTCAGGTAACTTTCCCAAGGTCACAAAGAAGTCCAGTGGTGGAAACTGGATAGGAGCTAAGTGCTTTTCTCAGTAGAGGATACTGAATGCCTCCCTGCCTGGCCCCAGTTGTATTAATAACCAAAAGGTTCTTCTATGAGCATAAATTAAGATATTTATGAAATTTAGTCCTTGATATCTCAAAGGGCTCTGGGCCTTCTGGGAGCTCCACAGGCTAAGTTGGTGGCAGGGATGTGCATATAGATGTGCGAGGTCACAGACTGGCCTCCAGTTAACCTCAGCAGGGCCCTTCTACCATGGACCACAGGGGTTCCTGCTGGCAACAGTCTAGATTCTGGTGATATGTCTCTGGCCCTGGTGCTTGGTGCCCCTTCCACATCTCCACTCCAAAACACTTGTCTTGCACAGGACACATTTCTGACAGTGGAAGAATGTGTGGAAATGTACCAAAAACCCAAAGAGCCTGTTGGTGTAAGTAAATATCATTTCTTATTTCTGCAGATGTATCCTTCTCTTGTTTATTCTTAGATGTGGCCTTGGGAAACTTAGAGGGGAATGATGAGTCAAGACGTAACTTAACAGCAATCCCAGGGAAGTGCAGCATCTTAAAGACAAGAAAATCAAACTGTATTCAGGGTAGCTAAGGGACTTGCCTAGGAGCCTACCCCAAGTAGTGATAGGTTTTAAATTTTTCGGGCTTTCCATCTCCAGTAGATGGAACTAGGATGTCTCCTGAATATTTGTCTTTCCTAGGAAGAGCAGTAGCCCACAGAGGAGTCCATTTAGTGAAGTGTCACGGGGTTTATGTCGGAAAGACACAGGCAAAACAACCAGTTCCCCTGACAGTGAGTGAAAGATGGTTTCCAGGGTGCTGGTTGCCTCCTTCCTAGTAATATCCCTTTGCAAAATGTGTGCATACAAAACAGATCTTCTTTCACATGGTTACTAAGAATTGTGCATTTGCTTTTAGGTTGTCACCACCGGGAAGGAACAACTAGATTTTGAAACAGGACCACACATATTTGATTTGCAGATTTGTGTGAAGGATGACATGGGTGTCACTGACCTGCAGGTCCTGACGGTCCAGGTAACAGATGTGAATGAGCCGCCTGAGTTTCAAGGCAACTTGGCAACAGGTAAGACACACCGGGGTGTGCGATGCAGCCCAGACGGTGGCATCAGGCAGGACGCTGGGTGACAGAGTGAAATAGAAAAGTAAATAAACAAGCAGCTGTTTCCCTGGAAAAGGCAACTGCTTAATGAGTGGGGAATAAGTGAAACGTCCGCCAGCCCAGGACTCCCAATAGTAACACCCAATAATTTACAAAGCCCTTTCCATCCATGGCTTCTCTTGGGCCTCTCCTGGGGAGGAACCTGGGGCTCAAGGACCTTAAGTGGATCATGCTGGAGGAAACTGGGCTGAGCCCGTTTACAGGCTTAGCACTGGATACCGGCCATTGACTGACTGGTTCATTCCCCGCATGGATGCTGACCCCTCGAGGGGACTGTGTATTTGGGGTCTGCTACAGGGTAGGGACAATACAGGGGACCGGAGCATAGGGTAACATCCTGCGTGATCTCTCCCTGGCTCATGGCTTTGAAGGCCATCCATACACTGACAACTCCCAAGTCCACTGTTATTTTTGTTTGTTTCCTATTTTTTGGACTCAATCATCTTTATTAACCTATCAATGTCACATTTTATATCAGTACATACTACCTTGTTATTTTTTCAAAGAAATCTACTTTAGTACATCATATTAATAGTAAAAAGTCAAATAAGATGGCTAAACATCAACCTAGCGTATTAATGTCCTCTGGACAAGGCAAGCTAGAAACGCATTCACTTTACACACATGTAAGGGTAGTGTTCCAAATTAACTAAGAAGCTGCTACACCAGCTTCACCCTTGAACTCCTGACTCAGATAAAAACTGTCCTACCCAACATCTCCATTTGGATGTCTAATGGACATCCATGATATTGTGATTTATAATAAGAAACATATCTTTTGTCTTTGTTCCCTCCTGGCACAGATCCTAAAATCGTTGGAATGTCCTAAGTGATGAGTGATAAAGGTGTTTTTTCTTACATTAATGAGGTGACTTTTGGACCCCACCTAAGGATGGGTGTTGCCCACTAGAGAAACCAACCATACGATTAGAAGGTTGGACAGTGGAGAGGGGGGAGGGGCTGGAGATTGAGTTAAATTGGGTTCAGTCACTAATGTCCAATGATTTAATCAGTCGTGCCTACGCAATGAAGCTTCCATAAAAGCCCAAAAGAACAGGGCTCAGAGAGCTTCCGGGTTAGTGAACACGTGGAACCTGGGGAGAGTGGGTGCCTGGGGAGGGCATGGGAACTCTCTACCCCTTTCCCATACTGTGCCCTACGCATCTCTTCCATCTGGCTGATCCTGACTTATACCCTTTTATAATAACCCAATAATCTAGTAAGTAAAATGTTTCCCTGTGTTCACTAGACAGCAAACCCCTCTAGCAAATTATTGGAACCCGAGGAGGGGGTTGTGGGAACCTCCCATCTAGAGTCGGTTGGTCAGAAGTACAGGTGACCACCTGGACGTGTGATTGGCATCTGAAGGGGCAGGGGCTGTCTTGTATGATGGAGCCCTGCAGCTGTGGAATCTGACGCTATCTCTGGGTAGACAGTGTCAGAATTGAGTTGAGTTGTGGGACACGCAGCTGGTGTTGGAGAATTGCTTGGTCGTGTGGGAACCCCCCTAGACACACACTGGAACTGGTATTAGAATCTGACATCTCAGACTTAATGTGCCCCCAAACCACTCCTGACTCCCGTCTCCCTCCCCACCATCCCAGCCCAAATCTGCCTCTCTCATCTTTCCCATTTTAGTTACTGGCAACTCCATCTTTCCAGTTTCATGGGCCAAAACCTCGCAGTTACCCTTGATTCCCCTCTGTCTTTCACACCCAACATCAAACCCATTAGGAAATCCTGCCAGCTTCTAAGTTTATGCAGAATCCAACCTCTGCCCAGCAACCCCAGCATGGCTCGCCGGGATCACGGCAGTGGCCACCTAATCGGTCTCCTGCTCTGCCCTTGCCCCCTCTAGTTGATTCTTCTTACGACAGCCAGAGGGATATTCTTAAACATTGGTTAAATCAAGGCACTCCTCTGCTTAAAACCCTGCAAGAACTTCCCATCTCCCTCACAAGGAGAACCAGAGTCTCCCTAAGGTCCTATCAGATCCGATGAGCCCCTTCCAAACCCCATCTCCTCTCCAACACATCTCCCCTTCACTCCTCTGCTGCCGCAGTCCCGGCCTTCTCACCCGTCTGTGAATATCCCAGGCACGCCCTACCCCGGTATCTTTGCATCCACCGTTTCCTCTGCCCCTTCCCCTGAATCTCTGTCTCCTCCTTTAAGAATCTTGACTCCAATGTCAGTGAACCTTCCAGAAGCACTCTATTTAACATGGTAACCCAACTCACCACATGCCTTATCCCTGATTCGTCTCCGTAACATTGCTCAGTAACATTCATGTATTTCATTCATTTATTTTATTTTCTATATCTCCCCACTAAAATGCAGGCTTCATGACAGCAGGGTTTTGTGTTTTGTGAATGGCTGTACTCCCAACATGTAGATCCGCATTTGGTACATAGTGAGAACTCAGTCAATATTTTTTTGAATGAAAGCCTGAGCAGTGATCAAAGCAAATGTACGCTGGAGCTTGGATGTAAGATGGCCTGGGTTTGAATTGTGATTCTATTACTTAGAAGCTGAGACAACCTCACAAATTCTCTGAGCCTGTGTCCTTGTTTGTAAAGTGGAGATAACTACAATACCTACTTTACAGGGCTGTTGTGAAGACGAAAGGAGGAAACATAAGTCCTCAGCATAGTGTCTCCAAAAGAGTGAGTTAATGTTAACGTTCTCAGTCATCTCTCAGAAAGCTTCTCAGAAAGAGATGCCAGGACAGAGCATGGCGGTCCCTCGGGCAAGGCTGGTGGTGCTAGTGACCCTGTCTGCTCCCTCTTCACCCTGCCGGCTGAGAACTCTGAAGTAGACGGAATCTATGTGTGGTCCCTTTCCTGAACCTTGGTAGCCCTCCCTCTCCTTTTTTCCATATTCTCTCTGTTCCACTATAAGGCCTCTCATTTCAGGAACTCATTTCTGCTGAGATGCTAAGTGCACTTGAGGGGTGACCTAGGCTCGGTTTAGGAGGAATTTGCACGTGAAAGTGGATCTGGAACTCACACTGGAGGTTCCCACTGGGTTACTTTCCACCTCTCTGTCCTTATCACTCCCCTCCCCCGCAAACAATAGTACCCTAGTTACCTCTCAACCCGGGAGATACATAAAGACTTGACACCAGCTTGGTCAATCCTAGCTCTTTCTTAATTCCCATAAATGGATCCACCCATGCAAGCTGGTCAGTGGTCTTACTCATGGCCTTAATCACTGCTTTCTTCTTTCCCCCAGTGCTTGGCTCGATATGGCTGTCCTGGTTTGGGAATTCCTCGTTTGTTTTATTTAATAAAATGTTTCTTTTTTCCCCTTTGCATGCTGGTATAGGTCTAGACCTCTACATAGTGGAAGGAGCAAAGCCTGGATTCATTTACCAGGTGGAGGCCTTCGATCCAGAAGACACAAGGCAAAACACACCCCTCGGTGTAAGTCTCCTTGCTAAACTGCAGAGGGGCTTTTCTGTGTGGTCTTTGACACAGGAGCCTGGAGTCTCAGCGGGGTGGGCTGGGTGGGGGCAGTGGGAGGAATCTGCTGTCCACTGCCAGGCACAGAGCCCCGGGGAGGCTGGAATGGGTGAGGGGCTTCTGGGGACAGACACCCCACATTAGATCCATGGCTCTGTGTGATCCTGGACAAGTTCTTAATCTCTCTGAGCTTCAATTTCTCCATCTATAAAATGGAAGAATAATAGTATAGCACCTACCATAGTAGGGGGATGGTTAGTATTAGATAACACACATAAAGCCACTTAGTCCAGTGCTGGTGTATCAAAATTGTTCAATATTTTTTAAATTCTAAGGTGATAAAAAACCAGCTATATTATTCTAAAAATAAGCATAAAATGTATACCTCAAAGGCAGGCATTAACACTTCCTTTTCAAGAGATGAAGACAAGCTGCTTGGAGCCTAGTTTTAAAAGAAAATTAGAAGACAGTCCCAGGAGTTCCGAAGAAAAGGAGGATTTCCACAGAGAAAAGCAGGAGACTGAGTCCTGCAGCATTGCCTCGTGGTTCAGTCTGAGACTGCTGATCCCCACCTTTTTAATCAGTTTCCTTAAGGGGGCTGCCAGTGGAGCTCTTGTAACCACTAACACTCAGGCCAAGAAGCCTCTTAGCTTATCTCTGGGCAAGGATGCCTCAGCTCCCAGCTCTGCCCACCGATGGGTGGGTGCACAGCTCCCAGCTTGTGTACCCAACGCAGCGGGGCAGCCCAGGCTGGAGAGGAAAAAACCAAAGCTAATGCCACCTGTCTAATCTTGGAGCAGACAAAACTCCAGCAAACCCACCGTACAGAGAAGAGAATTCTTGAACTATGACACCTGGGGAATCGGCAACGCCAGGAGGCTGTCTCTGCCTTTGCTGCATGATTTGCAGCTTCAACTGGACTACTTTCTCTAACAGGAGGGAGCTTTGGGAATGAACTCCAGAACCAATAGAATATGGTTCTACAGGGTTCGCAACAAAGCTGTTTTAAGATTATTGAACATATCTTAAGTTAGGGAATAATTTGTTATCATTGGAAGGCAATCCTTCTGTCAAAAAAACAACCAATCAACCCATTCGTTCATCCAAGATTCTATCTGCATGAATAAGTGATTAACATGCAAACACTTAGTGGGTCCCTACTACCTGCTAAGAGCAATACTAGGTGCTTTAAATGCGTACTTATTAATAACACACTTGTTCTATAACTTACAAATGTGTTTGTCTGAAAGTAACAGAAAACTTAACCACAGTGGTGGATATGAGATTTGTTTTCCTTCCATAACAAGAAGACCAGAGGCAGGCATGCAAGCAGTCCAGGGCTGGCACAGCTGCTACTCTCAGCAACCTTGGCTCTTCCTATCTTTCTGCTATTTCATCCAGTGTATGTTGGCTTTGTTCTCTCTTTGTTAACCTCATGATTACAAGATGGCTGCTGTACCTCCAGGCTTTACCTCTAAGTTCCAGGCAGGAAGAAGAAGAGAAAAAGAAAGCAGGATGGGGTACAGGATAAAGGAGGCAGGCCAACCCAGTTTGTCCCCCCCGCCCAGTTTGGTGGGGAAACCAAGACCCTCCTGGAAACCCTACCCAGGGGTCTTCTGCTTACTTCTCAATGGCCAGAACTGTGTCTTATGGCCACTGTTGCTTGGTGGTGACCAGGGGAAAAGGGATTCTGGATGGACATTAAGTCAGCAACCCAAAGCACAGTACCACACTTATACATTTAATTCATTTCAACATTTGCCAAGAATCCACTATGTGCCAGGCTTTCTATTAGATGCTTTGGATACAAAGACGAATAAGACACATCTTTGTACCTCAAGAAGTTTACAGTCTGGATGGGAGACATTCATGCATACACCAAATAATGATAATTCAATAAGATCATTACTATAAAGTTTGTACAAGATGCAGTGGGGGCAGAGTGGAAGGAATCTCGGCTGTGAAGAAAAATATTTATTTTTAAATCTCCATTTCAATATATATTTCGAAAATTAGGCAGAAGGAACAAGGTCATGGCCCTTTCAAAAATACCTCCTAAGTCAGGTTGTTACCCTTTCAGATGAAGGGAAGCAGCCCAGGTGGGGAGCAAATACAGTAGGTGTTGCTCCCTTAAAAGAAAATGTAATGCCATCCAAAGATATCGGAGAGCAGCTGCAGGCCCTTGGAACCTGGAGCCGGGTGGCTGCAACTGTGGCTTCTGCAGTGAGTTTAGGATTGTTTGGGGAGGGGGCACTGCAGCAGAAATCGTTAATGAAGTATTTAACACCTGTGCTGGAACTGACAGCTGCACAGAAAGTCAACAGCCAGTCCTCAGGAGCAGTGAACATAACCTAGAAGGAACCTTTCTCAGACTAGCAAAAGGTAATAACAGTTCAGGAAGTAACATGCCACGGCCTTTGTACATAGACATTTTATTCTGCCCGCTTGGTGGTACTAAATGATATATTTTGCTCCCTACAAGGAGAAAGGAGATGGGTTAATTTGCTATTGACCAAACCTGTGCTTCTCAACCTTAGCTGTAAATTGAAACCACCAGAGGAACTTGCAAAAGCACAGAGATCTGGGTCCCACACCCTAAGAGTCTGATGTGATTGACCTGGGGTGTGGCCCAGACATCAGGTTTTTAAAGCACCCCACCCAGTGATCTCTTGTGCTGCCAGGGCTGAGAACCGCTGCTTTTTTTTTTTTTAATCGAAGTATAGTTGATGTACAATATTATAGGTTACAGGTGTCCAATATAGTGAATCACCATTTTTAAAGGTTATACTCTATTTAGAGTTATTATAAAATATCAGCTACATTCCCCGTGTTGTACAATATCTCCTTGTAGCTTATTTAATACCTAATAGTTTGTACCTCTTAACTCCCTCCCCCTAAATCGCCCCCTCTTCCCTCTGCCCACTGGTAACCACTAGTTTCTTCTCTATTATCTGTGAGTCTGCTTCTTTTTTGTTATATTCACTAGTTTGTTGTATTTTTTAGATTCCACACTAAGTGATGTCATCCATTACGTGTCTTTCTCTGACTTATTTTACGGCTTTAAGACACTGTTTCCCACACTCCCCAGGTCTCTCCCTTGGAGTTTTGGATTCTGTGGGTCTGAGATGGGGCCAGGAATCTACAGATTTGCCAGATACCTTGGGTGACTGTTCTGGTCAGAAAGGCTGGGAACACTGCTTTATGAGTGCTTCTCACTGGGTGTTCAAGCCCCTGCATGAGAACATACCTAGGATGCTTCAAAAACGCAGATTCCTAGACTCTGCATCGGAATGCTGAATTGGACCACAAACTTCCCAGGTGATTCTGACGCATTCTGCCATTGGAGAACCACTGACCTGAGTAAACAAGCACAGACTTTAATAAAATACCAAAGCATGTGCAGGAACCCACCTGGGCTTGGTTTGTGCCTGTCATCTTACCTGGTGGGTTCCAGGAGTCACCTTGCTCATGGCAGCGACTAGAGGAGGAAGGATAAATTAAATATTAGCTCTAGGACACCTCCGGAACCTGCAACTCTTTTACAACAAATCCTCCACCCTCATCCAGCTTAATAAAGTGAAACTGTGTTTGTCACAGATGGTGCAAAATTGGGGCTAATACAGAAACCACTGGTATTTGCTCCCTCCCTTTTAAAGAAAGTTCTAAAGCATGTGGTTGTACATTGTTTGGACCCGCACTGACCAATAGAGCTAGACTGTGAGCCAGAAATTAGTGCTGTGCCTTTAAATGTTCTAGTAGCCCCATCAAGAAGGTAAAACGAAACAGGTGAGATTCATTTTAATACAGTTGAACTCCATATATCCAAACTATTATCATTTCAACATATAATCAACATAAAGATGACTCGTGAGATACTGTACATCCTTTTTTTCATAGTATCTCTTCGGACTCGTGTATTTTACACTTAAAGCTCATCTCCTTTTGGACCAGCCACAGTGCAGATGCTCTGCGGTCACAGGTGCCCGTCGCTGGTGGCCTCTGTGCTGGACGGTGTGGCTGGGGCCCAGCATTCGCTCCCCTGCCGGTGCACCTTCTGTGCTGTGATGGGTGCAGATGGAGGAGGCTCAGAGGCAAAGCATCAGGACACAGAGACGCGCAGGACGGTCCCTGTGTGAATAATTAGATTTACTGGCATTTCTGCCTGCCCTTTCTCCACCTCCTGAAGGAGGCTCTCTGGGGCCCACTCCCTCCCACCCAACTCCCACACTCCCCGCCCCTCATGCTTGGAAATGGCCACCGTGACTGCAGCAGAGCTTCCTTGGAGACTCGAAGGACGTTAATCAGTTTCGCAGCTGGAGGCAAAGTGATCTAGTGCAGCAATTCTTCCATTAAGGGGCTTTCTCTTGGCCTTTCCATTAGGGAAGGACTTTTGCATAAAGTGAAATGTGCTTTGTCTCCACCAGGGCAGACAAAGGATGAAATTAAAAGAGCAATAACCTTGCTACCAGCTGGGCTACCAGGAGGGCAGCAGGGGAAGCAATTCTCTCTCCACCTCCATCTTGCTCATGGCTCTGAGAAGTGGCATCACCTTGCAGTCTTCCTGAGAGTAGAGTGATCAGCAGATGACTGTCAGTCCCACTGGATGGAAGTTTTCAGGTCCCCTGAGCAGCCCCCTATTTCCTGGCGAGGGAAGGATCTGAGGCCCTCGCCTGGGCCAGGTAATGCCAGTGAAAATCAAGGGATTCTGCTCATCGCCTTCCACCCACCCACCCACACCCCTACTATTCACTGCCCCCCAGGCATCTGCCTAACTCAGGAGTCTCCACTGGAAGTCTTTACAAAACGCTTTATACTCCAGGTCCTCGTGAGAATGCTTGAGAAGGGAACAAGCAGTGCTATTTGAAAATTCCCACTCCAAATACACCACCACTGATGATGGTTCATACGTCGGGAGAGATACTTCCTCAAATAGAAGGGCATCATTGTTCTTAAGATTAGTGACGCCTGAATCAAAGAACAGGACCCAGGCTGATCACGGAAGAAGACTGACAGAATACAGGAAGATCTGCAGCTTCCTCAGTAAAGGATTGCATCCTTTACATATCTATAGCATGTTGCATTTATACATGTGGCTCTTCTTAAAAACAAATATTTGTCTATAACCCACCTAGCTCACCCTCATGATAATAACACACACAAGCAGAGCACAGTTGAGTTAAGGGCTTGCAGTAGGTTTTTTTATGGTAGCTGTTTTTTTCCTCCTAGGCGCCCTTCCCTCCCACTCCCATCCCCCACCTCCCACCTCTGAGCTGCTTTGGGGTGGAATAGGGGGAAAAGAGAGGAATTGAGGCTTTTATAAAACATTCAGCTTACACTGAAAAATAATAGGACCGTGGCGTCATCTTTATAACTTGCCCTGGCCCAGTAGAGAGATGCTGCCTGTCTGGGCCCTCTGGGTGGGCTTGGGGGCATGTTCTCAGTGGCTGGTAGGGTCATTGGCACTCCCCGGACTTGGGAGGAATAAAGGTCCTGCTTCCCCCTGGAAACTTGGCCCCTGGAAATTGACTGCTCTCTTCCTACGAGCTGGGAGGCTGAATTCTTGTCGCTTGATTCCACTGCAGGCCCGAAAGCAACCGAGGGCTGCAAATCAGCACAGGTTGGATCATTATTCGCCCGTGACTCCAGCTGTAGCGGCGGGGGCGGGGGCGGGGGCGGGGGCGGGGGGGGGTGCCGGCCCGGAGGTGGTGTGCCCTCCCCAGGGAGCCTGACATTTCAGGAAACTGGGCCAGCTCCCTCGCAGCCTTTTTTCTCTCCGCACCGGTGGCACAATAAAGGATGAATGGGGCAGGAAGCCTGCTCATCGTTCTCCACCCCGAAGCTCTGTGTCCGTGAGCAAAACATTGCCGCCAAGGGGCTGCAAAGAGAGAAACCTGGGGTGACGGTAAAGGAATATTCCCTGCGGGGACGCTCGAGAGCTTGTCTGACAAGCATTTGTTCACAGAATTGATCTGATTACTCAGGACTTTTCTTAGCCAGTATTGGAGCAGAGAGGGGCTGCCGTTGCTTTTCATCCTATTTAATTTCTGTTTTCCAAGAACGAATATCAAGGGAGCAGCTTTGATTAAACAAGCCTTTAAAAAGGGAAGAGAATGCCAGGTTTTACAGAAAGCTTTGCTGAGTCGCTGGCAAATGGCCACATGACATAATATTTTTAGTCTATGGATATTATCTCCTTTCTAAGTACCAAACTGCTATTCCCATTAACAGAAGCTCGTAGGTTCAGGGATAAAGGAAATTAGCCTGGCTCTAAAAGAAAAAAAAAATCGGGATTCCAGGAAATCAGCCTCTTAATAAAAATTTAAAAGAAATTCCACGTGTTCTAATCCTACAGCTCTCTCCCCTTTCTGTCTGCTGCTGTTGCTTTTTTCTTGCTTGCTGAGCCTGGAGGACGATTTCATACCCAAGTCCAGCATTACCAAATTGAAACAGACTTTTTATAAAGGTTGGCAACGTTTTTGTTGTTGTTGCCTTTTTAAGATCCTTTAAGGTGGGAATGGGGGTCTCAGATGGGAAACACGCGAGAAGAAAGCCCCAATATTGAACATTTAACAAATATTTATTGAGCACCTAGTATGTGTTAGGCATAGGGATAGAGCAGTGAATAAAATGAAGCCCCTTCCCTCATGGATCTCACATTCTAACTGGACAGTAGTAGTTAACATACATGGACAGCTTCCCTCTGCTAGGCACTGTTCTAGAACTTTACGTGATCTCCCCATGGGGCATGCCTTATTATTATTCCTCTTTGTTGCACAAGCTCTCATAAAAGGGTAGAACCAGGATTCAGATTCAGCAGTCTGGCTCCAGCCTGGATCCAGAGCCACTTCACGACTCAACTGCCCCAATGTGTGACTCATGTTCCGGATGGGTCTAAGAGGCTGCCTTCTCTGTTGCCCTAATATCCTATATTTATCCCTTGTGGAGCACCTGTCCCACATCTTCTCTGTATCTTCCTTCGATTGACCATCATCTTTGGCAGAGCAGGGCTGTCTGTCATCTCCATATCCCAAGACCTTGCACTGTTTGGGAAACAACCAGCTCCTATCTCCTATCTCCTAGAGCATTTTAAAACACATGTGGAAAGGCATCCCGATTCAGGTGCATATAGTAAATGCCTTGCCGGGGTCTCTGAACTCTGCCATTCCAGCACATCCAGCTTGAGCCTCTGACATGTGGATATGTGAGGATTCTCTGCAGGAAAGGCTCTGCTCACAGAGCCAGGACAGCTCCACGCGCTGCCAGCTGCAGGCCCGGGCAGTGAGCTGGAGAGTTGGTGGGGGGCTTGGGATTTAAACATCACACCTCTGAGTGCTGTCAAGGTGCTTATACAATTTGGAGGGCGGGGTAGCTGGGAGAAGGGCACTTCTTGGCATTGGCCAAATATTTCCTCTTAAAAATGGGTTGGAAGCACCTAAGTAACCAGCAAGAAAGACTTAGTAAAATAAGCCCTTACAGTAGAAGGCCATATCATCATTAACCAACCAGTCTATAAAATGAGACAAGAATATGGGCCAATGCTCAAGCTATAAATAAAAAGAACAAAATATTATAATTGTGGTTAGAACATCATCTCAATTTTTTGGAGGGCGTATGTTTGCATAGAAAAGAACAGAAGACTTCATGAAAACGATGAGATTTTACAGGTGATTAATATTTTCTTTTTTAGACTTTTTGGTCCCAGTTTTTTGGTTAAAAATATGTTCATTACAATTAGAAAAATGTTATTAAATAATAAACGGACAGTAAACACTTTAAAAAATCGTTTAAAAATCTTTCATTGGCCCCAAAGGAGAGCTTTCATCTATTTTCTGTGCGTTCTCTCTCCTCTACGGGGAGCTCAGCTGCGATCACAACACAGCAAATCACTGGGTTGGAAAGCTCGGCTGACGTTTCCTTTGATTCTAGACTTCAGGGGCTGTGGCTCTGGTTGCATAACCTCCACTTATGATCTGATCCAGAGATCATCCCTCACCCTAGTGGGAAATAATGAAACCTTCTGCCCTTAAAGCCCTTTGGAACAGATGGCTATAAATACGTAAGCCTCACGTGTTGCCGCGCAGCCCTTCACGTTTTCCAGTGTGCCTTCCGATTTAATCCTTACCATAATGCGGACGAGCTGTTGGTGGACTCAGCCCTAAGTTACAGGCAAGGAAGGGACTTGTCCCAGGTCCTGAGGTGAGAACCAGAGCTTGGACTCAGCTCTTCTGATCCAGGGTCTTCCCCTGCTTCTTGACTCCTCGATGGGAGCAAGGAAGCTATTCTGACAAGCGCCCGTGGACGGACAGGGGTGGGCCTCCTATGGGCTGGCCCTCAGTGGGATGTGCAAAGAAGCCTGTGTCCTTATCAGAGCAACTGGTGCTGGGCAAGGGGTCCTCAAGACAGCTGGGCTGAGCACTGGGAACCAAGGAGGACAGACCCTCAACTCCCCAGGATGTGCAAAGGCTTGACCAGAGGCCATAGCCCTGAGATGGGATGTTAAAAAACGCGTCTACATCCCAAACCAGCTTCCAACTTGGACTCTAGTACCTGCTAAGGTTCATTCTCTCTAACGCTTGTCTCTTTCCTTTTCCCTGCCATCATTGTAATGAATGATGCTTTGTGAACATTTTCACACTGCACCGTATCCTGAGTTCTTTTAAGGAAAGAGACCAGATCGTATTTGCTTTAGTACTGTCCTATTTCCTAATGCATGGGAGCTGTGTTGAAAGAGTGTTGGTTAAAGCCAAGACACCAAATCAAAGCCAGAAGTTGTCCTGGGAAGCAGAAGTGAGAATACAGTGATGGGGATAAGTATGCTGGACTCAGAAGCAGGGAGCTGTTTATGTGTATTTTCTGTAATTGAAGCAGGATCCAGTGACCAGCTTCTCAGGGTGTAGCCGATCAGGGTCAGAGGCTCAGACCAACTGATCCAGAGCCTTCTTGAATCAAGAACCATTAAGCCTGAGAACTGCCCATTTGGGCCTCATCCTGATACATCAAAAATGTTGCGCGAGGGTTTCCCTGGTAGCGCAGTGGTTGAGAATCTGCCTGCCAATGCAGGGGACACGGGTTCGAGCCCTGGTCTGGGAAGATCCCACATGCCGCGGAGCAACTAGGCCCATGAGCCACAACTACTGAGCCTGTGTGTCTGGAGCTTGTGCTCCACAACAAGAGAGGCTGCGACAGTGAGAGGCCCGCGCACCGCGATGAAGAGTGGCCCCCGCTCGCCGCAACTAGAGAAAGCCCACACACAGAAACGAAGACCCAACACAGCCATAAATAAATAAATAAATAAATAGCGTGCCCTTTAAAAAAAAAAAAAGAAAAAGTTGCACGGGCCAAGAATATAAAATGGGAAGTGAACAAACTCATCTCTTGGGGAAAGCTACGTAGGTGTGCTCAGTAATATTTTTTTCCTTGTTTTTTAGTATTTCCTGATTTCCCCTTCAAAGAGTTTCAGAATGTCTGCTAATGGGACCCTCTTCTCCACAACAGAATTTGACTTTGAAGCAGGACACAGCAGGTAGCCTTTGCCAATGACTTTGCTTGAAGTACCTTTTATCTGAGTGTCTAAGGAACAGGCCTAGTGCAGACTGAGGGCAGCTGCGGAGGCCCTGAGTGGTCTGTTGCCTTGCTGCTAGGTTCAGAGGGTAGTGAGCTCCAAAGAGGGATCAGGAGTAAGGCCATTATCTGAAGGCCTCCTTCCCACCCAAAATCTACATCTCTGGATCACAAGATCGAAGGTGTGGGAGGGGGCCCCTGAAGCATCCGGAGGACTGCCTCAGATGCCCTTCTGGCTCTGGAGAGGCAGCTGTCAGAGCTGTTCGCCGACATCAGAGCAGAATGGTGGAGGTGAGCAGGCCTCTGGGGAAAGAGATGAGGAGTAGCCAGGGCTTGAGGGTGAAATCACACAGGCCTTGGGGTCCACACAGGTTTGGCTCTGGGATCTGCAGCAGGTGTGAGAAGCAGGGCTAGTTATCTAATCCATGGCAGCCTCAGTTTCCTTACGTGGGTGGATGAGGCACTTTGCCAAGATAACGGGAGCGAGGATGGAGAAAGGGTGTGCAACGTGGCGGGCGGGAGAAGGCAGCCGTCAGTAATAACTATAGGATGAGAAATGGAGGGGTGGGGTTTTAGAGATGAGGAAAGAAGGGTAGACCTAGCAGATCTGACTCTGCAGGGGGATATGGAGGGGGGTGGCCAGAAAGGGGACGGACACTTTCCTCCCTCCCTCCCCCTACCCCATTTGCAGTCATGTCAGCAAAGCTTGACTCCCTGACTTGGGCTGTTTCCTGACAGGTACCATCTCATCGTGGAAGTGAGAGATAGCCAAGGGCTCAGAGCCTCCATGGAGCTGCAGGTGAACATTGTGAATATCAATGATGAGATCCCTCGCTTTACCAGGTAGGCCTGAGGGCTTGGGAGGGGGTCTCCGTGGGCCGGGGGGTACCATGTCTCTTAAGTGGCTGAGCTACCTCAGACACACTTCATGCAAGGCAGAGGGCTGCCCTTTGTTCTGGCCTGGAGGAGAGGTAAGAGGCTCATTTACCTGGACCTCCAGACTTAACATCTTCCACCTCTGTTCCCCCCGTCTCCACACCCCACAGACGTGTGCACCATGGGATTCTGGGTATGGTGGGGAAGGGGTGGAGGCCAGACACCACGCCCCTGGTGCAAGGCTTGCCACTGGGCACATGCAGAAGGCAGAAGGCGGGTACTCGTAGGATAGGAGGCTCACCACTAATAACGGCAGAATCCTAGAGCATGTCATCAGTCCAGGCTCCATAAAGCCCACTGTCAGGAGGTCATCCTCTCCGACTGAGGAAAGGGCTGTCTCGATGGTGCCTAAGGGGCCTGCCCACTGCTGGGTGCTCTAAGTTTCCTCCTGTTGTGGTGGATTCAGAAAGGAGATCTGCCTTGTCTGGCAGCTCCTCCATCCAACAGATGTGAGGAAGGTAAGTGAATCTGGTAGAGGCAGCCTGTGGGAATGTGCCCGGCACCAGCCCAAGCACAAAGGCGAGACCAGAGCCTGTCACAGACAAGGATTTAGGAGGGGGAGATGGGATTCTGAGCTGGCATGTGACCCTGCAAACAGCCTGGTTACTGGTTACAAGACTCCACCCCCCACCGTACCCCACAGTTGCTGAGCCAGGCTCAGGAACCAGCCACAAGAAAACTGGCAAACTCCCCTGCCTGGGTTCACTGTATTCATGGAATACATTCAGCTCGGGAGACTCCACCAACGAAAAGCCACTGGGCCCCAGACCTATGTAGAATGCTTGCAAAAGTATTCCGAGATTGAGGTATTAAAGCAACTCCACTCACAGGCTAACCAAGTGCCTTTTGGCAAAACACACCACAATTGTGAAACTTCTGGACGTTATCACAGTCTACAGCCCAGCTGCTGAGTGTCAACATGGAGGGAGCAGCAGCAGAGGCACTCCCACAAAATGCTTGTTGTCAGGTTAAGCTCAGCAGGACGGTGCAGTGCATTTCTGCTGACGGGCTCTTCCAGGAACACAGTACAGGCAGTTTATAAATAATTGTGACATCCCAGCCTGGATTCGGACTCAAGTATTGGCCAACACAGCAATGCGGATTCATCAGTGATCCCCCAGAGGAAGGCGATGGCGGTGGGGCTAGAGCTGACACGTTCTGCGATGCCCTCTCCACACCCCCAGTCTGTGAGGTGGGAAAGCAGACTAATGGGCCTGCAAAGGGGAAAATAATCAGTTCGCCCAAGGGGCAGAACGTGTAGGCCATCTGGTTTGGACTACATCTTCCAAAATAAAGCAATTGGCCTTAGCAGAAAGGGAACATGACCCTGGCTGTTTATTGGGGTCCCCCAGAGATTGCTCTGGAACTCTGGTTCTCATTTTTGGTTTGAGAGATGAACCTCCATCCCAGACAAGGAAGCATGACCTCTGTGACTGTCTAACCATTTTTAAAAAAAACAGTCGACTTAATTTCAAACAGTGTTCCCTGGATGTTGGTAAGGATGGGTCTGGGAGAGCCTGTGATCTAGAAGGATGTGAGGCAGGATTTGGGGCAGGATGGCTGCCCTACTTTGCCAGGGCTGCTCAATTAGAGCCAAGCTAGTCCCTCAGCCATCCTCACTTTCAACAAGTTTGCTCAGTTTCAAACTAGGTACTAACTTTGAGGGTTTCCTGGTTCCCTTGAACGATCATCCTTCTTTTCTCCCAAATCAGTGCTAGGACTAACCATAAGTTATTTAATTCAGGATGAACAAAATTAAATCCTCAAATGGACTCAAGTAGACTGAGTTTGAGTGTGAAGTTAGAAATGCAAAATGTGGAAACAACTCTTCTATCTCTACTATTTGTTAAGGTCCTGCAATGAAATACAACCAAAGCAAGTACTATTTCTGCTGTTGAAAATGCCTCACCAGTTTTCTCCTGGGTGGTGACAAATGCTGAACGTTTCATGTTCTCGTGATGTGCACTCCAGGATGCTGCCATTATGAAAGTCGGGCAGTTTATTATAAGAGTACCCGACTTACATTCACCCTCTACCTCGCAAACAGTGCTCACTATTCTTGCAAAGAACTTTGTTTTAGAGTCAGGCAGGTGGGTCTTTCTCCCCTTCTGCCCATTTCTTTTGCATTCATTCACAGTCCTTTTCAACCTGGCGCGAGGCAGTGTAGACACACTTTATGGACTTACAGAAGCCATCCCAGGTCATCCTGGATTCACACCCTTTCCCCTGAGTGTGGCCCTGGGTCCAGGCTCTGGTGAGCCAGTGTCAAGGGGAGAAGAGTGTGGGAATTAGTGATATCAGAGCTTTTCCCTGTCGGGGGGGCTGCAGGGGTCCTGGCTTCACCGCATTTGAACAGATTTCTACTGTGGTTTGAGGATAACACTTCTAAGTTAAGTGATATTTTATACATACTTGGGTCTTGGATCCCCAAACCAAATAAACCACAGATTTTATCTTCTGCCAGGCTCAATATCAAGTCAGCCAAGGACAGGATGTTGTACCCGGGGAGTTGTGTCTTCACCAACAGCCTGATCAGTCCTCTTCACGAGGACCTGATTTCCCGGAGCGCCCAGTGTGGACTGGAGGAGCCCGCAGATGAGGGTCCTAAACAGCTGCACTCCTGACGTTTGCAGTGGGATACTTCCTGCGGTGGGGCTGTCCTGGGCATCGTAGCTGTTTAGCAGCATCCCTGGCCTCGACTCACTACACGCCGATAGCAGCCTGCTCCTCTAGTTGTGACAAACAACCTAATCATCTGCAGCTGAGAACCACTGTCTTAGAGGGAAGAAGGAGGGTGGGAGGGAGGGAATTTCTCTCCCAAGGTGTCCTCTGTCTGTCCTATGAGAGGCTGGGAGCCTCTGGCTGTCACCTCTGGTGACTCCTCATAATAGTCCTTCTCAAACTTTAAAGTGCTACCCCGCCCCCGACCCCGCACATCTGGTGAAACTCTGGCTCCTGATTCAGTGGTCTGGAGTGGCCGGAGGACCCAGCATGCTCAGGAAGGCAGTTAGGAAGGCGGGGACAACCCCTGGGGTAGCAAAGGCGAGGCTGTGAAGGTCGCACAGTGTCTTAGTGATCTCTGTTGGAAATTAACGGAAGCCCCTCAATGCAGCCAAAGGAAAAAATCCAATACGTGAGAAAAAGGGTCTCTCACACAGTGGAATAAGGGCTTAGTCCAGCCTGGGGAGCCAGGGCTGTCCCCCTCTCTCCTCTGGCTCTGCTTTTGGTTCCTGCCACCCCACCTCCTCGGCTGCCTCCCACTTTGTCCATCCCTGGACCCACTGGTGGGCGGCACAGATTCCCTGACAACGGTGTGTGCCAGGTAAGTAAATGGACAAACGGCAGCTTCTGTGGGACCCCTGGTAGTGAGAGGTCCAGAGCACTGAGGTGGCTTCTTGGCCTGAACAAGATTACTGTCCCCCATCAATGGAGCGAGCCTACAGGAGGTCGCCCCAGGGGTGGGGGCCGGCCCAGGATCCCGAGAGCAGCCTGGCTGGGCAGGCCCTGGTTCCAGCTGTTCTCAGCCTGCCTCTGACTCCCCTGGAGGTCCCCGCCCCTTTCTCCTCCCTCTGGCCCTACAGATGATGGGACAGAACCGCAGAGACCTGAGCTCATGAAATGAACGCAATCCTTTAGATCTGAGGTAGAGTATTCATTCCCCTCTTAAAGACGATCCCACATGGGAAAACCCAAATTTAGGAAACTGGTAAATTAAAGATGACTATTTGTCCCACTGAAGTGATTTTCCCTCCACAAAAGGACTTCCTGCAGTGTTATTTTAAACAATAAGCTTCCTTTGGTACATTCAAAATTATTCAATTTACGCAGGTTGTGCAGTTAAAACCTCAAACATATCTGTCTGGTTTCGGGCCTTTTCCAAGGCAGCAGAGGTCTGAGGAAGGTGCGTAAGTTAGCAGTTTGGGCTTACTTTGTAAGAAGTCATCCTTGGAGGGCAGCACGCTGACCTTAGCTTCTGCCAGTGGGGCTCATTTCTCCCTTCAGAGAGCTGACCTCACGGTTAACGCAACTTGGAAAGGCATACACGTTCTGTGTGTAAATTCTGCCTCCTCAGAACAAAAAAAAAAGCGGGGGGGGAGAAATAAAAAGTGAGCAGAGGCCCTGGGATAGAGAAGGTTCACAATGTAATCAGCTTCTGGGGGCAGCCATGGTGTGGGCATCAGGAAGTTATAGTTTTGGATATTGTGTCCAGAGGGATTTTTAAAAGAATTCAGGAAAATTCTGCACACGAACTGGGAGAAGAGAAGACAGCTGGACAGGCCGACTATCCTTATTTTAAAAGATGTTAATGCCAAGGCTGACCTGAAATGGCATCAGGCCTGCGTGGAGTCAGGGACCGTGGCTGGTATAAATCGTTGCCATCGCAGCATGGCAACTTCTTTGCATCCACAGGGATGTGATCTGTGGCAACACAAAAGCCAGTCACCCCTCCTTTCAGCTGCTGAGCTCTCCCTCCCCAACACATTGATGCAACTCCAACAGCTCTGCGCTATATTTAGCACGAACTAAAATACCCACCTCCCAGACTCCACCCTCCTGTGCCCCTGAAATGAGCTGTGTCTGCTGTATTTCTGTTCCAGCCCAACGCACGTGTACATGATTCCCGAGGAGCTGGGTCCAGGAGCAATTGTGGCCAATATCACAGCTGAGGACCCTGATGATAAAGGTTTTACCAGCTTCCTCTTCTACAGCATCACTACTGTCAACAGCTATTTCATGATCAATCAGTGTAAGTCACACACACACACACACACACACACACACACACACACACACACACACATCCTTATGTGCATCCTTTAATTCAGCCATTTGGATTGTTTTACAAATATTTTCTCTGTCTTCTGGTCTGGGGCATGCCTTTCCGTCTAGACTATCGTAAGTTATCGGGGTAACAGGTGTATTTTTTCTTTTGGCTGCACCTCATGGCTTTGGAGATCTTAGTTCCCTGACCAGGGATTGAACCCAGGCCCTGGCAGTGAAAGCATGGACTCCTAACCACTGGACCACCAGGGAATTTCCTGTAATAGGTGCATTAAAAGCAGCTGGCATAAGGTTTGGGGACATTGAACAGGGCCCTGTGTCGACAGCTGTATCATCAGCTGTATCACCACTCCACCTTTGAGGCAGGTGGCCATCTAAGGATGGATGAGTTCACTATCCTGAGGGTACCTTGAAGTCTCCTGAACAGAGGATTCAGACCAGCACTGTCCAGAAGAAATACAGTGGAAGCCACACATGTAATTTTAAAGTGGCCACAAAAAGTAGAAACAGGTGAAATTAATCTTAACAAGGCATTTTTATTTAGCCCAATATATCCAAAATATTATCACTTTAACTTGTAATCAAGATTTTAAAGTTACTCATGAGATATTAATTCTTTGAAATCCGTTGTGTGTTAACTTACTGCATCTCAATTTGGCCTAGCCACATTTCAAGAGCTAAAGAGCCACGTGTGGCTAGTGGTTACCATATTGGATTGCGTCAATCTATTGATACATCCATCTGCTGGATTCCTGGGAGATTTTCCCATCTAAGTATCTTGGTGCAGAGAAGGAGAGTTTCTCCCTCTTAATGACCATCTTTTAGTCCATACCAGGCAGGATGCTGCGTGATCCACATGCATTCTATCTTAAGTACCCAGCAGAACAACCCAATGAACTACCATAATCCACATTTTACAGATGAGGAAACTGAGGCTTGGAGAGAAACTCGGACAGGTTAAGTGACTCATCCAAGGTCTCACAGCTTGTAGGTTGTGAAGCAGCGATACAAATCAAAGCTGCCCAACTCCAAAGGCTGCGCTCTTCCCTACTCCTAGACTATACACCTCATAAATCCCTGTCACATCACCCAAAAGGACTTAACTTTACATAATGATTTTGTGGAGGCCAGCACTGGACAATCCCAAAAAGACAATGTGTTACTCGTCCCATAGGCTTTAGGGCAAAGTTTACCTGTGCCCAGGAGAGGTGGGCAAAGGCGGTGCTGTCTGTCATTGAGGACCTCACTCCAGTGATCATGGCAGGATGGACAACTGTGGTTTAGAATTCTGTTCATTCGAGTATTGCAAATTGAGCTTTTAACAAATACAGTGGGTTTTTTGTAGTATATTCATTAAGACTCTTTGGTTGCAAGTAACAGAAACTAAGGCCAGCCAAACCAAGCAAGAGAAAAAAAAAGTAGGGGACACCTATCACCAGGATACTGCATATCTCATGAGAAAGAGTAAACAGTCAGGGCACAGGAAGGATGGGAAGCAGTGCTGCTCCAGTGACCTCAGCAGCTAGAGTTCTGGCATCTTATCTGTAGCTCCACTAGGAACCTGACTTGTGTCTGCCAGTTACAAATTCTCCAGAAAGAGAACTCAGGGGTTGGAGTCAGCTGTCTATCAGTCCAATGAATGACAGGCAAGGACAGCTGCCAGGGGGCCTAACCCTGAGGCATGAGGTGCAAAATTCTAGAAGGATCAGGCCAGACACCCCAGTCAATGTCCAAGACAGGAACTTACATGAGGTTTTTTTTTTTAATGTACTTGTATAAAGAATATTCTCTTTGTAAGCCAGTCCTCACATCAGAATGTTCTTTTCAAATGTACTCCAAGTCTCCACCTACCTTTGACTCTTCATTTCTCTCCAAAGAGCCATATTCTGACCTTTGCTTTCTAACAGTGACTGGGACCATCCAAGTGGCGCGCAGGATAGACCGAGATGCAGGTGAATTAAGACAAAATCCCACCATATCTCTGGAGGTTCTGGTGAAGGATAGACCCTCTGGGGGTCAGGAGAATCGCAAGCAGATAACCTTCATTGTGGAAGACATTAATGACAACCCCTCGACATGTACCAAGTTCACCTTCAGGTATTTGCCTTCTGAGACACATGTGGGCATGTCACCTCTTTGGGGGTGCTTGGTTTTTCTGGTATAGTCTGGCAGGGACTGAAGGATTGTGGGCACCTGCGACACAGCTCAATAATATAAGTAGATTTGAACTGTCCCTTTAGGTGAGAGATTTTCCTTCCTCATCCTTTTTCTTCCCTCGCTTCCATTTTCTTTCCTCTTTGTAATCTCCCTTCTCCACTTTCTTACTCTGTTAAAAAATATTTTTATTTTGCTCTCTTCCAAGAAGAAGATATAACAATTATAAATATATATGCACCCAACATAGGAGCACCTCAATACATAAGGTAACTGCTAACAGCTATAAAAGAGGAAATCAACAGTAATACAATAATAGTGGGGGACTTTAACACCTCACTTACACCAATGAACAGATCATCCAAAATGAAAATAAATAAGGAACAGAAGCTTTAAATTACAAAATAGACCAGATAGATTTAATTGATACTTATAGGACATTCCATCCCAAAACAGAAGATTACACATTCTTCTCAAGTACGCACTGAACATTCTCCAGGATAGATCACATCTTGGGTCACAAAGCAAGCCACAGTAAATTTAAGAAAACTGAAATCATATCAAGTATCTTTTCTGACCACAACGCTATGAGATTAGAAATGAATTACAGGGAAAAACATGTAAAAAACACAAACACACGGAGGCTAAACAATATGTTACTAAATAACCAAGAGATCACTGAAGAAATCAAAGAGGAAATCAAAAAATACCTAGAGACAAATGACAATGAAAACACGACGATCCAAAACCTATGGGATGCAGCAAAAGCAGTTCTAAGGGGGAAGTTTATAGCTATACAAGCCTTCCTCAAGAAACAAGAAAAATCTCAAGTAAACAATCTAACCTTACACCTAAAGGAACTAGGGAAAGAAGAACAAACAAAACCCAAAGTTAGCAGAAGGAAAGAAATCATAAAGAGCAGAGCAGAAATAAATGAAATAAAAACAAAGATCAATAAAACTAAAAGCTGGTTCTTTGAGAAGATAAACAAAATTAATAAACTATTAGCCAGACTCATCAAGAAAAAGAGGGAGAGGACTCAAATCAATAAAATTAGATATGAAAAAGGAGAAGTTACAACAGACACCACAGAAATATAAAGCATCCTGAGAGACTACTACAAGCAACTCTATGCCAAAAAAATGGACAACCTGGAGGAAATGGACAAATTCCTAGAAAGGTATAACCTTCCAAGACTGAATCAGGAAGAAATAGAAAATATGAACAAACCAATCACAAGTAATGAAATTGAAACTGTGATTAAAAATCTTCCAGCAAACAAAAGTCCAGGACCAGATGGCTTCACAGGTGAATTCTATCAAACATTTAGAGAAGCACTAACACCCATCCTTCTCAAAATCTTCCAAAAAATTGCAGAGGAAGGAACACTCCCAAACTCATTCTATGAGGCCACCATCACCGTGATACCAAAAACAGACAAAGATACTACAAAAAAAGAAAATTACAGACCAGTATCACTGATGAATATAGATGCAAAAATCCTCAACAAAATACTAGCAAACAGAATCCAACAGCACATTAAAAGGATCATACACCATGATCAAGTGGGATTTATCCCAGGGATGCAAGGATTCTTCAATATACGTAAATCAATCAATGTGATAAACCATATTAACAAATTGAAGAATAAAAACCATATGATCATCTCAATAGATGCAGAAGAAGCTTCTGACAAAATTCAACACCCATTTATGATAAAAACTCTCCAGAAAGTGGGCATAGAGGGAACCTACCTCAACATAATAAAGGCCATATATGACAAACCCACAGCCAACATCATTCTCAATGGTGAATAACTGAAAGCATTTGCTCTAAGATCAGGAAAAAGACAAGGATGTCCACTCTCACCACTGTTATTCAGCCTAGTTTTAGAAGTCCTAGCCATGGCAATCAGAGAAGAAAAAGAAATAAAAGGAATACAAATTGGAAAAGAAGAAGTAAAACAGTCACTGTTTGCAGATGACATGATACTATACATAGAGAATCCTAAACATGCCACCAGAAAACTGCTAGAGCTAATCAATGAATTCGGTAAAGTTGCAGAATACAAAATTAATGCACAGAAATCTCTTGCATTCCTATACACTAATAATGAAAAATCTGAAAGAGAAATTAAGGAAACACTCCAATTTACCACTGCAACAAAAAGAACAAAATACCTAGGAATAAACCTACCTAGGGAGACAAAAGACCTGTATGCAGAAAACTATAAGACACTGATGAAAGAAATTAAAGATGATACCAACAGATGGAGAGATATACCATGTTCTTGGATTGGAAGAATCAATATTGTGAAAATGACTATACTACCCAAAGCAATCTACAGATTCAATGCAATCCCTATCAAATTACCAATGGCATTTTTTATGGAACTAGAACAAAAAAATCTTAAAATTTGTATGGAGACACACAGACCCCGAATAGCCAAAGCAGTCTTGAGAGAAAAAAATGGAGCTGGAGGAATCAGACTCCCTGACTTCAGACTATACTACAAAGCTACAGTAATCAAGACAATATGGTACTAGCACAAAAACAGAAACACAGATCAATGGAACAAGATAGAAAGCCCAGAGATAAACCCATGCACCTATGGTCAACTAATCTATGACAAAGGAGGCAAGGGTATACAATGGAGAAAAGACAGTCTCTTCAATAAGTGGTGCTGGGAAAACTGGACAGCTACATGTAAAAGAATGAAATTAGAACACTCCCTAACACCACACACAGAAATATAAACTCAAAATGGATTAGAGATCTAAATTTAAGACCGGACACTATAAAACTCTTAGAGGAAAACATAGGAAGAACACTCTTTGACATAAATCACAGCAAGATCTTTTTGGATCCACCTCCTAGAGTAATGGAAATAAAAACAAAAATAAACAAATGGGACCTAATGAAACTTAAAAGCTTTTGCACAGCATGGAAACTATAAACAAGACATAAAGACAACCCTCAGAATGGGAGAAAATATTTGCAAATGAATCAATGGACAAAGGATTAATCTCCAAAATATATAAATAGCTCATGCAGCTCAATATTAAAGAAACAAACAACCCAATCCAAAAATGGGCAGAAGACCTAAATAGACATTTCTCCAAAGAAGACATACAGATGGCCAAGAAGCACATGAAAAGCTGCTCAACATCACTAATCATTAGAGAAATGCAAATCAAAACTACAATGAGGTATCACCTCGCACCAGTTAGAATGGGCATCATCAGAAAATCTACAAACAACAAATGCTGGAGAGGGTGTGGAGAAAAGGGAACCCTCTTGCACTGTTGGTGGGAATGTAAATTGATACAGCCACTATGGAGAACAGTATGGAGGTGCCTTAGAAAACTAAAAATAGAATTACCATATGATCCAGCAATCCCACTACTGGGTATATACCCAGAGAAAACCATAATTCAAAGAGACACATGCACCCCAAAGTTCATTGCAGCACTATTTACAATAACCAGGTTATGGTAGCAACCTAAATGCCCATCGACAGACGAATGGATAAAGAAGATGTGGTACATATATACAATGGAATATTCCTCAGCCATAAAAAGGAATGAAATTGGGTCATTTGTTGAGACGTGGATGGATCTCGAGTCTGTTATACAGAGTGAAGTAGTCAGAAAGAGAAAAACAAATATCATATATTAATGCATATATGTGGAACCTAGAAAAATGGTACAGATGAACCAGTTTGCAGGGCAGAAATTGAGACACACATGTAGAGAACAATGGAATGGACACCAAGGGGGGAAAGTGGCTGGGTGGTGGTGGTGGTGGTGTGATGAGTTGGGCGATTGGGATTGACATGTATACACTGATGTGTATAAAATTGATGACTAATAAGAACCTGCTGTATAAAAAAATAAATTTAATTTAATTTAAAAATTAAAAAAAATAAATCAATGAAGTCCCTTGTGATTCTGGGTTAATATGACTTTTGGTAAACAGTACTGTCTTTCCACTAACTATTTTGTCTCAATGCCATAAGATGAATAATTCCCCAAGTTAGCTTCATCTCTGTGGTTTCTTAATAACTAGTCTCCAGTATCTTGGGAGTGTGAAGGTGGTTCCTCCTGGGGGTGGGGAGGGCATCTCTACAGTGACCCTTGCTGAGAGAATGTTCTGTGTCTGGAGCAAAGCTGAACACCAGAGCTGGTCTCACTTTCAGATCTCCCTAGGGAAAGAGTCTCCCTCTGAGATGATCTTTGGTTTTGCAAGTTCATTTTTTAAGCTCTTGGTAACTCTGGACATAGACCCGATACATAGTGTGGCCATGCAAAGGACAAAGGACCCTAGACAAAGATTATCTAGGATAAGCAGTACAAATACAAACTCCTGGGGCTTCCCTGGTGGCACAGTCATTGAGAGTCTGCCTGCCGATGCAGGGGACACGGGTTCATGCCCCGGTCCGGGAAGATCCCACATGCCGCGGAGCGGCTGGGCCCGTGAGCCATGGCCGCTAAGCCTGCGCGTCCGGAGCCTGTGCTCCGCGACAGGAGAGGCCACGAGAGTGAGAGGCCCGCGTACCGCAAAAAAAAAAAAAAAAAAAGAGATACAAACTCCTTTATTATGCTCTTCAATGTCCCCCCGTTTTCCCCAGTGGCATGCCCAGTATAGTGCTAAGAATCAAGTGGTCCTGAGCCTGGCATCAAAACACCTAAACCCTGTTCTGGACATACCCTACTTGCCTCTTCAGATCTAGCTCCCAGCCTCCCCCACCCTGCTCTGTGCCCCAGGAGGCTGACCTCTATGGATATCAACTGCTCCCTTGCCCTGCACCTTCCCATTGGCCCACGGGAAGCCCTGGAATGAGGGGGAGAGAGAAGTCAGGGTATTTATCCCCTGGCTCCCTCCCTGTCAGCGGCATGAGCCCCTCCACCTCCTGAAGGTCTCAGCTCCTATTAAGCCGCCCTCTGCGCACAGCACCCTCTGTCCCTGGTTCCGGTTTCAGGAACTGCTCCCTCCTCTGGCTCCTTGAGGTCTAGCAGTGGAAAGGGAGGCCCACTCTTCCTAGACCTAGACCATCCTTTGAAGTTCCCATGTACTGTGTGTACACGTTGTAACAGTCCCTTTACTAAACCCTCCCGGAATTATCTTAATTTGCCATCTGCTTCTTACTGAGGCCCCTATCAAAGCAATAATGGCCTTGACCATGTGATAGGTTCCTATCCCAACCCCAAGAACAGAGTCTGTTTGATGGGTGAGAACAGTTGTCATGGACAGTTAGGACCGTGACTTCCACACCATTTTCTGCATAAATCAAACCCACCACTGTTAAGAGAAGTCTGGTCCCTGTGATGGAGCAGAGGTGATCCACAGAGTCACTCTTCCACTTTCTTTGAAAATCTAAAGCTATGCTAGTGCCTTTGGGTGGCTCCAGTGCATCTTGGGAAATTCTTCTCCTCATGTCCTGCTCTTCTAGACCCTCCTGCTTTCCGCTTTGTTCTCCTGCCCTAAGAGGTGGGGGAAGATAGTTGAAGCGTAAGAACTCTGGGTATCAATGATTGGAGAGGACTGTGCTATCTCCAATCTTCCTGGTCAATTTTCTCCCCTCAGTGCATTTCTGCTAAGTGTGTACTGTGGCTTCCTGTGGTCCAGAGTCCCCTGATGTGTGAGATGACAGTTTACAAACTGCATTCCGTATTAGCTAGTAAAATCACATTTTGATAATCTTCTCTCCAAATTAGCCTTGAAGGTCAATGCCAGCCAGTAACTGAACTAATTGTATTTATTACTAAAGGTAACTCTAAACAATGTTCCAGGAGAGCTCTGGGCTTTTCCAGTGGGAGGAACTTGCAGTTGTCCTGTAAAAGCCAAGATATGAGGAGGGGCAACAAAAGGGCTCCTCCCTCAGCAGTCCAGGAAGTGAAAGGTTTTATTCCCAAACCCCAGCTTCGTTTGCATACTCCAGGGAGGGGCTGGGAAACCCTGACCCTGCATCACCCACCACTCTCCCCCGCCTAGCATCTCGTCCATTCCCACCACACCACAGTGGAAGCACCCGGGCAGGTCAAAAGCAAGCCAAACGACAGCACTGGCGCTGCCATGGGCTCTGGCAGCCCTGTCCCTGAATATTTACTCTTTCTTCAGGGCTCTTGGCACAGTGCCTGCGGCAGAGTCTGGGGGAGCAGGTAGAATAGGCTGGGAGGGCGTCAAGCACCCAGTGGATCCCACGAGGCAGGTGGCTTTGTGCCAGGTCCCCTGCCATCCCCGTGGGTCCATGCAGGCTCTCAGGAGGCCGAGAGACAGAAACAGCCCCTGCGGCTTTCCCAGGCTGGTGATGAATGAGCCCAAGGCCCTGATGGAGGCATCAAAGGCCCCGTGACAGAGCCGCTATGGTTGTAAATCGTCAGGCGCTTGGCTGAAAGCGCTTCGCAAGCTGTTTGTGAGCCAAAGGCAGAGGATGTCGGCTGTGCCTGTCACCTCCAAGTGGGGGGGGAACCGTGGTCAGATGGCTGGGAGTGAAAGCAGCCCGCCTTTGAGGCAGGGAGTGATGAATGGGGGGGGAGTCGTTTTCCAAGTCATGCGTTTAGGGGAAAAATACCAAGTGGCAGGGGAAAATGAAAAGAACATGCCAGGTGGCCCTAAAGGGCCAAGTGTGAAGGCTCTTTTGGAGGGCATGAAATGTCTGGCTTCAGGACCCTAGAGTCTTTGGGTGATGCAACCTTCCGGCTTCTGCAGACTTTTAATCAAGGCTCAGATCACTGAACCCTCTGTTGGCCTGGAGAGTCATTGATAGAACCGAAAGTAAAATTTACTGTGACTCTTAACACTGACAAGGGGATGGTGCCTGGATACATCAGCTTTCTGCGACAGGTCTTGAAACCACCCTGAATCTTTCTTCATCTGTAAAATGGGGACAAGAACACAAACCTCTAGGCGATGAGGGGATTAGAGATAGAGTTTTTAAAGTGTTTGGTAGGATACCACATATAGTTGGTATTTAACAAATAGTATCTATTCTAAGTATTTATGAGTAAAACCATGACATCGTGCCATCAAGACAAGAATGGAAATGCTCGGACTCCAGTCCTCCTGAGACACAGAGACATCATGGAGATTCAGTTACACCTGTGAGAAGGACCGCTTTCCCAGAACAAACCCAGTTATCCTCAGCAGCACAAAAACAACCTTGCCGTCAGACTTGGCTCCATGTTTGCTAAGCCCATTTTAGCTGCCATGAAGAGCTGATGTGGAATGTAGAAAGCAGCATAATTCTGTTTCAGAGAGGTGATAGTACAGAGGATTAGAGACACGTGTTGATGCTCTGAGAACAAGATGCCAAGACAGGATTAAATGTGCGAGGCTTTTATTAGTGGAAATGCCTGTGGGAGAAGATGGGGAGAGAGCTAGACTAGGCTGCGAGGGTCATCAGACCGTGATGCAAGTCTGACCTGAGTAAAGGAAGGAGGGAGGGTGCATGGGTGGGAATGTTCTAGTCTGTTCTGCAGTCCATGAACTTGGCTAGGGCATTGGGGAATCCTGGAGCCAAAGTCAGCTGTCACAGGACAGGAATGAGTCTGCCTTAGTATCTCTGCCCTCCTCTGTCGTTGGTACACGACCTCACTGCAAATACAGTGATGGATTTCATAGCCCAGCAGCTGGGGTCTGTGGTCATTCTATTCCTGCAGCTGTAGGTCTTCCAGGCACATTCTCCTGGCATCCCCAATATATTTTTGTAAGAAATCCTGCCCAAGGCAAAACATGATTGTGGTGGGCAAAGAAAGAAAGAAAGAGAGAAAGGGAGAAAGGGAGGAAGGGAGGAAGGAGAGAGAGAGAAAAAGAGAAAGAAAATACTAGCCACACAAATTCCTCTTTGCCTGTACATGAGCCCCTTTGCAGTGTGATTTTGCCATTCCTCCCATCAAGAGATGGGTATCTCTTTCTACTCCTTGAATCTGGACTTGACCAGGTGAATTGCTTTGGCCATCGGAACATTCACAAACATGGTGCAGCAAAGGATTGAAAGGTGTGTATGCAGTGGGACTTGCCCTCTCTTGCTACTTTTGGAAGCCTAAGATCTCCATGCAAACAGCACAGACTAGCCTCCTGGAGGATGAGAGGCAATATGAAGCAGAAACCACCCACCTTCCCACCATACCTGTGAGTGAGGCCATCCTGGAGCATCCAGCCCCCACCGAGCTGCCAGTGACTGGAGAGACCAGCCAAGCTGGACTAGAACCAAAAGAGCGAATGGATAACCCTTAGTGTTGTAAGAAAGAATAAATGCCTGTTGTTTTAAGCCACTAGGTTTTGGGCTGGTTTGTTATGTAGCAAAAGCTAATCAACATGCCCATCTTATAGATGGAAAACCTGAAACCTGGAGACCTGTGAAGTCCCTTAATGGGTCTGGAGATGTTACCATGCTTCCTCAGAGTCTCCCACTCCAAGCTGGGCTTGATCAGATGGCTCTGAGTTTGGGGGCAGCTTTACTCATTTGCATACTATTTGCCTCCCTGCTGGAGTGAACTGAGATTGGGACCCAGAATTCAACCTTTAATAAGCCTCTATTGAATGAATGATGCTAAGGTGTCGGGAGGCCCTTCTATGACTTTGAAGCCATGAGAACACAAGTGGAGGAATTTCCAGTCCTCTAAGCAGGGGAGGGAGGGTGCAGGGGTACAGCAATACCCCCCAACCAGATTATCAATTCCTGCAGGCAGGGGCAGAATTTCTATTTCTCTTATATTCTTCTTCACTCCTGTGCTAGTCCCATAAGCTACCATTCATTCAACAAATATTTGTTGAGTGTGCCAAGAACAAAGCAGATAGAGATCCCCAGTCTTGTGGAGCTTACATTCTTGGGGGCAAACAGGCGATAAACAGGATATGTAAGTAAACTGTATCGTATATTGGAAAATGGTAAGCACCAAGCATTAAACCTACAGGGGGGAAGGGGAGCGGGAGCAATGGGCTGGGGGCGTTGACATTTTAGTTGCGGTAGCCAGGGAGCCTCCTGAGAAGGTGCCATTTGATTCGAGACTAAAGATAGGGAAAGAGCAAGCCATGCGGTGCGCAGTTAAGTGCAATGGCCCTGAGGCCAGAGCCTGGGGAGTGTCCAGGAGCACAGGGAGGCCAGAGTGGAAGGACAGTGAACAAGAAGAATTAGTAGGAGATGAGTTCAGACAAGTAAGGGGTGGGCGCACGTCATGAAAGATGCTGTAGATCAGAGTCACGACTTTGAATGAAATCAGGAGCCCTTTGCGATTTAGGAGCAGCAGAGCGACGTGATCTGACATTTTCACAGGATCCCTCTGGCTGCTGTGTTAAGAATCCTCTGAAAGGAGTCAAGGGCAGAGTGGGGACACCAGTTAGGCAGGTACTGCCTTAACCACGGACTTGCTTTCAATTGAAATGAAAGCCGGGGTGTCTAGCCTGGGGCCTGTGTTAGAAGGAATGTTCAGTCACTATTTGTTGGGGGAAAATATTGAATCGTGTCTTTTCGCCAGCATTATGGTGCCTGAGAGAGCAGCCAAGGGGACGTTGCTTCTGGACCTGAGCAAGTTCTGCTTTGATGATGACAGTAAAGCACCAAACAACCAATTCAACTTCACCACGCCATCCGGAGTGGGGAGCGGCAGCAGATTTTTACAGGATCCAGCTGGCTCTGGGACAATCGTGGTCAGTTAACGGTCATTGCATCATCGAAAGGGCATTGGGGAAGTTGGTCTAACAGGCATAGTGCTTTTGCTGCCCCATAGAGAGAAATTTCCAAAGTAACTCCCTCTCCAAGCGACTGTAACTGACAAACTTAATAGTGACTCTGTTTTCCCCATTTGCTCTTTATTTTACCCAAGTTCCAGGAATTGTTTGTTATGCATGGTTATGCCTGGGGTGCTAAGGATTGGATTCTTTCTTGCATAGTTTGCAGTTTGCAGGCTGCCTGCCTGGTTAGCGTGCTTCCACAGTCACATATCAGTGCCCTCTGGGCTCAAGCACTTTTGTTTATTTCAGCGCTCATTCCTCGCCATAGAGGTGTGAGGTGAGAGAGAGCAGGGCCAGGGCCATGCGTGTGTCCTGCTGAATTCCGCAATGTAGAACCACTGGAGACCCAAAAAAGAGGGGCATCTCCACTGGGGCAAATATGTAATTGGAGAAAGAATGGGAGCAAAAGGCAGGTCTCAATGAGCTGTGTGAGACATTTAACAACAAGGTTCCCACTGGAGGGTTTTGGGGAAAGGAGGAGAGAGATAGAAGGGCAGGGTAAGGTGGAGGTCTTACAGGGGGGTGGTCTTGATGGGGGAGATCTTTACATCAGAGATAAAGCCTCAGGAAGAAGAGCAAGCAGCCCACTAACCATCCTCTCAAACACCCCCTTCTCCACCTCCCATCCCCCAAAAAGTCGTACCAATTTTATTCACTGTGTCAACCAAAAATAACTTTTTTTTTTCTGTTTGAGAAATTAATACATGTTCACTGTAGAAAATGTAGGAAACACAGAAAGGCATTACTATTCAGTAATAACCACTATTAACATGTTGATATATTTCTTTCTTGTCTTCTTCCCTATGCATAGATTTTATGTATCGTCTATATATATATGCATAAGTATTCTAAATGATGGAAATAACCTTGCATGTAGGATTCTGTATCATGCTTCTCTTTGACTTAACCTGAAATCTTGAGCCTATGCTGGGCAATAGTGCTTGATGAACATCTTTAAACAGATTCTCTCTCCTGATAAATTCTTTCAAATAAGTTCTCTAGCAGTGAGCAAAGGTATGGACATAACTTTTTAAAGCTCCTCCTATGGGAAAAAGTGCTTTCCAGAAAGGTTTTGCAATTTACATGTCCACTAACAGTACATGAAAATGTCAGTTCAATTAAAAGTATTGTTTATTCTGTGTAATCTGATGTCTCTGTTTTAATCTAGTTGATAGGTGATCTAGATTATGAAAATTCAAGTAATCTAGCAGCCGGCAATAAATACACTGTGATAATCCAGGTGCAGGATGTTGCCCCTCCTTACTATAAAAGCAAGTATCATTTTGGTTTATTTCATGAAGCATCTTCCTTGAGTAGCAGTGACTAAACTGTGCTGGGCAATGCTTGGGCTTGGGCTGGGGATGTATTTATGTTCAAAAGGAGAATTCCAAAAGCCCCAACACTTCGGAATCAGCCCAGCCTCCTCCTGTCCTTCACCAAGAACAGTTAATCAGTCTCCAAGTCCTTTCTTCTGTGTCACCTACAACTAAAATCTAAGGATTTTAGTAAGGATCTGCTGCCTTCCCCCCAACTCCACTGCACCTCCATCCCACTAGTATTGCTCTAATGCAGAACCTGCTCTATCAGAGCTGAATTACAACACCAAGAGTGTTTTAAGAGTCTTTCTGCCCACCTTTAGTCTTGTCCCTTTCCAACGCATCCACCACATTTCTGACAGTGATTTTCAGGAAACGCAAATGCCACCGTATTACTTCTTGCTGAAAGCCCTTGAGTGTCTCCCCATAGCTGTCAAGTTCACATTCAAACTCTTTGGCTTGGCACAAAGCAATAAAGAGAGTCACGTGAATTTTTTTGGTTTCCAAATGCATATAAAAGTTATATTTACACTATATACTGTAATCTGTTAAGTGTGCAATAGCATTGTCTTAAAAACATAATGAACATACTTTAATTAAAAATACTTTATTGCTGGGCTTCCCTGGTGGCACAGTGGTTGAGAGTCCGCCTGCCGATGCAGGGGACACGGGTTCGTGCCCGGGTCCGGGAAGATCCCACATGCCGCGGAGCGGCTAGGCCCGTGAGCTATGGCCGCTGAGCCTGCGCGTCTGGAGCCTGTGCTCCGCAACGGGAGAGCCCACAACAGTGAGAGGCCCGCGTACCGCAAAAAAAAAAAAAAAAAAAAAAAAAAAAACACTTTATTGCTAAAAAATGCCAACCATCATCCGAACCTTCGGCGAGTCATAACCTTTTTGCAATGGTAACATCAAAGATCACTGATCACAGATCACCATAACAATATAATAATGAGGAAAACGTTTGAAATATTGCGAGAATTACCAAAACATGACCCTGAGACACAAAGTGAGCAAACGCTGTTGGAAACATGGTGCCGATAGATTTGCTCGACACAGGGTTGCCACAATGTTCAATCTGTAAAAAACACAATATCTGCAAACTGCAAATACGTAAAACGCAACAGAATGAGGGATGCCTGTATTGTGATTTAATTATTTTTCCTATTTCCGTTTATAGATAATATCTACATTTATATTCTAACAAGCCCAGAAAATGAGTTTCCTCTTGTCTTTGATAGCCCATCCTACATATTTGCCGTGTCGGAATTAAGCCCATGTAAGTAACCGACGAGACACAGACTCCAGTGCTCTTGATAGACCCCTTCATCCGGAGGCACTTGGGTGGAGGAGGCTCCCCGTCAGAGGCCCTGGTGGTGTTGTGCACAGCGACTCACAGCTGATTCCTGGTTATTGCATGTCTTACTTCTTTTTAAATTCTCCTCACTGTGGAGGAGCCCTTCAGGTGAAATCCAGATTTTGAAAACTGTTGATTAAACTGCATTTCTCTGAACCCCCTGATTGCCTCTTTGTCTGGGTGCCTGATTCCAACTAATCCTCTCTTTTTGCAGCCTAAGTTTTCCCTTGGTCTCCACTGTGATTTTTATCCAGCTCACTCAGAGAATTGAAATTTAAAAATAGAGAGAAGGCTTCCCATTTCTAGATTTCTTTCATTTAAAAACAAAATAAAGATGTTTTCTCTCTCCCTTTGAAGGATTCCCTGGAGGCCTCTTTTTCCACCCTTTAGGATGCCTTGATTTCTGCAGGCTCCTCCCCACTCCAGCTGGGTTTCTCCCCATCTCTCCCAGTGAAGGGGAGACTGTTAACTCTAGAATAATCAGACCTCACCACAGTCTTTGAGACTTGGATTGTGTATACTTCTACACTAAAAACTAAACAAAACAAACCCCAAAATCTCCCTCTCAAATGATCTCCTCTTCATTTCGTTTTCTCTCTGGATGATGAGCTCCATTTCCTGACATTACATTTTAAACAAAATACAAAAAGAGGGTCTGAAGAAAACGCTGTCGATTCCTTATGCCTTATCCAGTGAATAATAAGTGCAACAGGAATAGGTTTTTTATGAATTCACAGATCTTGCTACAATTATTAATCACCTACTCTGGGTCAAGCACGTAGTGCTGTTCTATATAGTTGAATAAGAGAAGATGCTGCCCTTGAGGAGTATAATTTATGAGGAAGAACTTCTATAAAACAAGCAAGCCCGAAGTCCAGCAGCCCACCAACAAGACTTGCAAAATAAGCAAAATGGAACAGGATTTAAAAATCAAAAATATTCCAATCATCCTGTTGCTAAACCTTTAAAAATCATGTTTTTCGTCTGGTTTTGTAACAGCAACCCATGCTCAATATAGAAAATTTGAAAAATAAAAAAGACAACACTGCTGCAAAAAGATGTATATGTGAAGGTTCTTTGCAGCGTTAGGATCATGTAATAATTGGTGTGCTTGGACTCTATATGAGGGTATGAATTGTCTTTTAGACTTCGCAGTACTGCTTGAATCATACGGCCAGTTTCCTAGTGGGTGTCATTAGTGTAATTTGAATTTAAAAGATGTAAAACATACAGAGTTTGAACAGCAAAGAGGCCCCCAAAAGTCTTTCGCCCATGGCACTGATAGTGTCTGCTCCTGATTCCTCCTCTCACCCCCAAAGCAGGACTAATCTCAGATATTATTCTCAGCGGTAATCGCAGGTACTTTATTCTTCCAGCTAGAACCCGGGTTGGACAGATGCAAGCGACAGATAAAGACTTCCCCCAGAGAGGCATCGTGTACTCCATCTCCACCGGAGGGGCCAACCAGCACTACCCAAACATATTTTGGATTAATCCCCAAACGGGAGAACTCCAGCTGGTGACTAAAGCAGACTACGAGACAACTCCCATCCATATTCTCAGAATCCAGGCCACCAACGGCGAGGACAGCAGCTCAGTCACTGTGAGTGGGGCTGTTTGGTGCATTCACACCAGCCCAAGTGGTTGACTTCGGGTCTCCCTGGCACCCTCCAGGTATGGCCGTAGCAATAAGGAATCTTAATAGGGCACCTCCTGCAGACATGACAAGAAATGGCTAGGGGTGTCCCAGACAGCACAATCGGACACACACAGCAGTGCCAGGAAATAAAGATTGACATCTGTAAGCCCACGTTTATGGGTGACTGGGAGAAGCGCTGAGATGGATGGCCACCCTGGGGGACAAGCTTCCTCCTGTTGCCCTTAAATCCCCCCTTGCTGTTGAGGTGGGCTGTAGCTGTGCATCACCCCCAAGTAGTTTTACCCTGTTCCTACCCTGAGCCCCATCATACCAGATGGGATAGGTCTTAAAATGATCTGGCTTGACACAGCGCTGTGCTGCTTTGTAACCTCTGATGTTGAGAATCTGGTTAAGTGCATTTCTGAGTCAGTAGGTCTGAGTAGGGCCTGAGAACCTGCATTTATAACATGCTTCCAAGTGGTGCCGAGGCAGCTGGTCCATGGCCGTGCTTTGAGGAGCCAGGCTTTGACAGGTCTGTGCTGCCAGTGGTCAGGAATATTTGAGCGTAATATGATGGTCACAAAGAGGAAACTATTTCTTGGTATTTCCCGTTAGTAAAGTGAAAAAGCCTAAGGCAAAATGAACTCAGCTAGCGGCAGGCAGCCCTGTGTGATAGAATGACTGGTCCAGGATCAGGAGGCAGAGTTCATTTCTCAACTTTGATCCCAATTTGCCAAGGGGGTCCGAGCAATGCTTATCTTTGTACCCTGATTTCTCTCTCACACATGGAGAGTCACCTCATAACCCAATGCCTGAATAGTCCAGTTCCTCTGATGACTTGCTTTGAATTAGTGGGACGATGTTTTCAATGATGTGTAAGGCTTGGCATTGCTAGCTGAGAAAAAGATGTGCTAAGTTGAAGGTAATTGTCGTGTTTGTTAGCCTGGGTTTTTGAGAGGAATGAATGGAGTCCACTTTAGGAGCTAACTAGAGAGAACATTTCAATTTACTCCTGGGCTCAGAAATAGCTGAAATCCCCAAATTTCAGAGGTAGAATGAATACGACTCTAAAATTCATAAGCTTTTAAAAAGGGTGATGATCACATAAGTCCCTTTCAGGGCTGACATTCTGTGATTCCGTGCTGGCAGGCATCCCAGTCCATATTCCAATTCACCAGGCATAAAAGACAGTGATGAAAGAGAACAGGCTGGCCCCTGCTTGTGGCAGGCCAGCACCACCGGCTCAGTGCAGTGCTGAGATCCCGGGTTACACACAAGACCCTGGCTAAGCCAGGTCGCCTCCTTCTATCCCACTGGTTCTCAACCCTGGCTGAGTATTAGAATCGGCTGGGGAACATAAAAATCGTGCCTGGGGACTTCCCTGGTGGCGCAGTGGTTAAGAATCCGCCTGACAACGCAGAGGACACGGGTTCGAGCCCTGGTCCGGGAAGATCCCACATGCTGCGGAGCAACTAAGCCCGTGCGCCACAGCTACTGAGCCTGAGCTTAGAGCCCGCGAGCCACAACTACTGAAGCCCGCGCGCCTAGTGCTTGTGCTCCACAACAAGAGAAGCCACCGCAATGAGAAGCCCGTGCACCGCAACAAAGAGTAAACCCCGCTCACCGCAACTAGAGGAAGCCAGTGCACAGCAACGAAGACCCAAGTCAGCCAATCAATCAATCAAAGAAGAAAAAAAAAAAAAAATCAGGCCTGTGCCCCACCCTCCAGGGAGTCCAATTCATTTGGTCTGGAGAGGGCCAGACAAAGTGGAGCCATGGTTGAGAGCCATTGTTCGATCTTCCAAAGTTAAAGACAGAACTTCCAACTCACAGGGGCAGCAAGCAAGGAAGCACAGGAGGGTCACCATAAATCCATCATCATTACCGGAAAAACAACTCAGCATCATCTGGGGGTGAGCGCATGTGTCTAGCTGCATATGTGTGTGGGGGTGTGGAAATGTATTATTACGTATATTATGCACACGTGCATGTACACACACAACACACAGTAGAGAAGTTAATAGCATAGGACTTGGAGTAAGACAGACCTAAGTTCAAATCCCAGCTCTGCCACTCACCAACTGAATGGCCTTAGGCCAATTACCTAATCTCCCTAAGCCTCAGCTTCCCCATCTGTAAAATGGGAATAAACGTATTATCGATCTTGGATGAGGTTAAACCTCACTAATTCACAAAAAGCACACAGCCCCGTGCGTGGCACACAGTAAGGGCTCAATGATAACTACTCAGTGAGACCACTTTCCTGCTGCTCTAGGTGACTGTGAACATCATTGAAGAAAATGATGAAAAACCAACCTGTACCCCAAACTCGTACTTCCTGGCCATCCCAGTGGATCTGAAAGTTGGCACGAATATTTACAATTTCAAGCTCACGTGTACTGACCTTGATTCCAGCCCCAGGTCTTTTCGTTACTCCATTGGCTCAGGTATGGTATTGATGTCAGTGGTCCTGGACCCTTGCTGAGGGCTCCTGGTGTTGGGGGCTGTAGCAGCTGTTTAGGGAGAAGGGGTGGGGGTCTGAGCTCACACACTGATCTGGCACAGCGTGTAGGGGGTGGGGTATTTTGAATGAGGAAACCAAGGGTGAGGAGTCAAATGGTTCTGGAATTCCCAGTACCCCCCCCCCCTTGGCTTCCCCTTCTCACCTAACTCTTCCCAGACTCCCATACCTGGCTGCCCAAAGGCCCAAGGAACAGTGAATCCCATTGATGGTGACCCGCCCCCCCACCCCCAATTCCCAGCCTGTCGTAGGATTCATGAATCAGATTAGTGTAGCTTAAAAACATTTTTTTAGTCCAACTCCTCCCCCACCTCTTTTCCTGCAAGCTTGTTGGTGGGGGGGGGGCAGGGGAATCCCAGTCCTCTCTCTGAATAATAATAGATGAAATAGATTAAATGCATTTTGAAACGCGTCCTCAGGAATTCTCTTCTGCTCCATTCATTTTCTCTCTTTAAAAATATACCATTGTGGGAGGGAAAGAAAAGAGCACCCCTCAATGGAAATGAGACCAAAATAGTTCATCTAATGAAGTGCCGGGGCCAGGGATTTAAACCCAAACAAGCAGAGCAGTTTCACGTGAAAGACTGAAAAGCCAGCTCCGCCGCCTGCTGAGCCCTGGCAGAGCCGGAACTGGAGCAGCAGGAAGCCTCTCGAGCAGGCTGTGTCACAAAACCCAGGGGCAGAGCCCACCTCGAGACTGCAGTGGCCGGAGATGGGAACAATCCATACTGAGAACCCTCAGGCCTTTATGGGGCACTTCGTTGCTCGGGAGTAAAATTGCATCATCCCCTGGTCCATTTACTGGTTTTTAGTTGGTAGTGAGTCTGCAGCCACCGGGGGAATGAACAAGAGCTGCTTGGGCGGGCAGCTTCTCTGCTCTGGGCTCCCTAAGCTGTGAGCCTGCAGCCCCAGGCGAGCCGCTGGGGAGGTGGGGGTGGGGACTACTGTCCCTGCCAGCCCAGGACGCACCTTCCTTTGGGGGACTCCAGGGACATCCGTCACGGGTGTGACCAGCCTGGTTTCATGAAAGGCGTGCAATGAACTTGGCCCATGGCTAGGGACGTGGCCCCCTCTTCCCTCTTGCCGCCCACTGATTGGTCTGAGCGTGAGTGACACATTGTTACCAAGTTAATGCTGACGATGAGCACTGGCCGCACCAGGATTGCTAGCTCTCTGCCTGATGCTCAGCGCGGTGGCGGCCATTCTCCCTGGACACCTGTGCTGGTGCCCTTTTCTACTCTCATTTTCATTGCAGCCACACTGGTTGTAAGCCAGAGTCTCTCTGTACTCATGAAATCTCTGGTGCTGTTAAGGCCCATATCCTGTCACTGCCCCCACCCTGGTACATCAGAAGTAGTCTACACCTGAGGTGGGATGTTTAAGAAAAAGACTGAATGTAGTTTTCTTCTAACCCTTATTTCTCACGCTCTTTTCTTCCTATTCCCAAAATCCTTGCATCGAATCTCATTTAGGGAACATCAACAGTCATTTCACCTTCTCTCCTAACGCCGGGTCCAACGTTACAAGCCTGATCCTCGCGACTCGCTTTGACTATGCTAGTGGGCTTGATAAGATCTGGAACTACAAACTACTTGTCTACATAACTGATGACAACTTGCTGTCCGACAGGAAGAGAGCTGCAGCTCTTGTTGAAACAGGCACGGTGACCCTGAGCATTAATGTCATTCCTCACCCAACCACGACTGTCACCACAACCCCCAGGGTAAGGGTTTTGGGAGATGGACTTCCCAGTTACATCCCTTGTAACTGATGTTGATGGAGCCCCTTGACCTAGAAGAAATGTGGGGTGGACTGAAAAGAGTTGAGGTGTTAGGATGTTGCCAGAAACGCCAACCGTGGGCTGGATCGGAATAGTCACTGGGTGGTAGAAAAAATCTGGGTGAGACCTTGGGCTTATAGAACCACTGACATTTCCTAGTCTGGTAAAGAAGGAGGTACACATATGCACAGACTTGTGATAGATCAGGCGTTGCCCATCCAGGGTATGGACATGTTGTTGCCTTCACAAGCCCTTCTCTGCTTGCTCTTAAGAGCCAATACAAGTCCGTGTCCATGAGAGCAGCTAGCTGCCAGATGCTCTTCTCTACTTCTTTTGAAGAGTCACCATTTGTCAGTCTGTACCCTACTCCCCACCTCCACTCCAAAAAGAAATCCACTTATTCAATCTGCAGATATTGATTTAATACCTATTATATGCCAAGCACTTTGGTGAATAAGCCAGAAATTATCTCTGCTCTCTCATGGAGCTTACAGTATAGGTTAGTGGTTCTCAAGTGTGGTCCCCAGACCAACAGCAGCAGCAGCATCACCTGGAAACTTGTTAGAAAAGCAAATTCTTGAGCCCACCCCGGAACACTAAAGTTATACCTCATCCAACCATGATCATCACTACAACTTCCAGGGAAGGATGTTGAAACCTGGAGTCCTCACCAAATCCCCAGACCTACTGGATTAGAAACTGTGGTGTGGGACCCAACCATCTGTGTTTTTAATAAGCCTTCCAGGCCATTCTGATTGCACTAAAGTTTTAGAGTCTCTGATCTAGAGGGGGAGACGGATTACAAACAGGTGTGCAAATTAGTAAACTACCTACAGACTGTCATAAACAGTAGGAAGAAAAGCAGCCCCATACTTGGAGTATGCCAGAGGAAAAGGAACCAGAACCTCAGAAAGCCACCTGTGACAGGTGGTCAAATCCTGCTTCTCAGAGTCTTACCAAGAGCTGCTTAATATTCCTTTCCTGTGGGCTGGAGTCAATATTACCCCCAATGAATGGAGGCATTAGGTGACTTGAAGGGCTTTCAGTTGTGGTAGGAGCCAGTAGGTGCCCCAAGTAAGGCATTGCCACCTTTCTGCAACTTACAACACAACCCAGCTCTGACATCTCCAACCTGGAAATCTCCATAACTTTTTGTTATCAGTCTCCCTCTCTGGGAAGCAAATGCTGACCTTGAGGTCTCACTGTGATAACAGCCTGCTCAGCTGGCAGCACAGCTGGCAGTGACTGAACACTGAGAAGCTTACAAAGTGTTTAAAAAAAAAGAAACAAAAAACCCCAACTTTCATGGCTCATGCCTTCCCAGTGAGAGACAATAGCTATATTAGTCCCTAGCTTATGCCATGATTTGGCAGGGAAAAAAAGCCAATGGAATTTTTAGCTTTGGGGAAGGAGAAGAAAGAGAATGAAATTAGGCCTAGAGTTGCTCTCCAGTTCCCTACATTTTCTGGGTTTTGGTCTAATGGACATCTGGCAAGACTATAAATTAGGTGATGGGTTGAAGAGTGAGAACGATGAGCACACAGATGTCCGACCTTTAGAGCAAGAACAAAAAGCAGGATGAACATTCAACCAACCAACGTGAGAGGGTTCTGATGTCAAAGACTACCAGCCTCCACTCATCTCCCTCTTCTGTCATTCAAGCCCAGGATCACCTACCGGATCCTGAGGAAGAACGTGTATTCTCCATCGGCCTGGTATGTGCCTTTTGTCATCACTTTGGGCTCCATGCTGCTTCTGGGTCTCCTGGTGTCCCTGATCATCCTATTGGCCAAAGCCATCCACAGACACTGTCCCTGCAAGGCTGGGAAGCACAAGAAACCTCTGTAAGTTGCCAGTGGGCTGGGCCCTTCCCCCATTTCCTTTCAGAGGATACTGCCTCTGGTGATGCCAGGAGAAGGAAAGGGAGACAGTTGGGATTTCTCCACAGGGTAGAGAGGGTGCCTGGAATGAAGAAAGGAAAGGGAGCTACGGGGGAGACGTCCCAGCTCCCCTTGTCCTGGTGGACCCCCTTCATCACCTGCCGGGCCAGGAAACTGTTCCTTTGCTTTTCCCTGGCACCTGCCCCATACTTGATGAGTTCTCAGTGAAATCGGGGCTTCAGCCTCCTGGTGATCTTGTCCTGGATAAAAGCTCCAGAAACAAGGCCGGTTGTGAGTAGTAGTAGAACATGCCGTGCTGTTATTTGTGGAATATTTAAAGGATGGGATGGAATTAGAGGAAGCATAAAAAGGAATAAGGGAATTAAGCTTTTGGCTCCAGTGACTGAACTGGGCTCTGGTGTGACTAAATAATCATTGTTCTTTTGCGTGTGGCCCTCTCAAGGGCTGTAAACGCAGGCCTCCTTCCTCTCCCTGGGATGCTCACCTGCTCACTTATATGCCTCTTTCGGTGACGCTCTGCAGAGTGTCTTTTACTGGCTAAAGGGAGGTACTAGAGTAAAGTGGAGAAAGCATCAAATTGTTACAAGCTTCCCCAGAGCCAGCTGCTTGAGTCTTAGTAGCTCTTACAGTGAGAACGTGATGGTTCTGAGCCTGGGCTTTGGAGTCAGATAAGGTTGAGGTTCAAATCTTGGGTCTGCCATTCTCTGGGTATATGGCTTTGGGCAAGTGACAACCTCTGTGAATCTCAATTTCTTTATTTGAAAACCAAACAATTAAATGAGCAAATGCAAAGGAACCATTTAGCACTGTTCCTGATGTGGAGTAAATGCTTAATACACTATTTTTTTTTTAATCTTGTTGCATGATTTTTCATGGCTGAGTCCCAGTGAGCTTAGGATTCTAGATTCTAAGTTTAGCTCTGTACACCCAAGTATCTTGAGGTATTGGAACTTGAATTTTGGAATTTCTCACCGGCAAAAAAAAGGGGTGATAAGACTCATGTGCCATTTAAAGGTATTTTGAAGATTAACTACTACTGTCAAATAATTTAAAATCTATGGATGAAAGGCTGTATAAAAGTATAAGTATTAGCATAAAGATGTGCATTGCATTTTGCCATATTTATTGGGGGCATTCGTTGCTATTGGCAACCTTGACTTCAAGGTAAGAAATCCTTGAGCATCTGCTGAAATTTAAAAAGGTCTTTTTATTTGGACTATACTCACAAATTGATTTGAGAAAAAAAAACCAGCTCCAAAAGAGTGATGCTTAAGCTTGTAAGGATGGCAGTGCTCTGTAATGGGATTTGGGCAGAAGTTCTTAAAGGAAGTAATCCAATACTGGACACTGCAACTCACATGCAATTTATAGTCAAATGTGCACCTTGAACCTGGTGGCTTCAGTTACCTTCTACATATTGTTTTCAACGTGGTTGACTTTTAAAAAACTAGCTAGTGATTCAGACTCAGACCTGGCCTCTCTGGCAATTTGTTGTACCATATGGCAACCAATATTTGTCCCATAGCAGAGAATTAGAGTCACAGAATGAAGGGTCTTAAGAGTCCAGGTGTCCAGCTCTTCACATTACAGGAAGCCAGGGTTTAACTGCTAGTCATCGAACCTTCCCACTGTGGGTCAAATCTTCTGCTCAGATGGTTACTGGGGAGGAAAACCAGGCAGGAAGAATCGCTGGGCCGTCTGATGGGGTCGTCATGCCCTCACTCAGTGTTGTCAGAGAAAATAGGTTCCCTGAAGTTCTCTAAAGCAATAGTTTTCAAACTTATCAAACTCCTAAGCCTCCTTAGTCCCAACCCAGCAGTGATGGAGCAGGGCTGGGAGCCCATTCTGCATTTTAGTCCCCTGCCCTGGTCCCTCTTTCAATCGACCCCTGAATCCTGGGGAACACAGTTGCCCAAAGGCCCCCATGTTGTCACGTGTGTACCAGGGCAGAGTGCTCTCAGGTTAATTCTTGTCCATCCCTTCTCCCCCGATACAGGGTGAAGAAAGTAGGTATGTACGGTGCCGATTACCTTTGTTTGTTGCTATTATTGTTTTGTGCTTGCTCTGTTGTACTACATATAAGGGTTCCAACTCGGTGGAGAATCAGGGCAAGTCCTGTGTTGGTGGGTTTTCCGCCACATCATCTGTGGATGGAACGAAACAGAGGTCGGATGTAGCTGGAGGAAGGGGAGGGCAGGGCAGGGTGCATGGGACCGTTGGCCCGCTTGGGTCTCATTCGGTCCTGCCTGTTCCTTACTGAGTCACCTCCAATCAGCTTCACATCAGCACCTAAAGGTCTGCTCCCCACCAAGCGGGTTAGGAATGGAGAATTCTCCGTGAGTTAAACACAGAATCTACTTGCTGCTACACACAGAGGGGGTGACCCCTCCTGAGGACAGCTAGTGCCCTGTATTAGACAGATGCCTCTTTTTAAAGAACAAATGATACTTTATTCTCAGATTGTGATGGATTTGAACATTCTCACATGTTACTTAGGTTAGGGTAGTTAGAAATCGGGGCTGGGTGCAGTCAGATGGGCTGGGAGAGCTGAGTGATTTCAGGGCGTTGGTGAAATGAGCAAGGCCTATCTGAGGAGACATCACCACTGTCTCCAAAGCTGTGGTCTCAGGGAGACTCCAAGCTATGGGGAGAGACAGGACAAAGAACTGGAAAGAGTGTTTTTGAAAAATGATTGTTCTAATCACTCCAGCCATAGGTGTGTGCATCTGACATGCACAAGGGATATCTCAGCAGGGTTAGAAATTTAACTACAGTGGTTATTGATCATATCGAATGAGATAATTCTAAAAAATGAGATTTTTCACAACCTATCTCCCATCCTAGTTACTTTGTAAAAAGGGCATAAGGAATGGACGCAAAGAATCCTCAGATGAGAAACAAAGGTAGCAACCCCCTCTTTCTTTTTTACCTATAAAGCCATTTAAAACCTAGTTTCCAGTAATGACAATAAGCTGGAAAAAGAATTAAAAAATTTTAATGGTGTATTATGAGAGTGTGTGTGTTTCTGAGAAGGTGGAAGGAGGTCAACAAACATGTCTAGAGACAGAAAATTCTTTGCTATGCCTGCAATACTAAGCTCAAATCCTGCTTAAGAGAGATCTCTTTGTAGGGGTAAAATTTTAAGGTCAATTTAGTGTCCAAGAAGCTTAACTCTTGTCTGTCCTCTTGCCTGCAGAAATGAAGAACACAAAGAGAGAGGCGGCGGTGGTGAGGCTGGCTGGCCCCGGGGCGCCGGGTTGGGGAGGGGCTCTGGTCTCCCCCTGGCCGTCTCGTCACAGTCCCACGGGGGTGTTTATCATTCAGGGAGATGCTTGTATCTGGCCACTGGAGCAGACTGCTGTGTGACGAGCTCCTGATAGAATTTGTTCCCTCCACTGAACCTGTCTGCTGCTATATTTGCAGAAGAACTGGATTTCATAAATATTGAATAGTGGTGTTTATTATCTACACTAGTTCTCCAGGAGAGTGAGTTAGGGGGAGAGGAGCTTAAAGACCAGAACTGGTGCTTCAGCCTTCAACGGGATTTACTTTTGCTTTGCTTTTCCACACCTTGAGGGAAAAGTGATAGAAAAAGAGCACAGTGGGAGGCTGAGGCTGGCTCTGCCCTCTCGGCCATATGACCTTGACCTCAGGGACTCCCTCGGCCTCTTTAAGCTTTAGATTCCTCACCTGTGGAACGGGAGTGAGAACAGCTGCCCTGAGATAACAGGTGGGGAAATACTGGGAAAATTATGAAGAGTCATGTAAATGCAAAGTGTCACAGGACAGCTGGGGAGTTACCTCCTCACGTGACCTCCTGAGTTTTCTTTCACTGAACCTGATCCACCCACTGGAAGTGACGGAACTTGAAGGTGACCCCCTCCCAGGTCTCCCCTAACCCCTAATAATAGGACTTTGTTATGATCTAAGATCCATGAATTTGGGAAATGACAGGACGCGGAGGAAGTATCGCTTCAGGCCAGTCTCCTAAGTGCTTATAAGCACTGGTCTGCAAACAGGAGGAAGGGGTGATCTTCTGTCTCCTGGGTCTTATTATTGCCTAAGTCAAGTACCCTTGATGATGCCACTCAGAGACTTAGACATATGTAGAGTTAAATTCGTCGATTAAATAAATCAATCCCCCTGGCCGTAAAAAGTGCAGCTTCTGAGTTAATCAAGTGGAGGAAAGCTGTACATCTCGATTCCTTCTGTTTTCACAGAGGGGAGCTGTGGGCAAGTGAGTAGGTAACGGCTTATGTGATGAAAACGGGGGTCAAAGGCCCATTAAACTCCCAACACCGTCCTCATGAGTGTGCTGAAGAACGGCGTCGTTGGAGGGCACCGTGTGAGGGAAGGGGGTGTTTCCAGGGGGCAGAGGTCAGGTCCTGGAGGGCGGCACAGAGTACAGGTCAGGAGAAAGAATAAGGTGGGGAGCACCAGGCTTAGGTGAGGCAGGCCAGGCCCGGAGGCAGCGCTGCCTTGGCCTAGGCTGACTCATCTGTGCCTGCTCTGCACGTAACATCTGCCTGGCAGATCCCGCGTAGGTGATGTCGATCTTGGCCGGTGCTGCGTGGCATTTCTGTTCTTCCTTCTGTGCAGCTTAGATGGCGTTTACTCAGGATGCTTTCCTACCCCCCAAGTCTGCATTAAATGTCCTTTTCCCACCCCTGTTCCCCCACGCCCCCATAGCATCCTATATTCCCCCATCACAGGCTTTATCACAGTAAACTGCAGTGCCTCTTTGTCAATGGCCCCTGCTTGATGGCAAGCTTTGGGCGGGCGGTAACCAGCCCTGCCTTGTTCACCGATGTGTCCCGAGCATCTAGCACAGTGCCTACTGAATAAATAAATGTCAGGAAGGTCCTGGGTAAGGAACCTGGGCTGTAAGGAAGAGCAGCCTCTCCTGGGGGGAGGAGTGTAGGGCTGTGCTTGAAGCCGTCTCTTTCTTTTCCTTAGGAAACAATCCAGATGAACACTGTCTTTGATGGAGAAGCCGCAGACCCAGGTAATTAAGCGGCAGTGTCGTCCATAAGGGCACTGATCATATTCCAGGCTGGTGGAGTCATGAAGGACCATATCCCACGTCCTGCTCTTCACTCAGTCTGCCAGTGCGTTTGGTTGTCGGGCCTACACAGTGCTGATACTTCCAGGCGGCACCGCAACGTGAGATCGGCTCAAAACAGAGCTGGCTTGTAGACACTCAAGCACATGATCACGTGTGAGGCCTCAGCAGGTTTCCACCTAAAGGGTCCCACTCAAGGACCACGCCTCTGTCCAGCCTCCCTCCCTGAATCACAGGCCAGTTCAGGGAATTGGTGAATTCAGTAACCCACTGTGTCTTCTGCTCACTGGGACTCAGCCTCCCCCCACCTGCCTCATCCTTTCTGAATGCTTCTAAACACCATTCTATTGGTAACGAGAGATATGGAGAAATGGCAAGCTTGGCTTCTTTTTTTCCTCGATCAGGGCCAAGAATTCCTTCTTGGACAGCAAGATGAACATAAGGTAAAGCTGGCCTCCAGAGCTCTCATCACCCCCATGAAATCAGCTCCAAATTTAGCTCCTTTACACACATCCCTTCACTTACAAAGGCTCAATTATAGACGTGAATAAAGGGAAGGAAACCAAATTCGGGAGGCAAGTGCGTTGGCTCCCTGCCACCCTCACATGCGAACGGCTCCGCTTGGTCCTCCTCAGAGGGAGGATGGCTCCTCTCCAGGACAGGCTGCCGCTGCTGCTGGAATTAAATTTCCCTCTATTATTAGGTACTTGTTACCATAATGTGCCCACATTAGCATAAGTGCTGGTGGGATCCTCTGCCTGAGAGGCCACTCATGCTGTAGGGAAACAGCAGGAGCAGGGGCACGCCGGAAACTAGATCTTCTGGGGCAAAAGCCAGGGAGGACCGAGGCTGTTCTGCGTCTGTGTGTTTGCGAGAAGGAAAAAGGAAGCGATGAGCCAACTGGACTAATGTGAACAAACATCAATTAGCGTCTGCAGGCTCCGACACAATAAAAATGGCTCCCTTGCATCATCTCAACTGGGGCCAGATTTGTGTGTCTGTGTCTGCAAATCTCTGCTAACATAACATAGATAAAAATCAAAGTCTTTCCCTCCTTCCTTGGTGAACTCCTGTTTATATCAGGGATTCAGGGGATCTTTTTAAACAAATCAGAACGTAATGGGTCACCCCATGAGAAACTGAGCCTAACTTATCTGAAGCTCATGTTGAGTTCAAGACTTCTGTGGCCTCTCATCTTGCCATTGAGGTGACCTTGAGACTCTCCTAAACCTTTCTTTCCAGGGAAGCGTGAGATTTGCTACCTGTGTGGTCAGAGCCACACAGCTCAGCTCGTGGAAAGGGCAGGCAGGTGAAGATTGTGTTCTTCACAAGCCTGCTTTCAATCTTTCTAGCTGCTTCATCTTTCCCTGGGGGCGAGAAGAGAGCAGGGTGGAGATGGGGGAGGAAAGAAGCATTTGGATTCCTTTGTTTATACATTGGTGGTGTAATTTTTTTCTCTAGTTACTGGGGCAATATATGAATTCAACACAAAAACTGGAGCCAGAAAGTGGAAAGATCCCTTAACCCAAATGCCAAAATGGAAGGAGTCCAGCCCTCAGGGAGCTGCTCCAAGAAGACCTGTCACTGGGGAAGGGACCGAGCCACTAAGGAGCACCCACAAGGAAGGAGATGGGCTGAGAGACAAAGCACAGGCCAAGAATACAGTCCCACGGTCCAGGAACCAGGACAGGAAGCCAAGCACCCCAAAGAACAGAAACTTAGCCCTTATGGGTAGGGGATCCCCCAAACCGCACCCAGAAAAGTGAACGGTGTCTGGCTGCCTGGCCCACAGCACAGCGCGGGAGCTTGACTGTCTGGGACGCTGCCTCACCCTACATTCTTTGAGGGCAGGGTCGGGGTGGAGGGCTGAAAATGTGGAGGATCCAGGGTCCCAGGTGGAATGTTTGACAGACTTTAAAATGAAGGGCTTTCATCTCAGAGTTGCCTTTTTCTGAGACAGCCCAGGAGAGATTTTGCCCTGGCCTCAGTACCTCTGATCAGCTGGACTGCTAACTGGTGGGTGTGGACTTGTGTTTCTTCTTCACATTGACCTCTAGGAAGCTCTGTTCCGTTTGCCCCTAGGAAGTGCACGAGACCTCCTGCCTAAATTCTGAGGACTACGCTCCCACCTCGTTTCACCTTATTTTCCTGCCTTTATTTTAGCGTCACCCAGATTTCTTCACTTATAAATACAGTTCAACACCATATACCATTGTAAGTCACATCTAATCTTTTTCAAAAGAGGCAGAGCATGGGAAAAAAAAGGATGAATAATGAGTTGTTCACCTGGGAAGAAGAAAACACACTAAATACCTTTAATTCTTTTTCATTAAGGTAAAACTGATGATGCAATAAAGCGCACAGATCGAAGGCATTCAGCTCAGTACCATGTAGACTCTTCCCTGACGCAACCAATATTTGGGTCTTTATTGTCACAGATTACTTTTGCCTTTTTGAAATTTCCTATAAATGGAAAAAGAGCTCCCCATTTCTTTTGTATCTGGCTCCTTTGGCTGCGCACCATATCTGTGAGATTCACCCAGCTGTACTGTGAACCAGTCATGCAGGGCTCTTCACTGTGTCTCTTATCCCACTGAGGGAATCTACCACATGTCATTTATCCATTCCACACTTGGGTAGCTGCTCCAAGTTTTTTACTATTATAAGGTATAGCACTGTGTACTTCCTTGTACATGTCTTTCCATAGCATAAACACGTGTTTCTTCTGAGCCTCCTCCTAGGAGTGGGATTGCAAGAGCCATTGCTGGAATCTGCTGAGAATTCTGAAGTTGATGGCTCCAACTTATACTTTCAACGATGGAGAGTTCTGACTGCTTTACTCCCTTGTCAACACTTGGTGTTGTCGGTCCTTTTCATTTTAGCCATCCTGGTGAAAATTCCTCTTGAACTAAAATCACTGTTTTTCTCAAAGCTAAAACAACACCAGCCCTACAACCTACCTGCCCGGCTCCTTCTCTACCTTCTGTGATTGGTGGAGGGGGAAACCACAGGACTCAGAGCAGAGACACAGTGGGAAGCTCTAGCCATTCATACAGCTGGGACTTTCACCTGTGGCCACAAGCAGTGACCTGAAAATAAATCTCTCTGCAATGCAACAGGAAATGGAAATTTTCAGTGCGTGCCTGGTGAAGGCCGAGCAACCCTCACCTTTGCTCCATGTCCTGCTTCCCAGCTGCTGGGCCCCTAGTCCAGTAACCAGAAGAAAGGACTAGATGAGAGTCTACTGGAGCAGCACCCCGTTTCCCAGCTGGAGAGCCAGATGAGAACTCTCCAGGCCCAGGATGGCCTGTAGAGGGCAGGCAGGATCCATCCTGCAAATGCAGAACTTCGGAAGGAGGAGCTGCCCGTTTATTGTGTGCCCCTGCGTCCGTGTGACTTCTCAAGAAAAAGAAACATTTTTAAAATGCCCTGTCCTGGCCTAGAGCAAGCACAATTTATTAATAAGGCTTGGTTGCCAGGGAACTCCCTTGAATAGGTTTAAATTTTGCAAAGAAGGCAGAGCTGCTCATCTGTGGAGGTTAAAGTGGGTGAAGTGGCTGACTACCCATTTAAGACTCTGCAAGTCTGTGGAGCCCCGGGTAAAACACCTTCCTCAGAAGCTCTCAGACTCAATGCAAGTAACATGAGGCTCCGAGAAGGCTGAAGAGGGTGCCTGATAACTGTTTATGAGCCCATTAAGGATGATTAAAAGGAGGGCGGTGAGCAGCTGTTATCCCTTCTCTGGTGATGACAGGGCAGGAGGGGATCATGCTTCTCGGCCAGAAGAAGAGATTTAAGTTAGGCACAGGGAGGGACTTCCCAAAGGCTGGGGTCTGTTTGAAGAGTCAGTTCTTTCCCTGGTGATGGGCAGGAAGAGCTGATTATCTTCCAAGCCCCAAGATGCGAACCTCGAGGAACCCAAGACATGGGTCAGGAGTGGTACCAGGAAGCTTCGAAACCACCTTTTCTTTTTGCATATTTGACTATTTGATCAGGGGAAATCAGAAATCTCAGGTCCAGGGCTGAGGCCATTTGGTTTCTAACATTTACCAGGTTTCAAAAATAAATTATCTGAATAAAATCAAGTCAGGGACCATTGGGGACCTTGTAAAAGTTTTCTCACATTTCTCTCCCAAGGCCTTAATCATATGAATTTACTGTAGCTAATGCTGAGTCATTAAAAAGTAAAGCAAAGATGTTCAGGGATCAGGACACGGAGGGGTCCACTGTTGAGGGATGTGGAACCCCGTGGTGAATTCTTTTTTTTTTGTTCACTTTTTTTTTTTTTTTTTTGCGGTACGCGGGCCTCTTACTGCTGTGGCCTCTCCCGTTGCGGAGCACACGCTCCGGACGCGCAGGCTCAGCGGCCATGGCTCACGCACCCAGCCGCTCCGCGGCATGTGGGATCTTCCCGGACTGGGGCACGAACCCGTGTCCCCTGCATCGGCAGGTGGACTCGCAACCACTGCGCCACCAGGGAAGCCCCCGTTGTGAATTCTTAAGGTTGAGCTTTCCCTGTGCTCAGCAGGAAGCCAGGTCCGCATCGCTGTCCGCCTGTGTTAAAAGCATGTGTGGCTGATGAGCAGAAACCGGGCAATGATGCTTTTGCTCCATAGAGCCCTTGCTCACGTCTGTAGATCTACCGTTTGCCTTTTTATGTAATGTGTTTTGTAATGGCTGAGAAAATTAAAGCAACCAAGTGAGTGAATCTAGAAAATGATGGCTATTGAAACGTGGCATTTCTCATTTCAAACTTAGTGTGTTTATACCTCCCATTCATTCAGTAAGTACTTATGGAGTGACTACTGTGTGCCAGGTGCTGACTCATTAGTAAACACAGCAGCCCCAGGACCCTGCCCTTGAGGAGCTTACATTCTGTCTGCCGCAGCTGAAGGTGGCCTGCTGATACACATCCCCAAAGATTCTATTTCCACTTCCATCCTGGCCTCTGTTTCTTGGTTCCCTGAGTGTTCTATCTGAAAGATAAATTAACCCAAGTCTGGAATTTCCTTTCTGGAAGAAGATATTTCAGAAACACTTAAATATTGTTTAAAACTTAATGGGGAGGCTTTATCAGAAAATAGTTGAGGGGTCTTCCCTGGCGGGCCAGTGGTTAAGGCTCTGCATTTCCACTGTAGGGGGCACAAGCTCAATCCCTGGTCAGGGAACTAAGATCCCACATGTGCACAGCATGGCCAAAAAAAAAAAAAAAGGAAAGAAAATAGTTGAGATGCCCAAGGAGGGGCCCCAGCCTTGGGTTATCTGACCAGCGTATGGCTTATAACCTCCGGATGGCAGCTCTGAGCAGGTGTGACTTCCTTGTGTGGAGGATGGGAGTATCCTGAGGCCAGTGAGACCTTTGATCTGGAGCCCAGGGAAAAGGTCAGACATAGGATGGGATGGAGAATCGGGGGGAGACCCAGATCACTGAGACCCTACTATGTGTCACCTGTATTGGGGGTGAGATGGGGCTCCTGCTCTAAGGAATAATCCCACTGAGAAGGTAACCAGCTCTTTGAAAAGACCACAGCCACCCCCCAGGCACTGCATGAGAAGTAAATGAGTTTCATAGGTAGTGGGTGCAGGAAGAAGCAGATGGAGCCTCAGCGGTCTCTAAAAGTGTGAGGGAAGACCTGGACGCTGAAGGGTTCTTAAAGCTAGCTACGTGTCCAAAGTGGAGGAGGAGAGAAATGTTGAGCAAAGGCTAAAGCATTCAGAATCCTGGTTGTCAATCAATTTTCAGCCAGTGCTTGTCCTATGTCATCTGGGGTGAATAACCACAGCCCATACAGAGCCTCCTGGGGGTGCAGCAAGAGCTCAAAAAACACTTGTAGAACTGGATTGAATTAAGCAAGCTGACAGTTGGTTTCCGACCCAAGTCATGTAGCAGAGTCACAACTTTTCTAACTAGATCTACACGAACATTATGATGATCAACGATAAAAAATTAGAGTGCCGACTAGGTCCCAGGCACTGTTCTAGGCTCTGGGGAGATAGCAGTAAATAAAACAATGTTCTTAGTGTTTACATCCTAGTGAAGGACCAGAGACTGAACGTACAAACGGACAATGGCTGGACCATATATAAAAATAGAACTTGGACCTACAACCTACAGCAACCTGCCCAGGAAACCAACCCCCTTATCTACAATAAACAGCCCAGGAAGCCAGCCTGCCTAAGTCGGACTTGCAGGAAGCAGAATGGCTGTTTCTAGTAACAATCCAGGAAGCTCAACAATAACTTCTGTAACAATCAGCCCCAAATGGCCAGGACTTGATTAGTGACAGACAGCTTCCCTAATTTTTATCCCCGCTTCTAACTTAGGACCAGCCAGAGAAAACTAAATATACACCATAGGATGGACCGCCTCCAGTGAGCCCACCTACAGCTTCCCCAGGCCAACAGCCTCCAATCAGAGCACCCCGGAGCCTTCCCTTTGTTCCCCGACAAAGCTCTCCCACTCCTCTGCCCGCCTTTGAGTCTCTGACAAAATGGGAGTGATGGTGGCTGACTCACTTGCTATAGTAAGAGAAAAATAAATACCCTTTGCTTTTCCCATACGGTTGGTCTTTGTTTATTTCCACAGGAATGATAGATAAGCAGATTATACACATACGTGTATACATAGCATATGTATGTGTATCTCATATGTATGCATATATCGTAGGTATGTACATATATATATCTTATATGCACACATACGATATTTCAATGGTGGTAAATGCTATTGACGACAACGAACAGGGTCAGCGTTATGGAGGGTGGAAACGGCCTCTTCAAACAGGTGGTCAAAGAAGGCCGATGGTAAGATGAGAGTCAAGCAGCAGAAGTGGGGAAAGAGCCATGCAGGTCACGGGGAAGAGCCCCCAGGCAGAGAGTGCAAACGCAAGGCCAGGTTGAGGACTAGCTGGAGGCGCGGAGCGATGAACATGAGGACCTGAGGAGACTCCTTCGCACAGGTGCATGTGGGGAAGTAGGTGTGTATTTGGGGGTGGCGGTGGGGACACGTGGCCTGCAGGGCGTGAACGGTGAGGCAGAGGAGGAGGGTATGCTCATCGTGTAGGGCTTTGTGAACCGCTGTAAAGACTTTGGCTTTTACTCTGAGTGTGATGAGGAGACGTTGCAGGGTTTGGGGAGCAACGTATTTTCTGTTTTGAAAGCATGTCTCTCTGAGTACTGATTTGAGAACAGATTTCAAGAAGGCAGGGAGCAGGGGTGGAAGCAGCGAGACCAGTGAGGTGCTATTGGACTAATCCAGGTATGAGATGGCGGTGGCTTTTGGTGCAGGGTGGTGGGCACATGGAAACCTTGCAGGACCTTTTGGAAGGAGTGTCCCAGCTGCAAAAGAAGCCCTGAGTTCTCCTGGGTCTACTCCCGTATTAGATAAAGGTGCCCCAGCAGGGTCTAGCCACTCCCTCAGAGGAAGCTTCCAGATACAGCTATTTCACATAACACCAAACAGTGCTTCCTGAATGCAACTGCCCCCTGCCTAGTCTGTGAAATCTGTTGCTATTGCTATCCAGCATGGTGGTGAGAGTGCGTGTGCGTGTGTGTGGTGTGTGCGTGCGTGTGTGTGCCTGTGTGTGTGTGTGTGGTGTGTTGGGGGAGAGAAGCCCTTAGTGTTTCTGCCACATTGAACTGAATCCTGTCAAGATTCCAAACAGGCTTCACGGAAGCAGAGCAAACAGGCCTGGACGGTGTTTTCTCTGTCTGGACTCTGTGCCTTGCTGTGCAAAAGGTCGCAGGTACCTCATTCATCCGTGACATGCATTAGATTAGCTCTCACTCTGAAAAAGTACAGTTCTGATTACAAGCCGTTCACCAGGAGACCTGAGTTGTATGAAAAAACTGTGGCCTGTGACTTCCAAGAGAGTCTAAGTTCTTAGGAAACCACTCTGTTTAGAGGGAAACCGGGAGGCAAGTGTGTCCTAGAAAACTGGAGCCTTACGATCAGATTTTTGGAGACAGTCGCTACTTAAAATGATATCACCTACTGTTCCCATGAGTACGAACCATAATTATCAGTCCTGATTCTGGGTTTGGAGAACATGATCCTTGCAAGTCTTAAGACCAAAGTAAAGCATGCTTGCAAGAGCTTTGCACTCTTCTGGGTGGTGCCTGCTAGGTTAGGCAGGCCCAGTGCTTGGACGAGAGCATCCCACTGCCCATTTGGGGCCCCAGCATACTCAGAAGCCCTGGGAATCTTGTGGTGTTCAGAAACAATCTGCGGCTGCTGTAGCCCCTGCCGACCCAGGCACAGCTGAGGGAGGGAAGCTGGTTAATCTGATTTATAGGTGAGGCTCACAAGAGCTCCACTCCCTGCACTGCCCATCTCATTTGCTCGCCCACAGTCAGAACACCCTCCAGCTGGTCTTTTTTTTTTTGGTAACATTTTTATTGGTATTGTGATTTAATTCACATACCACTAAATTCAGTGGTTTTCAAGTATATTCACAGAGCTGTGCAACCATCACCACTATCTAACTCTAACACACTTTTATTACCACCCCAATAAGCCCCATACCCATTAGTAGTCATTCCCCATCCCCAAGCCCTAGCACCCACTAATCTACTGTCTGTCTCTATGGATATTTCATATAAATAGAATCGTATCGTATTTTTCCTTTTGTATCTGGCTTATTTCACTTAGCATGTTTTCAAGAATTATCTATGTTGTAGCAGATATCAGTACTTTACTCCTTTTTATGGCTGAATAATGTTCTACTGCATGAGTATACCACATTTTATTTATCTACTCACTGGTTGATGGATATTTGGGTTATTTCTACCTTTTGGCTATTATGAATACTGTGCAGTGAATGTTAGTGTACAAGTTCTTGTGTAGACACATGTAATTTCTCATGGGTATATACCTAGGAGTGGAACCGCTGGGTCATATGATATTTCTATATTTATCTTTTTAAGAAACTGCAAACTGTTTTTCAAAGTGGCTGCACCCTTTGACATTCCACCAGTCTTTCACAAAGTTTGGTTTTTTTGTTTGTTTGTTTTTTGTGGTTCGCCGGCCTCTCACTGTCACGGCCTCTCCCGTTGCGGAGCGCAGGTTCAGCAGCCATGGCTCACGGGCCCAGCCGCTCCGCGGCATGTGGGATCCTCCCGAACCAGGGCACGAACCTGCGTCCCCTGCATTGGCAGGCGGACTCTCAACCACTGCGCCACCAGGGAAGCCCCACAAACTTTTTAAACAGACAAGACGTGCCCTCAGCCCAGGTTGTGGTGGTGTCAGCCCTTCCCAGACTGTGTCAGGCTCTGGCATAAGGAGTCTGCCTGTGGTCTGGAGTGCTGGTCGACCTCACTGAACTTCCTTTGCACCTGAGTGGTCTGCAGATAGGTCTCTACAAACCTCAGGATTGCAACTGTGTGTCTAACATATGCTGGGCACACTAGCTACACAGTCTCCAAATCCTCACAGTACTCTTTTGAGGATGGTCCAGTTAGCTGCATTTTACAGATGAGAAAGCTGAGGGGTGGAGAGATAAGGGAACTTGCCCAGAGGTCACAGAGCCAGGACACCAAACTGGGTCTGTCTCCTTGGAGCTTATGCCAAAGGGCTCAGTTATGGCCTTTGATTTGTGTTCTGGGGGAGCTTTCAGGGAAAAGATACTCAGTCAGAGGATGACTGAACCCTCCTCAGACGGATCCTCTGACCGAGTATCTCTTCCCTGAAAGCCCAAGGCTACTCATGCCTGCAAAAATCAAACCCTCACACGTGCAGCATCAATACCAGCTTCTGGACCAGCAGACAGGCTCTGAGAGCATCCTCTCCTGCCTGGCTTGAGCTGGGATCTGAAATAGCCGCCGGCCTCCTGCAGTCCTGCAAGCTCAGAGCGTGCGGCTTTGGGCTGTGTGAAAGGCACAGTCTATTCTTTTCTCGTTTCTGCACACATTCCCCACCTGTCTGCTGCTCAACAGAAGCAGTCTCATCTTGGCTATAAGTATTCAAGTGCCTTCCAAAGACGTTAAATCAAGGTCTGGGTCACTCAGAAACAGCCCCCTCCTCCCCACGGGGAAGGGGCTGCAGTTACACATGTTGGCCAGCAGGGGCTCTTTTTGCCATTTGGCTTCCTCTGAGTGGTCCAGAAACGCCTCCAATAAACTGGTCCTCCTCCTTTCCACCTTTCCCCAAGCTTTTCAGGGTATGTGGCCGCGGGCCCTGCAGAGAGCAGCCGCAGGGCACCCATAGTCAGGATTCCGCCTTGTGGCCGCCCACAAAAACCCACAACAGCAATGTGGTTGCTAGAAACCTGGAGGGCCCTACCAAACTTTCTGGAGGAGGGAGTGAGTGGCCGACTCCACCCATGAGTAGCCTTTTCCTGGAAGACCCCTGGACAGTGATTAGGGCATTTTGCCAAGCAAGCTATGGCTAGTGATGAAGACAGCTCCCAGCTGGGCTCAGAACAACTTTATCACTGTTGACATAGGAACAAAGGATTAGAATCAGCTGTGGGGCTTGGCATCTCCAAATAAATACCCCCAGATTTTGTTCCCTTAACACACCATCTTGCCACATGTTCCAGAGAATGAGGGTCCCAAATTCTATGCCTTTGTTTGGTTGAGTGTGTGATGTGTCCATGTAATAATAATTAAAATCAAATTTCGCATTTATAGAATGCTTGCAATGTGCAAGATCTTGTGGGGTCCTTTGTATTTATAGTTGTATTTAATATAATGCATCTGGAGGTACTCTAATTTACCTATGAAGAACTGAGGCTCAGAAAGGGTGATTTACCTCTCAAAGGTCTCGCTGCGAGTAAGTGGCAGAGGGAGGTGGAGTCTGAAAGCAGGTGTGGCTTCTAAGCCCCTTCATGCTCCCACCCCAACACTACCTTCAACTTGGGGCTGTTTTAGTAGAAGGCGCAAGGCTGGGCATAGAATCAGAAGGGGAAGGTGTGGACAGAATTTACAAGCTAGTTTATGCTGGAGCTGGTCTGGGTGCCTTGAAATTCATCAGTGCTTGGACAAGTCTTCCAGGATGCGGACCCTTCCCATGGAGCAGCCAGGGGCTCATTAGTGTCACTGAGCACCGGGTGAGAAAGATAAAAAGGGAAGTGAAAGGCAAAAAGGGAGGAGGACAACAGGGCTGAAGCAAGCAATGAAGAGCAGAGAGAGAGGTGGCTGGTGGCCTGAAGACCCTTGCCTGGGAGCCCCCTGCCTGGGGAGCTGGTAGAGCAAGAACAGCCTTCATTCTCTGCTGCAGGACCAACAAAGGGCAGCTGAATCACGGGATTTCTCAAGAAATAAAAATTCCTAGCACACCCCTGGGGCCTCGGGGAGAAAAACTGACAACGTGTTGATTGAAAACAGACCCAGCTGAAGTGTGCCCGCAGCATGAGGCCAGGCTCTTGCAGGTTCACAGCGACACCTAGTGGTCTCTGTGGGCACCTGCCGCCATCGTGGAAACGATGAGGCCTGTGGTCTGGTGAAGAGTGTTATCTGGGATCTAGAGCAGATGTGTCTTCTTTTCCCTAGCTGCCAAAGGCCATATTTTGCTCTGTGTAATAGGTCAGTATTCTAATGGGAATTCCCAGGGATGGCGGGGGCACTGGTCAAAGACTGGACTTCCTACTATAGCCAGTTATGTATATCCAACAGACTGTGGCTAGATTTTCTGAAGTGGTCGTTATTTCTTCTAGTTTTATTCTTTTCATGTGTTAAATCTAACAGAATGTATTTAGTGGTGATACCTTTAGGAGACTTTTACACAAATGAATTGACCAATCCCAGACATTTCTTTGTTAGATTACGTGTTGAGAAAATATAACGACTATGCTTCTACATTAGGTCAAAGACCTTAGCTTCCATCATCACCCTGATCAATAAGTCTGCTTAAAAATGAAAACTATGCTTCTCTTTCTTGGGTAATGGCGCTTTAACATTTCGTCCCCTTCCTTGCCTCGCCTCGCTCCATTTAAGCTTTGGCTAATTTACTTGTTTGAGGGCTCCCTGGGGGCAGAGTATGTCCAGTGTTAGTACAAGGCCTGGGACATAGTTAATACTCAAAAACTCTCTCCTAATTGAATGACTTCAGCTGCTGATCAGGCAGTGGCAGGGCAGGGGAGGGAGGCCAGATAATCCAATATCCTGGGAAGCGCTGCTATAGGATTCCAGACTCCGAGGGGAATTTATCAGACCTTGGCAACTCAGCTTCCTGTCAATGGCTGGGGACAATCTGTGGTTAAACAGTAGCCCAGGGTGGCACTTGTAGAGCTCTGTAAAAAGGCTTATTAAATGTTTGTGGGTTGGCACTCCTGGGAGGGCTCCTCAAGGCCATATTTAAAGGGACTGTCAAGAGACCCACTGAAGGCTTTCCTGTTGAAGAAGAAACCATGAGCTTCTGCAATCCAATTTTACTGGGAAGGAAACACTCCCCCCAAGCTAAATTTTATCTAAATTACATTGGCCAAATTACCTGCATTAACTGGGTTCCATTGGTTGCAAAGATCAAAGAGACTCAGATTTACTGGGAAGCCGCTTGTGGAAATAACGAGCATTGGCCCCATTGCTTGATCTCTCCAGAACCCAGAAGATGCAGAAGACCTGACTATTTGAAGTGTGGTGGCATGGATGGGGGTCATATTGGTGCCAGCCCAGCATCATTTGAATAGCCTTCCTAAATTAGGAAAACAGGTCATGTTAGGGTCATTACCTCACCAGGGTGGAGATCAGAACTCAGTTTCCCAGACCAACTCTGCAGCTAGGACACAGACATGTGACCTAGGCTCTGCCAGTTGGATGCAGCAACGTGAAATTTGCACAGAAGCGTGAAAAGCAACGAAGCAGCTGCTGCATGGGATTGCATCTTGGTGATGGGGGCCAGGCATGTGGAGCCCCCAGAGGAAGCAGCGGCAGAGACACTCCCACTAACATGAGCCAAAGGCAGTGGGATCAAGCCTGTGACTCGACCAGTGGGGATATGAGATGAGTATTGTTTATGGCTACAGAGCCTCAAGCCCCCTTCTCTAACTCTGCCAGAGATTCTGTGAGCCACTAATATCCTCTTACACATTCCTGTTTAAACAAAGTAGAGTGTGTTGTTGTTTGTAAGTAAGAACCCAGATTGATAAAACCACCATGAAACTATAGTTAGCTTTCATGGACATTGGAATCAGAAAGTCATTCCACATTCAAGGCAGCCATAGGAGGTTCATGTCAGCAGTTCAAGGATCATTACCTCAGAGAGGTTGTACTCAACTATTTTGTTTGGGGCTGAGGTGGATATCTGTTGTGACTGCCTATTCAACATGCCTCCAGTTACAACCATTTTTCTATTGTTAATTTAAGCCTTGTCTTCTGGTGGTACTGACATCATGCCCTAGATCCAAAGCCGAGCACATGACCCAGGCCAGGCCAATCAGATTGCTGCTTTTCCCTAGCCTCAGTGATTGGTTCAGGGGTGGATACATGTCCCAACGTGGACCAATGAGAGCTATCCGTGGGACTTGTGCTGTACCCCTAGGGAATTTACTCTTTTTCTGCTGAGGCTGCTCGGCTGGGAGGAGGTAAGCATGAAACATACAGCCAGTGTCTGCCACCATGTCAAGTGTGGGAGTTGCTGCCGACCAAAGAATAAAGCCAACTGGAGGAAAGCAAAAGTAAGAGAGAGGTGATAATTCCCAATGATACTGCACATTTGGATCCAGCCAGGACTGAAGTCAATTCCATCCTTAGATTTTTCAATTACGTGAGCCATCCAATTCCTTTGTAAGTTAATTTGAGTTCAGTCTCTGTCACTTAAAACCAAAAGGGCCCTGACTAATACCATAGTGCACGTTCAAATACTAGAGTTTTTGGCAAGGCTTCAAATGGATTAAATTACATCCCCACTTATCAGATCATTCACTTGATTACTCTTCAAGCCTGTGTTTTCGTTTGAGGATAACTGTTATGGCCCCAATTGTGCTCTCTTCTGTACTCACGAGACCAAGTTTGCACACATCCTAGGAAACACGTGGTTCCTTTGTACATGCTTGTCATTATACTCTACCTCTGCCATCCAATGTGCCCGTTTAGGATTCTCCCATTCTACATGAAGCACTCCTCTCAACATTCTGTCTGAGGAACACTGTTGTAACAACATATATCCTCAGTTACAACAAAAGGTACATCCTCCAGCTTGAACACAATATGGTACCCACCTGTGAGGGTAGCTTCCAGCCCGTGTGCACAGGTATTTGGGTTCAGAACCACTGGTCCTGGAGCTCCAGCATCAGTGTGATTCAGTGACTGCAATCTTCACGCCCCTCTTCTAAGTGTATCTTCATGATTCTTGTCCGGCTACCAGCTGGCTCATTTTTCTCTTTATTTCTAAAATCAATTCCCAAAGAGAGAAAGATATAATTTGATTGATCTCATCTGGGCAGGGTTGATTGAGCTGGACCACATCAGACAATACCAGTCAGCCCATACGTGGAGGTCCTGCGCAAGGCATCCGCCTCTGTCCAATCACTGGCCAAAGGAGGGTGCAGGTCATGTGGTCAAAACGCAGCAAAGTTTGGATGAGCAACAGCTTGGGGACGCTTCTCTCCTTGGGAGCTATGACTAGGGCAGTTTTCTTAGTCAGAAATGGTGTGTTTGATAGCTTCCATGTTCAATGTGTCTGGTACCTTCTCCTGTCCTATAAATAATAGAATAAAATCATGATGAAGTTAGGGATGGGGATGCTAATAATAATTGTGAAGAGCTGGCTTCAGGTTCAATACCTCCATTCTTCCTGCGTCACACTTACTGGATGTCTCTGAAAGTTGTCAGTTTTTATTTTCCTATAAGCCAAAGGATTAACTGGGTTTATGTTCTTTGAGGGTCTCTGACGAGACAGCATGGCTTTAAATACCACTTTGTGAGCTTCCCTGGTGGCACAGTGGTTAAGAATCCACCTGCCGATGCAGGGGACAGGGGTTTGAGCCCTGGTCCAGGAAGATCCCACATGCCACGGAGCAACTAAGCCCGTGTGCCACAACTACTGAGCCCACGTGCCTAGAGCCCATGCTCTGCAACTAGAGAAGCCACTGCAGTGAGAAGTCCGCGCACCACAGCGAAGAGTAGTCCCCGCTCGCCGCAACTAGAGAAAGCTCACGTGCAGCAACAAAGACCCAGCGCAGCCAAAAATTAAAAAATAAAAACCAACCAAACAAAAAACACCACTTCTCCCTGACACAGAGTACCCAGCTGCCACCCTCACTGTGGGTCAACTGCCTTTACAGGCGGGAACATTCTCAACTGCTTTCCCTAAGCCTGATGAGAGCCTATTTCCCCTGTCACTGGGAGAGGGCTATGAATATCCACATGCTGGCATCCAGCTTGTTCCTAGTTTATTCTGTGGTATTGCATCAACCCTCTAAGGTCAACTCCAGAACCTCCAGCTTTAAGCCAAAGTACTTTCAACATAACAAGAAGTTCATACCTGGGAGGTCTGTCTCGAGCCAGCCACACACAAGGGGTGTTGGAAGCTCTACCATTAACTCATTGTGCAAGTTTTCAGTGAATTGAAAGATACTAGGATGCCTCCCCTGTTAGTAAAATAACCATAACCACCAGGGTTGGCAGTGGGAAGGAATCTGGTGAGGAGGGTGGGCTGTACCAGAAGCCCACACTTCAGCTTGGAGTTTCCCCCGGTCAGGCACTGACCCTGGTTGGGCCAGGATGTTAAACTGGGGATGCACCCTCTCCCCCTGGGCTGACTCCTTCAAGGTCTAGAATGCCATCAGTAAAGTCTAATTCTCTTTTGTATTTGAAGGCGCCTAGAATCCTAAAGATAAAACTTCTCAAAACTCAGTAGCTAATTTCTCCAAAGTTGTGGGACCTTTGTTCAGGTTTATATATTTAATTCACCTCCTGAGAACTCTTTGGACTTTTGCTGCCAGACAGTGTCTCAAGACAAAAAATCGTCTCTAGTCTACGTGGACAAACCAAGGTGACCTGTTCCTGTTCTCGAGGTGACGTGGCTTAGTGGTTAAGGGTGTGGACTCTGATATTAAATACACTTGGGGTCAAATATTTGTGACCTTGAGTAAGTTATTTAACATCTTTGTGCTTTGTTTCCTACCGTGTAAAATGGGGATGATGATGACATAAGTCTGCCCCATGGTGAAGTGTGTATGTTAAATGAGATCATGTACATGTAAGTGGTAAACACCCACTGTTTTTTTCCAGCTAAGTGGGATTTCCCAGGGACCCATCAGAACTTTCCCTTAGAAACCTGCTGGGGCTGCCTGCACTTTGGAGCCCTTCCAGGTGAGGGCGACAGAAACATCATAGCGGGCATATGGGGTCCTCCTCCCAGCTCTGTTCCTCCTGCCTCTCTGGGGGCAATGTCACTGGTTCCAGAGAAGACGGCCAAGGCTACAGCTGACATGGAACCTGCAAGTCTGGACTGGGGCCTCTCACTGCATGGAAAGTGTGTTGAGCACTGATGGGCGTGAGTGACCCACCACTCTTCGGTGCTAGATGTCCTTTTAGGCATATTGCTGCTAGATGTCACTGGGCCTATACTTCAGGTCAGAGGATGGGCGTGGGTGAGAAGCCCCAGTCCCTGCCAGCCTCCTGGTCTGTGAAGGTCACATGGCTCTTTGAAAGTGGCTCCACCGGACAGGCCCTCAAGTCCTGGCTCCAGGAAACCTAACCTGGGCTCAGCCAGGCTTTTGTTAAATCGCTGATCTAAGAGGCTGGCAAATCCATTAAGAACAGTTATCTGAGGGACTTCCCTGGTGGCGCAGTGGATAAGACTCTGCACTCCCAGTTCAAGGGGCCCAGGTTTGATTCCGGGGCAGACTTATGTGATCAGGGAACTAGATCCCACGTGCATGCCTCAACTAAGGAGCCCAGGTGCTGCAACTAAGGAGCCCAGGAGCCGCAACTAAGGAGCCCGCCTGCCACAGCTAAGACCTGGCACAACCGAATAAATAAATAAATATTAAAAAAAAAAAAAAAAAGAACAGTATCTGGGAGGATTCCTGGACCAAGCAGGGCTCACAGACTCATCTTCACTAGAAGGGCTGGTGTGCCCAGTGCTTTTCAGTTTCCAGGAGCTTTCATGCACCTCGTGCCAGTCGCAGAACAATCCTGTGGGTTAGGCAGAGTTTGGAGGAGAGAAAACTCCCCATGGAGTCTTAAACCTGCAAATAGCTTTGAGGTCAGCTTCTTCAACCCCTCTGCCATGCAGATAAGGAGAGGAAAGTCCAGAGAGGGCTGGGTGACCGAGCTAATAGGAGCAGGGCCAGACCCACTGCCTGGGACCTCTGTCCCTCTCCCACACCAAGCTGCACCTGAGGCCAGGGAGCCCTTGCTTGGCTGGGAAGACAGCCTCCCTGAAAGCCCAGGCTGAGATTTAGGCTGCTTTGTGCCTGAGCCCAGGTCCCTGTCATTAGCACAGCTTCAGCAACAGTCCTTGGTCGGGGAGAGGGGACAAAGCCAGCCTGGGTGACTGCTCCAGCTTTCAGCTGCCCTAAGGAGCTTCTGTGAGTCTTTACAAGTCCCAGATTGGGAATGTCAGACCTCAGGCAAGAATTCTTCAACATGAGGATGAGTCAACCCGGGCTCAGGGAGCATTCCTTGGCCTGTCCTGCTGTTCCCAGAATCCCCTAAAGTGCTGGAACTTAGGATGGAACTTGAATGATTGACCCCTGGTTTTAGTCCATCAGAGTTGCTGAGCACAGACTATTTTCCCAGCACTGGACTGGTAGGTGCCACTCGAGGTCAGGGGCTGTCCCTCCCTCATTGAAGGACCCCGGAGTCCTCAGCACAGAGAGGAGTGGAGGGGGGAGGACAGGAGGGAGGAGGAGACTTCACGGAGGGGGCTGGGTGCCATTTACACTTTCAATTCCCCCAGAGAGGCAGCTGTGGTCACTCTCCTCCAGGGCCCCAGAGGCTGGCCGAGTCTGTGGTCTGTCTAGGCGAAGGGGGTGAGGTTACCCACACAAGCACATTTCCTCAGAAACATCTGCTCCACCGCAGGAAAAACAGCAACTCTGCTGACTTATTTAGCGTCCATTAAGTTCATATTCAAATGAACATGCAGGGAAGGAGAGGGGCGGGGTCACAGGCACAGAGGCTGGGAGAGGCATTTAAAACGTATGGAGATCTGTGTACCAGATGTTCGTTTCACTTCAAGAAAATAAAATGACGGAACAACACAGAACAAAACATCTCAACCAAACGTCTGACTCTGAGAGCAGCAAGGGAAAGTCTGCTCTGTCTCCTGTCCTGCCTTCTCCGGGTCTACTCCACGTTCACATGGAGAGGCTTCCAGTCACAGGGTTTCAGCTCTTGGTGTGAACGACACAGTTACGGCTGAGACCACTAGTGCACACGCAAAATCTTGAACAACACAGACCCTCTTTGCACATGGAGGGTCTCAGTGGGCTGGTGCCCAGTGGGCTGTGCCAGAGGCCCATCTGAATGCTAATGAGCATGCAGCTGCCCCCGGGGTCGCAGGGCAAAGGGCAGGAGCATCGGAATGGGTCCCTGGAAGCTCTCTCTGCATCACTGGGATGGTCAGCTAGCTGGGACCAGGTCCCCTCTCCCTGCAGGAGGGGCTGCACCCAAGCTCATGTTCCTGCAGACCAAGGCTTTCTCCCCTGCCCCCATCGGTGCCCAGGGAACATTGCAACACCCCAGGTAATGCCTGCACATCTCCTTTGCCTGGAGCCCAGTAGCCTGTGTGTTCCTCCAGCAACCTGGGGGAGGGTCCTCCAGAGACATGAAAACCTACCCTGTGGGCCCACTCACCCTGACCCCAGGAATGATGACAGGATGGGGGATGCATGTCCGTCTGTGTCTTGGGGCTCTCCTTTGGCCTTGTGTGTTCCCCCCCACCCCGCCCCGGTTTCCTTAACCCCTGCTGTGTGATGTTATGGAATTGCCTCATATCTCATATCTGGTTCCTGAGGGGAGGAATTCAGATAGGACCACATGGCAGGACACCTGGATAAGGTATCTAGTCACTCTGCAGAGCTGCTTCCATCGCACTTAGAAACACAAAGGCCCAACACAAACGAACAGCACTTAAATGCCACCACCAAGCCTAGAGGCACAAAGCAAGGGAAGGGCAGGGTCCTCCAAGGAGCTCTGAGAAGGAACTTCTGTAAGCGTGACTGCACAAGGGAAAGGGCTGCGGCAGCTTCTGCCGATGCTCCTGGGACGGTCCTCCTCATCTGTCCCTTCTAAGAGCCCAGCCCTGCTTGATCTCAACACCCAGCCCATCACTGCCTGCTTTATGACTCTCAAAGTCTCCTGGAAATGGACGGCTCTGCAGGGTTGCTGGGATCTTTCTGAAGCCTTTGTAATAACCGGCATTTCTCACTGAATAAGGTGGATGGCGCTGTCTTCAGGCCAACCTGAGCTTGTGGCCCTGGGGAAATAAGCCTCTTTGCTCCCTGACAAACGGGGAGAAGAATGCTCTGCCCCAAAACCGACCAAGCCCTGATGCGCAGTCTGTGTAAGCTCGGGTGGGAGGGGTAGCTGCGAGAAGAGCCACTGAGGTCACTTTCACTGAGTTTCTTTCGGTTCCACAATGCCCTGTGCTTCCTCACATCTCAGAGCGCTCAGCCCTGCAACCCTGCTGTCTGGATTCAGTCACTCATTCATTCAACACACATCTGCGGAGATTCTCGTACACACCAGCCACTGTCTCCAAGGTGCGGGGTGAACAAGCAGCTGGTGTGGTGGGCTGTGGAAATGACAGCGAGGTGTGGCCTGTGCCTTTGTCATCTCTAGTACCCCGTGTGTCAAAGCATCACGGTGAGGTTATCTGACCTGTGGTTCTCAGGGTTGATCAACAAAGAAACCCACAGGGACACATGGGTTGAAAGAGAAATGCCAGCCTCTGAGGGTGATCCAGGAGGGCCAGAAATTCAACCCCTCTTTTTCCCCAATATTCATCAAGGCAAGTTCTCAACTTTTTGACCATGATCCACTAGGAGAACCATCTCTAACATTACAACCCAGTACACACATATGTATATGTGTATGCATATGAATATATACACAGCTGCAAAATGTTATATTATCAAACTTGACTATGTATGATGAATTCTGATATATTTTTTATTCATTCTTATCTTATCTTATCCTATCCTACTCTACTCAACTCTATTCTATCCAAAATGCTGGTCATGAATTTTGCAGCCCACTAAAGGATGACAAATGTCAGTTTAAAAAACACCAAAGTAGGGAAAGGAAGGAAGGCAACACTTCGTGTCAGGAAGAAGTTACAATCAAATCTTATTTTAAATGACTTCAAGGAACCTTCGCCTTAGATTCTTCTATAAATCAAATCAATCTACTCTTAATTTGCATTGATGAGGACCCAACCTTCTGCTTTGGGGTTTGCTTAAAGCAAAGTATGGCCTACCAGCCAGATCCAGCCCTCTGCCTGTTTTTGTAGACCCATGAGCTAAGAATCATTTTAAATGGAAAAAAAAGAAGAAGAAAATCAAAAGAAGAAAAATTTCCTGACACATGAAAACTACATGAAATTCAAATTTCAGTGTCTGTATTTGTTGGATCTCAGCCATACTCATTCGTTTGCATATCGTCTGTGGTGGCTTTTGCACTACAATGGCAGACTTGAGCGTGGCCTGCAAAGCCTAAAATATTTACTGTGTGGCCCTGACCCCTGGCTTAAAGCATGGTATTTCTCATGCTAGGGATGGGATTACCCCTAAAGAAATGGTATTGCTGGCGTGGGGCCTTTAAAGGAGCAGCTGAATGAGACAAATTTGGCTTTGTTGAGGCTGCCTTCTCTGATCCTCTCCTTGGCCAGCAGGAGCATCGTCTTAACCCCAGGACTGACTGATGGGTGAACAGCCATCCAGCAGCTGCCCAGAGGCCCCAGCTGCCCTCAGGCACTGTGTGGCCTGGCCCAGGGGGATGGGGCCAGGCTCAGGAAGGACAGGCAGCCTTTGAAAAAATCAGCCAGCATTAGATTCAGACCTCTCTCTCCACTTGACCTTTCTTTTCCCTCTTGTCTAGCTAGCAACACTTTTCTCTGGTCCTTTTCTATTTTTCTTTGGGCTTACATGGACTCTGGGTCACACCTGCCCAGCAAAGTATATGGCAAAGTCAATTTTTTGAAATATTAATAAACACCTTCTTCCCCCCCTGGTCTTTTCTTTTTTAAATATCTCCTCTCCTCAAACTCCCTGCCACTCCCAAGAGCCAGGCTGTTCTGCGCTCCTCTCTCGAGGCAGCTGGGGTAAGGGGGACAGGAAGCATCTTTGGCTTTAACTTCAGGGCAGGGAGGCCTTAAGAGCTCTCAGCCAAAACTGTTTCAGGGGAACATTAAGGTAGAGATCGGGGCTTCCCCCACCATGTTCTCTGGGGTGAAGGGGGTGGAAATAGAGGGGGAGGCTCTGTGCAGAAAAATCAGTGGGGTGAGGAAAGGAGACATAGCCCCTGAAAATGCAGAGTCCAGCACTCAGGAATTGTCAGCAGACACCTTGACCATCAGCCTTCACTCAGGGCCACTGGCTGGCCTTCCCTCGTCTTGGTGGGAGTTTCTTCTACGGCAACCAGCATGTCCCCACAAGGCATGATACCATCCTAGCCTCCAGCTGTGGCTCTGTCCCCATCTGCCATCTGATCTGCCCTAGGAATTCATGCCCTGCAAGTTCCCGGCATCTGATTTAATCCCAGAGAGAGAGAGAGGGAGAGAGACTTGACATTTAGTGGATGGACCCACCTGAGATTCCTCTCTGACCTGGGACAAGCTTGGTGTGTCAAAGTGACTGATATAACAGTGTTCACCACGGGGTGTGTGTGGGGGTGTGTGGGTGTGGCTGGGTGTGTGTGTGTGGCTGTGTGTGTGTCTTCCTGAACACTCATGAAAGTTAGTGTGTCTATGAGGGTGTGTAATGGGATTTGGGACTTAGTGGAGGTTGAGAATGAATGGATGGAGAGCAAAGTAGCCAGACACATGTTGGGATGTTCAGAAGCAATTCCTGCTCTCCACAAGAGGCTGGGCCCCATGCTGCCACCCTGACTTTGGACTTTGGGACGGAGTCTCTGCTTTTTCTGCTCCATTCCTAATTTTTTTTCTTCCCGGGATGATCCCACAGTGGAGGGAGGAGTAGAGCAAGAAGAGGTTGAATTTTCTCATCTCCCCACATCTCTGACCCAACCCAGGACCAGTGGTAGCTTTGCCTAATTTCAGAGATGGAGACGCTTTCTCCAGCCCCTCTCTTGCTAATGGACCGCAGCAAACTTCCTTCCTCTCATCTGCCAGGGTTTGAAAGCTTGACCTTTCACAGAAGTCAGCTTGAGTTCATTTACAGTAGATTGCCTGATCTCATTTATTTTCTCCTGTATACTTGAAGTTAGGACAGCTATAATTTGAAATGGAAATTTATGCAAATACTATGTAAATCAGGTCATTCCCAGATTAACTGGGGGAAAAAAATCTGGTCGCCTTAGCAGGTACCATCTGTTCCCTCCTCATTCTTTCCATATCTGAACCCCAGCCCCCTCTTCCCAATCTACTTTGAAACTTGTTTTCCTGTGGCTGAGAAAAGAGATCTTTCAAGGGAAGGACACAAATCACCCATCAGTGTCCCAGGTAGGCCGTTCTAATGTCCATTCAGTTGTGGGAAGAAGTTCAGGTGAGGGGCCAGGATGAGGTTTAGGGTTAGCCGCAGGCTAATGGTGCTTCCTTGAAGGAGAGAATCTCTAGGGCTGGCTGTGCTGGACTGCTCTGAGCTGTCTCGGAGAGACCTGCCACACACCACAGGTCCATCATGTTCCCCCTCTTTCCTCTCTTTCCTCCTGGCCTCTGTTTTCCTTATGATTCTTCTTTCATCCTTCTCATTGCCTTTGCCCGAAGCCCTCTTATAGCACCCAGAAGCTCTCTTACTCAGTACTGTGGTAGTTGGAGAAGAAATGTTTAGGAGTTGTGCAATCTTGGGCACTTGTGGGTCCAGGTGTATGTTGGTTGGCAGTGCCAGGGGGGTGCTCCAGTGCCCAGGCCTCTGGTCCCTCCCCGTGGCTGCAGCCCATTCCTGCTTTGTGGCAATGACAGCTTCAGTCCTTCTCTGGGAAGGCAGAGCCTAGTATCCCTATAGCCAGAGGAAGAAGTTTCTATTCCACAACTCTTAGCCCTCCTTTTCTCATAAAGGCTGTTAATGTGGGGGAAAAGGAGGGCTCCTGGCTCCTTTGTTCAGTGTCACTTTCGCCTTGAAGGGGGTAAAAGTGAGAGACTGCCTGGCAGGTCATTAGCTCCTCCAATCTGCAATGAAGAAGCCTTGTGGAGCAAAGCCACAGCTGACACCCAGCAAATAGGTAACTTCAATGTAAAGACTTTTGTGACTGTTAGCCACGGAGATTTTGAGGTTGTTATTGCAGCAAAACTTAATGAGAGCTGACCAATATACCCTCCATAATCTTCACTGACCTTTCCCCAAAGCCTCCTCAAATTTCAAAAAAAAAAGTGCTCGTGATATTTTCTCCGTCTGAGGTCAAATGAGAATAAAAGCGTCTTCATAGAGATTTGCTTTTTCTAGATTCGTTATATGACAGTACAAACCACATTTGCATAATTAGTTTCAAAAGCACACCTCCAGGCAGCGGGAACAGTCAGTGCAAAGGCCCTGAGGCCAGAATATAAAGAGCCCAGTGTGGTAAGATCAGAATAGTAGGAAATGAGGTCAGAGAGTTGGGGGTGGACGGTGGGAGGCTTGAGCTTGGCCCCAGAGGAGGTGCAATTTTAGAACAGAAGCACAAGGTGGCACCATGACATTCCTCACAGTCATGGTTGACCACACATGCTGGTAGCAGAGGAGGCGGACACCCCCCAGAAAGGTTCCGCCAGGGAATCAAAGTCCAGTGGGCACTAAGTAATCATAAAAGATTCTTAGAAATGGAAAAGTTTTTGAGATCTCCCCATCCAATCGATTGCCGTGTGGGGTCCATGATGCCTATGGAGGGGCTCCAGGATTCTGGGAATCCCCTGAATTGCAAAATTCACTATACAGGGGAAACCTCCAAAGCTTTCATGCCAAGGGGTCTATAACCCAAAGAGGGTAAAGGACCTCTGGCTCCAACCAATGTTCCTTCCAGGGTCAGACTTGATGAGAACTTATTCAGCTGCACTCAGCCTGGGCCAAATCCACATGTTACCAGGTGCCCTGGACCCAGACCTGGGCTGTAAGCCCTGTTCTTTCTTAGTGGAGGAACCCAGAGAATGCCCTGAAGCTCCAGGCCTGAGGATACCAGGGCCCCTTCAAGAAACTAGGGCTTTTGTGAGGCGGCTGCAGACTCTCCACTGACTTTCCACTGAACAAACAACAAACCCTGTACACCTAGGCACTGGTGGTTTTCAGAGGTGCCTAGATGTTCTTTGGATAAATGTCACTAAATGTGGTTACTGAATTCATAGTCGCTTTGATCATCAGAGAGTTTCTCACCTACTGGATGTTCTCTCTCTACATATCTTACAAGTCTAATATAAGTCTAATATATATTGTATTCCACATGAGTCTATTATAATGGGGGGGTTGTCTGCCAAATATTTTGAGCTAAATGGGAATCTTTACACTCAAAATGGCCCATGGAAAGAGAGGGGAGACCGTGTGTGGGAAAGTCTGATGACTGGGGGGTGGCTAGGGCATGGACGCCCCAGTGGGAAGTCGTTGTGGGCGGCAGGCAGAGCGCGGAGGCAGAAGTGAGTCCTGAGCCATGGGACTGCTCAAATGGAACCACAGACGGAGACCAAGGCTCGCCCCTCTGACAGGGAAGATGCAAATTTTTAATTCAGCAGCTTGTTTAAAAAAAAAAATCCCCTGATACTACTGTATTTGCTATCGGTGTCTAAAAACACCAATTTAAATACCACATTTACTGGTGCCCCTTCTCAAAGCCCGACTTCCCCCTCCTTGCCTGAGAGCGGGGCTCAGAAAACCCAAGCATCTACCTCAGGTGGTTAGACCTGCAGGTGGGCAGTTCCCCGGGGATCCTTCCAAACCAAACCCAGAACAGAAAGAAGAGCTGAGGACTGGGGTTCCTTTCAAGGGCTCCAATCATCTTTTCTCCCCTTCACTGCCTAAGCATGTCCTCCAGATGTGGGCCCAGGGGCCAGAGCGACTGAATATTTATCAAGGGCCTTCTGGCGGACGTGAAGACTGAGAACAGGAAAATCAGGCCCTGGTGGGTGTCTACGAAGCCTGCCTGGGTGCTGGTCAGACTTGGCCAGGTTCAAGTTGCCCAGGTGACTGCTGAGTCACGCCCTGCCCCACTGCCCACCTTGAGAGGCACGCTGTGGACTTGGCCGCTGCCAGAGTTTGCCTCTTGTTGCCATTCCCTACACTAACCACACTGCTCGCCCAGACCCCACTGTGGCTCCATTGTCCACGGTGGCCTGGGCTGACCAGCTCAGCCTGGAGCCCTGCCCTGGGAAGATGCAGGCTACCACGGCGTCACAAAGCACTGCTTTGTGGCCCTGACAGGAGGAATTTGTCTTTAGCTGTGAGATGGCCCCTGGCAGATCCTGGCATGTGGTGAGCAGACAGCTCTGTGTTGGTCACAGTATTTTGAGAAGCCCCAGTCGGATGTGATGCCTCCACCTCCACGTGGACTCCTACAGCCTCGGGTCCACTGGCACCTTTTGTGCTGACCCAGAGTAGGGGTAGGGCTGGCACAAGAGCACGCAGTTTGTGCCCAGTGCCTATCGCTGTGCAGGTTTGACAGCAACGGCGCCATGAAGATTGTGCCCTGAAATGCTGGTCCTCCTGGCATCAAGGCATGCTCGGAGCCCGTCCACCCCCCATGGGGCCTGGGCCCGGCTTCCTCAACAGTGGCAGCGTCCCGCGGGTGCCATATGCGACCGGAAGAGAATGGAAGCGGGTATTGTGACGTAGGGAAGAATTTCTTAACTGAGACACACACACACACACAAAATCACAAACGACAAAATTAAAGATGAATAATTTCAACTACTGTAAATTTGAGAACCTCAGTTCATCACAGGTGCTTTAAAGAAACTCAAAAGATAAGCCACAAACCAGGAAAACATATGCACACGTAAGTGACAAAGGATTCGAATATAGAATATATCAAGAGTCTGGTCCTCCTCGCAGGGTGGAGGCGGTAGGGAAGGGTCTAACAGTTCAGTAGAAAAATAGGCCAAAACGATGGGCATTCTACAGAAGAGAAAACACATAGGGCTAAGTAAACATGGAGATGCCAACCTTGTCAGGATCCAGGAAAACGCAAACCAAGACCGTGATGAGGTCTGGCTCCTCAGCTGAGGCATGAAGGGCTCCCGGCCTGGAGAGCTCTCTTCAGAGGGTTCTCAGTGACCCTGGGGCTTTCCCTCGGAGGGAGGCCTGGCCTGCGGGGCCCTGCAGGCCCTTTGACCTTCCCCCAAGTACCTTCCCACCCAGAGCGTGAGTGGGACCCCTGTCCTTTCCCTTCCTGTCCCCACCAGTGGGGGTATGGGGGTGAAGATCCCCCAGTCTCAGGCAGATCCCTCCAGCCCCCATTCTCGGCATCTTCCCTTGGCTCTCCTCCCAGGTCTCAGCCTGGCCACCTGAGCTGCAAAAACATCTTTTCAGTCTGAAATTCAGACAGACAATCTGTGCACGTCACCTCACAGCCCATGGGGAACTCAGGGCAGACTATTTATGACAATGTAAACATGCTGACGATGAGCACCTTCTAGACTAAGTCCAGGTAAAAGAGGGCCTCCCTTGTAACCAAGCAAGACCCTATGGGGCCTTCCTGGGGCACCCCCAGCCCACCCCATGTCCTCCGCCTGCCTCCTCTCTGTAGAAACACATGAGCCTCCTAGGCCTTCCCCAAGTTCCAAAGATTAAATTTAATCAGAGAAGTGAGAAAACGCAGAAAGAAGACCGTCAAGCAAGACAAAATGTAGCCATTAAACAAAGTCAAGGACCTTTAGTTCCTCCTCAAGGACTATAGATAATATTCTGAGCCATGTCCTTTGAGCTGCTCTGCAGATACTGAAACCCGCACCAGGTGGGAGAAGTTAACTGCAGGCTGCCCACAAGCACGTAGACCCCAGACTGACTGGAACCGGGCTGATGGTGTTGACTCCTGATTCCCTCAGCACTGAGCAATCAGAAGAACGTCCACGAGCTGGTCACGCACCCGGCAACCCTCTCCCTCATTCTGTCTTTTAAAAACCTTTCCCTGAAAGACCACTGGGGAGTTCAGGTCTTTTAAGTTCTAGCTGCCTGGACTCCTTGCTTGGTGCCCTGTAATTAACACTGCATTTTTCATCACCGCAACTCCGTGTCAGCAGATGGGCTTTACTGCGCGCAGGTGGGCAGACTGAGATTTGGCTGGGTGACACCCTCCGCTGTCGGTAACCCGCTCTCCTCCCTCGTGGGCAGCACTGCCCTGCTATTGGCTGAAGCAGAAGCCATGTGTGACAAGGAGCATGTGTGGACTTGGGCTGAATTTGAGGAGGCCCCACTCCTAACCACCGCTCCCTTGGTCTGCCCACTCCAGAATCTCACTTGCCCTTTTCATTTGGGGCTTGCCTGGCCAGCCTTTCCTGATCAGCCTTTAAGAACTAAACAGGCAGCTAAAAGAATATCCTGAAATCACAGGACCCGCGCCTGTATTGAGAACCAGATGCAGCTTAGCCTATAGAGAACTTTTGCATAATTATGTGTCCAACAAATAACCACTGAGCAGTGGCGGTTGAGTGCCACTTCCAAACTCAGTGCTCTTAGGAATGGTGAGACGTTTAGTCAGGTGTGACTGAGGGACTGTAATGGGTCGTGGGACTGCTCTTGGACATCTGGATCCCAGCTCCCCTCTCTCCCTCAGGGCCCGTGCCATGTGTATTCTGAGCCAGCCCAGGCCACCGTGGTTGCCATCCTTTGGCGTGGTCTTTACAAACACAGCAGGCAGGGTAGATCTTTGATCTGCAAAAGCTCCCCCTGAACAGAGCTTGTTAATTGTATTCCTAAGGAGATTTACTTCCTTCTTTTCCAGTCCCTCTCTTTTTCTTTTTTTTCTGTCTTTCACTCAATAAGCCAAGCTTTTATTAGGCACCAGATAGTCTTCTAGGCACTGAGGATACATGAGTGAACAACGTAATCACACAAATCCCTGCCCTCAAGAAAATGATATTCCAATTCAGGAGACAGGACATAAAATGAAAAGCGAAACCCATGACATGTGAAGCGTGGTAAACAGCCCTGAGAAGGATTTCTACGTGCCCCGCACCACAGCCATGAGAAGAGTTCACTTCACTGGCCGTTGAGTGACAGTGAACATGGTTTGAGCGACCACTGTATACAGGTATAGCACCCAGTGATTTCCATGCATTACCTCATTTAAATCCCGTAACAACCCACATGGTACGTGCTATTACCGTCCCCACATGGGGAATCTGGCACACAGAGAGGTTCAGGGGCTACCTAAGACCACCCAGCTGCTAAGAAAGGGAGTCAGGATTTGAATCTAAACTCCGGGACTCTGCTTTCTTTGTTCTTATGCCTCCCAGCTCTGCCCTCACCCTATTCAGTGCTCACGCTGCAGCCTCTGGACGGCACCACAGTGAGGAGGACACCCCTGGACCACATCGCAGCTGGGAGGGGGTACATAGCCTCGGAACATGTAGGTGGGTCTCAAATGACCACTGTTTTCCTTCTGTGCCGAAGGCACTCATCCTGGCAGTGGCTGCCTGGCGGTGCCTTTAGAACCTGTGGGGCGTGTGGTCAGGCCCCCACCCACACCTGTCTGAGAGACAGCACAGGTCGGAGGTGCCTTCCGTGGCTTCTTAGCCCAGGACCTCAACAAAGCAGGCCCTGAGCGAGCCCCCGGGTCTGGGGACAGGCTGAATGTGCCCGGGGCAAGACTAAAGGTGTTCTCAGACTCCAGAGGTGCCACGAGGCCTGCAGCCCCTACATACTGGTTTCTTAAAGTGGGGTCTGTAGTATGGGGTCGGGAGTAACTTTCCATGTCCCTTCCCTGCCCATAGTGACAGGACGGTGAACCCAGGAAAGAAACAGAACATGAGTGTACGCGTGTATGCAAAATGTCTTCCCAAACTCAACACACGAGGCTGAACAATGGCTCCCTCCTGCCTGGCCTGTAATAGAGGGAGCACTGAGTCTAGGGGGCATGAGTTCCAGTCCTTCCAGTAATAAGCTGTGTGACCTTGGCCAAGTTGCTCAACCTCTCTGGGACTCAACGCTTTTGTCTGTAAAATGGGGCAAAGGACTCCTTTCCTGCCTGCCTCGGGATTTGTGGTGACGATCACAGGAAACAGTGTACCCGAGTGTGCTGTGTAAAGTGACACGCACAACCATCTTCCTTGCAGCTGAAAGGACTGAAACACCGAATTCCACCAGAAGGAATCGCGGTGAGGCTTGTATAGGTTTAGGCCAATCAGGGGTTAAAATCCCTGCTCCCAGGAACAGGCCACACGTATTGAAAACCCTCCACTCTGTTCCAGAACCATTACTGGCAAGACTCATCCCTCCCCTTCCTCCTCAGGGCCAACAGGTGAGAAACCGGGGAGGCGGGAGGAGTGGGGGGCGTGGAGGCGGGAGCTGCGAGAGGGCAGAAGATGCCTAAGGACGGGGTTGCACGGAGGCCCTTCTGCAGGGCGCCGGGCAACAGCCGCGGCATAAGGCCTCTCCACAAGCTAAGTGCCAGCCCAGCAGATGTACCACGCGCTCTCCACGGTGTGACCCTAAAGCCAAGATGGTTCCTGCCCCGACAGGCTCAGCGGGCTTCACACCCTCCCTCTGGAGGTAAGGGAGCAAGGATTCCAGTCACTCAGAAAAAGAGAACTCTCATTTATCGGGCCCCCTGCTGCTTGCCACATGTTCCTTGGTTTAACGCACCCATCCGCTCTGGGAAGTATTAGCCACGCTTTACATCCGAGAAAGCTGAGCCCTGAAGAGGCGGAGACACCTCGGGCCTCACAGCTCCAAGTGCAACCGGGATTCGTGGCGCCCCGAGGCCCCCTCTGACAGGGCTCGTTATTAATCAGGCAATGAATACTGCTTAAGTACCTGTTCGTCCGGGAACTGCTGAGGACGTGAACCTTGCAGGAGGCAAGATGCGGCCTCCCGGCGTGGGGCAAACCTAGGTAGGGGCAGCAGGGGTCCCGCAGGCGTGTTTCCCTGCGCCCAGGGCCGTGAGGGCCGCGAGGGCCGCGAGGGCCGCGAGGACCGGGGCGCTCAGGAGGCTCCGCTAGCAGGGCGGTGTGAGTCCTCCGAGCCAAACCCCTCCGCGGCTGGAAGCTCCTCTTGGGCCCTGGGGACCCTGAGTCACTAACTCGTGCTCCGGTGATGAAGCTCCTTAGCTGAGCCAGCACTTAAACTTCCAGCTCAGGGTTCTTTCTACACCCACCACTTGTGAGGTGAGGCTTGAGGCGGCGCTGTTTGAGGCGGCGCGGTGGGCGTGGCTGCGACCACTAAGGGACCAGAGCCTGGGGCCCCGCCTCCTGCCCTGGAGTCTGCGCAGATCTGCGCTGGCCAGCCGGCTGTCCGGCTGAGCAGCTGTTTCCACTTAACGTGCGGCCAGGGTTCTGGGAGCCCCGCCAGCATTCAGAGCCGTTTCCCTCCCTTTCCTTTGTGTAAAATAGAAAACTGCTCAAGGCTGCCAGAGTAGGCAGCTTGCTCCCGGGGGGCCTTACCCACCATTTGCCTGGACTGGAGGGGAGGCCTCTTGGGAGCCCTCTTTTTCTCTGGGGCTGGCCATCTGGGACCTTCCCATCCAGCAGCTGCTGGAATCCACTCTCCTGTAGCGCCTTCCCTCATGGGGCTCCCTTTTCCCAGTCTCAACCCCCGGCCCTTCGTTCTGAAATCAAGCAGTGTTACTGAACCAAACGTGGGTCCCATCACCTGCACACAGTAAAGCCAATCTCCTGATACCGGGTTGTGGTGAAGGAAAGGGCAGTGGTTTATTTTAAGGTGCCAGACAGGGAGTCCCAGGCATCTAATGCTCAAAAAACCCCCAACTCCCAGATGGATGTCAGGGAAGCAGTTTTAAAGGCAAGGTGAGGGAGTGGGGGGTCGCAGGGCATGTGATCAGCTTATGCACAATTCTCTGGTTGATGGTGAGGTGACAGGGTGGTGTCACAGGGGTTAACATTACTCATCTTCAGGCTCCAGCCGGTCTGGGGGCTGCATGCTCATGGTCATCGTGTAGTTAACTTCTTCCACTTGGTGGGGGTTTTAGCATCTGTAAAACAACTCAGGAAATGTGCATCAGATACTGTTATCTAAGTACTTCAGGGAGGAACTAAAGATTCTGTGACTGCAGTATGGCTGATATACTGTTTAAATTGTTACCAGTTCTCCTGGTTCAGTTGCTACTTTTGTCACTACATGTTCACATCCTTTCAATCATTAATTCTTGAGCCAGGTTTCTGTGACTCAGGGGAGGCCTGGGAGACTACAGCTTTTATACAAAGAAGAGGCAGGCAGAGGGCATGGGGGAAGGGGTCTGTCCCAGGAAGGGCCCATAGGGTTCTGCTCGGTTACAGCAGCTTGTTGTCAGTCTGACACCTCCAGTGGATGGGGATCCCCTTGGTGGAGTGTCCTGGAACAAGGTCTTGCTGGCCACGGTGACATGGGTGACTTAGAGGCAGCTTGACCTGGAACTCTGTGAGGTGTGTCTGAGAGCTGAGTCTGAAGCAAGGGGAGGGAAGCCTCATTCACCCTTGTCCCCCAGCCCCTTCCCCTTCCTCCAGGGCTGGCTGTTCCTATATGAAATCCAGTGTCCTGGGATGAGCAGGGCTCCTTTCCAGAATGATCTGTAGCTTGTTTTCTCACCCCACTGGAAGGCTTCTCCCAAACTCAAAGTTCCCCATGCCAACAGCAAATTATTCCACAAACACATGGAAGTTTCATTTACAAATCTCTTGTTTTCTTATGTAACTTTCTATGACTTTCCCTGGAGGCTTTTATCTACATAAGCTCTTTTTCTAGGTAAACAGGAAGGGAGATTGATTCACTATCCTCAGAAATTAGGAAGAATGCAATTATACAGGCTCTGACACTCCGGCTGACACTCCCATCAGCGCTCAGCCGGCAACTGCCCTGCCCCAAGCTGGACTGTGCTCCCCAGCATCTTCCTGGCAGCCAGGCAGCTCCCTTGAGCCTCTCCCAGGCCCCAAGGACCCCAGCTTCCTTCATTCGTGACCTGGGACTAACCCCTGTCCCAGGGCCCCTCTGAGAGTTAAGTAGTGTGAGAGGAATTTCCATGCCTTTGAGTTGTTCCCCTTTGGTCTTGCAGATTTCTGGAAGTCACCACGAGACGCTGGTGTCACCTTAAGCTTTTTAACACTGGGCTACATGTGATTCTGGGTTGGTGTTAATTTAGCCTCAAGACCTATGATTATTTTCCATACAAGAAAGTTATTAAAGGCAGTGGAATTCCACAGAGTCATTTGAAAGATAACACTTTTTTTTTAGACCCTAGAGACAGTGTGAGCCAGGCTAGGATGTCTACTTGTGCTTACCCAGTCTCTAAAGCGCAGTATGCTGGAGGAGAAAAAGTCAAACTATCTGAGATCAAATTCTGACCCTGCAGTGTGACTTAGGGCGAGGTGATTAACCTCTCTGCACTTCTGTTTCCTCATCTGTCAAAGGGGAATGACAATACCTATCTCACTGTGTTGCTGTGAAGATTAAATAAGGAAACAGATGTAAACTCCCTCACACAATACCTGGCACAAAGCAAGGGCTTAGTCAATGAGAATTCTCTTTCTCTTCTGAAATCTGGGGTTGCCTGAGAAAGAGTCTAGCATTAGAGATCTCGCAACATTTCAGCAGAGTTGCTTGAGAGATCAGAAATGTCTGGGAAGGGGCTTAGAAGGGAAAAAGGGTCTATAAGAATGTCACGTGGTCACAAGGAATCAAGGATGTGAGAAGTTCTTTAGCAGAAATTAGGAGATGACCTCTTTCATTTGAATCCTAGTGATGGATGCTTTATGGATGTAAGTATGAGTATAATTACACAGAAATGAAAACCTTTTCCGTTGTGATATAGGAAAACCATCTCCCTGACTTAGGGCCACAGGCTGTAGGCAGCTCAATGCCACTCTCCGGGTACATGGGACCAATCATACATCATGGTTCAATCTCCTTCATCTGCCCTGGTCTTTGGGAAGTATGTAAATGTCTTCATAAGTGCATGAGAATAACTGCTCAAGACCACTGGTGTGTTTCCCCCAAATCCTCTTGCTCATTAATAAAACAGAAACAACTGAGGTAAAGGGATATTACCCAGGGTCACTGGGAATTGAGTTCCCGTCCAGTGCTCCTCGGACCTGCCAATTGCCAAGGCTAATTTAGGCAGAGACCACCAGCAGCAAGTTCAAGGCCCTGTCAAGAAGGTTTTCTTTTAATAACACCCATCCATACACATGAAACACAGGCTTCCCTGGAATTGTTGAAAGAAAGTAGAGATAAAAATACTTGAACAAGAAAGTTCATTGCAGGGGACTTCCCTTGTGGTCCAGTGGTTAAGAATCCACCTTCCAATGCAGGGGACAAGGGTTCGATCCCTGGTCGGGGAACTAAGATCCCACATGTTGTGGGGCACCTAAGCCCGCATGCTCTAGAGACCGTGCGCCACAACAACTGAGCCCATGTGCTATGGAACCTGCATGCCACAACTAGAGAGAAGCCTGCGTGCTGCAAGGAAGAGCCTGCATGCTGCAACTAAGACCAGATGCAGGGACTTCCCTGGTGGCGCAGCAGTTAAGAATCCACCTGCCAGTGCAGGGGACATGGGTTCGAGCCCTGGTCTGGGAAGATCCCACATACTGCAGAGCAGCTAAGCCCGTGTGCCACAACTGCTGAGCCTGCACGCCTAGAGCCTGCAAGCCACAACTACTGAACCCATGAGCCTAGAGCCCGTGCTCCGCAACAAGAGAAGCCACCACAATGACAAGCCCGTGCACCACAATGAAGAGTAGCCCCTGCTCACCGCAACTAGAGAAAGCCCACATGCAGTAACAGAGACCCAACGCAGCCAAAAATAAATTAAAAAAACAAAAATCTGATGCAGCCAAATAAATAAATAAATATTTTTTTTAAAAAAGAAAGTTCATTCCAGCTTTATTCCAAACAACCCAAATGCCCATCAGCAGGAGAATGGTAAAAAATTGTGGTGTATTTATACAGTGGACTATTACACAGCTATAAAAAAGAGCAGATTTCTGAAGCACACCAAAGTGAACCATTATGCTGAAATAAGCTACATACAAAAAACATATACACTGTCTGATTTTATTTAAATGAAGTTCAAAAAAATCAGCAAAAATAATCTAAGATGACAAAATTGCAAAACAACTATACCACCCCCACCCCCCCTCCCCCCCAAAAATCTAAGATGATAGAAGTCAGAACACTGGTTACCTTGGGGTGGGGATGGTTACCTTGAACTTGGAAGGGGCACAGAGAACTTCCTGGGGGACATGGGGATGCTCTGTATCTTGATTTGGGTGGTGGTTACATGGTTTATGCATAGGTACAAATTCATAGAGATGTCCACTCAAGATCTGTGCATTTCCCTGCATGTAAATAAAAAACTGAAAATTTTAATTATATCAATAAAAATATTGAAAAAGAAAAGAGGAATTGGAGAAGAGTGAATACGTCAAGTTAAATGGGGGCTATCCATGTTGGAGCTGGCCTCAGTCATCAGAAAGCCCAGTAACCTGCTTCTCCGTGCGTTTGTGAGCCTTAGGACTGAGGCTGAACCACATTCCGACCCTGGCACCAGCAACAGACTACTTGCTATTGAATTTATGTCAAACAATGCTTCCAGGCCTTTACTTCAGTTTTGCAGATAATATTAAGCCAAAAATTTTCCCTTTGAAATTCTCCCCATTTCTCCTGAACTCCCTGAACCATTTACCTAGTCACCCCAATAGCCATCTGTGACCCCTACTTGTTTGCACCCCATCAATCACCAAGTCCCATCAATTCTACATCCTTAATAGCTTTAACATTCATCCATTTTTTTCTCTACCTCTAACGGCCTAAATCCAGACAGCGTCATCCTCCTAGATTACGCACCAACCTCTACCTGGTCTTCCAGCCTCCCATGGTCTTGTTCTCCTTCAGTGAGCTCCCCACACTGCTAAAGGGATCATTGCCCTAAAATGAGAATCACAAAATACTTGAAAGGATCTCTAAAGCTGCCAGACAGATAGGATGGTCATAAACAGGATGGTCAGGGAAGGTAATATATGAGCAGAAGCCTGAAGGAAGTCATTGCTTGCCACCTCACACCGCACGTGTATCCCATAGTCATTCTGATCTCCTGGCAATTCTGATCTCCTAGAATAGGCTGTGATCCCTCCAGCCTCAGGGCCTTTGCATATTCTGCTTCCTCTACCTGCAATGCTCCAAGCTGTCAAGAACTGTGAAGGGCCTGCAATTTTACCCTACTCGTGGGCTCATAAGTTAACCTGCCACAATTCATGGATGTTGGTGGAAGACATGAGACTCCTGGGTCAGAGAAGGACACTTTATTATCCCTAGAAATAGTAGTAGCCAGAGTGTCAGCGTTTTTTCACTGTTTTTCTGACCCCCAGATGACCCATCAGTCATTGGGTCTGACCCCCAGATGACCCACCACCATTCAGTAAGACAGATGAGGTCTAAATAAATAAGTAAACTGTTATGCAAGGAACTGAGACCATAGCAATTAAGATGATAATAGTTGAGACAAGAATCTTTGGAACTGACTGCAATCTTCACAGAGCTTTGGCATTGGCAGAGGCCTCCTTAGTAGGTGATGGAAGCCCCACCCTGAACAGTTGCTGCCCTTGAGAATCTGCTCAGGGCCTGGTGGGGAGACTGACACATCTACAGATGAATTGCAAGGCTGTGCTCTTAAGCTCTGGTAGAGATGTGCACAAAGGAAGTGCACAGGATGGACAGGAGGAGGCCACTGGGGCTAAATCTTGACTGAGGGACAGGAATTCCTCCGAAGGACTTAAAAGACTGGTCTTGAAAACAGCACTGCTTATAGGAGGAGGGCAAGTACGTTTCTCAGGCAGGAGCTCCTTAAGTCTCACATTTATGCAATAACTTTGAGTGTTTTTTGGTGGGGCAGGGGGATATGAAATTCTCTACAGATGTGCCCTTGGCTACCTGCCCAGATGAGGTGAAATTCCTCTCAGGTACTGCCTAGCAACCAATGAACGGGAAGAGGAAGCTGCAGGGCTGGGGGTGCAGGGGGGTGCTCTCTGGGGTGGGGTCGCTGTGGTGCTCACAATTCCAGAACAAATCCTCGGCGCCTCTGCAACAGCCAGAATCGAGTCTGGCTCCTCCGGTGAGAGGTGAACATGCCCTGGATTCCGCCAGGCCTGTTCCTTACGCCCAGCTGGCAAGATTTCAGGACCAACGCTGCCACACACTACTCCCCGCTTGCCAGGCAACATAGGACATCCTGGGGCCAGCCATGACCATCTTTGGTTTCTGGAGTCAGGAGGAGCCTGACACATCCCAACCCCACCTGCACTGCCCTCGGGCTGGGCTCTGTCCCTCGACAGCAGAAGGCTCTGCAGAAGTGTGTGTGAAGGGAGCCGCAGACACATCAAGCCAGCAAGGCCTCAGCGTCGGTCCCCGTCCCCTGCAACTCCTTTATCTGGCAGGTGAAGAAATGGGCACCTGGGAGGGCAGGGGACCTGACCAGGGCGATGTGACTGCTTGGTAGGGAGCTCGCTCATCACCCCAATCCCGTGCTTTACTACCTCTCTTTCTAGCTTTCTCCCAGGTCCCCTGTCAGGGCCCAGCCTTTCACACTGAAGACACCCATGAACTTGTCTCCTTCTCCCTGGACTTCGAGCTCCCTGAGGGAAGAAACAGCACCTTTCCCATCGGCGCACACAGTGAGAGCCCAAGGAAAGCCTGGTGAGGGAGGGGTTAAGTGGACAGAGGCTACAGGCTGGGGGCTATTTTGGGTCATTGCTTTTTAGTCACAAACAAGGGTGTAGCTGGACCCAACTTCAGAAAAAAAAAAAAAAAGGGTTGTCTTTGTTTAAAAAGTAATGTTATCTGATTCACTTTGTTATAAAGCAGAAACCAACACACCATTGTAAAGCAACTATACTCTGGTAAAGATGTTAAAAAAAAAAAAGTAACGTTATAAGTTTAACAAACTCCAATGTTTCCTTTCCAAATCTTTGAGTAGGATTGAGATGATGCCACTTTGATTCCGTGGCTCCTCTTATCCTTCCGTGGCAGCCCACTCCCCAGCTCCATCGTGGTCCTGTCCTCTGCATACTCCTACCCGTTTCAGAAGCAGGATTTGGGGAAGCTGGGCTGAGCGAGTGACTTAGTCACTGGCTGTCCCTCCTCTGTCTCTCTTTCCCTGCCTCTTGGTCAGAGTCAGTCTCTTTCTCTCTCAGCTCTTGGCTGGGCCTGTCCACTTGCTCTTGATGGAGGAGGTGCAAGTCAGACGCTGGGAGAAGGGCAGGGCACAGGACGCAGGGAAATCTCGTGCGTGTCCAGGCTCCCGGGAAGCCCTGCCCCGTGTGGTTCCTGAACGAGCTAGAACCCCCTGCTCTTTTCCACCCCTGAGGAAACAGCTCTCCCGGTGAGGGGGGTGTGAATGAAAAATGTGGCTGCCTTATCAGTAGACAAAGGACGTTACAGCCATCAAGCGGCTACAGCCACCTCTACAGTGCATCAGGACATCAGGATGGGAAACCCCAGGATACTGGCCTTAGGTAGCAAAGGTGCACATCAAAGGAATGACGTCAGTGAACCCAGGCTCTTGCATCTTCCCATATGCAGAAAAGCACTAAATTCATTAACTTGAGATACTGGTTTTCTTTAATTAACAGTAATCTTCTGATGTTCCAGTTACCTGGTCTTTGTTGCAAAACTCCTATATATCCTGGCCCCTCCCTTACCTCATGGGAGCAGTCCCTTAGAACTATCTGAAAGGCTGCCTCCTGGGCTTGGAGTTCTCAGAAAGACCGCCAGGTAACACATAATTCTCAAATTTTAGGTTGTGCTTTTTTTTTTTTTTCCTCAGCTGATCGGGGAAGGCAGGAGAGGACCAGATGGAAGCGGTCAAGGCCTTGCCACGTTGCCAGTCCCATCCCTTTTTCATGCCTGAACCCTCTGCTCTGAGCTCTGCCCTCAGCACTGCTGTGTTAACTTTACAGGAAACATGGTTGAGCAGACATCCCCTTAAGACTCTACAGAGTAGCGGGCTGTGCTGCTCCAGCTCCGTGCGTGAAGCCCAGACTCTGCCAGGGTTCTTGCCCCAGAGACTCTCGGTGGTTGGTGGTTGATGGCCATTCGTCTCTTGTAGGAACCTTGTGTGTATTCTTCCCACCTCTTGGGAAATGACCTTTGTGGGCATTAAAAAGTAAAAGTACTTCCAGTTCCCTTCCTGAGCCTCTTAGGCAACATGTAGAAGCTAAATACCAGTTCTAGGGAGGGGTGCTGGTTTGGAGTTTGACCCACAAAGGGCAGGCCCTATCATGCCCACCCAACTGGCGACATGAAGGTCCTGCCTGGAAAAAGGGAAGGATCAACCCTGGGCAGCTCTGGGCCTGCAGCAGGCATGGTGTTCACGATCAAGTACAAAGGTAAACAAGAGCATAGCAGTGGGTTAAAGAGATCGTTCATCTTCCTGTCGATGACAGACATGAGCTCTGGCCCAGGGCCCAAACTCCTTATCCTTGAAAAACACATTTTACATATTGCTGGCAAAAGCAGCCAACCCAGATTAAGCCGCCAGACCTGACTATTTTCGATCTTCCTCCTATTCCTCTTGAAAAATATGAGATAAAGATTTTCTAGGCTGCTTCTTCCCTCTCTCCCCCAAAAGACAATGAGAACCACTAAAAGGTAGGCAGGGGCTCTGTTGGGGGTTTGCTCCCCTCCAGAAAGCCCACTTCAGGCCAGTTCAATAAGGACGAGAGTATTTGCATTTCAGAAGGATTCTTCAGTTTCTAATAGGATTCCTTCAAAAGGCAGATTCCTGAGGACATTTAAGGATTTATTTACAGATCGTTAACTTACTCATCAGAGAGGCTGAAGGGCAGAGAGACTCTGAGCTGACATTTTGGAGGTGCCACCTCAAAGTGTGATCAAGCAGAAAGAAAGATAAAGTGCTTTTGAAATGATAATGTGAAGTAATGGAGACAAGGATTTGTTTCACAGGCACCATTTTAGGAAAACACGTACGGTATAAAGTGAAGTCCAGATGGATTGCTTTACACCGACTATGTAATTAATATTTTAGTGAGGGGGCAACCCTCAGCTGTTGCTATAAAAATTTTCTCGAAACCATCACATAAGTTGGAGCATCATAAAACAGGTTTCTGCCAAGTGGATTGTATTTTTTATCACGAGAACAAGGTTATAAACTTGGAGTTACATTCCTGATTAGGGATTTGACATCAAACATATCAGATATGATTTGATGATTTCTGTCAGAAATGCAAACTGAGGGCTATAATAAGTTCTCAAGAAAATTTTAACCATGAATCACACAGAAGAAAAGTACAAAGCAGGTTACAATATAAACGTGACCTAAAACGCTGACACTTGCAATACACATTGACTTTGCAATACCCTGATTTGTTTTCTCTAGAATTTAAACGAGCCTTTTGGAACCAGATTTTTAAAACAAACTAAGCACGGTCCCTGAAGAGCCTCAGGTGACACCTTTTTTGTTTCTTTCCTAAAGTTCCCTGTCAAAGTTTTCCAAATCATTCCCCTGACCTTAGAGCTGCTGGAAGTGGCACAAGTGGCTTGACAGTTTGTTGACAAGAACAGCAGCACTTCACACTTCACTGGAAACCCACAGAGGCACGTTCCAGGTCATTAACTGACACTTTGAGGAGGAGTTGCTTGCTGCACTGGGGTAGTGGGATTACGGAAAATTTCTTTTACCGTTTTCACAGTCTTTTTTTAAAAAATTTTTTTAATGATTTAAAAAATAGATTACAAGTGCACAGAATGCAAATAATAGAAATTCTTGATTCATGGCACACTCTCAGCATTGTTCCTTGCATGGCTTTATTTTACTTTGTTATTTTTATTCGCTAATGAACACCTGCTGAAACCAATGCCCAACCAAGAACTAGACCATCACCACCATTTTCCCTTGACCTCAGGGCACCCTCTCTATCCCTGTCCTCTGCCTCTCACATAGGTTGCTCCTCTCCTAAATTTGGTGTTTGTCATTCTTTTGCTTTTTAAAATGAATCTTACCAAATACGCTTATACACCTAAATAATATATAATTGGGTTTGCTTGGTTAATAAAATGATTATCACATTGTAGTTTGTTTTCTGTACCCTGTTCTTTTTACTCAACACTGATTCTGAGACATCCACGTGGTAACACCGTAGTTCATTATTTTCACCTCTGTGTTATAGTCCATTGTGTGAGTCTACCAAATTCTATATATATTTTCTCCTGCCAACAGATATTTGGGTCATTTCTATTTCTTTTTCTAAAACAAGCTTTCCTGCTATGAACATTCTCCTATCTATTTCATATTACACAGGTGCTAATGTTTCTTTTGGGTATGTACCTAGATGTGGAATTACTGGGTCTTAACGCGTGAACTTTACAGGTCAATGACAAATTATTTTCCAAAGTGGTTGTATTAATTTACACTCCTACCAGCAATGTGATCACACTGATTCACATTCCCTTCAAACTTGACATGTCAGACTTCTTAACTTTTATCAATAGTTGTAAAATGGTATCTCTGTATGGTTTTCATTTACATTTCTCAAATGTTTCTTTGCTCTATTTCCTTTTCTGTGAGATGCCTGTTTGAATCTTTTGTGCAGTTTTCTATTAGGCTACTTTTCTTTTACTTCTTTGTCTGTAGAAATCTTTATATATTCTGCATGGTAATTCTTTCTGTAGTAATAACTTCTCCCAAGTTGTAGCTTTTATTTTCTTTAAAGTATCTTTTGATCACATGTTTTGATGGCTCATTTTAATGTATCTGAATTTGTTAATATCACCTTTTATGATTATTAAACTTGTCTTGTTTAGAAAATTATTCCTTAATATCAGAAAGACATTCACTTATATTTTCTTCTAAAAGTTAAAGTTTGCTTTGGACATTTAAGCTCTTAATGCTTCTAGATTGGATTTTTATATATGAAGTAAGAGCTGATTTCAATTTTTTGGCCCCATTTGTTTATTAGTGTTTCCTTTTCCCACTACTTCCAGTGTGTCTATACCTCCAGTGTCTTAAAATCTCCCGTATGCACAGGTTTGATTCTGGGCTCTCCGTGGCATCCATCTGTCAGTTTGTTGGTGCAGTCCTGTACCAGAACTACACTACCTTAATTACTATAACTTTATAATAAACCATTGTATCTTCGAGGATAAGCACCCCCCCATTATGTTCCTTCTTCAGTAATATCTTGCTTAACCTTGGTCTTTGGCTCTAAAATTTTATAATTTTCCTCTGTATAAAATTTGCACAACTTTTGTTAGAGTTTTTCCCCTGGAATTTATAATTTTATGCTGATTGTAAAGCAGTATTAATATTTAAAAGTAATATTTTGTTTGTGTCTGATATATAGAAATGAAATTGTATTTTTTGTATTCATCATATCGAAGTCTTCTATTAGTCTAATTTATTTTTAGATTCTTTGGGGGATTCCTATGTAGACATTTATCTGTAAATAATGACAGTTTTATTTCCTTTTCAACCATTATGTGTTTAAATTTATTTTTCTTGACTTATTGTGCTGTAGAGGGTGTCTATAAAGTACTGAAGTGATGAGAGCACTTTTTTCCTGATTTTCAAAAGAAAACTTCCAATGTTTTCCTACTTAGCATGATTTTTGTTGTAGTAGTTTTATTTAAGATTGGATTCTAGTGAAATATTTGCCGTTTCACACAACATTCTGTTTTCACTCAGTTTGCGAGAACTTAGCCATTCAAGCTACTCATAGCTGCAAGAGAGCTGGGAAATACAGTCTTTTAGCTGGTGGCAAAGGGCAAAAGGAGTTCTGTTCATTTGATATAGCAAGTCAGAATGGATATTTGGTTGGTAATGAGTAGGCTCTACCATATCTTGGGGCTATTGCCCAGAAACCAAGATGGGCAGTTTGGCCAGTATCACTTGGATATCTTGCAAGATTTTAAAATGTCTTAGGCCTTTCTGTGAAATTATAAAAACAAATAATAACATTGCAAAAAAGCTGCAAGTTACTTTCTTAACCCACAGGTCAACCTTGTGTACTTCCTGATCTCAGAGCTCCATTCTGGACCAAATCCAAGACTCTCCTCTTATCAGGGAGGGAAGAGTAGAAATCACATCACTGATCATTTGATTTAAGAGGCTCAAAGTGGAATTACCAGGACCAGAAGTATGAAAACATTCACGGTAGAATGCAAATTCGAAGTCTTAACCGGTTGTAATCGTCGGTGTCGTTTGTTACCCCTGCACTTTTACATAACTGACTCTAGAGTGAGAAAACAGTTTACCTTTTGTAATTTCAAGACTCTAGGTATATATCATGAAATAGCCCAGCAAATATGGGCTCCTGAACTGCAGGAACAGTATATCCATCATGTTTGTACCCCTGCATCTAGCAGAGGGCCCAGCACTCAGCAGATCAATATTTGTTGGATGAAACTGTTTTCCAGAAATGTTATTAGCCATTTGTGTTTCTACTTTAAATGTTGTGCATTTACTTTTTTTTTTTTTTTTTTTTGCGATACGCGGGCCTCTCACTGTTGTGGCCTCTCCCGTTGTGGAGCACAGGCTCCGGACGCGCAGGCTCAGCGGCCATGGCTCACGGGCCCAGCCGCTCTGCGGCATGTGGGATCTTCCCAGACCAGGTCACGAACCCATGTCTCCTGCATCGGCAGGGGGACTCTCAACCACTGCGCCACCAGGGAAGCCCGCATTTACTTTTTTAATCAATTTGAAATTTATTTGGGGGAACAATATTGAGAATCTAACTTGCTTTTCCCCTAAATGTCCAATTTTCTCAATACCAATTAGTGAATGATGCTTCCATAATCCACTGATTTCTGACATCTCCTTTTATTCTAAGTCACTGTTTATAAGATGGTATATTTCAGGGCTAGCTATTATACTGATATGTCATTAATAAACTGCCTTAGTTATTCCTTTTAAAAGTCAAAATTACTCCTTGGCTCAAAACCTGCAAAGGGTCCTCATTTAGTAAAACCAAAAGGAACAGTATCCAGAACATTATAAAACTAAAATAAATCAATAGGGTAAAAATAGAAACAACCAAAACCAGTAATTTCACAGAAAGAAGAATATGAACATTAAAAAGTGATGTTTAACCTCACTCATAATCAGGGATATTAAAACCAGGGCGAAATATTTCACACTCACCAAATTGGCAAAAATTAAACAGTGAAGCAACTCCAAGTGTTGGTAAGACAAACAACAGGCTCCTTCATCCACCACTGGAGGGGATGTAAACTGGTGTAACCATCTGAGAAATGGTCTAGCATTACCCAAATTGAACAGGCATATACACTACAGCTCAGCAACTCCACTGTATTATTCATAATAGCAAAAACTCCAAACAATCAAAAAGTCCATCAATGGGATGGATACACGAACTGTGGTATATTTATACAATGAAACTACATCAGTGAGGATGAATAAACTACAGCTAAATTCATCAACATGGATACATTTCAAAAATGTCAAAGACAGTGAGCAAAAAATACCCCCATGATTTTATTTTTATAAATTTCAAAAGCAGACAATCAAAACCACAAATTATTTAAAATAGTAAAAGCTAAAGGAAGAGATTGGTGTAATATTTACAACTGCAGATCCAATCACGGAGGGGTAGACTTTGAGGAGCATTGGAACGTTCTGTTTCTTGGTTGGACAACTGTACATTTTCATATACTTTTGTATATGTGCTGTATTTCATAACAATTATTTTTGAATGGTACAGTAGGTTGAATATCAAATACTAATCCTTGGAGTTAATAAACGTTACCCTGGAAAAAGGGTCTTTGCAGTTGTGATTAAGAATCTTGAGATTACTCTGGATTTATCCAGTGGGCCCTAAATGCCATCGTTAAGTGTCCTTATGAGAGGAAGAGGGAGATTTCACACAGACACGCAAGAGAAGGCAATGTGAAGATGGAGACAGACATGGGAGTGACGTGGCCACAAGTCAAGGAAGCTGGCAACCACCAGAAGATGCAAGAGGCAAGGAGTGGATTCTTCCCCAGAGCCTCTAGAGGGCAGACACCTTTATTTCACAGATGAAAAGATTTTGGACTTCTGCCCTCCAGAACTGTGAGAGAATAAATTTTCGTGCCAAGCCATCATGTTTGTAGTAATTTGTTATAGAAGCCTCAGGAAATGCATACAAATGGTGAAGAATGGGAGAGCTGCCTAAGAAGGGTTGCTAAGGAGACCTAGTAAAATTCCAGACATTTATAGTAAGATCAATCTGCACAGCTGAATGGTTTTGTCCAGCAATATTCTGCAGTCTTAATGTAGGAAAAGAGAAAGCTGAAAGAATGATCTGTGGTTAGGCTTCTGCTAGGCAAGGAAGTAGAGGATGCTGGCATGAGAGTGGAGTAGCTAGATAGGGAAGAAAGTGAAACCAGAAAAGGTGGCCAGAAAGTCAGGAGACTGACCAGCAATTCTGATAAGATCAAAGAAGAGATGCAATAGGAATTAGAATGAGCGAACTAGAAAGATGGCTGGTTTGGTAAGAAAGATTTCAGAGGAGGGGCAATTAGGGTAAAGAGATCTAGTGTGTGGTTATGGAGCTACGAGAATCAAGTGTAATGGAGTCAAGGAAAAGCAGAGCACCGCCCAGGCCCTTGAGAATGATACTGTGATTAAGGCCCTATTCATTCATCTGAGATCTCTACCACGGTCATATACCTCCCTTCTCAGTTCTGATGATACACCAACACATAGTGTAAAAAGACTTTAACTTAATGTAAATCAATTTCTCTAGTTCTTAAAACAATCTGGTAATGGTCAGGACAGACTTTACATTCCCCATGTGGGATAATGGCTTGAGACTCCTTTCTGTAAATTATTGCCAAATCTAGTTTTTCAGCTCTGTCCAGAAGGTACTTTTTGTCAATAGGAAGCGATACTACTCAAACTTTAATATACATACAAAATCACTGGAGGAATTTGTTAAAGTGCAGATTCTGGTTCAGTAGATCTGAAGTGTGGCCTGAAATTCTGCATTTCTTCAGGCTCCAAATTGATGCTGATGGCTGCTAAACAGTGGCCAAATCAGATTAAATATTTCCCTCTCTAAAAAGGTGATCCTTAAAAGCATGGCCCATTTGGAAGTGATCTTCCCATCAAGGAAATGAAGCTTCAGCAGAACCAATGATGAATCTGTCACTTCAATCTCCTGGGGTTATGATGATGGTTAATGGGGTACTGTGAATACCCAAAGACTATCAGTGTGTGACAGGGAATCAAAGCTATCCCTTGGAAACACACGAGATAGTTCATATCCATTAGAATAAGTGAATTTAGCAAGGCTGCAGCATATAAGATCAATATACAAAAATAAATTATATTTCTATATAAAAATATTGATTATAATGGCATCAAAAATATTAACTTCTTAGGGATAAATCTGACAAAACACGTACAGAATCTGTACACTGAAAACTACAAAACACTCCTGAGAGAAATTAAAGACCCATATAAATGGAGAGCTGTATTATGTGCATGAGTTGAAAGACTCAGTATTAAGATACCAATTCTTCCCACACTGATCTACAGAAACAACACAATTTCAATGAAATCCCCATGAGGCCTTTTTTGTAGAAACTGACTAGACGATTCTAAAATTCATATGGGGGCTTCCCTGGTGGCGCAGTGGTTAAGAATCCGCCTGCCAATTCAGGGGACACGGGTTCACATGCCGCGGAGCAACTAAGCCTGTGAGCCACAACTACTGAGCCCGTGTGCTGCAACTACTGAGGCCCATGCGCCTACAGCCCGTGTTCTGCAACAAGAGAAGCCACCGCAATGAGAAGCCCACACACTGCAACGAGGACCCAATACAGCCAAAAATAAATTTATTTATTAAAAAATAAATAAAATAAAATTCATATGGAAATGTAAAAGACCTCAAATAGCCAAAACAACTGGAAAAAGAAAAACAAAGTTGCAGGGCTAGGCCTACCTGATTTCAAGACTTATTATAAAAGCTACAATAATCAAGACTGTGGTATTTGTATCAAGATATGGGTCAGTGGAACACAGTGCAAAATGACCCATATGTATATGAACAACTAATTATTTTACAAACATACAAAGGCAATTTGGTGGAGAAAGTATAGCTTTTCAACAAATGGTGCCAGTACCATCAGATACCCATAGGCCAAAAAAAAAAGGAACTTTGGTCAATATCTTGCATCACGTACAAAAATCAACTCAAAATGAACCATAGTCCAAAATGTAAAACCAAAAACAATAAAACTACTAGAGAAAAAAATAGAAGATATTTATGACCTTGGGTTATACAAAGATTTCATAGATACAACACCAAGAGCACAATCTACACATGATCAATTTGAATTCATCAATATTTAAAACTGCCCTTCGAATAAGAATGAAATGACAAGTCCAATAATGGATTTGTATCTAGACTGTATTCTTTTAAAGAACTCTCAAAGCTCAATAAAAAACAAATAAAAGTAGGCAAAAGTTTTGAATAGGTACTTCACCAAAGATATACAAATGGCAAATAAGCACATTAACCATTACAGAAATGCAAATTAGGATCACAAAGATATACACACCTATTAGAATGACTAAAATGAAAAAGACTGACCATACCGAGTGTTGACGAAGATGTGAAGTAACTGAACGTTCACACTGCTGGTGGGAATTTAAAATGGCACAACACTGCAGCAGTTTCTTAAAAAGTTAAACACTTCAACCATATGATTCTGCTATCCCACCCACTCCTAGCTGTTTACCAAGAGAAGCATATGTTCATACAAAGACTTTTATATAAATGTCCGTAACAACTTTATTTGTATTAGCCCCAAACTGGCAACAGCCCAAATTCCTACCAGCAGGTGAAGGTATAAACCACATGTGGTATATCCACACAGTGGAATAACAGCTATAAAAAGAATGAGCTGTTTATATACACAACATGGATCTAAAATAATTATGCTTAGTGACAGAAGTCCAACAAGAAGAATACATGTTGTATGAATCCATTTACATACAACTCTAGAAAATGCAAACTAACAGTTAAAGATCTTTGGTTGCTGGGAAATACGTGGGATGGATGGGTGAGAGGGATTACCAAGGAGAATGAGAAAATATTGAAGGGTGATAGATAATAGGTTCATTACCTTGATGTGGTGACAGTTTCATATATACATGTATATTTCAATAAAATAATACACATATACATATTGGGTTGGCCAAAAAGTTCATTTCGGGTTTTTCTGTAAGGTTACAGGAAAACCCGAATGAACTTTTTGGCCAATCCAATACTTATTGAATTGTGTTCTTTAGATATGCGTTTACTGTATATCAATTATATCTGAATAAAACTGTTTTTAAAGCTCTAAAGAGCTGGGGACTTCCCTGGTGGTCCAGTGGTTAAGACTCAGTGCTTCCACTGGAGGGGGCATGGGTTTGATCCCTGGTCAGGGAATCAAGATTCTGCATGCCACATGGTACAGCCAAAAACAAAAAAATCTAAACAGCTATATTTTTCAAATTTGACTAGCAAGCAAGGCTTCACTTGTAATTATTATTCTTATACACGTAAAATCCAAATTGTAACAGTTAAGAAATAGACTCTGTATGACAATATTATAAAATATATTAGTATTATCTTAATCAGTTTAACTGATAAGTATTTTCCATCTATTTGTCCATTCCACCACACAAGAATTGTTGATATTGATCAAATTTTACATATCACTAGAATGACCAATATACAATATGGTGTAAATTTGCAGTTTTGTGGTTAAGTTTACTACACTGAAACAAAATGGCAGCTATTATATTTTCAAGTGACTATATAGTTTTCTTTTTTTCATGGATTCCAATCACAAGTATAATGTAACTATAATTAGAGAAAGATAATAGGAGAAAAATGACTTACTCTAACTTCCAAACACAATGAAGAAACAAAACAATCATTGTTTGCAGATGATATAATTATCCACAGAAAAAGTAGGAGTATATACAAATTATTAAAATTACCAAGAGGTATAGAAAGACTGCCTTGTAGAAAATCAATAGATAATAGAAAAATCCTGTACACCAGCAGTAAAAATTACTATTTAATTTAGAATATAACTTAAGTGTTACTATGTATAATAGTAACCAAGACACAAAGTAAATCTAGGTCTTTATGCAGAAAATTATAACTTTATTGAAGGACATAAAAGACATAAATGGACAGATATACTTTGCTCATAAGTACAAAGCCTTGGCATTATAAATATGACAATTCTCCCAAATTGATCTATAAATTCAATGCAATTCTTTTCAACTGAAACCCCAAAGGTTTTTAGGAACTTGCCCAGCTGATCCTAAAATTTCTATGGAAGGGTATAGGGCTCATGACAGCCAAGACCACTGTCAACAACAATAATGATGGTGCTGTGGCGCTTATCCTCTCAGATGGTAATTCTTTCCATAAAGTAACATAATTAAAGGGTGATAGAGCTGATATGATATTGGTATAGAACATAAAGAGCTACAAATAATATGGAAACGATAAATGAAAGAGGGAACAAAAAGAACTTTTAAAAAAATTTTTTCTTTTTTAGGTAAGAAGTGGGTTTATTTAGAGAGAAACACTCCACAGACAGTGTGGGCCATCTCAGAAGGTGAGAAAGGCCCAAAAGATGAACTTTTAAATAAAGGGTACTATGAAAGCTGGGTATGAATATTAAAAATTATAAAAATTAGATCCCTACCTCAAACTATATACAAAAATATACTCCCAATGGCTTAAAAACCTAAAAACTAACATTTTCAGAAGAAAACAGGGGTGGATATCTTTGTGATGGTGAGAAGAGGACTTCTTAAGACACAAAAAGCACACACCATGAAGACAGTGAAATCAGTATTACGATAAACTTTTGTATGACAAAAATCACAAAGTGAAAATACAAGCTATGGACAGGAAGAAGACATCTGCAAAGGATTAGTATCCAGAATAAAGAGCAACTCACATCAATACGAAAATGACAACCACAACAGAAAAATTGGCAAAGGATATGAATAGGCAGTGCAGAGTCGAGCAAACCTAAGTGGCCAATAAATACAGAAAGGGACCACCAAACTCAAATAGTAATCTAAGAAATACAAATTTAAAAACATCAAAGACACTATCTCAAATCCATCATACTGGCAACAGTACAATAACATCAAGCATGGACAAGAATACAGGGCCACAGGGACTCTTACATATTGTTAGTGGGAGACTAAACTGATACGATACATGCACCTTATTGATCAATTCTGTAATACCTAGGTTACAACTGAAAATGTGAATACCTCACATTCCAACAGTTCTACTTCTAGTGATATGTCCTAGAGAAGCCTTCACACGTTTTGCAAAAGTATTTATTTCAGTGCTATTTGTGCTATTTCTAATAGTGAAAGGTGAGAAAAATCTACTTCAGTAAGGAAAAGGCTGTATCTGTAATGTTTTATTTCCTTAAAAAGACAAAACCAAATCTGACATAAATAAAACAAAATGTTAACATCTGTTTTCTTTAGTGGTGGAGACTTGGTTATATACTATTTCTTATACTTACCCATCTTAAATGCTACACAATTTTAAATTTTTAAATTAAGTGTGAAACATAAAGTACATAACAAGCAACTGACCTTAACATTTACAGTAGACTAAAAATTAAGTATTTTTATCCAAGTGACTTCAATTCACAAAAACATTAGTAATAACGCTGTTTACAAAAAATTCTTTGCAACCTATCACCTAGTAAGTCAAAGCTTTTATTGCTTCTGTCCTGGAAATTATCCTATAAATCACTTAACCCTGTAATGTTGACTCAAAATCAGAGAGTGAAAGGCAACAGAATCGACTCTTTCCTAGATCTACTGTGATCTCATTAGCTATTAACATTTAATGTCATTAACTTTACGTACATCTAACATCAACAGAAACATATACATCAAAACATCTAGGACTCTGAGGAATATAAAGGGAGACCCATGTAATCCTGAAGCTCATCCTACCTCTCTGCCCAAGACCACCACCCTCCCCCCACCTTAGCCCTGTGGACTCAAGAATCTCTATCTTACATGCTATCAGAATTTAGTAGTCATAGGCAAAATTTATAAAGTAATGCTAAACACTGTTCCAAGGACTTTATATTTATTAACTCACTTCAACCTCATAAATACTCTGTGAGGTTAGCATTCTTATTCCTGTTTTTCAGATAAGCAAACTGAGGCATACAGAGGGTAAGTAATTTGCCTGAAGTTAATGAGCTAGTAAGTGGTGAAGCCAAGATTCAAATTCAGGCAGTTTGGCTCCAGAGCATACACTCTTAATCAAGAATCTTTGCTGCCAACTGGACAGTCAATTAGAAAAGGTTTATCAGTAAAACTTAATCTGAAAGTTACAAATAAGCATTTTAAAAATGAGATTGAAAGAAAAAAGGATAGAACCAGTGTCTCCAAAGCATTTTTTCTTTTATTTGTTGCCAAATATTAAAAAAAAACTATTGTGATATTCTATTTCTTGCTTTGTAAATCCATTCCATTTTGCATTGCTCATGCCTTTAAGAGGAAAGTTCCTTTGTAATATAACAATCAGTGCACTCTTTCCTTTAACTTCTTTATTAAGCTGGTTGCATAAAAGATATACATTCTCATATTGACAATGCTTGTCATGAACAAAAGCAACAAAAATAAGGCAATAGAAAGATGTGCTTCACATATAAACAATTATGTGGTAGTAGGAAATCTGGGCCTGTACAGCAAAAATATTAGGCAGCAAAATGTGAATAAGCCCTATATTCAGAAGACACCCAAATGTGTGAGCAAAGACAGCACACCCATAATAGAGCCCCCTTAGGTTCCCTGTTTATTATGTATAATTCCTTAATTATCCATTTGTGAAATAAGAATAACATTAAGAAACATGAGATTCAAATTGCATTCATTTTCACAATACCAATACTAAACTCAAAATAGCAACTTCATTGAATATAAATGTTAAATGTTTCAAAAGTAAAAGGCAACCTTCATTTTTTGTAACCCTATGAATAGAGTCTGCAAAAAAAGGTAGATTATTTTACTGTACTTACAAGGAGATGAGGCCTCAGCCTGCACTGAAGGAGTATGAGCAACAAAGGACAGCAAACAAATATCACTAGGAGTAATGCCCATACATATCAAAACATCTCGGTGAACCATGTTCTACTTATATAGCCAATCTATTAAATAACCAGCATAATGGAAGCTTATACCTCATGCAAGAGAATTACTAAATTAACTATACATCTAACAGAAATTTCTAAACCCCACTCCCAAAACAACTTTAGTACACCTGTCAAGTACTGTAGGTCATTTAGAAAAACAGAAATAAAACATACATGCAGCCTTTGTATTAAAAATTTTTCATAACATATAAACAATGTTCAGATATAAACTGTGAACTAAATGTTTTTTCTAAATATGATTTACGTAATCAAGACTTTCTTAAACAAAGACAGGTCTTAGGAATATGATCTGTACAAACTTACAGTAGTGTATATTCCAATAGAGATTTTCTTCCTATTATGATATTACAATATAACTCTTTTCTCAGTGAAGATGTATGTTAAGGCTTAAGGTGTAAACACTTTGGAAGGCAAACAACTTAGTGAAGAAATTATTGTTCATTTAAAAATGTGTATCATCTCATAATAGGCCCCAGAATTTTCAAATTCACATGTGAGAATACATTTACATCTTAAATTTCTAGGAAAGGCACAAGCTTTATGTAAAAAAGCAGCAAAATTTTAAACCCACCAATTTATTGAAAAAGCCATTACTTTTATTAGAAACAAAAAATGCTTCTCAAGATGTTGGCAACAGGTCATAGTATAGACATCTATTTCAAACAGTGTACTGTACTTCTCCCTTCAATTATATTCCAGTTGGAGGAGGAATACCTCCTTGGCTATGGGAAGTAGAAGTATTTGAGGGACTGTGTAAGCTGGTCTCCTTGTACACAAACCATGCATTTCCTCCCCAAAGTATCATATTCAGAAAGCCAAAGATCTAAGAAAGAGAAAAATAAACATGAAAATCTAGTATATAATTAAAATTTCATAACTATCTTTGTTTTCCTGTAAATATTAAATATCTACAGGCTGTCTACCATTATTTCATTTAAAGTTTGAACTACACATAAAGTGGAATTAAAAAAGGAAGACTTTGCATTTCAATGCCAGATTTGGATACATAATGACTTATTCCCAATGAAATCTCTAAATTTGTAACATATAAAATCATGACTAAAAGATACCTTATTTTTGCATGCTCATTATTACAAGATGGGATTAAATTTGAGAAAAGTAACTAAAACCTTCCTTTTATTACTTTATATTTAGACTTCAGTGCTTCCAGGTGAAGAGGAACACAGGAATCCATGGTTCCTTCTTTGGGAGGGCTTTTACTTTTCTCCCATCTGAATGGTTATAAACATCCTTTGTGCATCTTTTCCTATTTCCCTACTTTATCCCCCTACCACCATCTCCCTTACTTCCACAGCTGCAGCCAGAAGAGAAAAGGAGTCACAGAAGAACTTTACTTCACATCCTGCATTAGTCAACCTAAAATAAATTAGCCTTCCTAGGTATAAATCTGAGAAGATGAAAGTCTCAGAGATGAACAAACTGAAGATACCCTATTTTTGGTTTTTTATAAATACAAGAATAATAGTGACTTATGAGGTAAGAGTGAGGTAAAAAGCTTGAGCACTATCATATTACTGAAGGCCAACTGCTTTCTATCTTTTTGTATATTTGGATATAAAAACAACATTTCTGAAACTGTCCATCTCAGATCACTGTCAATATATATATATATAAAGACTTTTAGATTACAAAGTTATAAAACAGAAGTTTGATCAAATTGCTTTATAAGGCAGGACTGACTTTATCCACTGGAAAAATATTTTCCTGAAAAGACATGAGACCTCCCTAAAAATAATACCCTTGTTATATTAATAATGTATCTGTATTTGGATAAAATAACAGACAAAATAATATTGAAATTTAAATAGACCAAAATTTTAGGATTTTTTAAGGAACTCTAAAAGTATTTTTTCATACACCCAAAGCAAATCAGATTAGAGAAGGGGCTTGCTTTAAAGTCAGATCTGGTTCAAACCTTGGCTTTGCCAACTTACTAGTTGCATCACCTTGGGTGAATTAACATATGAGCTACGTCTTTTCCCAGTTGTAAAATGAAGACAGTAATAACACTTTCCACATTCCTCTCAGAATTGTTGGATAACTTAAATAAGATATGAGTGTATTGACCTTAGCATACAGCCTTAGTAAATGTTAGTGACTATTATTAGTGCCTTTTGGGTCAAAGTCTTGCCTAATCAATGTTAATGAAAAGAAAGACTCAACCATGATCTTGTTCAAACCTGTTTACAAGTAATAATTTTCTTTAAAAACTTTTTTTTGTTGTTATAAAGGTAAAGACTATATGATAACTAGGATTCTGATAAGGCTGGTAAAAATAAAGTACATTCATCCAGAGATTTATTAAAAACTACTGTTTTCTTGAATCACTAATAAGGTTTTTCTAATAAGTGAAATAACATATTTTATAAACACTGCATACTTACCACAGATACATTTAGGGATCCCATACTAGTCACAGAGCCAAAATGACATATCACTCTGTGTTGAATACAAGGCAGAAGTTCCTGGACAATATTGCGACCGGTAGCTGTTTTAATATCTGTAAGAGCTTTAGCCCAGGCTGAAGTGCTCACCAACCACAAAAAAGTGGCAACAAGAGTAACAACAAAGTCCTAAAGCAAAAAATAAGCATGAATTAATAATGAACAGTTAATTTAAAGATACTAAATTTCAAATCCATGATGAAGGAATTGAGATCACAATGAACCCTATGGTACTGAGAAATGGCCTTCATGACATACTTCATCAAAAAGGCCACAGTCAACACAGCAAACACTGCTGTTTACTATTGCCAGCCCAGTGCCTGAGATACAACAGTAAACAAGACTTAGTTATCTCCTGAGGAGTCAGATTTTCACATGGAGAAATCAAAGTTTTACACAGCCCTCACCACAACTTATCTAAGCCTCTCCCTCTCAGGATCATATATTGGATCCTGTTATCACTAATAATTGTATACCTCCATCATCTCTGTTTTAATCACCCCCTCTCCAATATCACCTCTCTCTTTCTAGCTTACTCCCTCTGACACCCCAACCTCAAAAATCCTTTGACCTCACTGAGACCTACAATCTCATCTTATTTCCCTCTTTAATTTATATTCTGAGGTCATTCATTATAATCTCTTATATATACTCTCAATTCCCCTACCCTTCACCTGCTTCCTCATACTGCTCTGGCAAACCTCTAACTTTAGTTAAATCTACCTCTAATAATGAAATCGTGAAAAGCACACATCCTGGATAACTAGTCTCTTTTTAAATTCATGACCACAAAATTTTAAGAATACGCATTATATTAAGAAAGGGACAACAAAAAAAATCTCTCTCAAGACACCTTGTCACTATGTTTTCTAAGAAAGTGTTTGCCACTTATTACATTCCAAGAATAGGACTGAAGTTTTTAATATGTTGGATAATCTTTTACTGAACTAATAAGATAAAGAAAAAAATTTATTTTCCTTAATCTATTCTGCTGGGGAACTGAATTCTGTCAACGAGTACTGGCTACAAAGATCTAAGTAACACTTTTTTAAAGTCTGCATTTGGATAGTGTAAAGTATAAGTTCCACCTCATTTGGTATTCCTTTAAATTAACAACCAAAGTGGGAACAATATAAAATTTGTATCTTTTAATGTTATGTATTCTAAGCATTCAGATATGCTCAAGACTATGAGTTCTTACATATCTGCAGCAAAAATCTTTCCAAGCTCAGAAATGGGTTTTGGAGCTTATCACAGAATTGTTTTGTTTTTTAAATAAATCTGGTTAGTTTTAAATTACTTTTGCCAACGAACTTTTAGTCATTTATGTCGAATAAATACCAGTGGTCATGTATGAGATATAGAAACTGTGATATATACAGCTTGTCCACCGCGTTATATAGCTTGTCCACCGCGTCAAGATGGCACTGAATAAACGTCTTGTAATTAGAGAACCAAAACAATGACTAATTTTACAAGCATGGTGGTACAATGTATTTGCATTTTGCATTTGAGCTCCCCACTGCTACTGGCCCTCTTAAAAAATGTATATCAAAGAGAAAATAGAAACATTATAGCTTAAATATTTTGCACTGGGGGAGTACTCCCTTTCTTGCTGCTGTACTCTGCTGTACTTTGTGCTGCAGGTAAACATTTTCTAAGCACTTGCTAGAAATACAATGCCTTTTGAAGAACTAATAATTAGTATGAGGTTATCAGATGTTAAACAAGTTCTCTCTGGGCTAAAGTTCATAGTTTTGACCAACAGATGTCAAATCCTCTTAATTTTTAGGTTTCTTCCTTCCAAATTCCTAATTAAAAATACACTGTTTTTTTCTGATTATGCTCTTTATGTCCACGTCGTTGATGGCTTAAGGCATGACATTCTTGTATTTCAAAAGCAGGTACTTTTCTGAAAATGATGCACGAAGTAATCTTAGGGTGAGGGGAAGTGGGAGAAATGTGGGCCTCTGAAGACAGTCTGTGCGACTCAGGACTCTAGTCTCGCACAACCTGCCTGTGACAGCCCTAGTACTACCAATAAGTTAGGATATGACTCATAACAGGTCTTTATGATTTGGGACACCCTATCTTTGTTTAGTTTCACTTTATGCTATTTCCGACCCTCCACATGGCCTAGAACCCTTACGCTCCTCCTACTTACCATAAAAAAGTGCTACATTTACTTAAAAACTGAAGTTGATTTTTAAATGTCACAGTTGAAATTCTCCTAGAAATACCTTAGCAGAGAATTGAGACCATTGATAAAAGAGCATACCCTCATTAACAAATAGCACTTAAAAAAAAAAAAATCCATGTCGTATTTGGCTATAGTTAAAAATTTAGTTATCACACAAAAAACTTTTTTACATTTATACAGTTAAATTAAAAGTAGAATCCAAAATTTAATTTAGAGGCTGGACTTTTACAAATAAGAAGTATCCACCATACATTATACCAACAAAAAAACCACTTACGGAACTAATTCTGGATTATTCCTCTATATGACCACTAATTGATTACTCTGAGGTGAAAAGTTACTTTTGACGCTCTGAATGATACAACTAGATCAGTTTTATAGTTTTATTAGACAGAAAAACCCTCTACAAAAATAGACCTGAATGCTGCTTTAAAAAGTGTCATATTTTTAGGGCTTCCCTGATGGCACAGGGGTTAAGAATCCACCTGCCAATGCAGGGGACACGCGTTCGGGCCCTGGTTCAGGAAGATCCCACAAGCTGCGGAGCAACGAAGCCCGTGTGCCACAACTACTGAGCCTGTGCTCTAGAGCCCGCGTACCACAACTACTGAGCTTGTATGCCATGACTACTGAAGCCCGCGTGCCTAGAGCCCGTGCTCCGCAAGAGGAGAAGCCACTGCAATGAGAAGCCTGCGCACCGCAACGAAGAGTAGCCCCCGCTCACCACAACTAAAGAAAGCCCACGTGCAGCAACAAAGACCCAAGGCAGTCAAAATAAATAAACTAATTAATTAATTAATTTTTTTTAAAGTGCCATACTTTTAAAGCTTACTAATCAAAATACAAGAAATAAAAAGCTCATTGCTAGATTTAACTTAAATTTGTTGGGATAATGACAAACTGGCAAGAAATGTCTTCATTTGGAATTTAAACTATAAAGAATTTTAACAAAATATAATAACTATATGATCACCATAGTTTTTTTAAAATAAGTCTTATAAAGTTCACAGAAGTTATAAATTACTGATACATAATTTCTGTTGATTAGGCACTGCAAAGTAAAAAAGTTGATGTCGGGGCTTCCCTGGTGGCGCAGTGGTTGAGAATCCGCCTGCCAATGTAGGGGACACGGGTTCGAGCCCTGGTCCAGGAATATCCCACATGCCACAGAGCAACTAAGCCCGTGCACCACAACTACTGAAGACTGCGCACCTAGAGCCCGTGCTCCACAACAAGAGAAGCCACCGCAATAAGAAGCCCGCGCACCGCAACAAAGAGTAGCCCCTGCTCGCAACTAAAGAAAGCCCGCACACAGCAACAAAGACCCAATGCAGCCAAAAATAAAATAAATTAAAAAAAAAAGGTGATGTCTATCTTTTTGAAAGGCACCTAACAACCAAGAAATATTTTATGAAAATGTCAGGTTTGAGAATTTCTTCTCAGATATATGAAATGGAATAAATATGAAGGGTAAAATATTGTTTTATTCCTTACTTACCATCTGCATTCTTATGATCCAGGCAGCAAAAATTAAAAATAAGTAAATAAATAAAACCTGTTATTTAATAATTTGGCCTACCCTTTCAAGTAACTTCACAAATAATAAGCAGATGTCAGTGGTCAGTGTTTTCTCAGGATATAAATGACCAGTATCACGAAAACACCTCTGTTGTCCCTTCAAGTCAGTAACACTAATACTGACTTTGTAGTTATTCTTTGGTAGTGGAGGTCCAGTTTAAAACCACAGCTTATCTCTGGATTGGCCACCAATAATCCAGGGCAATTTTACTAACTAAGTCTCAGAGATTATTTTTATATCTAGCTCAGTAGACCCTGAAGCCAAAAAAGGTATCAGGACTTCAAATCCAAATCCTTTGTTGCCGTTTTAAAGATTCAAAATTAGCTCATGAATGCCACTAATGCCAAATTTTATAATTCTTATAGAATTACCTGGGTCAGATTGTAAATTAAAGAATTTAAGAACACAGACCAGGAGTCAGCAAACTTTTCCTGAAAAGGGCTAGACAGTAAATATTTTTGATCTCTGTCACAATGACTTAACTCTGACACTATAGCATGAAAGCAGTCATAGACTATCTGTAAATTATTTGGGTATAGCTCTGTTCCAAAAACCCTTTATTTGAAAAAAAAAAACCAAAAACAGTGAGTCAGATTTAACTTGTGTGCCATAGTTTGTGGATTTCTGATATAGACTATTAAGTTGTATTAAGGCATAAAGGGGGTCTCTTTGAGAAGAGAGAAAAAAGATAAGAAATAGGAACACAGTTATGGGACTACTAGCATGGTCAGCAATTCTTCAAATCAAAGGCATTAATTTCTACTTAATTTCTCTGCTACTTGCAACCTAATATGCTCTATCACATATTTGAGTTCTTTCCAGGTTAAAACAGAGTTAGAAACAAACAAAAAAACCTCTGTACTCTAGAGAGTACAGAGAAAGTGCTGCAAACAGGCTACAAGAATTGGGTTAAACATGACAAGGAGAGCAAGCTCAACCTCTATGGCAAGCACAGGTCAAAACACAATGAAACTTGGTTTATGCCAAGAACTTTTTTTTCCAGTGTAAGAAAATCCATATTTAAATTCAAATATAATGTATACTTATATCTTATATAAATTATTTTTTTATAAAAAGAAAGTGATTACTTACAATCATGGGAAGTTTTCGACTATCACGATACAGGTTCGTGTAACCAACATAGAGCAGAAGAGCAGCAATGCAGTACAGGAAGACAAAGACTGCAAAAGTAACATAGAATTCTGCAGCAGAAGAGTAATCTCCAATAAGGACATGACTTTTCCAATCTACATCACACACATTTACACCTTGAGGTGTCTGAAATGATGCTTCATTCAACCTATTAAAAAAAAAAGTCTCAAATAAATTTATGAATTACTTGGACTCTTCCAACAGAGACAGAAATACATCTTCTGTATTTCTAATACAGAAGTATTAGAAAGGCAGAATATTGAAATAACATTTCACAAAAATACTCCCCAAATATATTAAAACATTCTTTTAAAAAAATGAAAAATTCAAATATTTAAGTAAATTAAAATTTCCATAAGAAATGTACATAAATCATACCTCATAATTGGTTATGATAGACTGAATATAGACTGAATTAAACACTTTCACACCCAGATACTATCTTACTGTAATAAAAACTTAGCAGATTAACAGCGTTGTTACAAAATGGTTTACAATTTGAGACATGATATTCCATTCTAGGAGGGAGAGTCTGTGTTACTAGCACCAGGAGAATCAGTTGTAATGATTCACATTTTACCTCTGCATTAATTAGCTGCTAACTCCACCAAGTCTTTAATTTTCCCTATCCATAAATCACAAAAGCACTTATCACCAAAGAGGCTGTAACTGTTCCTTGTAACGGAATTTTATAAGAGAAGGATTGAGAGATGGAGAGGAAATGACTGATTACCAAGCACTTGCTATTTGACATATCTTTAATGTAAGATTTTATTTAATCATCAAAGCAACCTTAGAAGATTTAAATTTATTGAACAGAAAAATTGAGTCCTGGAGAGGTCAAGTAAGTAGTTAGTAAGTGGAAGAGGATTCACACCCTGACTTAAACACAGGACACACCTAATAAACCTTTTAATGAATACTGAGGTCAAACAGAACTTACAAACAAAATAGTCATAAAATAAATATTCAGAAAATAAAGTTTTATGCTAGTGAAAGAAACACAAGGAGCTCTTCACTTTATATAAATACATGTCTTAAAGCTATATAATGCACATTATTATTTAGTAATTGCAAATACGTGAGAAATTTGGATTTTTCATAAGTTGTGTTTGCTTCCACAACATGGCCTCTCAAACTAAGGTGATAGAGCAAGCTTGTTTTGTTTTGAAATTTCCAGTCCACTGTGGGATGATAGAATAAAAGTGTCAAGGCAACATCATATGAAAGTTTCTTAATGCTTACTGTCATTTTCTGTATTTATTTCATCACAGTCCAGGAAAATAGTCTGCAGACAGGTACTGGTCCCATGCACCACACTTTCAATAGCAATGATCACTACTTACAAATGAGCATGCAACTAAAAAATTTCTACCCCCCAAGATCAGTAAGTTGTTGGAAATTTTAATGAGTCAAAAAGAGTTGTTAAACCATAAAAACAAACAAATAACTCACCTGAATGGATAACCAAAAGTAGCTGTAATCGTTTTATTGTCAGATTTATTAGTTAGACAAGCCACTTGAATTTCTGTTTTGCCCTTAAAACCTCCACAGGTGGCAAAAGCAAAGATAGAAGCAATCTACACAAAGTGAGACCAAAAAAGAAAAGAAGCATTACTGTACCCAAACATAGGTCATTAAAATTTTAAATATAGTGATTATTAAAAATTGGCTCGCTAACATTCTTAGAATTCTTATTTACAAATTAAGATTGTACAAATTATTTAAAAATTTATTTGTAACTCTCAACAAATGTGATTTTATTTTCCCCTGAGTATAACATAGAAACTGGTATAACAGCCCATATAACAATACATTTTAACACACCATTGTAAAGCAATTATACTCCAATAAAGAAGTTAAAAAAAATACATTTGCTCAAATTACAGTGTACCCACTAAATATTAGTATGAAATTCAGAGGAAGTCTTATTTATTAGTATCAAAATCAAAAGGGGGTAAATTGGAGGTATTTTATTTGGAACCTAAGGGTAACTATAAAGCCAAGAGACTACAAGCAAAGAAGAGATCTTATTTCATGAGCTTATAAGCCTCATCTGTGGGTATTTCGAGGTCTCAAAAAGTAGTTGGAGATTTGTTTTCCTGGTCATAAATATGCTTAAAGAAATGTAATGGTGTTTTCTCAAATTCTATTCAAACAGAAAAAAACTGAAAGCATCCTAAATATTGACAGGGAATCAAATATACTGTAATTCAATTCCACAAGGGAACATTATGCAGTCATTAAAATGTTGGGAAATATCTAACGATAAAGAAAATGGTTCAATACATATAAAGTTTGTTTAAGCAATGCGTTGTGCATGAGTCTACATCTATGCATACACACACAACAAAAATTAAAAAGTCTATGCATTAAAATTTTAAGTGGTCACCTCTGAACAGAAGACAAAAGATAATTCCTTTTTCTATTTGTATCTTACGAATTTTCTACAAAACAAAACAAACAAAAAGCCCAGATACAGTGTAGTGACCAAGAGCTCAATCCTTCAGCAAATGCTAATGGCTCTATTTATAAAATATATTTGGAATTTGATCACTTTTTACCACCACCATCACAACATCCTAATCAAAACTATCACCTCTTGCCTGAATTATATGGTGACAGCCTTTGAAACTGATGCTCCCTACTTCTGTCCCTGCCCCTGCTTCAGTCTACTGTCAACACATCAGCCAGCGTCATCTTTTAAAAATATAAGGCAGAAGGGCTTCCCTGGTGGCGCGGTGGTTGAGAGTCCGCCTGCTGATGCAGGGGACACGGGTTCGTGCCCTGTTCCAGGAAGATCCCACATGCCGCGGAGCGGCGGGGCCCATGAGCCATGGACGCTGAGCCTGCACGTCCAGAGCCTGTGCTCCGCAACGGGAGAGGCCACAACAGTGAGAGGCCCGCGTACCGCAAAAAAAAAAAAAAAAAAAAAAAAAAAAGATATATATATATATATATATATATATATATATATGGCAGAAAACTTTATTGTCTGCTCAAAACTCTCCAATGGCTTCTGAGTTCTCTCCAAATAAAATCAATGTTCATATAATGGTCTACAAGATCCTTTCCTCCTTTAACATTTCTCATCTCACGTTGCTACTTTTTCCCCTGCCAAATCTCTTTACTATTCATTAAAGACATGGGATAAACTCCTTCAGAACCTTTGCACTGAACTATTCCCTCTGCCTGGAACACATGGCTAACTTCCTACTTCACAGCTTCCTGTTCCAATGTGACCTTATCAGAGAGCCCAGGCCTTTCCCTAACCTCACTATGTTAAATAACCGTGCCCCTCCCACCCCACACTATCTATTCTCTTTATTTGTACTGCTCTATTTTTCCTCCATTGTAATTACCAGTGCCTGACAGTACTTCATTATTTGTTTGCCCACTTTTCTCTAGGATGTAAACTCAAAGAGGGCAGGAACTTTGTTTTGCTCAAGGTCACAGACATCCAGCAAATAGATACAATTCAGTACAGGTCTGGTATCAAAGCCTATACTGTTGAACACTGATATAATGCCTCTCATGGATTCATCCAGGACCTTGAATCAGGCCATAATCAGGATCATAACCATCCACGAAATTTTTTTTCCATGAAGAAGAGATATATGAAAAGGAATCTGGTTATAGATATGAAGAGTTTGGTATAATGTCAGCACATAGTTTGGAATCTTCAGTTAAAAGAATTAAAAAATAAAGAAAGAAGAATAGATACGCTCTTAGCATAAATGTGCATGAATACACAGAGTGAAAACAGAAGGCCAGGAAATGAGTCTTGGGTATGTACCCACGTTTAGAATTAGAAAAAAGAAACAGGATACACAAATTGAATCAATGGAATAAAGAGGCCAGAAACAGATCTGTGCGTATAGACAAATTATAGCTAACAGAGCTGGCATTGTAGGGCACTAAGGAAAAGAGAATGGTGGTTTTAAAGATGTCACCACAAACTCCTTGATACTCCTCCCCTCAAGAGGTGGAGATTAATTTCCCCCCCTTAAATGTGGATTGGACACAGTGACTTGCTTCTAGTGAACAGAATATGGTAGAAGGACTGGGATGTCCTTTCTGAGGTAAGGTAATAGAGATTACAGCTTCTGTCTTCATTTCTCACTCCCTTGAATCACCTGCTCTGGGGGAAGCCAGCTGCCATGTTGGGAGGATACTCAGGCAACTCACAGACTCATGTGGTAAGGAACTGAGGACTACCATCAACCATGTGAGGGACCTTGAAAGTATACTGTCTGAGGCTTGCCAACAGTCATATTAGTTAACTAGAGGGGGGCGTGAGATGACTGCAACCCCAGCCAACCTCCTGGGAGACCCTGAGCTGCAACAACTCAGCTAAGCCACTGCCAGATTCCTGACCCACAGAAACTGTGAGATGATAAACTGTCTATAGTTTTAAGTGCTAAGCTTGGGGTAATTTGTTATTTGAAATCGATAACTAACACAAGGAAGGACGGTCCAGATGGGCTAAAGTCTTAACTGTAAAAAGTGAGTCTAAAAAGTATGAAGACAACATAAAAGAAAACTTGTGATCACAAAGAAGGGAAGAATTTCTTAAGAAAAAAAAAAAAGCTAACCATAGAGTAAATTCAACTACAGAAAAAGAGGGTTTTTTAAAAATCAAGTCAGCTTCTGAATGTAAAACAAGCTATAAACTAGGAGAAAGTATTTGCGATAATGTCACAAACGATTAGTATCTATGTTTACAGACCTAACAGAGACTCTTGCTCATGCGTACTACATGATGTGCACAAGAATGTTCACAGTAACATTGTTTATAATATCAAAATATGGGGAGGGGAAGCAACAGGAAAGTAGATAAACTATATTGATATACAGTACTTACAATGGGAAGTTACATAGCAATGAAAATGTACAAACTACAGCTACCTACTTCAACAAGGATGAATTGTAGAAACCTAACGCTGAGTGGGAAAGAAAAAAAGTTGCCTAAGACTACACAGGGGGTATTCCCTGGTGGCGCAGTGGTTAAGAATCCGCCTGCCAATGCAGGGGACACGGGTTTGAGCCCTGGTCCGGGGAGATCCCACATGCCGCGGAGCAACTAAGCCCGTGCACCACAACTACGGAGCCTGCACTCTAGAGCTCACGAGCCACAACTACTGAGCCCACGTGCCACAACTACTGAAGCCCGCGTGCCACAACTACTGAAGCCCGCGCGCCTAGAGCCCGAGCTCTGCAACAAGAGAAGCCACGCAACGAGAAGCCTGCGCACCGCAATGAAAAGAGTAGCCCCTCCTCGCTGCAACTAGAGAATGCCTGCGCACAGCAACGAAGATCCAACGCAGCCCAAAATAAATAAATAAATAAATTTCTATTTAAAAAAAAAAATTAAAAAAAAAAAAGATTACACAGGGTATAATGCCATTCTTTTAAAAGCTCTGTTTACTTGTCTACATCACTCCTGCCACTGTCTTTGTTCAGGCCCGCACCATTTTTCCCTGGGACTAACCCAACAGACTCCTCCTTTCACTTTTAAACTCATTCCCAACACCATTCATCTTTTACTGTGGGCTTTAGAGCTGCAGTGTCCAGTAAGGTGCCATAAGCCACATGTGGCCACTGAGCACTTTAAAAATGGCTAGTCTGAAATGAGATGGCTGTAAGTGTAAAATATACCATGGTTTATGAAGACTTAGTATGAAAAAAGAATGTAAAATATCTCATCAATAATTGTTTATATTACTTGTTGAAACAATAATATTTTGGATATACTGGGTTAAGTGAAATGTATTATTAAAATTAATTTCACCTGTTTCTTTTCACTATTTTAATGTGGCTAGTAAGATGCTTAAAGTTACTGTATGGCTGGCATTTGTAGTTTGCACTGTGTTTCTATCGGACAGAGATGTTTAGAGTGATGTCACACTGATATGAAATAAAAATCTGGTCATGTCACCCCCCTGTTTGAAGAGATTTCCTCAATGGCTTTCCAGATCTTTTTAGGCCCAAACTTCTTTTTTTTTTTTAAGAAGATGTTGGGGGTAGGAGTTTATTAGTTAATTGTTTTTTTTTTTTTTTTGCTGTGTTGGGTCTTCATTTCTGTGCTTTCTCTAGTTGGGGCAAGTGGGGGCCGCTCTTCATCGCGGTGCGCGGGCCTCTCACTATCGCAGCCTCTCTTGTTGCGGAGCACAGGCTCCAGACGTGCAGGCTCAGTAGTTGAGGCGCACGGGCCTAGTTGCTCCGCAGCATGTGGGATCCTCCCAGACCACGGCTCGAACCCGTGTCCCCTGCATTAGCAGGCAGATTCTCAACCACCGCGCCACCAGGGAAGCCCATAGGCCCAAACTTCTTAATTTGGCATAAGAGGCAGGGCTGAGGTAGCCTCAACTTTATCCTTCTAGATTTATACGCTATACTCCCTGCCAGGTCCTGTACAACTCTGTCACACTGCACTATATACTGTACTTACTGTTCCTGAAACACACCAAGTATTTATGTCTTGGATATGCGTGTTTATTCTGCCAAGATTCCCCACCTCTGCCCCCACCCTGGTTCTCCAACAAGCTCATCCTTTAAGGTCCTGCCCAGTTCCTTGTGGTGGTACTGTTCTGTCTCCTGGGCTGAATAGATAGACTTGAGTTCACTACCTCTATTATAGGCATTTTTCTTGTGTATCTTGCCTTATTAGAAAAACAAAACAAAACAAAAACCCAAAAGCAAAAATGATAAAAACTAGTTTCCCATTTAATACAAAAATTAGTATATAAATGGCACACTGTACCACAGCTTATTGCTTTTAAGACTACTGCCTTTATCTCTCCCTTGGCAGACTGTCATGTCTTTGCATTTGCTTTTATTCAGGATTTTCAGTGCCTACCTAGTAGGCCTGACATACACCAAATGCTCACTAAATAACTGCTTAATTAAAGGGAAAAAAATCAATTGCCAATAATGTACAAATAAAACCATATTTCAAGTCTTAAATACTCATTATTTCAAGCTTGTCTTTTTGTTATGAGGATAAATAAATGTCATGTTTGCCATTTTGGTCTTTATCTTATGGGAAAAAAGGGATAAGGTACACACTTTTTACTAAATGAAGTACAAACAATCTGAGAGTAAACTATCCAACCATCTCACCTCTCCCTATATTGCACTAGTACTCTGATTTCGATCAGAAGTTATATACTGGCAGCCCATGGGTGAAACCTGGCCAGAAGATAGATTGTGGTTTTCCCAGTATTCATGAAAAATGTGAATTTGTTGTCAATATTTTCATATCAGCATGCTGCACATAAAAATTTGGATTTCCTGTGTGGGTGTGGATAAAGATATGCCAGTATCAGACCTATATCCCCATAAAGCAACAATCACATGGAAATGCATGACAGATGACACCTAAGACAGGGTATGTGCTTTCCAGACTGCTGTCACTCTCTATTGTCTCTACAACCCTCAGAATGCGTGTTAGTTACCAGTAATCAATGAACTTCCACTATTCTTTTTTCTCCCAAACACTTGTTTCACTCATTTACTTTATGAGGGGTTCCTAGCAGCACTTTCGTTTGTAATTCTAGTCTAAAATGAGGTGTTCTAGTATGCTGATTTATATTTCCTTGCCACTTATGAAACTAATTCCCCCTTCTCTCTCTATCCCATAAAGAATGACTGAAACTGCTGATATGAAATTCCACCTGTACAGTAACTAGTAAGAATCCAGGGACAGGATGACAGCAAGCTTCTATTCAGGTCAAAAGGTTCCATATTCATTATGACAGTCTCAAGTTCTACTTATCTCTCTGCCCACTGGACCCACATTAGTGACACAAGACATGCCTCACTAATTTAGATATCTAGAATATCTATATTCTGTATCTAATATCTGGTCCTCTAGAATACTACTCTCTAAAATAGACTGGAGTACTCATCTAACTGGTGTACAAGAAGAAAATATGCCTATTTATATCTACTTTTAGACTTAAACAAGGAAATAAAGCTTTATTAAAATTAACATACTGCTGAAACCCATGCTAGGTCTGTATGTCAGAGAGTCAGATATCGGGGCAGTATGCTGGGTATCCTGAAGGTAAGGAAGTCCTATAACAGGGAAGGACAGACAGTGATACCTTCACCTATTCTTCCACTTTTAGAGTTCATTTAATAATGTGAGTGTGCCTGGCTAAGTGTCTTTATGGAATAAATTATTTACTTTTAACCAAACTAACCTTCACAAAATGGACTGGTGGCTTAAAAATGTCTTCACAGGGGCTTCCCTGGTGGCGCAGTGGTTGAGAGTCCACCTGCAGATGCAGGGGACACGGGTTCATGCCCCGGTCCGGGAAGATCCCACATGCCGCGGAGCGGCTAGGCCCATGAGCCATGGCTGCTGAGCCTGCGCGTCCGGAGCCTGTGCTCCACAACAGAAGAGGCCACAACAGTGAAAGGCGCACGTACCGCAAAAAAAAAAAAAAAGTCTTTACTGAGTGATAATACAAAACCTCATGTCCAAAAGAGAAAGTAGAAGCATTAATACCCTCTATGAGCTGCATTCATGAGTCACATTACCAGGTAAAAACAGATTCTACTTAATCAGATCAGAAGTTGGCAAAAAAAAAAGAAAAAAAAGAAGAAAGAAAAAGAAGAGAAAAAGAAATTATTAGACAAATATCTGAAATAAGGATTTTTTAAAATTTGAATGAAATTTACCCTGAGTGTATATAAATAATATGCCTTAAGATAATGACATAGTAAAACATGCATCTAAATTATAGATGCATACTAGGGCTTTGTGTATAAAATCTTACAATGACAGAGTCAGCCAGAGTTCCTAGTTCCTATTCTCAGACCCTGCTCAGCTCACAGAGGGTTCTACTGGGGAACACTGGTACTCATCTAATTTATGGGTATCTTTCACGTTTCTAGTTGCAGGGTCCTCACTGCTATTTAATTTCATGATTAATCTGTTCAGGAAAATGATGTAATTGAAATCTTCAGAAATATTAATAGATCAAAAAGTATATTGTATATGAGGGTTTATGTGCCAAATCAAATGCATGCTGTTTTACTAAATCAAATGATCATTCAGTACTTAAATGAACTATCATAGCATGTTTGCCTTTACAATCAGTCAGATTAGAGTGCCTAGAGCCAAGGTATTGATTTTTCTAAATCAAAGTCTGAAGCATTTACCAAAGATATTCATTTTAAAAAACATTTTGTTATTGATGTTAATATTTCAGTTTACTCCCACTGTGCACTGAGCAGTGAAGTCAGTTTCAAAGTTCTTCAATTTCACTCTTCTATTATTTCCCTCTGCTTGGAAAGTACAATCATAGAAAGCTCTAAATAGCCTTCTAGTACAGTTCCAAAACCCTTAAGAATTTGGATCATGAGAAGTAAACTTGAGTTCCTGCTGAAATAAATAGCTAGAAGATTTTTGCTAGCTCAATTATTACTGTGGAAAACATCTTTATGTCACCTTTATTCTTAAACAATTGTTAACCTGAGTATGGAACTAGAAATCTCTGAGGAACCTAAATATACTTATTTTAAAATCATTTCAGACAGTTCTATTATTTTTATGTCTTCTGGAGCGAATCAATATTCTGATTGTTGATCTGGATGGCTATCTTGAAGTGAGTCTGTCACTTCACGGAAAACTGATAGTATTTGTTGCCACTGATATAATTTGAGCTTTTAGGCAAACATTAGTTTTCTTCATGTATTTTTTTTAGGATATTTGATGTAAGCTCAACTTGAGAGTATGTTATTCCCCGCTTCCCCATCCTGGTCTAGTGGTTTTATAAGTCATCTCCCTCCCAGTAGTTTTTTGGTCATTTCTACCAGGCCTTCTTAATCCCCTACTCCAGCGGTCCCCAAGCTTTTTGGCACCAGGGACCGGTCTCGTGGCAGACAATTTTTCCCTGGATGGGGGTGGTGTGTGTGTGGGGGTGGGATGATGGCTCAGGTGGCAATGCAAGCGACGGGGAGTGGAAGATGAAGCTTCGCTCGCCCGCCCACCGCTCACCTCCTGCTGGGGTTGGGGACCCCTGCCCTACTCCACAAATACCTTATCCTATAATGGGACCGCAAACTACCAACATAGGAGAATATTGCAGTTAACACAAATCCAGACCTTAAGCAGGTAGGTTGATTCAGGTCTTTGTTAGGGGGCCATTTCTCTCTCTCTCTACTTCTTTAAGTACTCCACTCCATGGAAGTTATAAAGCCAAACAATAGGTTGAAGCTTTTTCTCAGATTTATTTCCCAGATCCGGGAACAGTCCTTCTCCCACCCATATTTCCATTCCATTGCTGGTCGCCAATGATGTTTATCCTGTATTAGAAAAGCAATTCTCAATGTGTGGTCTGTGGACCCCAGGGAATACCCAAGACTCTTTCAAGGAGTCCATGAGGTCAAAAATATTTTTACAATATTATTACAACATTTTTTGCTTTTTATACTACATTGACATTTGCGCTGATTTGCGCAAAAGCATTGGTGGGTAAAACTGCTGGGCTTTAGTAAGAATCAGCAAAAGCATCAAACTGTTATTTCACTGCCATGCATTTGCAGTTAAAGAAAAAAAGCCAGTTTTACTTAAGAATGCCTTCGATGAAGCAGAAAAATTGTTATTTTTATTAAATCCTGACATTTGAGTCTTCTTAATATTCTGTGTGATGAAGTAGGATGTGCAAATACTTTTATTACTGAAAAGACAACCTACAGACTGGGAGAAAATATTTGCAAATGATGCAACCGACAAGGGCTTAATTTCCAAAATATACAAACAGCTCATACAACAAAACAACAAACAACCCAATCAAAAAATGGGCAGAAGACCTAAATAGACACTTCTCCAAAGAAGACATACAGATGGCTGATAGGCACATGACAAGATGCTCATGCTAATTATCAGGGAACCTCAAATCAAAAGGACAATGACGTATCACCTCACACCAGTGAGAACAACAGTCATCAAAAAGTCTACAAATAATAAATGCTGGGGAGGATGTGGAGAAAAGGGAACCCTCCTACATTGTTGTGGGAATGTAGACTGGTGCAGCCACTATAGAAAACAGTATGGAGGTTCCTTAAAAAACTAAAAATAGGGCTTCCCTGGTGGCGCAGTGTTTGGGAATCTACCTGCCAATGCAGGGGACGCGGGTTTGTGCCCCGGTCCGGGAGGATCCCACATGCTGCGGAGCGGCTGGGCCCGTGGGCCACGGCTGCTGACCCTGCGCGTCTGGAGCCTGTGCTCCGCAGCAAGAGAGGCCGCGACGGTGAGAGGCCCGCGGAAAAAAAAAAAAAAAAACTAAAAATAGAGTTGCCATATGATCTAGCAAATCCACTCCGAACAAAAAACCCCACTTTTACGGCATACCTAAATACAATGGTGGTCTGCAGGGAAAGCATTTAAACAACTGAGTTCTTTGCTGAACTAGTCACTTTTTTCGTTAAATACTATTTTTACTTGAAAAAATAAGTAATAAACAAAATATAGGTATTCAGACTTGCATATTTGTCAGATCTTTTTCTTGAAAAAGATGAGGCTTTAACTTCAAGGAAAACCAGCAGCATTTGTTGCCATTGATGTAATCAAACTTTCAAGTGATTAATTATCGTTATTTAAAAAAAAAATTTTTTTAATGTCTCAGCTTAAATTTCTAACATGGTAAGTATCAATTGATACAACCCCATAAACAAAAGCTCTTTGAGGCACTCAATATTTAGGAGTATAAAGGGGTTCTCAGACCAAAGTGTTTTGAGAACCACTGTATTAAAGCACTGCTGTTATCTTAATTTTCCCTTTAATGTTTTATAAGAGATTGCTATTTGTATGTGTGAAGTGAGTGTGTATGTGTATATATGTACATTCTAAAACCACTGACAACATATATATATATAGTCTATGAAAAAAACATCTAGTATATCCCATGAGAGGGTTCAAGGCAAACACTAAGAGGATTCCGGGTAGAAGAAACAGAGAGCAAAGGCATAGTGGTAAGTCAGTAAGTCTATTACAAGTTTTACATGTATATAGAGTCCTGGTAGGCACAAAATGCCATTTGAAATCCTTTTTTCCCTTTTTACAATAGGGGAAAAAAGTGAACACAAATGGCAAGGTTAAGAGAAAGGTAAGTTTCTTAAAAGGTAGTCTGTGCCATAGACAGCCTAAAAATTTAAGTATTAAGCAAATGGATGAAAAAAATATCGTTCTGAGTATGCCTCATCCCCTATACTCTGTAATATCATTTGTATTTTCTAGGCTGCTCCTCTGTGCTATGTTATAACCACAAAATTAGAATAAAACATGGTCCCTGTTTGTAAAAATCCTATAATCTACTTGGGATGACTAAACTTTTAGAGTATTTTAGATAAACTAGTACGTATTTCTGAAAGTTTGTTTTTTAAACAAATTGATATATGTAATGCTCAAACGGTTATGGGTTTTCTTTCTCATCGTTTTTCACACTAATTTTCCTGGATAATAATTTACCCCAAAGTAATGTTTTTAAATGTTCTTTTGAATTTGCTCATTAATTATAAGTATAAAATCAGAAAAAAATTCAAACTTGATAAATGAATCAAGAAAACCCTACTTGTTTTTAACTCCTCCTAAGATCCTGTTATAAACATGTATGTAACAAGAAAAAAATTACTTCAGGTACCTTATGTTTTTGTTTCTTAAGCCTGAAATTTTGGGTAATCTCTTCATTAATTTATTAAAAGACCAATCAGAAACACAAAGGTAAGTTACTGAAAAGACTAAGAACAGACTGTTTGAGTCCAGGATGTAGTAATCACAATCATGGGATCTGAGTACATTACTCAATTTCTCTAAGCCTCAGTAACATGGAGATGACAACGGTAACATGTAATATAGAGATAACAACCCTCATAGGTTGTCAGAAAATTAAATGAGAAAATACAGGTAAAGCCCTAGAACATATATTGAACTCAATAAATATCTCCTGTTAACACTGAGAGTAAACTTGGCCAGCACAAAAATATTCATAATTCTAAAATTCAACTTAATTAGTCTATAATTCCTTTATATACTCCCAAACAGTATTTCTTCCACAATTTTGTGTGTGTAGAATTAGGAAAGCATATTACTTAGACTTATTTAGAGCTAAACATTTGACCAGTGTTCACCCTAAGTAGCAAAAAAGTCCAAAACACAGTGTTCAATATTAAAAGGAGATAGTCATTTTAATGAAAAACTTTAATCTAAATACTAGTGATAACTGACTACAAAGTAAGATCCAAATTAAAATTTACTAGAAAAATATTAAATAATTGAAAAAGCTGCTTTGATAACATTAACCCTTGCCTTTTACTTCCATGTTCAACTCCTACACATGGGGCATCTAATTTCACCTAAATTTTATCTTACTACCTTGACAGGCTGCTAAAAGCAGGAAAACACGCAAACAAATGAAAAGTCTACAATAACCATTTCTAAAGTTTAAAATATGTAAACGAGAACTTAGTGATCTTGAAGGACCGGAAGATATGTTAGTCATATAGGGCTCAAATTGTATCCACTGTCTGGATCTAGTCTTCCTAGAAACATAGCATTTCAGTTCTGAAGAACCTACTAAGACCTGTTCAAATACATTATCATTAGTCACATATTTATAACTCAGTCATTCCAACAGCCCTGTGAAGTATTGCTATTCCCATATAAGTACAACAAAAATTCAACCTTTACTGAGTACTTATTACACAAACAGAACTAAGGCAATGTCACTGCCAGGCACTGTAACTAAGGGCCAGAAGTAGATTAAAGTAGATTCATATATATATATATAGAGAGAGAGAGAGAGAGAGAGAGAGAGAGAGAGGGAGAGAGGGAGAGAGAGAGAGAGAGAGGGGCATGGTGGCTACAGTTCAGAAGCAAAATAGAAATGCTTCTGCTTTGGTGACTGTATTTTTATTTTGTCAATAAATATTTACTGGGTACTTGCCTTCAAGTCTATGAGGCCTTCATATTTGTGACCCCTTGAAAGTTACATATTATCAGGTTATATCTTAGTCTAACATCTTCTAGAACATTGCTAAAGGTAAGCTGATTTGGGGAATTATTCTTCTAGTTATATGGATAGTAAGCAGCCTTTATCTAGATTTTAGATTTGTTTGTAAATGTATTTATTGACTATTTTTAGAGGTAATCTCAATCAACACCTTATGAAACTTGACCAATTCATTCAAAACACATTTAAAAATTCCTACTATGAGCCTTTCTCCTCTAGAGCCTTGTCTTATGCCTCTCTGCCTCTGTTTTAGACTTTCTGTTCACAAGTCTCTTCTCTACAGCGCACACACACATTCACTCATTCCCATCTTTAAAATAGGTTACCACCCAATCTCTCCCATCTTCAGAGTCAAATAGTGGTTTACTCTCACTGTCTTCTCTTTCTTACCATACATCCATTCAGCCTACTACCATCTGGTTTCTGATTTTACCGAAACTGCTCTTACTAAAGCCTCTTGATTACCCAAATCAAGGGATGCATTTTAGTAATTATTTTTCTTAACCTATTGCACCTAATATTGCTGAGTACTCTCTTCTTGAAATATCTCTAATAGTGATGCTAAGATGTTATTTCTCTCCAACTTCCTAACAATACCTTTTTCCTTTGCTGCCAAATACCTGCTGAATCTCCAGTCCATACTTGTCTTCTAAACTCTAGATCCATGTATCTAACTGCCTACAGGATACCTCCACTTATATGCTTTAAAGAGACCACAAACTCAATCATTCAAAACTTACTGACCTTCCACCAAACATCTGCTGCTTCTCCTTAGTGATCTGTCTTAGACAGATGTGCCACTACTAATCCGAGTCAGAAATATGGCAGTCATCTTACAGCCCTCTCTTTTCTTCACCCTACAAATATATTCAAATTTCTAAACCTCTCTTTTCTAGTCCCACTGCAATTAGTTTTAGGCCTTCATTATGTTTCAAATAACAGATTTCCCTTTCTTCAATTATGACCTTTCCTCTCCAATTCATTCCGCACACTGCTGACAAAGTAAAAACTTCTAAAAGGCAAATATAATTATATTATTCACTTGTTTATTTACTCTTGAATGAGTGAATCCACCCTACACGGTAGGAATTCTGGGCTTAGATGGAAGCTGTACGATAAACAACCCCAAATTCTGTACCTGCACATATGCATTTTCTTAAGGAACGGGCCCAGATTATCAAAGGTTAACCCAAAGGATTAAGAACCACTGGCCCATAGGATAAACTCCAAACTATTCTGCAAGCCCTTTGAAACCTTTCAGAATCATCTCAAACCACACCCTCCCTCCCGGTATACGTTCCAGTCAACCCCAATTACTTTTAAATTCGCAAATAGGGTTATGCTGCTTCAACTTTTCACACCACTGAACGTAAGATTCTCTTTGCCTGGAAAGCCACTCCCCAACCATTCCCCAAGTGAACAAGTACTCATCCTTCAAGTGTTCTTTCATCTGAAATTCGCTCTAGCACCTCCAAGCAATCGATTTCTCCTTCCTTTCACCTACTACACTTTGCCTATACCTTTATTATAGTATTGGCCATATGGCATATTCATATTTGTTTTCATGTTTTTCTTATTAGGTCATGAGGAAAAGACCATGTTTTATTCACATGGTCTAGTGCTAGTGCTTAGCTCAGCACCTGTATATAATACACATTCAAATATTTGAATAAATATTCTCTACACCATGAACAACGAATACTCTTTTCATAAAAGATTCTCTTGTGTGATAGTAAGTTGTTCAAACTGAAAGTAGTATTTCCTTAAGCTTAAAAAGGACATTTTTCAAAATATGTCAGACCTATGATCACTAATAAACTTATCACTGTTTTAAAATATTAAGAAAAAAATTAAGTCTACATTTAAAAAAACTGACGAATAATATAAGCATAAATATAAACAACTGCCTCATTTATTTAAGTGAAATTTTAAGTTAATTATAAATTTAATTATAATCCTCAATGATATTAAACTACTAGGTATAAAAGACTTTTTCTTAAACCTGATATTTGATTAGCTCAGTTAAATGTGTTTTTCATCCTGCAATTTAAAATTTTTATATACTCAAATAAGAATCTTCTTTATATTTAAATCTGGGCTTAGGCTTAACAGAACCCTAAATATATACATTTAGGTGTCTTTAAAGTAAACATTTGTGTGAAATTAGCACTATTTCAGCTTTCAGAAAACACCAAGTAAAACTTTGGGGGAAACGTAGGAACCCTTGGGTGCAGGAAGGAAATCAGGACTGAGCACCCATTAGAGAATGTGAGCTTCTGTGTTACTTTTAAAACATCCTCGTAGGTTATTTAAAACAGAAAATCCTAAGTTCTTACTCTTCACCACTTTATCACTAACATACGGGGTTGAAGAGTTACGGATGTAAATGCTGCTGGCTAAACAAGCAACTTGTCTGCACGCTGGACAGATGCCAGCTGCCTATTAATACGGGCCTGAAAACCACCACTGGAATATGTCCTAGGCCACGAACTCCGAAGGCACTGTGCAGTGCCTGGTGTATTCACCAACTCCTCCAAAGTGACTGATCATCACCAAGGTCGAAGTAATAAATCTGCTTTGATGCTAATGACTGAGAGTGTTCCCAGGGAAGGACTAAGAGCTGACTGCAGGATGTTGCTGGGAAATACCTAAAACAAACTGGATGGCGATTCCTAACTTGTGTTTCAGTCGACCGGACTAACAACGCATTTTGCTTAGACCTTCTCCCCTACTCCGCCCACCCCCGCCCGCTTCCCTGACCCACAGTTTATTTTTATCCATTTTTAACTTGGGGCCAATCTTAAAAGCAAATTAAGACCCGAGAGCTCGTCAGATCACTTAGGGAAGGCACACCAGCTTTCGACGGAGCGCGGCCTCCAGTCCGCACGGGGCAGAAATGCACGGGCTCTACCGGAGGCGCAGAGGCAGCGCCGGCCGGGGTGCTACTCCGGCCCGCCGGGTTTCGGTTAGACCGCAAGAGGAAGTTTTCTCTTCCCTTGCGGAAAGCAGTGAAGCCAAAGAGAAATTTAAACCACCACTCCCCGAGGGATACCCAGAGGTGAGCTTCGGTGTGGCAGGGCGGCTCCGCCTGGGACGGAGGCAGCCGAGGGACCCGTGATTCGACGCCGACTGCGGCGTCCCCGCCCCGCGCAGGCCCAGGCCGCGGCCTCCTGTCCCCTCCCGCGCTTCCAGTCCCGTCCGGTCCCGTCTCGGGGACAACGGCGGCTTCGCTCCCCCGCGCGGAGCGAGCCGCACCCCGTCTCCCGGAGCCCCCAGCCGCCCCGCCGAGGACGCCGGCCGGGCCGGAACCGGAGCGGGAACGGCGGCGCGATTCCCCGCCCGGAGGTCGCAGGCTGTACTCACCCACTCGAGGACCTTGATGAAGCCGAGCGGCTCCTTGAGCGGGTTGAGGTTGAGCTGGAAGGAGGACATCCTCTGAGGGAAGGAGGGAAAGAGAATCAGGACAGCGGGGCGGAAGAGGAGGGGGACCGACAAGACAGAACTGCCCTGCCGCGAGAAAGGGCAAGCGGGGAGGGCTCCGGGAGGCGGGCCTGGGAGGCCGCGGGGCGGGGCGGGGCGGGGCGGTGGCTGTTGAGCCGCACGCCGAGGCGCTGGGGCGGAGACGGAGAGGGGCGGCCGCTGGAGGCAAGGGCGGGCAGAGGCAGGGAAGGGGAGGTGTCTTCCCGGGCCACACCTGGCCCAGCCGGCTGATCCGCTGGCGAACTAAGTAGATGTTGGACGCCATGCTGCGTGCTCCGAGCCCCCTTCCCTCAAATCCAGCCCGCGGCGCTCGGGTTCCTGTCGCGCATGCGCGTGCCCAGTTCCAACCCTGCGTAGCGGGGGCCGCTGACCAGCGCGAAACCCCAGGATTCAGTTAGGTCTCGTCACGCCTCTCCGGGCAACAGCTGTCTTCCCCTGGCTTCCCTTCACAGTTCCCAACTTTTACCTGGATTTATAAAATATTAATACAGATGAAGCCGTGATTCAAGGCTGGTGTTAGGGACCTTTTATTAAAATGGTGGAAAGTTATTGCAGAACAACGGACTTTGAGCGACCTTGCCGTAGGGTCTCTCTCAGAACCGTGATCCACCAAACATTCTTACAGAAATTAAATTTATTGTCAGAATTATCATTGGAGTCAGGGTTGGAGGAGGTACAAGGAAGGTTATACCTAACGGAAAAAGGCTTCGCCGGACAGGCGTCTCCTGTTACCCAGCTCTCCTACCCAGTCGGTCCAGTTGTCTCCGTGGGGCGCTCTTGGAGTCTTTCTACAGAAGGGTAATGCCTGCTCCCCCTTCGAGAGTCGCCTTAGGTGACGCCTCCCTTCTGGCACCCAGTTATCAGAGCCCCGAAGAAGTGATCTTCTTACTGGCTTCCCCAGTATCCTGGAAGTTATTGGAGAGTTGGAATGCTGGCCTTCTGGCGTGTTTGATAAGGGGGTTGACACCACGTAACACTAAGTAAATAAGGAAGAAAGGCGTTTAGCAATGGAATCTCAATATACCAACTTCGAAGTACCTACCTATATATACTAACTGATTTTCCAAGCACTTACCTATGAATTAAGTTCCTTGTCATTGAAGTTATTCGTTACTGACCATCTTTTTAGGAAGCTAACCCTTTCTCATTTGAGACCTATTTACCTCCTTGTTTGCTTCCCAGAGAGTACAAAGAGCATATTTCAATTTCCTGGTCCACAGAGACAACCTTATCCTTTTGATCCTGACTTCCATTCCTCCATCCCCAGCACAGTGCCTTATGTTCAGTGGGCACCTGCTGAATGACTGCAGATTCCTCTTACTTAAAAAGAAGGCATCAGAAACACCCCTCAGGGCAGAATCAGTGGAAGGTGACCATGCATTGGTATCCAGTGCACCTGAGACCAGTGTAAGTGATACTTCAGGTCTTCCTGCTTCCCCCCCTTTTTAAAAATTTTCTACTTTGTTTCTGCACCTTTTCTCCTGGCACCCAGTTATGGGAGCCCCAAGGTAGTGATTTCCTTACTACTCTTCTCGTTGTATTCTCTTTAGTCCATTTTTCTCCCATTCTCTTGAGGCTTTTGGGTTGGCACTGCAGTTGGGTTGTGGATAGCAATGCTATTTGGCTTGGCCTTCATATTCACCAAGATTCAAATTAGACTCGCATGTTATATCCAAATGAGATGTACGCTGACAAATCAGAACGATGCTCACTTTGCAGCTTATACTGTAATGTAGTAACCCAGTTTGGGCATTTCTCCTTTTTTTTTTTTCTTTTCATTTTTTGAAGGTCTCAGAAATCGGAATTGGCCCGGCCCTTTCTCAACTTCTGAGAAGCTTAACTTTCTGTTTCCTCTCTTCTGCCTCTTTTTGCTTTCTCTCCTGCTTCTGGTTCACGCCCACCAGTGGAAAGCATGGTTGTTTCTCTTCAGGAAACCCTTAGTGCCAGAGTATGCACCTTGAACATTAAGAAGTTCTCTCCTCCTTGGCCATGTGCCACTAGTTTGGAAAAGATAGAGATCACTTAAGGTAGCAGAAGAGTAGTGTCTGGTCACTTATCAGAACTCATTTACGGGCTCTGACTGGGCAAAACCAAGCAGGAGTGAGCTACTGCTGTTACCCTCAGTGATGTATAGCCCAGCACTGCTTGTGCCAGTCGGGTGAACTCAGAGGAGCTCCTACTTTCCTGAGAAAAGGAGCTGGTACTGGCTGGCAGAGCAAGTGAGATCTGATTAGGCCACCTGATAGTTGTGAATTTTTTGAATGCTGGAAAAACAAGAGTGTTTAAACAATAGCATCTCACTGAAGGCACAACTGTTCAAAATCTGGGAAGAACGTTCAGATGACTCTATAACATTGACTACAACACTGGTCATAGTCTGATTTGTTCTTCAAATCTGAGGAAAGAGACAGAAGTTCTGGGCACAGCATCTTCCACCCTCTACCAGGGCCATAATGGAAAATAATACTTGTAATGCAAAATTTCCTTGGCTGAGGTAGTATTATTGAGAATTATCTCTGGTAGTATAATTATGGCTAAGTTACCTCCATAATTTGTTATTATTTTACTCTCTCTTTGCTGTTTATAAAACATGTGCCAGGTTATGATATTGGGATTTAAGGATGTGCCAGAGGTCAGGAGGAAGCTGTGTTTAGGGAAATCATATCATTGGCTAACTATAACATTCTTTTGTGTTTCTCAATGGCAATACAGTGTTCTGATCATTTTATTGGGAAAATGAGACAGTAACTCATTCTCAACCAATGTTTATCCTTTTTTTTTCCTGAAAAGATAGTGTTTAATACCAATGAGTTCAAAATCTGAGTTTTGCCTTTAAACACAGTTCTTTTCACTGATGAATTCAACAATCATTTTTAGAAAATTCCAGAAATCACTCTAAATTTGTTTAAATTGTACAAGCGACTGTAGACTGACTCAATGGACCCAGTAAATTAATCTCAAAATAATTAAACTGAAGTCTTTTAAATTTTAAATGTAATTTTAGATTTAAATATAATTTTAGATCTAAAATATAATTTTAGATCTAAGTCTAGATTTAGATTTTAGATTTATAATTTTAGATTTAGATTTAGTTGCAAAATACAAAGGGTTCCTGTATACACTTCAGCCAGTTTTCCCTAATGCTAACACCTTCTATAACCAAGATACATTTGTCAAAACAAAGAAATTAACATTGGTATATTACTGTTCGCTGAACTACAGAATTTTTCAAACGTCACCAATTGCCCACTAATGTCTTTTTACTGCTTCAGGATCTGATCCGGGATACCACACTTAATCTAATGAGCTCTTTTTGAAGGGGTATTCAGGAGTGGAGGGAAGTGTGTGAAACAAAATCATTTTACATTCTGTTGAAAATTGAACAAAATGGATGAGAAGGTTTCAGTATATGACAAATTGCATTGAGTCCAGTAGCCCCCTGCTCTGTGGCTGCTGCCTGGGTGTCAGCATCTGCCCCACTTTGACTCTCTTAGGTGATGGTGTCCAAATTTGTGGCCGTGACCTACTGCAGCATATGACTGATTCAGGCGCATGCCTAAAGCATGGCGTCTGCTCTCATAGCCCTGGGCCTCACCACCCATTGTACTAAGTGTAAGTTTCTGGAGAGCAAAGGAGCCCTCCCATTGCTCTGCAGTCCCTCGGAGATGTGGTAAAACTCAACGGTTAGCAGCAGGGCTGTGTTCTCAGATGCCTGGCTTTAAACCCTACCTCTACTTTGTGACTTTCAGCAGGGGGTTTAACTTACCTAAGTTTCCATTTTCTCATTCTTTTTTTTTCCCCCTATTTTTTTCATTTTTATTTTACAAAGAGGAAATGAAAGTTGTAGTGAGGTTTAAATTTTACAATCTTTAGAGATCATATAGACGAGTACAGAGTAAGCACTTAGTAAGTGTTACCTGTTATAATCACTGTGTTCCAGAAATAGTGGGTGGATCAATCTACCAGCTGGGTGGTTAAGAAGCAAAAAAGACTCAATGCGAGAGGCGAAAGTCATTTAAGGAAATCAAACTTTTATTTATTGGCGAGAAGAGAATTAGAGTTCTAAGGAAGACTATTTTTTTTTAACATCTTTATTGGAGTATAATTGCTTTACAGGGGTGTGTTAGTTTCTGCTTTATAACAAAGTGAATCAGTTATACATATACATATGTTCCCATATCTCTTCCCTCTTGTGTCTCCCTCCCTCCCACCCTCCCTATCTCACCCCTCTAGGTGGTCACAAAGCACCCAGCTTAAGGAAGACTATTGCATTAATGAAAGAAATATGAAACTTGGGAATAGAATTCCAGAAAACAAAGAAAATGCAATTTTTCACTACTGCAAATCGTGGGGCAAAGGTCATGCTAATCCTCTCTGTACGGGTCCAGTTTTAATCTATTTGTAGCTGAAGTAAGCACAGTTCTCATCACGATTTTAAGTTTAGCTCACATTTAAGCAATGAAAAACGAGAAACATATTCTACTTTGTAGAGGCTAATTTCATGCTAATCATCACAAGTACTGTAATTAGGTTTCTAAAGAAAAAAGGCTTATTGTATAATAACTTTTATAATAACCTGGAGTTTATATAGTGTTCTGTGTTTTTCAGAGACCGTTCATAGTCATTTTTTTCACGTGATCCTGGAATGAAGGGAGGGTATAGGAATTATGATCCACATTTTGCTGAGAGGGAAGCTCACGGGGAAGAGAGCCTATCAGGAAAGGCCTCATAGAAGAAGTGAAGCTTGAGAGATGTGAAGGGAGTTCCACAGGTAGATGAGGGGGTTCCCTACAGAGGTGCAGCAGAAGGTAGGGCATGGTGGCAGAGGAGAGGGGAGTATATTGAGGCACCAGATACCTCAATACGGGTAAGGGGAGCAGTGTGGAGGCAGGGCTTTATATGCCAGGCTAGGAGTTTGGACTTTATTCTCTGTCAGTGAGTTGCTCTGAGGCAAAGGAGAGAAACATGGTCAGATTTCAGTTTAGGAAAGTCACTACAGCAGTAGTATAGAAGATAAACTCGAAAGATCTTTAGCAGATAGGTTCAAGAGAGCTGATATTTTCCAACTCTATTGGTCATGAGATCTCAAGTCCCAGATGTGGTGACTATGAGGAAGAGCAGACAGCAGGTTTGCACCAACAGCGCTATACTGCCTGCAGCAAGAGCGCGAGATTTAGATGCCCGGACCACTGGTTCCTGCCCTGGCTTTGTCAGATCTACAGATTTTCCTGGAGCATTACCATTTGATTTCCTTTGGCTTACTTCTGTTTGATGGGAGTATTTGTAAGGCACCAACTCTGCATATGTTGATAATATCAAAGGAGTACTTCTTTTTATTTTTCTTAACATTTTTATTGGAGTATAATTGCTTTACAATGGTGTGTTAGTTTCTGCTTTATAACAAAGTGAATCAGTTATACCTATACATATGTCCTCATATCTCTTCCCTCTTGCGTCTCCCTTCCTCCCACCCTCCGTATCCCACCCCTCTAGGTGGTCACAAAGCACCGAGCTGATCTCCCTGTGCTATGCAACTGCTTCCCACTAGCTATCTATTTTACATTTGGTAGTGTATATCTGTCCATATATACACTACCACTCTCTCACTTTGTCCCAGCTTACCCTTCCCCCTCCCCGCATCCTCAGGTCCATTCTCTAGTAGGTCTGTGTTTTTATTCCCATCTTGCCCCTAGGTTCTTCATGATCTTTTTTTTTTTAGATTCCATATATGTGTGTTAGCATATGGTATTTGTTTTTCTCTTTCTGACTTATTTCACTCTGTATGAAAGACTCTAGGTCTATCCACCTCACTACAAATAACTCAATTTCGTTTCTTTTTATGGCTGAGTAATATTCCATTGTATATATGTGCCACATCTTCTTTATCCATTCATCTGTTGATGGACACTTAAGTTGCTTCCATGTCCTGGCTATTGTAAATAGAGCTGCAATGAACATTGCGGTCCACGACTCTTTTTGAATTATGGTTTTCTCAGGGTATATGCCGAGTAGTGGGATTGCTGGGTCGTATGGTAGTTCTATTTTTAGTCTTTTAAGGAACCTCCATACTGTTCTCCATAGTGGCTGTATCAACTTACATTCCCACCAACAGTGTATGAGGGTTCCCTTTTCCAAAGGAGTACTTCTGGCAATAATTAGGACTTGGGAATGAAGCCAAACGTGAAGATATCACAGGCTGGTCTCAGAATCATATCCAGGGATGGAGGGGTAGAGGCAGCCTAGGCTATGTAGCATGGTGGATATGGAGATTTTAGAGTCCAATTCTGAGCCGTTTTTAGCATAATTAGTTATTTTTCCATATTTTATTGTCTCTCTGGAAAGCAGAGTGCCCCCTAAGTTTTACACAGAGATTTTAAGTTTAGTATTGTATTTTACTCCCTTGAAATCAGGTGGGAAACAAAACCCAGAATGTCCACTAGTTCTGTGTGGATGGTTTGTTTATTCTGTTTGAAGTGCAGAGAGCTGACTTCCTGCCAGGGAAAGAGCAGGGCTTGATAGATGTGGAAGAGTAAAGTGAGCAGATGGAATGCTTTGCTTTTAGCGAGCTGGACGGGCTCGCCTCAGGATCTGAACTTCCTGTACCTAACATAGGAAACCCAAAGAAATGCATGGGAACCCTTCCCTCGTGATTCTTGCCCTGTCGATTTTGTGTCAGGACCACCATGATCTTCTGAGTGACACTGTAGCATTTATTAAGAGAGAACAGATCACCAAAATGACCACTTTCAGTGTTGACCAGTCACATGCCCAGGAAGTCTGTCATCTTATCAACAACAAAAACCAATCTTCTAATGTGATACAAAAGGGTAAAGAAAGGCCCAAGCAGGGACTGGCCAGGAAACATCTGACGCTGATAGAATGATGGCAATGGAAGTTTGTTTATAATTTCTCTAGGAGGCAGAAAGAAGTGTTTTATACAGTAACTTGTTTTCTAGAAAGTCAACTGTAAATGTAATTTTTGTAAATGGAATTTTACTTTAAATACACTTCAAGAGTTGGCCATTTAAAGTATTCTTTTGGAGAACCTCCTTGTGATCATTCTTTTTTTTTTTTTTTCTTGTGATCATTCTTTATGCTTCATAGGTTTGTATTTTTTATGCTCTCCACCCATCCCAATTTTTTTAAAGCAACAATCACTTGTAGTTTTCTTACAAGGTAAATAAATTGGTCTTTCCTTTCTGAAACAATTTCTTTGATTATTGTTGTTATTTTTCTTGAGGGAAAAGCAAAGTTTGTTGTTAAATTCTTCTGATTTCTTATTTGTCTTCATTTTTATTTCATTTCCTAGAATGACTAAATGTTGAGAAGCCTAGGACTTTATTGACTTTGACTTTGTTATCAAGGCATAACCCTAAGAGAATGAGGAAAGCGCCAGCCACCACCCGCCCCCCAACACTGGAGAATTATTGCATTAAATAATCTATTACAGCATAGCACTTTAATGGAAAATTATCTGATTATTTTTTTCTCCTGGCAGTGAGAAAAATGGGAGTTTTAAAGGGAGTGTAGGAAAGAAGGACTAATCTTAGAATCTGGGGCACCATCCCAGGAGGACAGTCTTAAATAAAGAAAAGGATCCAGTCTGCCAAGGAATTGCAAAAGGGATTCTGAAAGCCTGGGAAGTATGGTGGAGAAGCGGCTCAGTGTTGAAGAAAAGGAAAATGAGAAAGCAGAAATAAAGCAAACTTGGATTCCTGCATAATTTAGTTTAGGGAAGACTGAATTTTTTTAGCATATGTAATTTCAATGGTTGCCAATCATTTGAGAAGGAGACCTGAAGAGATACCTATTCCTTCCAATATTTATTGATCACCGATACGGACCAGGCACTTTGCTCATTTTCAGTCATAGAAAGTGGAACAAGATAGTCTTGTCCTCAAAGAGTTTACTTTCTAAAAGGAAAGATAGGCTGAAAGAAAAAAGTGGTAAACAAAAATATTTTTTCAAGTTGTGGTATGTGCAATGAAGAACACAAAACAGATACTTTTTATATTTCTTGTTTTCTGTTCTTCAATTTTACTGCCCTGCAAAATTTGTGGTAAAACAGAAATAAGTTGGCAATGACTGCCATCTTCATAATTTACATAATCAACTACCGTTGGCTTAGATCCTCTGTAAGTTAGGGCCTATGTAAGAAATTCCATGTAGGATTTCCAGGGATAACATGATGACACTCGCAGAATCTTTTGATATTCTGTAGACTCAACATTTTAAGCACTGAGGGGCTCCTCAGAGCCAATTCTAATAATTAAGTCGGTGAGGATGACTGCTGCCTGTGAGGTTTATATTAAGACCAACTTTCAGGGACTTCCCTCGTGGGCCAGTGGTTAAGACTTTGTACTTCCAATGCCAGGGACGTGGGTTTGATGCTGGGGAACTAAGATTCCACATACCGTGCAGTGCGGCCAAAAAATAAAAATAAATTAAAAAAAAAACTTAAAAAAAAAAAAAGACCTACTTTCTGTTTGCTAGCCCCACCACCAACAATGCCCATCCTTTGGCCAATTTCCAGAAATTTCAGGGTTGAGAATTCTAATAGACTGTCCTGAAGGAGAGGAAAACAGAGAGGTGTTTAGTCATATGCTGGTGACAAGAAAGAGAGAGAGGAATAAGGAATATACCCAGAGCCCCACAAAAAAGAAAACTGACTGAAAATGTTCCATGTAGGAGAGTGAACTCACAACAGTTCCAGAGGAGTAACCAAGGTAAAGAGAAGAGGCAGAGTGGAGAAGAGAATTCCTCCTAAACTGAAGGGTAGAGTGTGGGGAGTCTCTTGTGGTCCCCGCTCGCTCAGCTGTTAGAGGGGACTGAAATATATACTATGGTAGGCTGTAGGCACGGTCCTAAACATCCTTTTATGCATGTGATTACTAAAGCTATTAGAAATAGGAAGATGACTTATGTTATTTTTATATTGGAAGGATAATTGTGCTGTAGTTGATAGAATGCCGAGGGACAGCATCCGTTTGGGAGAACACATCCTCCACCCTCATTCCAAAGTATTCCTGGTCAGGTGGTTTGACCCAAGGATGGCTATGTGATCCAGGCTCAGTCAATCAGAGTATTTTATCTCCCTAGTGACCATGATTGGCTCATGAAAGAGTATGTGATATAAGTTGTACCAGTCAGAAGTCTTTCTGGGTATTTCACCAGCTATCCAGAAAAATACCCTTCTCTAGGATCACAGGCTCTAAGAACTCTAGAGGTCTGGGACAGCCAGTAGTTCATCTTTCGGCCACATGGAGTCAACATGAGGATGAAACCCAGCAGAGGCAAACAATGGATAGGGAGTGGGGGAAGAGAGGTCCTAACTGATACTGTTGATATATCCATTCTAAGAGATTCTTGTGTGGGTGAAGCTGAGTAGAAGGCCAGGTTTCTAGCAGTCTCTGAGGATGGGGCAATCAGGGCTGTGGCTCACTATAGGACCAGTTGTCCTTGTCAGGAAGAGCTAAGCTCTTGCAGGAAATCTACAGCAGAAGGGGACTGATGATAGCAAGTAACCAGGATGGGACTCTTTGAAGCTACTTGCCTTTGTGCAACTTCAAGATTAGTGTATACCTGCCTACTCTCCTTGACGCTTTCCTGTGTCCCCCACTGCCTTATGTCAACCAGAATTACTCTATTCACCTGGGAAAGTTTGTGAAGAAGAAATAGGAAGACCAAGATAGCATCCAAGTCCAATATAATTAGTCTACTTCTCTTTCTCACACATCAGACTTTAAGATGTTTGAAGGCAGGTCCTGTTCCTCCCACTAGTGGATTTTCACGCCTAGCACAGCCCCGGAACTCAAGCATTTCAATGAAGCATTGAGTGAGTGAATCTGATATAGCGTATAGAGTTAGAGGCCCTGAAATATTCAGCCTGAGAAGTTCACTGCTTTGGATTAAAACACTGCCTCTCCAAGCATCCTCTTTAAAAATGCAAATACCAGAAGAGACATGAGGTATTTCCCTGTCAGCCAGCAATTCTCATTTTTTGGCAGCTATCAGAGCAAGGGGAACTATAAAAATTGGATTTTAGAGAACACTCTTAGTGTGATTAGAAAGGGCACAAATTTGTGTAGCTAATTTGGAAAACACTTTGGCATTATCTCCTAAAGTTGAACATTCATATACATATGACCCAACAATTAATTCACTCTGAGGGATGGACCCAGGGGAAACCCAAGCAGATATACAGCAGGAAACATGTGAAAGAATGTTCATAGTTGCACTGATCACGATGCAAAAATCTGGAAACAACTCAAATGCCCATCAACAGGACAGTGGATGGATAAATTGTGATATATTCACACAACTGAATATTTTATGGCAATAAAAACAAATGAACTACACTAATTCTCAGCAATGTGGATAAATGCTAGCAATGAAACAAAACATTAAGTGAGGAAAGTAAATGCTCAAAATGTATACAATATGATATAATTTTTATAAAATTGAGAACAACTAATATGAGTATACTTCATAGAAAAATATGTAGATGCAATAAAACTATATGTCTGAAAAAGCAAAGAAATTCTGGATCATGGTTGTATTTGTGTGGGGAAAGATGGGGAACAGGATGGGAAACCACATGGTTAGATGACGGTTATGTCAAGGTTCTAGCATTTGTTTTGAACGGTAGGCTTGCAGCTACTTATCACATTATTAAGAACCATGAAATAAATACACAAGTAAGTGAAAACAAAACCAGAAAGCCTGGGTTCCCTAGGAAACAGCCTGGTGCTGGTGCTTTACTTAGAAAGTTCAATCTCAGAGTAATGATGGTAAGGGAAAAGGGAAGGGAGGCAGGAAAGGGTGGGAAGTGATGCCAGGAATGTTTTCACAAGCAGCTCTGAAGACACAGGGCCAGTGAGTCCACAGGTGTGTCTGTTTAGCCACACGGGAAGTCTTCAGGGAGGATGTTCAGAGAGTCTGTGCCTTGGAGCAGTTCTTGGGAGGGAAGAGAGACAGGAAAATTGTCAGTCTGGGTCTCTCCAAAGGGAAGGTAACTTTCCCTGGGCACCACTTCTGGGTTGCTTCTCTGGCCCCTTTTGGTGGCAGTTAGGGAAACCAGATTTCACAGCCTGCATTTTAGCTAAGTCCAGAAGTGGTGGGAGAAGAAGCCAAAATCTCAGGGCATGGGGCTTCTTGGCCCAGCTGCCCAACAGTAGCACGGGGCAGGTCCTGACCCTCCCAGGCAAGACTCTGGTTGACCCCAGGTGGAGTAAGTTCCTGTGCTGTGGAGGCAACTGAGCCAGAGCTGGTGGCCGAGTATCCAAGCCAGGATGGCACGGACGGAGTCTGAAAGTGCACGAGACATGTCCCATATGAGCAGGGGCTTGAGAGTCAGACCCAGGTTTGAATCCTGTGTGAATTTGGATAAATTCCTTAACTTCCTTTGAACCTCATATGGAATATGGGAATAGTGACAACTGCTTCCAAGGGTTGTTGTGAGAACTCAAAAGAGATCATGTTTATAATGCAAACAGCAGAATCTTTGGCACCTAAGAAGTCCTAAAAAAGTGGTATTCCCCTTGATCCTGCCCCACGGCATCAAGCAGAATTGAGACAGTACGGGGTGCAGGAGCAGACCTGGCTTCCTTCCCCTTCACGTCTCCTCATCCCACCTCACCCGTTCCTGACTCTGGGCAGCCCGAGGGCACTGGGCACTTGTGTGTTAGGATGAGGGAGAAAAGACAATTTTTACCCCCTTTCCAATACCCATAGTCCTGAGGCTGTACCTCTCCTCTGCATTCTCAGTTTGAAAAGCTATTATGTTTACAGAGATGGGTGCTTCAAGCAGGCAAATAATCTGCCACCACCTCAGAACAATATTCTTCAAATATTTGTCCAATATTTACTTTGGTTGCGGTCAGAACTGGCCATCTTTCACCAGTGTAGCCAGAGTTGGACATGAGAATCTGAGGTCACCAATGGCAGATTTCCAATTCACTTCAAGGATGTGTTTGCCGTTTATGACTTGCTACACTGGCCACCTGTCCACCTGGTCATTCCTTTACGTGTCTAGAGCCCCTCAAAGGGTGACTAGGTCAGCCAGACCCCTTGGTAGCTGATGGGCATCACTTGAATTCAGGATCCCCTTTGTTTCTGGTCATTTAAGAATATCCATTTCCTGAGTTGCTTGCCTTATACAATGAAGTGCAGTGCCTTTCATAATACCTCCAAAGGTTCTTGTGTTTGAATACTTGCCACCGACTAAAATAAACACACACTGCTCTTTTGCTGGCAAAATATAGTATTGCAGAAGTGGAGGTTTTAATTTTATAGGTTCGAGCAACTTAAAATTTTCCTTTCTTGTTCTTAATTTCCTACCTACTTTGTGGGGAAAACAAAGTTCCTTGGGGGCTGGAAGAAGCTTTCAAAAGGGGCTCTCCTTATCATTAATGCATATTTTACACATGCTCCAACTCTGAGACACTCCTCCTGAGAGGCTTTCTGAGGACAGAGAACATTCCTAATCGCTAGGTTGCCTCTCTTCCCTTGGAATTAACCCTGTGGCCTCCATAAACATGTAAAAAACTCTGGAGGAGTGGCACTGTTGAATGCTCTTCACAAATTTCCTTCAGCCTCCCCCTCCTGGCTCACATCCTACGTCTACAGATGCATTTGGCTGCCATTTTTCTCCAGGGGGCAGGGGGCAAGGGGTAGGAAGTCATTTGAAGACCTCATACCACTGACCCCAGTATTACCGGAGAAATTATTTTCTGCCTGTTCCTGTAATGTCTCTTGGGCCCTCAGAAGCGTGGAATTCTACTACCAGAACTTCTTTCCTTTGGCTGAATTTTGATTGTTACTAAAAACCAAGTGCACTGGAGGACAGCTTTGATAGCAGCCATCAGGGCCTGTTACAGGCGGCAAGGTACATTTGGACCTTGATTTCCCCCTCTCTTGCTGGCATAGCTGTTCCCTGCCTTTAACTTTCAAATTAGAAATGTTTGTTTATGGTAACCATGGAAAATAGTGTAGATTAGCGAAGTCAGCAGAGGTGGGGGAACCCATAAAAAATAAAACACCAGAAAAGTGTCACCGAAAATGCAACATAAAAAAAAAAATGGAACATTGAAAAAACCTGAGAGAGACTTCCTTGGTGGTCCAGTGATTAAGACTCTGTGCTTCCACTGCAGGGGGCTCGGGCTCAGTCCCTGGTCAGGCAACTAAGATCCCACATGCCACGTGGCACAGCCAACAAAACAAAACAAAACAAAACACCTAAGAGCCAGGAAAAAAGGCTCCTCAAAAGAAGAAACATACACTATGATATTTTCTGCCCTCACTTTTTTAGTTTTTGCCCCGTGATATTGGGCCATCTTTTATGAAGCTCATTGCTTACGAAAACCAATAACTTTAATGTTAGGATGTCTCCTGATGCAACATGAGATAATATGGTAAGTAAACAGTAGGCAGTTGCTGAATCAAAGGAAGGGCTCATTCAGGAATGAAATTGGCCCAGCACAGGAGCCCCTTTTAAACATTTTGTTTTGTTTTGTTTTAATTAATTAATTAATTTTATTTTTGGCTGTGTTGGGTCTTCGTTGTTGTGTGCGGGCTTTCTCTACTTGCAGTGAGCAGGGCCCACTCTTCGTTGTGGTGTGCCGGCTTCTCATTGCGTGGCTTCTCTTGTTGCAGAGCATGGGATCTAGGTGCGTGGGCTTCAGTAGTTGTGGCACGTGGGCTCAGTAGTTGTGGCTCGCCGGCTCTAGAGCACAGCTCAATAGTCATGGTTCATGGGCTTAGTTGCTCTGCGGCATGTGGGATCTTCCCGGACCAGGGCTCGAACCCATGTCCCCTGCAATGACTGGCGGATTCTAAACCACTGTGCCACCAGGGACGTAGGGAGCCCCTTTTAATCAGACTCTTCACTCTCTGTGGGGCTAACCCTTTGGCCTGGACTTTATTTAGGCGTGTGAGTCAAGCCTCATTTTCTTCCATTTCTAATCTTAGAGAATCCATTTATTCCTTTTGTCAGTTGTCAGGACTAGACCCAGAAAATGTTAAGAATTTGGTGTGGATAATAATTACTAATATTATACGGCTCCTTGTAGTTTGCAAAGCATATGTACAGGCATTATTGCATTTAGTCCTTTCAATCACCCTGTGAAGTAGGCATTATTATTACTATTATTATCACAATTTTGCAACTGGGGAAACTGAAGGTTAAAGAGGTGATATGACTTGTCTAAAATCATAGAGAAAGGGAACGGGTCTAAACTCAGATTTTCTCACCCCGAGTCCTGTTGTTTGTGTTGATTCTACACCCCTCACTCTTACATTATTACTAAGAACAGTGGTATGGTGGCTGGCATTTGGGGTAGTCACAGGATGACAGGTACATGTCATTTAATCCTCATACCAATGCTATGATACGGACTTTAAACTTATTTTACAGTTGAGAAAACTGAAGCTCAGAGAGGTTAGGTATGTTATCTCAGGCACATAACTAGTAAGTGATGGAGACAGGCTTCAAACCCAGGCCTGTTTGATTCCCTAGCTCTTAATCACTCCACTCTATGACCTTGCTGTGTCCTTTGGTTTCTCTTTCAAGGTTTCCAGCTCTTTCCAAATGTTTGATTCAACAGAGCAGAAGCAAACAGTGTGCTCTCAAGGGCAAAGAACTGAATTACAGGCTGTAGGAGGATACAGAATGAACCATGGGTCCTCTAGGACTTGTTCTGGTGGGAAACATAACTGACCAGTAGAGCAGAGCTACAACATGAATGCATTAGTCAGGAGGGGCATGGAGCCCAGTGCGGGGACAGGAAAAATGGGGCTGAACAGTGCACAATGAGGCATTAAGTCCCCCACTAAGGGACTTACTATGGATCCTCTACCCTGAATCGTTTGCATTTTGTAGGCAGATGGGTTGCTTAACACCGAGATACCCTTTACTAATGACCTATGGCTCAGCGGGTATAATGTCACCAGCGGGTGTGAAGGCAGCAGCCTGTTCTGAACACGGCAGCACAGACTGAGGATTGTACGATCCTCTGGTTGGTTACAAACGCTCCAATACTGAGTAAACCCGAAAAGATAAACTTCTTGGAGGTAAAGGCCTTAATACCCTTAAATGCAACTTAGGAGTTTGCGTTAATTAAAAACCATAAAAAGTTCTCAGTCACCTTTTCAAGATATTTAGCTCATTCCCTTGCTGAGCGATGCTGGCAGAGGGGTGGGGGAAGTTGGTGAGAGAAGGTCTGGGAATGAAGGTTTGCCCAAGCCCATGAAGATCTGGAGGAAGTGGGAGCACCCACGTGTCTCTCATTTTCCTCCATTCTCCTGGGAAGCAGTAGAGCGCCTTTTCTCCCCGTCATGGCTCGCGGTTCTCAACCTTGGCTGTACATGGGGATCACCTGGAGGGCTTTTAAAATCTACGTGTGACTGGGACCCACCACCCAAGGATCTCTAGTATTGTAATCCCAGGTACTTGTAATTCTTACAAGCTCCCCAGGTGATTGTGAAGCACAGAGGGTATTAGTGCTCTAGAATTTCACAATCGGAAACAAAGAACTGCCGCAAGCGTCCAATTAAACTTTCCACCATTTTGATGAGTTTGAAAGGGAAAGAGCCATTGCAGACTGATTTTAAAGACAGGGAAGAGAGGCACAAGGAAGAGAAACAATTTGCCAAGGCCAGAGGGCTGGTGAGGGCAGGGCTGGGGTAGGAGACAGCCTCCTTTTCTCTTAGTTCTCCCACATCCTTTTTTCTGGAAGTATATTATAGTATCAACTGTACTGATGGCCTTGCACACACCCAGGAGTGAGATTTCTTCTCTTTTTCCGGACGGCCTTTCCGATTAGACCCATGATCCTGTTTTCATGTGTTTCCTGGTATGGAAGCCCAAATCTTTCTTTTGTAATTCTTACCACTTTGCCAGCCCGAGCAGTGGGTTATCTGTTTAGAAGGGGTCAGGGACCGCCAGTTTGGTGTGTTCTGTACAGAGCATAACATGTGAACGTGCAGTGAAAACCCATCAGTGAGGGTGGAACTCACACCTAACTCAGTCTCAGCTTTCAAGCCACTGGATCTACAACAGTTAATTCACTTAGAACACAAAGCTAAATCCCCAAGGAGGCCTGGCCTGGAGAGGCCACCTGAATTGCTGTCTGCTTAAAGGTGCACTCCTGTTTCTTGATTTAACTGGGTTAGTACGTGTGTTTATTTTTGCCATTTGACTTCAGGGCAGGGCTGGTTCCTGTGTGCTGGCAGTTCCCAGTGAGTGCAGGCTCTGAGTGACTGGGGCAGGTGTGCAGGAACCCTCAGTGACTATTATTTCATTTGGTTCCTCCCCCAGCCTCACAGTTTATGTATGAGTTGTTATGTGACCAAGTCCTTTTTTTAACTGCCAGCATGTTCTGTTCAACTGGAATCATGTTCTTTAGACACTGCAATATGCAGGCTGGCTCCCAATTTTGCCAGGAGTGCTAAACTCAACTGTGACAATTCTCAGCCGTAGTCACCGAGCCGCCCTCAGTGAAGCAAACAGCATGCTTACTTGCTGCAAGATAGAGTTGCAGTAGTATTTAATAACTGTCTATGGCTACCTGAGGAGAAAGCTATGTCTGGCCACTTCGATCAGCTTCTCTCATCTTGTCTCCTGTCTAATCTCAGAATAAATCCTGTGGGCCTTGGGGGAGGGCATTAAAAAGGCTTCTGGGGAAGAAGATTAAACTTGAAACAAGTGGCACAAGCAATGTAATGCTCATTGTGTTGTATCTTCTCCGGCGTGAGCAGGAGGGAAGGTGGTTTCAATGGAAGGCATCCAGTTGAGGAGTTGCTCTGATGTAGTGTCCCAGCTGAGCCATTTACTATCCAATTTTGGACAAGTCCACTGGTCGGTTCTCAGGTTTTTCCTTGGGGTAGTCACAGAGAAGTGTCTTGCAAGAACTGCACAGAGCTGGGATCTTTTCCTCTGACTTCTTCTGGAGGACTAGTATCTGGCTTACCCAAGATGACCCAGGGAAGGGGTAGAGCTAGCATTCTCTGGAGGGAGAATGTTAGTATCACTTAAGACTCTTTGGTGGCAAGCAAAAGAAATCAACTCTTTAATAAGAGTTCACCTACTTAAGAAGAAATGGACTTGTTAGAAAATAAGTTCGGAGGGCTTCCCTGGTGGCGCAGTGGTTGAGAGTCCGCCTACCGATGCGGGGGACACGGGTTCGTGCCCTGGTCTGGGAAGATCCCACATGCCGTGGAGTGGCTGGGCCCGTGAGGCATGGCCGCTGAGCCTGCGCGTCCGGAGCCTGTGCTCCGCAACGGGAGAGGCCACAACAATGAGAGGCCCGCGTACCGCAAAAAAAATAATAATAAAAAATAAAAAATAAAGAAAATAGGTTCCATGAGCGCAGGGGCTAGCTTGTTCACTTCTGTTTCCGCAGTAGGACAGTATCTTGAATACATAGTAGTCATTGACTATTGACTATAATACGTAAATGTTTGTGGAACTAAAAGAAGATAGAGGGTGGATCAAAGAATTGTTAGGAAGACTGAGAACCAGCTTCAGAAAAGGATAAAAATGAGAATATCTCTGGAGGGGTTTAGGTAGCAGGAACTCAGTCCCTGACAGTTCCCATCAGGACACCACTGCTGGAATGAATGCTCTCCAACTATTCTTATGTTTTTGAGTGTCTGTACTTATGCATCAAAATCCAGAGGGAGAGTGTATTAGACAGAGTTTTCCAGAGGAAAACAGAATCAATAGGATCGATCGATCTATCCATCTATCTCTCTCACTCTCTATCTATCTAGAGGCAGAGAGAGATTGGTTTGTAATAAGGAATTGACTCACACGATTATGGAGGCTGGCAACCCCAATGTGCAGCTGGGCTGGCAGACTGGAGTTGGAGACCCAGGGACAGCAGATGTCTCAGTTCAAGGGCTGTCAGGCAGGAAGCGTGATGTTGGAGATGAAGCCCAGAGGTAGTATGATGGAGAATTCTCTCTTACTCGGGGAGGTCGGTCCTTTTGTTCTGTTCTGTTCTATTCAGGAGGAGGCCCACCCACATATGGAGACCAATCTGTTTTACTCCAACTGATTGAAATGTTAATCTCACCCCAAAAGACCCTAGCAGAAGCAACCAGAATCGTGTTTGGCCAAATATCAGGGCACCCCACGGCCCAGTCAAGTTGACACATAATATTACTCCCTACAGGGAGGACACAACTGGCCTAGCTGGAGTCACGTGACCACCCCTCCGGCCAGCACAAGGCAGGGTGTTTTGTTTGGTGATTCTGGAGACCTTGCACAACGGGCAGATTTTATTTCCCGAAGGGGAAGTGGGAGCTATTACCAGGAGAAAGGGGAATGGTTACTGGGGGGTCAGCTGGCTCTTCTCTCAGGAGAGTCTCACTTTGGCAGTTGCTTCGGTGGGACTGACATCAAAACACAGTCCTCTGTTTTGTTTTGTTTTGTTTTTGCGGTACGCGGGCCTCTCACTGTTGTGGCCTCTCCCGCTGTTCCGGACGCGCAGCTCAGCGGCCATGGCTCACTGGCCCAGCCGCTCCGCGGCATGTGAGATCCTCCCAGACCGGGGCACGAACTCGTGTCCCCCGCATCGGCAGGCGGACTCTCAACCACTGCGCCACCAGGGAAGCCCCCTAGTCCTCTGTTTTGACAGCCTCTTCTGGCCCTTCTCTGTGAGAAAGGGGAGCAGTCAGGATGAGGAAAGAAATAATTTCTGTGCCTTTGCCCCTTCACCTCCAGTCACGAGTAGAGGAGACTGTTAGAGGGCAGACAGTCAGCTCTGGGCCCTTACCCTTAAAGGCTTGTGCTCACGATTCAGCACTCAAACACTGGCTCATTCTGAAAGGTTCCCACCACACTGTAAAGGCTGCTCCCAAGATACCTCTGCCCCAGAAGAGTTTTAATCGATTGTATTCTGTGTATTTCCCTTCTTTTCTGTTCTTTACCTACCAGAGGTGTCATATAGTTGTGGCTGCTGCTAAGCCATGCAGTGTGGAATTAAAAAGGCACCCTTTCCTCAAGATACTTTACATTCATGGGTCAGAAACTGCCATAATGTACTGATCTAGTTAGAACAAGACGCTGCTATATACCAGAAAATTGACATAATAAAGTCATACCATAACTATGTGAACGATACCACCTTACTTATGGCCCCTTGTGCAGTGTACAGTCTGTTCACCTGTCCATGGCAGGTCTGACTACCAAGAAAGAGGGAGACCACCAGAGGCCAAGGAAGCACAACTTGTTCAACGCTCTTGTTGGTGTATATGTGTGTGTGTGTGTGTGTGTGCGTGTGCGTGTGCGCGTGTGCGTGCGTGCAGGGGCAGGGGTGATGGCGTGTTCCCTTTCTTTGGGTTCTGACCAATAGCTGAGCCACTGATCAGGTTTAAGACTGTGAGTCTAAGACTCCTCTAGTATGACAAGTCCACCATACTCCCCAAAGAAACTGCCTTCGAGGAATTAGGAACCACAGCTCTCTCCTCTTGGGTAAATTCCAGGGAGACATGCATAGCTCAGACTGGACCAGCAGGGAGAGGCAATGGGCAGGTCTTGCCAATCGAGGGAACATCTGCTGTGACATTCTCTTCAGAGATTTGTAAGCCTGACTTCTAATTAGTACATTATACAGGACTGACTCACTGTAAATTCCATGGATCCATGGTGAAGTAGACAAGATCAATAGTCTAATATGAAAACAGATTAGATAAAAATAAATAGAAATTCTATTTTTTTTCACATAACTCAATGAATCATGTGGTACACATCCTGGGGGGGAGCATAGCTCACTTTGTGGACCACTGGTTTAGAAACTTACTCCCCTTACAGCACCTGCGCAGACACTAACTGATTACAACCCTCCCCCTGAGCTTGGAGGCATCTTGATACTCCATTACAACACAGTGGTCAGTGGTTGCTAGAAGGGGGGCAAGTTGGCAAACTATGGCTGGAAGGCCTTATCCTGCCTACTGCCTGTTTTTTTGTTTGTTTTGTTATTTGGTCGCGCCCTGCAGCATGTGGGATTGGATCTTAGTTCCCCAACCAGGGATTGAACCTGTGCTCCATGTAGTGGAATCATGGAGTCCTAACCACTGGACCTCCAGGGAAGTGCCTACTGCTTGTTTTTACGAATAAAGTTTTATTGGGACACAGCCACACTCACTTGATTATGTATTGTCTGTGGCCACTTTCCTACTCCAGTGGCAGAGCTAAGTAACTGCCACAGAGCCCATACAGTCCAAAAGCCTAAAATGCTTATTATCTGACCCTTTACAGAAATGCAGGAAAGCTGATCCCTGCTCTAGGAAGCCAGTATTGATCACTGTGTGTTGGTAATGAAAGGTACACTGGTGTGCCATCCCTGCTCTGGAGTTAGGCTAGAGTTTAGAGAATAGCTCATAGTGCTAAAGAGGCCAAGTTTGGCCTTGCTGTCTTCTGTAGGTACTTAATCTTTGCTAGCTCTCTTAGAAATAGAATCCATTGGTCACAAGGACACAGAGAAGTGAGTGTGGTTGAAACTGGTCACCTAAAGTCCATGTCCTACACAGTACGGTCAGCAGTGTCCACTTCACCCTCTGCTACTTGCCTCCAGGTGGATGTACGTGCCCCTCAACACAGGTAGCACCAACAGCCCGGAGGCCTCCGCCGCTAGAGGGCTGCAAAGACGCTGCACATCAACTAGGGGCCGCGGGAATCTGTGCCGAAATGTTTAAATTTCTCAAGAGGAATTTTTTTAAATTCAAGATTTGAGGTAGCAATTGGGAAAGGAACTGAAATGGTTTGTTTCCACTAGTTCGGACAGTTTCCAACTCTGACAACACTACCCTACCCCTTCCTCTTTGGCTTCAGCCACTGCAAGTAGGAAAGAGAAGAGAATCAGTAACAGCTGGTACAGGAGGTGAAGAGAAAAGGAAGGCAAAATAACAGATAATTATGTTCTGAAATATTAAAAGTGTTTATATATACTAACGTGGTTGAATTTGAACCTAAGTAAAGTCCGCCCCTGTCGCGTTTGGGCAGTTCTCACAAACTGTAAGGTACCAGCCTAAGTCCTTACACAGAGGCTAAGAAATCTCCCGGGAGAGAAACGTCATCCGGGAAGAGCGCAGCAAACGAGCTGACCTTAACCTGCTGAGCGCAGAGTGTGGGCCACTAGGAGCTGAGCGCGGGAGGCCTCCTCCCCTCCCTCGCGCTCGGCCTCGCCCATTTCCCCGAGGCCCCGCCGCCCCCACGCGCCGCGTCTGCTTTCAACTTTGAGGAGAGGGCCCAAGAGCTAGAATAAGAACGGCAAAATCTGCTCCTTGAAAGCTGTCCGACCCTGGGTAATAAGAATACCGTTTTGGGCTTCCCTGGTGGCGCAGTAGTTGCGAGTCCGCCTGCCGATGCAGGGGACGCGGGCTCGTGCCCCGGTCCGGGAAGATCCCACATGCCGCGGAGCGGCTGGGCCCGTGCGCCATGGCCGCTGAGCCTGCGCGTCCGGAGCCTGTGCTCTGCAGCGGGAGAGGCCACAAAACAGTGAGAGGCCCGCGTACCACAGGAAAAAAAAAAAAAAAAAGGAGTACTGTTTTGGCCACGCCTAATGGACTGGAATGCAAAGAAAAGGGCGGGAGCTCCCTGTTCCCTGGGTGGCCACCCGTGGCTGCAGACATCACGTTTGAGGACCTCGGAGATTCCCCTGGCAGCCGCTCTTCTGTGACCCCAGGAGGCAACGAACGGCAAGGCCATTCGCACAGTTTAGCAGGAGCAAAGGGCTTGGCAGAGGGTGTTCCTGGAGAGAGCCAGGGCAGGAAGAGAGCAGTGGACACTCTATTTCCTGACGGGATCTGCTGTGCGCTCACAAGGGGACACTGGTTAAGGTACGACCCCGCTCCAGCTAAGTTAAGGCTGGGCCATACCTGATTTTGTTATGTTTTGTTTTTGTTTATGACTGCAACCCCTCTTTTGGGAGCTGCCACTTTCCTCCATGAGGCTCCAGTGGGGCTGTTAATCAGGTGGCTTTGGCTAACCAGTCACAGAGGTGGTCAGTGTTGGGAGACAGGGTCCTCCCTGGGCTTCTTGTGCTCACACGCTGGGCTGCGCCTGCCCGGAATGCAAAGTCCTGACCAGTGTATTATCTCAGCCACTTCTCACGCTGTTTATGTGGTTGGTAACCTTGTGAGACAAGATATTTTCTCCTTCTGGACAAAGAGCAGGCTTGCTTGCTATAAAACCAGTGGGTTCCCCAAGCTCAGTGTTCCTCGGCTGTGGTGCACACAGCTGCGTGCGTGGTGTCCCTCTGGGTTATGTCATCTGGCTGCTCCCATGAGGCTGGGGGAGGCCCAATGCAGTGATGCTGATGTTTACGCCGCATGCTGTGATGTAATTAGGTCTCTTATCTCTGATCTGTCCCTTGTCTTTTGGCAGCATGAAAGAAACAGCAACAGGCTAACTTATCAGCTTGAAAATAGGGTAAAATGTAATCACAGAGAGGGTGGACATTTGGTTTCCAGAAATGGACCCAAACAGGACTTCTCTCAAGTCCTTTTTAGAGATTGATGTGGATTTAGGAGAGAAAATATTGTGTGCTTCCCCGAGTTACTGCCTGTTACTCAGATTCCTTCCCATTAGAGCTTTGGTGGGCTATAAGTTACACGTATGAAGAACGGGGATTCAAATGCTAACCTTCTGTGTGCTCTCCCTGCCCCAAACTAGCCCCATCTCCACCTGTATGCAATGAACACCACTCCCCTCCTGATTTTTTTCCTGTTAGCAAGGGAACTTGCCCCCCTGAGGTCCGAGAGAAAGCTGACCAGAGTGTAAAAGTGGATGCCACAGCAGAAGTGACATTTTGTACCCTGCATAGCCTAGAGTACATGTCCACAGGCACTGAAACTGCCATGCCATTGAACTTGTGTCTGAACAGCTCGGCACCTGCCTCTGTGGGGACACCTGCCACACTCCCTTTCTCCTCACACACCCAACTTGGGAGTGAACCCTCTGAGCCCATCTGATGCATTGCCTAGGTCTTGCCAGGAAATGGACCTCTAACTATTTAATTTCCAACAATCACTGTGGATTTGGGATGGTGGTCATTTTAACTTCAGAATTTAGGTCCTAGGCTTCATATAATTCAGATTTCAGTACTATATGAAAAACTACTGAGGTTCATTTGAGATGTCTTGACCACCTTGATGAGTATGATAGCAACAGCTATAAAACCAGGTTTGGTTGGTGGGGTGTCCATCAGTAAACCGTTCATCCAGGGGTGGAGTGAGTCCTGTTTCACCTGCTCAGAAGGACGCCTCTCTTGTACTTTGCACAAAGGCGCCACATGTCCTAATGCTGGCCCTGGTTTGGGGCCACAAAGAAAAGGCTGAGAGAATAGCAGTGGTATCCTGTCCCCCACCCCACCCCACCCAATCATTGAACCCACAGCAGCAATGACTTACCTGAAGATTCATTGTTAGATGAAAGAAAGTGAAAACCTCACCTGGTTCCACTGGTTTCCATTACCCACAGCTGAATAAAATTCCTTAATGATGAATGAAGACATTAAGGAAGATCTCCAAGGGGACAGAAACAGGAGAGAAGCTTTCCTTCTAGGAGCATGGGTGATGCATCTGGCCTGGGTTTGAGGTCCCGATCTGTTATCCTGTTCTGTGCCCCTGAGCCTGTCTCTGTACCCCCGGCACCCAATGTGCAGGCAGGACCACCTCCTTCTGAGCACCAGCCCCCCTCAGTGGGGTGATGTCCTCTCTGTTTTGCCTTGGGCTCCAGGCCTTGTGTATAACAAATACAGGAGATTTTCATCTTCCCTCACAAAGCTTATAGGCTGGAGGAATGAGAATTACCTCTCTCGTAGGATGGGCACAATTCCAAAAGAAATAATTTAGCTTACTTCCTAGACACCAAAACTCAAAGTCTGGTGACAGCTATCCTATTCCTCTGCAGCAAGGCCAGTGGAAAGGCTTTCCCTGAAGGAGCCCAGAAACCTGTGGTTTCATTTCAAAAGCCATCTTCTGCCAGGCAAATATGGTGCAAAGGACTTCTGTGCAATAACATTGAGAGATTTTAGGCCAGATTTTATTTTTTTCTGCAGACGGTTTTTGCAATTTACTTTAAATCTCTTCATTGTGAGCTACAGCACTCATAGAGAAAAGTATATTAAACATAATATACGATTTAATTTTTTATGTAAAGTAAATGTAACAGGTCAAGAAATAAAACACTGCTAGCCCCCTGGACCCCTCTTGCTTATCCCTTCTCCATTGTAGTTCCCCCTTTCAAAGATAATCACTGTCCCTACTCTTATGGTCATTCACTTCTTTGCTTTTCTTTAAAATTTGACTAGGTAAATAGACATCCATGGACACTGTTGTTTGATTTTTATATCAAACTATTTAAGTGTATAGAAGTGGATCCATATAGTGTGTGTTCTTTGTATCTGACTGCTTTTACCAACATAGTGTTTGTGAGGTTCCTGCACGTCGTTGCACACGGCTGTAGTTAATTCATTGTCACTATTATTGGATTGAGTAATCAACAGGTGTTTACAAATCCACCTAGTTGTAGACATCTGCTTGTTACCAATTTGGGGATTTTATGAATACATCAGCTCTGAGCATTCTCATCGATGTCTCCCTGTACTCAAGTACACACATTTAAGTAGGGTAGATACCTTGGAGGAGAATTGCCAGGTCATTGGATATGTCCAGGCAGGTTGTCTTGAAGAAGCATCACATTCCGCGTTTGTCTGATGTTGCCTCTTGGTGTCTCACTTGTTCTTCCCTGGTATTTTCTATACATTGGAAGTTAGGTGTAAAGGCTTGATTAAGCTAGTCTCATTGTGGTTTTAATTCACATGTGTTGGATTTCTAACAAGACTGAACACCTTTCCATATATTTGTTGGCCGTTTGGATTTCTTCCCTTGTGATGTGTCTATTCAAGTCTCTTGCCTACTTTTCTGCTCTGTTGTTTCTCTTTTTCTTACTGATTTGTAGGAGTTCCTTATTCTAGATATGTGTTGTGTCAAGTGAAAAAAAATGCACAACCTAAAAGTTGAGAATTATCTTTTATTTGGTGGATAAACTGAGGACTTAAGTCCAGGAGACAGTCCCTCAGATAGCTCTGAGTGACTGTTCCTAAGAGGTAAGGGAGGAACCAGGATACACAGGAGTTTTTGCAACAAAAACCAGGTGGTCAGAACATCAAAAATTATTGCTAACTAAAGAAAAAACAGACATCTCAAGTTGATGAATTTAGCACTTTTCTGTGTTTGGGAAGATGCAAGAGTCTGGGTTCACTGAAATCATTCCTTTGATATGCTCCTTAACTTTCTAGGACTGGTATCCTGTTTTCTTCCATCCTGTATCCCCTGAGGGTGCACAGTCCAGGCAGTAGTGGCTGATGGCTTGATGGCCTTACTGATACGGCAGGTGACATTCTTTGTCAACAGTTGAAAATATCTTATCCCACTTCGTTGTTTGCCGTTTTACTTTTGTAAGAATATCTTTTGACGAGCTTAAGTTTTTAACTTTAATGTCCAATTTATCAATATATCTATGACCTGTTTAAGGAACTTTTCCTAACCTGGGGTCAAAAAGGTATTCTTCTAGATTTTCTCCTCAGTTGCCTTTAATCATTGGATCTAAAGTCCTCTGGGAAGTGTTTTTTGTGTATGGTGTGAGGTACAGGGAAGATTTCATTTCCTCCCCACAACACCATGTTTATTAAAAAGATGGTCCTTTCCCAGGTACTCCATAGAGCTACCTTCGTCATGACCCAAGGGTCCCTATGTGTGTGGGTTGGGAGATCTCCATTCTGTCCATTGTCCTATTTTTCTACCCTTGCACCAACACATTTTCTTAGTTACTCTAGCTTTATACTAAGTTTTGACATCCAAATGTTCAAGTTCTCCCTCTATTACTTCGAGAATGCCTTGGCTAAGATTTTGACATTTTGCACAAGAACTGTCTCCAATTTGGAACTTCCCTTTTGGAATAAGGATCATGGGGTTATTATTCTTTCCTGGGCTATGTTCTCAGAAGTGATTTACCTAAATCCCCAGTTGGTCCTTTCCAGGAACTTTGCCATCTGTGTCCTAAATAAGTATCTGATTTGAGTCCATGCAAGTCCGATGTTTGGAATCCCCATATTTGTTACATTCTACTTCTCGGAACAGGCTGAAGTGTAGCAACTGAATCTGAAATAGCTGGTGAACTTTTTAGGACAAAGCACCTGATCTTTGGAAATGGATGGCTGACTGAGAGGTCATCCTCCCCTGGGGACTGCACCCTGGAGAGAGAATGAGCTCTGGAGTCAGGTTTTTGGGTTCACTTCTCGGGTATACCAACTGCTAGTCTTGTGACCTTGGGCAAGTTAGTCAACGTCCCCATCCTCATCAGTAAAATGGGATAATAATAGTATCTACATCATGGGTGTTTGTGAGGATTAAATGAGATAATACATGAAAAGTTCCTAGCATAGAATAGGTGCTTGGTAAATGTTAGCCATTGTTCTTTTTGAGAAGAATTCCTCTTCCCTCCCAGGGCTTTGAGACTCACATAGGAGAATGGAGGACCGACATTCCTCTTGCGTTTCTAGATGCAGAGGGCTTTCCTTTGCACAGTCATTGGCAAGGTGGCCTAACATTACTATCTGTCACTCAGCAGTATGAAGGGAAAAAACAGTTGGTTTATGTCCTTGGCTGAAAACTACCTAGCACACTCAACTCCTTCAATTCTTTGAACTTAATGTTTCCAAGGTCATAGAAATTACAAGTGGAGAGAGTCAGGGTGATGCCCCAGGGTCCTGTTCAACAGCAGTTTCAGATCAGCCCTTCCTTACTTATTGGTGCAGTGGGGTATTGACTGCCCCGGGGAGCTCTCCCACATCAGGGGTGTGTGCACCGCTTCAAGGAGAGTCAGGGTTGTTAGGGCTGCTATATATGTCAGGGAGAAACATAGAGTGTACGTTTAGTTTATTATTAGGGAACCAACATGAAAGAGCCCTGTGGAGCAGAGCAATGAGATTATACCTCTGTCTGGAGAGCAATGAGCGAGAGAGACAGAGACAGACAGACAGAGACAGGGAGGGGGCGTGCCCTGGAGCACACTGGAGAGGGCTAAGGGCCTGGAGGAGGGCAGAGATGTGATCCTAGGGGAGTCAAGGGGCTGGGGTCAGGAACTGCACTGCGTGCCGTGCCGTAGTTGGTGTTAGCCAGAACAGCCTACACGCCCAGGGGCAAGCCAGCCAGCCTGCCCCTCCCCCAAGCCATACCAGTTGGTAACAGTGCAGAGAAGTGGCTTTGGCTGTCCTGGCCTCAGGGCCATCCCCTGAAGGTCTCCACTACCTCCGAAGCCCTTCTAGAAACAGAGAGGGAGGTGGCGGTATGGGAGGGACAGTTCTAGGTCTAGTATCTGGGTGGAGCTGGACGGAGGAGGGTGCACTTTTTGCAATGAAATGGAAAGATGTTTGCCATGCCCTGAACGGGGGTTGCAGCTACACAATTATACCTATAGCATGATCCTATCTAACGATAAATGCATGTATTGATATGTGCATCTGTCTGTCTCAAAGGATCCGAGAGGTTATTTCCATGGCATAAAAGTTTCTGTTTCTGGGCTTCCCTGGTGGCACAGTGGTTGAGAGTCCGCCTGCCGATTCAGGGGACACGGGTTCGTGCCCCGGTCCGGGAAGATCCCACATGCCGCGGAGCAGCTGGGCCTGTGAGCCATGGCCGCTGAGCCTGCACGTCCGGAGCCTGTGCTCCGCAACGGGAGAGGCCACAACAGTGAAAGGCCCGCGTACCGCAAAAAAAAAAAAAAATTAAAAGAGAAAAGTTACTGTTTCTGGGTGGAATTATTGGTGCTTTTTTATGTCCTTCTGTTTTCTGCATTTGTAGTATGTATCTGCAGATTTTTGTAGTTAAATGGGTTTTTATATTATTTTTATAATTAGAATAAAAAGGGAAGGAACATTATTAGGACGTTTCCTTTAACTTGTCTGGGATGAGGGTGGATTTGTGGATTCCCATTAGAATCAGCATTTGGAATCAAGCCTCACTCGTCTTATACTCGTAATAAGTATCATTCACTTACACACCTGTAACAGGTTTACCTCCACATGTTGACCACTGACCAGCTGCTAAAATGTGGGGCTCCTTCCAGTTTTAGGCTGAGAGCCAAAAGATCCCCCTGACCTCCCCCCGACCCTGACTCCTGAAAGGTTCTGGCTAAGGTTGTTTGCATGGCAATATGGGAAAAAAATAAAACCGGAATATTACGTCTATCTGGATTGGGGAAAGACTAAGGGGGCATCTTTTGTCTACTTATCCTCAATATCTGGCAGTGATGTTCGTTATAACATCAGTCAGCATTGCCTTCTGCAGTTGTTAGTGGAGGCTAATGTCAGTGACCCAAGAAAATCAGGGGTCTGTTCTCTCAAGTAGCAGAAGGAGGGAGGAGTCCAGGGCTCGTGTGGTGGCTCCAGAGATCCGCAGTGCCCAAGCTCCTACTGTCTCTGCCTCACCACTGGGCTCACAAGACCACAGCTGGACCTTCAGCCATTGTGTCCTTGTTTAGGCTGGGACTGGATGAGGGAAGAGGAAGACATGCCTTCCAAGAGGCCTCACCCCAGGGCTTGCACTTGTATCTGGTGACATCCAATCCACACAAGAGACTCAGACTTGTTAATTTAGTTAATTTATTTATATATAAACAAATATTTATTTATTTTATTTAAATATTTATTTGGTAGGCAAACAACCTGGCACATAGCCCTGAGGTCTGTTACTTAAGGAGAGAGACTAGGCCCTAGGCAGGCAACTAGCAGTCTCAGATATTCTAAAAGCTTATTTATTTATTTTTTTGGCCACTCCCATGCGCAGTGTGTGGGATCTTCCCTGACTTGGAATCTAACCTCTGTCCCCTGCTGTGGAAGCACGGAGTCTTAACCACTGGACTGCCAGGGAAGTCCCTAAAAACTCTGTTTTTTTTTTGCAGCAAAGTCCATAATTTATAGTGTTCCAGAGATCTTAGGGTCAAGGTGGACTTTGGAAAAACTGGGGAAAACCAAAGGTGTCACAAAGAGTCCCCTGGGAAGCGTCTGCTCAACAAGATGGTTCTTTTGCTGCAGTTGGTCAGCCCCATGTTCCCCCTCAGGGCAGAGTGTAGCTGATCCGCCCCTGGGCTGGCATCTGTCAGTGCTCAATGGTCTCAGTACAGATGATCAAGGAGAGCTAGCACAGGAGCAGGAGATTCTTATTTGTCATTCCCCTGTTCCCTCTATTCACATATGGTTGGGCCCCCTGGCATTCTTTTGACAGTCACTAAAGTTGCAGACATGCTTGGCATTGCAGTTTTTAGAGGGAACACTGTACCCTTTTTGGGGGTGGGGAGAGCCTTGAGCAGTGAGACCCAGGGACCCCCAATGGCCAGAGATTGGCTTCGTGTAAAAAGAAGAACTGTCATGGAATCTCTCTTTTAAACATGTACTCCTTAAAGTATGGGAAAAAAAGTTGTGCGAATATACATTATCTGGGCCTGAAAATAATGATGGTCCCTTTCAAAACCTGGGTGGGACAGACCTTAACTGCAGAGAACCTGCTGACCAGAATCAGGTAAGGCAGGGGGCAGTCCACGGAAGAAAACATAAAGCTGCTTCACGAACTGGCCCTGTTCTTAGCATAGGGAAGCTGCCCCTAGGAGGAATTCCCAGGGAGAGGCAGGATTTAGAAGGAAGATGGTTTTCTAGGAGGCCAGTTTTGAGTCAGGAGGAAGGTTGCTTCAGGATGTTACATAAGAGGAAACGGAGCCCTCTACTCCACTCCCCCCCAACCCATCCTCATCCCCTGCAGTCTAAACTTTGATTAAGTACAGATCACATCAGGGCTGTGATCGCTTTGAGATCTAAGAGGCTCGTGGAGCATTCTAGCTTTGCTTATTCTCTAACTCTGGAAAACTGCCTTGAAATGGGAAACTCAGGACTTCCCTGGTGGTCCAGTGGTTAAGACTCCATGCTTCCAACGCAGGGGGCATGGGTTCGATTCCTGGTCGGGGAAGTTCTGCATGCCCCACGGCCAAAAAAAAAAAACAAACTAAAATGCCTCCGCCCCTCATCGATCTCCCAAATGCATACTGGAGCCCTCCAACAGGTTACTGCCCTTCTCTCGGCCCTCTTCTGCCCTCTGCTGGAATGTTACTGCCAGCACCACTAGAGTTTACTCTCAAAGCTTTCTAGAGCTTTTGGTCAATTCTTGATACTTCTTTTTGGTCTATAACAGAGAAGCTGACATACAAGTTACAGACCTTTGTAACTTATAACTGAATACTAAGTAAAATCAATGCTATATATACACAGAATGAGTAATATCACTGTTAACAAGCAACTGATGAAGACGGTTGCTTTTTAACTGAACTTAACTATCAATCAAGAAAAAAGAGGGGCTTCCCTGGTGGCGCAGTGGTTGAGTCTGCCTGCCGATGCAGGGGACACAGGTTCGTGCCCCGGTCCGGGAAGAACCCACATGCCACGGAGCGGCTGGGCCCGTGAGCCATGGTCGCTGAGCCTGCGCGTCCGGAGCCTGTGCTCCACAACGGGAGAGGCCACAACAGTAAGAGGCTTGCGTACCAAAAAAAAAAAAAAAGAAAAAAAAAAAAGACAGTAAATTTCTTGTACTTAAAAGAAATGCTTATTGATGGCTATACTATACAAGATATTGTGCTCGTCCTTAGAGGGACACATAGAATGAATTATACAGTTTCTGTTTGCAGTGAGTTTATAATCACATAATTCAGGAGGAAGGGAAGTAATTATAAAACCAGACGGCTCAAGGTAGGTCCCATGAGACAGTACGAGACCGTGATGGGGCTCAGATGACGGAGTGCTCAGGTTCAGTTAGAGATCAGAGAGGTCTTGGACAAGCAGCGAATGCAGGTAGGCTGTGAGGAGGTGTGAGTGTTCCAGTGACAATGAACAATAGGAACAGGTCTCAACAGAGGGGAGAATGGGCTATCTTGGATGAGCTGTGAATTGGAGAGTGGTCAAGTGTGTCTAGAGAGTAGAGCACTTGTAGGGTGGCAGGGAGAAGCTGGGGAAGGCAGGTAGGAATGTAGTTCTTTTTTCTCTCTTTATTCCATATTCTGGTATTGTTTGAAGTTCACGGTTAATAAACTGAATTTACTTATTGTCACTCTACACACATACACACTCACACACTTATGTAACACATGCATATATATATATATATATATATACACACATACACACACACAAGTATAAGAGACCTATATATATATATATCTGTGCCCATATGTTAGTAAAAGAGTGGAATGAGATTGTCTTAGCTTTCTTAGAGACTAATGCTGAGATCTATCAAATAGTTCATGTGGGATTGGATCAGTAAAGCCTATGCAATGAGATAATATTTTGAGATAGGAATCATTTCCCCCCACTTTTATATTTTTATTGTGAAATGAAACCAGATACAGAAAACTACAGAAGTATAGCTTAATGAATTATTACAAAGTGAATATCCACCTTGTATGAACAAACATCCAAACACAACTGCTTCCTCCCCCTGAAAGTAACCATCATTCTTCTATAGCATTTATCCATACTTCCTCACGTTTGTCTTTCTAGTTTGTCAACCAGGTGTGTAATTCTAGACACTGTAGTTTAGTAGTGTCTACCCTTTGAAAGTTTATTTGATATATCAAGTCACTTTTAATCTACAGGTTCCCCCTCCATCCTTTTCTTTTCCTTAAAATTTATCGGTAAGGGCTTCCCTGGTGGCTCAGTGGTTGAGAGTCCGCCTGCCGATGCAGGGGACACGGGTTCGTGCCCCGGTCCGGGAAGATCCCACATGCCGTGGAGCGGCTAGGCCCGTGAGCCATGGCCACTGAGCCTGCGCTTCCGGAGCCTGTGCTCCGCAACGGGAGAGGCCACAACAGTGAAAGGCCCGCGTACCAACAAAAAAAAAAAAAAATATTTATCGGTGGAAGAGCCTGGGCCACTTGACCTGTAGTTCGCGGGGTTTTTTTGTTTTTGTTTTTTTGTTTTTCTTCTGGCCACACCCCAAGACATGCGGGATCTAAGTTCCCCGACCAGGGATCAAACCAGTGCCCCCTGCAGTGGAAGCATGGTGCCTTAACCACTGGACCGCCAGTGAAGTCCCTTGACCTGTAGTTTTGACCCTGTGATGGCGTGTGCATGGCATGTCTTGTATTCCTCTGGCCCCCGTGTTCCCTGCAGATTGACAACTGGATCCAGAGGCTCAATCCCACTTGGGTTTGAACTGTTTGGCAAGATGCCAGGTGGTGAAGCTTCTTTTATCTCCTAACCTTTGACTGTGTGATGTTAGTAGCCATTGATTCTCAATATTTAGATCCACTAATTTGTTGGGCTTTACGAAATGGTGATATTCTGAAACTATCATTTCTTTTTCATTTCATTTATCAGTTAGATTACATCTATAAGGAGATGCTTTCCCATGGCAGTGGTTCTTTAGAGAAGGGTACTGCTAACATGTAATCCTCGGATATTCACACCCTCCTAAGTCCGACCCCTTAGCAGTCATCTCTTGCAGGACTTCGCAGAGCCCAAACTGGCCCTAGAAACACTGGCTCAGTCTTTGTCTGGCACTGGCCACTGGTGGACCCAGCATCAAAGGATCCCTACCCCCTTGGTGACCCACTCTTTGTGGGGTGGGATAGCTGTCTCTGTTCATATGGTGGATTAGATACTCTAAATGATCTTCCAGTTGGAAAACACCAAAATGCTAAGGAAATAGTTTTAAAATATGTTGTTGAGATTCCCTAAAATCTGCAAGGGTCAAAAAAATGAAAAGAAAGCAAGAATCTTGTGAGGTAATTGAATGACGAAGCTGGCTTCTGCACAGAGAGTTTCTTTCTTTTTTTTAAAATTTTTATGTTATAATATAGTTGATTTACAATGTTGTGTTAGTTTCAGGTGTACAGCAAAGTGATTCAGTTATACATATACATATATCCATTCTCTTTCAGATTCTTTTTCCATATAGATTATTGAGTAGAGTTCCCTAAGTCCTTGTTGATTATCTTTTTTTTTTGGCCCCAACCCCGAGACATGCATGATCTTAGTTCCCTGATCAGGGATAGAACCCGTGCCCCCTGCAGTGGAAGCACAGAGTCCTAACCACTGGGCCACCAGGAATTCCCTACTTTATATATAGTAGTGTGTATATATTAATCCCAAACTCCTAAGTTGTCACTCCCCCCACCTTTCCCCTTTAGTAACCATAAGTTTGTTTTTGAAGTCTGAGTCTTTCTGTTTAAATAAGTTCATTTGTATTCTTTTTTTAGATTCCACATATAAGTGATATCATATGATATTTGTCTTTTTCTGTCTGACTGACTTCACTTAGTATGATCATCTCTAGGTCCATCCATGTTGCTGCAAATGGCATTATTTCATTCTTTTTTATGGCTGAGTAATATTCCCTTGTATATATGTACCACATCTTCTTTATCCATTTCTCTGTCCATGGACATTTTGGTTGCTTCCATGTTTTGGCTATTGTAAATAATGCTGCTATGAACATTGGGGTGCATGTATCTTTTTGAATTACGGTTTTCTCTGGATATATGCCCAGGAGTGGGATTGCTGGATCATATGGAAGTTCTATTTTTTAGTTTTTTAAGGAACCCCCATAGTGTTCTCCATAATGGTTGTATCAAATTACATTCCCACCAATGGTGTAGGAGGGTTCCTTTTTCTCCATACCTTCTCCAGCATTTATTATTCATAGACTTTTTGATGATAACCATTCTGCCAGGTGTGAGGTGATAACCTCATTGTAGTTTTGATTTGAGTTTCACTAATAATTAGCGATGTTGAGCATCTTTTCATGTGTTTGTTGGCCATCTGTATGTCTTCTTTGGAGAAGCATCTACTTAGATCTGCCCATTTTTTGATTGGATTGTTTGGTTTTTTGATACTGAGCCGCATGAGCTGTTTGTATATTTTGGAGATTAATCCCTTGTTGGTTGCTTTGTTTGCAAATATTTTCTCCCATTCTGTGTGTTGTCTTTTCATTTTGTTTATTGTTTCCTTTGCTTGCACAGAGAGTTTCTGCTAAAGGGTAGAGATCTTGACTTTCCTCTTTGATAGCTGTGGGTGGCTCAGGGATAGGGGATAAGGCTAGGGCATGCCCAAGGGGGAAGTTTGTTAGGAGACCTTTTTGCTTAAGGTTGGGAATCCAACAGGTTACAATCTAAGCGTAAGTGTGAACAAGAAATAAACCTGATGTGCTACAGACGATGGCAAGGAGACTTGCCTGTTTCAACCTTGCCACGAGGAAGGAATAAAAAGTCTCCCCTGAGAATCTCTAATGACAAGCTGGTTTTCATAGAGTTATGATCCAAATTTATGTAACCTGTGTGGTTAAAAAAAAAGTGAAACATATAAATTAAGAATGGTTCATGGTTGATTGTGTCTTTAGGAAAATGGTAGAATTAAACATAAACCCTTTCTGGAGGCATAGAACCTCAACAGCTCCAGAGATTTTCTATAGTGAATTTCTTCATTTCTAAGTAAGTGAGCAGTTCAAGGTCAAAAATTATTTTTTTAAAAAAGGGGCTGGTGGATATGAGGCACATGACCGAGGTCTAGTTGGAAAAATAGATGTTGGAAGCAGACCTGAAAGACTTTGGATATTGTAATTTATCAGATGCAAACTATAAAATAGATATGTCTAATGTGTTTAAATAAAATAAGCCTGCAAATATGATTAGAAAAGAGACTGTAAGTAAATTTGAAAAAGGAACAAATAGAATTTTAGCACAAAAAAGATAATCATTAAAAATTAAAATTCCAGGGATGGTTTAAATATCAGCTTTTAGAGGAAGCTGAACAGAGAAATGATAAACTGGAAAAGAAATTCAAAGAAATTATCCGTAATGCAGATCAGAGGCACACAGACAAAAAATGAGACAGGTAACAAGACTTGGAGGAGAGAGAGGATCTAACAGATGATCAGCCAGAGTTCTAGAAGGAGACAGTGTCAATGAGGTGACATTCAAAGAGACAATGGTTGAGAATTCTCCACATCCGATGAAAGCAACCAATCCTCATATTCGGGAAGCCCAGGAAATCCCAAGTAGTATAGATAAATCTTCCAAGATACATCATAAGCAAACCAAAATAGTAGCACAATAGCTTTAATTTGCTAATAGAAAATAACTTTCAAACTAGAATCCTGTACTCAAAATATACCTCAAGTATTAGGACAAAATATTTTCAGAGAAACAAAATTTGAGAGTTTACCAACAGACCTTCATCAGAATCAAATTAAAGGAAAAAGTTCTGGGGCTTCCCTGGTGGTGCAGTGGTTAAGAATCCGCCTGCCAATGCAGAGGACACAGTTTCGATCCCGGGTCCGGGAAGATCCCACATGCCACGGAGCCACTAAGCCCATGCACCACAACTTCTGAGCCTGTGTTCTAGAGCCTGTGCTCTAGAGCCTGTGAGCCTCAACTACTGAGCCCGTGTGCTGCAACTACTGAAGCCCACGCAACTAGAGCCTGTCCTCTGCAACAAGAGAAGCCACCACAGTGAGAAGCCTGCGCACAGCAACGAAGAGCAGCCCCACTCGCTGCAACTGGAGAAAGCCCGTGTGCAGCAACAAAGACCCAACACAACCAATAATAAATAAATAAATTTATATCTAAAAAAAAAAAGGATAAAGTTCAGGAAGAGAGGAAAGCTTCCAGAGATGCAAAAAAGAATGATGAACAAAAATAACTGTATGGGTATATATAAACTAATATTGACTCCTTAAGATAATGGTAGTAATAAGTGTATATTTGTGGAGGCAAATAAAACCAAAATACTGAACAAAAGTAGCATGTAAGTTATAAGTGTGTGATTGGAATTAAAACATTCTGTTCTTCTTGTGTGATTTGGGTGGTTAAGGATATTGATTAATGTTAGTCTTTGTAAAAATGCGCATCTTAAACATCTAGGGGTAGTCATTAAAAGAAGATAGGGAGAGTGAAAGAGAAGTAAATGGACTACAATATAGTTAAAAGATACAGAATGTCAGACTGGATTAAAAATAAAATCTTACTGTTAAATGAGACATAAGGATACAAAAAGGTGCAAAGTCACAGGAGAGTAAAGCTGGTTACTGCATAATGATTAAAGATCTACTTCACTGGGAAGTTATCTAACCTTATATGTATCTGATCACACAGCATCTCAGTACTTAAAGCAAAATGACAAATCTACCAGGAGAAAGTGACAAATCCATTATTACAATGCAAGATTTTAACACATCACTTTCAGTAAGGTTTGGATGAAGTAGTAAGATATCTGAGATTTGAATAGCATGATTAGCAAGCATTATATAAAGAACATATGTGAACAATTGGAGAATACGCATATTTTTAAAAGTGTGTATAGAATTTGATAAAATTACCCATATACTAGGTCACAAATCCAGCTTTTACAAACTTCAGAGGTTCAGTATCATATAGAACACATTCTCTGACAACAATACAATTGTGAGATGTAAATAGAAAACACTAAAAAATCATCTGTATCATTCAGCATTCAGTGATTCAAAAATCTCTATTTTAGGCAGAAAAGGAATTAATACTGGGAATTAGGTGATTATGAAATTGTTGAAAGGGATGGAGAAGTGAACTATAGGTGGGACTTCCAGAGACGATTTCCAGAACAGAAGCCCTGAGTGGACCTGCCTTCATCTCTGCCACAGGCAGTAGGGTGGGAAGCAGAGGTTATGCAGGTGGGGACCTGTGGCAGTCTGTTGTGGCATTGGGACTTTTGAGGTGAAGACAGACCACCAGGCTGCAATCCAGGGATCAGGAAGCAGTCCCTGCTGCTGTCACAACTGTCTCCCCTCACCCTGAAGCCAGGGGCTGGATGTGAGAACCCTGAGTTCAGTGGTACCACCATCAAGATGAACTCTCAACACTCAAAAAGATTGAGACCAGACAGACGCTGGAATGCTGCTGAAGAAAAACCAAACATTTTGTGAATTTGTCAGTAGGATGATGATGCTTACTACTTGTTTTAAAACCACCCCCAGCTTTATTAAGATATAATTGACATATAACTGTATAAGTTTAAGGTGTACAATATGTTGATACAATACATTTATATATTGCAAATGATTACTATTATAGCTTTAGCTCACATCTCTATCACATAATTACCGTTTCTTTTTGTAGTGAGATCATTTAAGATCTACTCTCTTAGCAACTTCCAAGTACGTAATATAGGATTATTAACTATAATCATCATGCCGCGTATCATATCCTCAGAACTTATTCATCTTATAACTGGAAGTTTGTACTTTGACCAACATCTCCCCATTTTTCCCACCCCGCCCCTGCCCCCTCCCAGTCTCTGGGAACCACTATTCTACTTTCTGTTTCTAGGAGCTCAGCTTTTTTAGGTTCCACATATAAGTGGAATCACCTAGTATTTGTCTTTGACTTATTGCACTTAGCGTGATGCCGTCAAGGTCCATCCATGTTGTCACAAAAGTGGGATTTCCTGCTTTTTTATAGCTGAATAATATTCCATTGTGTCTGTATACACCATGTGTATACACCACATCTTCTTTATCCATTCAGCTGTTAATGGACACCTAGGTTATTTCCATATCTTGACTGTTGTGAATAATGCTGCAATGAACATGAGAGTGCAGATATCTCTCTTTTTTTTAAATAAATTTATTTATCTTACTATTTTTGGCTGCATTGGGTCTTTGTTGCTGTGCACGGGCTTTCCCTAGTTGCAGCAAGCGGGGGCTACTCTTCATTGCGATGTGTGGGCTTCTCATTGTGGTGGCTTCTCTTAATGTGGAGCATGGGTTCTAGGTGCACAGGCTTCAGTAGTTGTGGCACTCGGGCTCAGTAGTTGTGGCTCACAGGCTCTAGAGAGCATGCTCAGTAGTTGTGGTGCGTGGGCTTAGTTGCCCCGCAGCATGTGGCATCTTCCCAGACCAGAGTTCGAATCCACGTCCTGTGCATTGGCAGGTGGATTCTTAACCACTGCGCCACCAGGGAAGCCCCAGATACCCCTTTAAGAACCTGTTTTCATTCCCTTTGGATAATGTACCCAGGAGTGCAATTGCTGGATCATATGGTAGTTCTACTTTTGATTTTTTGAGGAACCTCCACACTGTTTTCCATAGTGGCTGCACCAATTTATATACCCACCAGCAGTGCAGAAGGGTTCCCTTTTCTTCACATCCTCACCAACACTTATCTCTTGTCTTTTTGATGATAGCCATTCTAACACTGTGAGGTGATACCTGATTGTGGTTTTGATTTACACTTCCCTGATGATTACTGATGTTTGGCAACTTTTTATGTACCTGTTGGCCATTTGGATATCATCTTTGGAAAAATGTCTATTCAGATCCTTTGCCCAGTTTTTAATCAGATTTTTTTAGCTATTGAATTGTAGATGTTCCTTATATATTTTTGACATTAATCCTTTATCAGATATATGATTTGCAAATATTTTCTCCCATTCAGTGTTGTCTTTTTGTTTTTTGGATGGTTTCCTTTGCCGTGAAGAAGCTTTTTAGTTTGATATAGTCCCATTAATTTAGTTTTGCTTTTGTTGCCTTTGCTTTTGGTGTCCAACCAAAAAAAATCATTACTAAGACTGATGTCAAGGAGCATTTTCCCTATGCTTTCTTCAAGGAGTTTTGTAGTTTCAGGTCTTATGTTCAAGTCTTTAATCCATTTTGAGTTGATTTTTGTGTATGGTGTAAGATAGTGGTCCAGTTTCATTCTTTTGCAGGTAGCTGTCCAGTTTTCCCAGCATAAGTTATTGAAGAGGCTACCCTTTCCCCATTGTGTATTCTTGGCTCCTTTTTTGTAAATTAAATGACCATAAATATGTGGGTTTATTTCTGGTCTCTTCTGTTCCATTTATCTATGTGTATGTTTTTATGCCAGGACCATCCTGTTTTGATTACTAGAGCTTTGTAATATAGTTTGAAGTCAGAAAGTATGAGGCCTCCAGCCTTGTCTTCTTTCTCAAGATTGCTTTGGCTTTCCAGGGGTCTTTTGTGGTTCCATACAAATTTTAGGATTCTTTGTTCTATTTCTGTGAAAAATGCCATTGGAATTTTGGTAGAGATTGCACTGAATCTGTAGATTGCTTTGCATAGTATAGACACTTTAATGATATTAATTTTTCCAATTTGTGATCATGGACTATCTTTCTATTTATTTGTGTCTAATGTTTCTTTCATCTATGTCTTATAGTTCTTAGTGTATAGATCTTTCACTGCCTTGGTTAAATTTATTCTTGAGTAGTTTATTTATTTTTTGCTATTGTAAATAGTATTGTTTTCTTAATTTCTCTATCTGTAGATCATTGTTAGTGTATAGAAATGCAACTGACTTTGAGGAATTGTTTTTGTATCCTAAGCTTTCTGAATTTGTTTATTAGTTCTAACGGTTTTTAGGTGGAGTCCATAGAGTTTTTCTATATAAAATATCATGTCATCTTCAAATAGAGACAATTTTACTCTTTCCTTTCCAATTTAGATGCCTTTTAATTCTCTTTCTTGCCTAATTTCTCTGTTTAGGATTTCCAGTACTATGTTGAGTAAACGTGACAAGACTAGGCATCTTGTCTTGGTCCTCATCTTAGAGGAAAAACTTTCGGCTTTTTACCATTGAGTGTGATGTTAGCTATGGCCTCGTAATATATGGCCTTTATTATGTTGAGGTACATTCCTACTAAGTTTGTTGAGAGTTGTTGTTGTTGTTTTTACCATGAAAGGATATTGAATTTTTTCAATTGCTTCTTCTACAAGGATATGAAGAAGGATATGATTTTTATCCTTCATTTTGTTAATGTGATGTATCACATTGATTTTGTGGATGCTGAAACATTTTTGCATCCCTGGAACGAATCCCACTCGATTTTGGTGTAAATCCTTTTAATGTACAGTTGACCCTTGAATAGATGGGGATTAATCCACATATAACCTAGTTGGCCCTCTGTATCTGTAGTTCCTCCACATTCATGAATACAACCAACCATGGATTGGACAGTACTGTATTATTTACTATTGTAAGATATTCCCGTTTAAGTGGACCCATGTGGTTCAAACCTGTGTTGTTCAAGGGTCAACCATACTATTGAATTTGGTTTGCTAATATTTTGTTGAGGATTTTCGCATCTCTGATCATCAGTGATATTGGCCTGTAATTTAATTTTCTCGTGGTGTCCTTGTCTGGTTTTGTCCTTTTCAGAGTAATGCTGGCCTTATAAAATGAGTTTGAAAGTGTTCTCTCCTCTTCTGTTTTTTGGAAGAGTTTGAGAAGGATTACTATTGGTATCTTCTTTAAATGTTTGGTAGAATTCACCAGTGGAGCCATCTGTTCCTGGACTTTCTTTGTTGAGGGTTTTTGGTTACTGATTCAATCTCCTTACCAGTAATTGGTCTGCTCAGATTTTCTATTCGTGAGTCATTGTTGGTAGTTGTATGTTTCTAGGAATTTATCCATTTTTTTCTAGGTTGTCCAATATTTTGTTGTATAATTATTCATAGTAGTGGCTTCTGATCCTTTGTATTGCTTGTGTGGTATCAGTTATAATGGTTTATTATTTTAATTTTCTCTTTAATTTTTAATTTAGGGTCCTTTCTTTTTCTTGTTTAGTCTAGCTAAAAGTTTTGTCTATTTTGTTTATATTACAGAAAAACAAGCTTAACATTTCATTGATCTTTTCTATTGTCTTTTTAGTTTCTATTTCATTTACTTCTGCTCTGATCTTTGCTATTTCCTTTCTTCTTCTAACTTTGGGCTTAGTTTGTTCTTCTTTTTCTAGTTCCTTTCTAGTTATGTTGTTTATTTGAAATATTCCTTGTTTCTTTCTATTTTTTTTGGTTATTTTTGGCTGTGTTGGGTCTTCGTTGCTGTGCATGGGCTTTCTCCAGTTGTGGTGAGCAGGGGCACGTTGCAGTGCGTGGGCTCCTCATTGAGGTGGCTTCTCGTGTTGCAGAGCACGGGCTCTAGGTGCACGGGCTTCAGTAATTGTGGTGCGTGGGCTCAGTAGTTGCGGCACACGGGCTCTAGGGCTCTCAGGCTTCAGTAGTTGTGGTGTGCAGGCTCAGTAGTTGTGACTCGTGGGCTCTAGAGTGCAAGCTCAGTAGTTGTGGTGCACGGGCTTAGTTGCTCCGCGGCGTGTGGGATCTTCCCAGACCAGGGATCGAACCCGTGTCTTCTGCACTGGCAGGCATTCTTAACCACTGCGCCACCAGGGAAATCCCAATTTCTTGTTTCTTGTTTCTTAATGTAGGCGTTTATCACTGTAAACTTCCCTCTTAGAACTCCTTTTGCTGCATCCCATAAGTTTTGGTATGTTGTTTTCCATTTTCATTTATCTCACAATATTTTTCAAATTTATCTTTTGATTTCTTCTTTGACCTATTGGCTGTTCAGGAATATGTTGTTTAATTTCCATTTATTTGTGAACTTTCCAGTTTTCTTTTTTAAATTGATTTCTAGTTTTATATCTTTGTAGTCAGAAAAGATGCTTGATATGAATTCAGTATCTTAAATTTATTAGGACTTCTTTGTGGCCAAATATATTACCTATCCTGGAGAATGTTCCATGTGCACTTGAAAAGAATATGTATTCTGCTGCTGTTGGATGGAATGTTCTGTAAATGTCTGTCAGGGACATCTGGTTAAACATGTTGTCTAAGTCCAATATTTCCTTATTGATTTTCTGTCTGGATAATCTATTGTCAAAAGTGGGGTATTGAAGTTCCTTATTATTAGTGTATTGCTGTCTATTTCTCCCTTCAGATTTGTTAATATTTGCTTTATACATTCTGTGCTTCTATACTGGGTGCATAAATATTTACAAATGCTATATCCCCTTGATGAATTGATCCCTTTTATCATTCTGTAATGACCTTCTTGTCTCTTGTTACAGTTTTTGGTTTAAAGTTTATCTTGTCTGATGTAAGTATTGCAATACCAGGTTTCTTTTGGTTTCCATTGGCAGGGAATATCTTTTTCCATCCCTTCACTCTTGGTGTATGTGTGTTCTTAAAGGTGAAATGAGTCTTTTCTAGGGAGCATATAATTGGGTCTTTTTTTTTTTCATCCATTCAGCTATTCTGTGTCTTTTGGTTACAGAATTTAGTCCATTTACATTTGAAATAATTATTGATAGTTATGGACTTATTATTGCCATTTAGTTAATTGAGTTGTTGTTGTTTTGCAATTCCTCTGTTCCTCTCATCTTTTCTGATTTTCTGTAGTGGTATGCTTAGATTACTTTCTTTGTATCTCTTATATGTCTACTGTAGGTGTTTGCTTTGTAGTTTCCATGATGTTTACATAAAACATCTTACATTTATAATGGTCTGTCTTAATCTGCTAAGAACTTAACTTTGAAAACATACAAAAGCTCTACATTTTCACTCTCCATCTCCCCCACATTTTATGTTTTTGATGTCACAGTTTACATCTTTTTATTGTACTTTGTGTATCCATTAACAAATTAGTGTAATTGTAGTCATTTTTAATATTTTTCTCTTCATACTAGAGTTATAAGTATTTACTCACCACTGTTACATTAGAATATTCTGGATTTAACTATACATTTGTCTTTACCAGTGATTCTTATACTTTCACACTTTCATATACTTTTCCTGTTACCAATTAGCATCCTTTGGTTTTAGTCTGAGGTATTCGCTTTAACATTTTTTTTGTAAGGGTAGTCTAGTGATGAACTCCTTCAGCTTTTGCTTGTCTATAAAACTGTCTCTCCTTCAGTTCCGAAGGACAACTTTGCTGGGTAGAATATTCTTGGTTGGCAGTTTTTTTCTTTCAGCACTTTGAATATATCATCTCACTCCCTTCTGGCCTACAAAGTTTGTGATGAAAAATCTGCTGATGGTCTTATGGTGTTTTCCTTGTATGTTACAATTTGTTCTTCTCTTGCTGTTTTTAAGATTCTCTTCTTTAAGGACCTACTGTATAGCACAGGGAACTCTGCTCAATATTATGTAACAATCTAAATGGGAAAAAAATTTGAAAAAGAACAGATACATGTATATGTAGAACTAAATCACTCTGCTGTACACCTGAAGCTAACACAACATTGTTCATCAACTGTACTCCAATATAAAATAAAAAGTTTAAAAAAGTTTCTCTTCTTTAAATTTTTACAATTTAATTAATGTGTCTCAGGATGGGTCTCTTTAGATTAATCTTATTGGTACTCTTTGGACTTCCTCAATCTGGACGTTTGTTTCTTTCCTTAAGCCCTCTTCACTCTTTTTCATTTTTTCTTTTTGCTCCTCTTTTTTTTTGACATTTATTTTATTTTTAAAATTAATTAATTAATTAATTTGGCTGCATCAGGTCTTAGTTGTGGCACGTGGGATCTTTGTTGCGGCATGCGGGATTTTTCATTGTGGCGCGCAGGCTCTTCATTGTGGCGCATGGGCTTCTCTAGTTGTGGTGCGCTGGCTTCTCTCTAGTTGTGGCACATGGGCTCCAGAGCACACAGGCTTAGTAGTTGCGGCACGTGGGCTCTTTAGTTGTGGCACGAGGGCTCAGTCGCCCTGTGGCACATGGGATCTTAGTTCCCTGACCAGGGATCGAACCTGTGTCCCCTGCATTGGAAGTCAGATTCTTAACCACTGGACCACCAGGGAAATCCCACTTTTTGCTTCTCTTATTGGATGAATTCCCCTGCCTTATCTATGAGTTTGCTGATCTTTCTTTCTATTTAATCTAGTTTGTTGTAGAACCCCTCTATTGAAATTTTCAGTTCAGTTATTTTATTCATTAGCCCTGTGATCTCTGTTTGGTACTTTAAAAATATTTCCTCTTTGTTGAAATTCTCACTTTGTTCATGCATTGTTCTGACCTCAGTGAGCACCTTTATGACTGTTATTTTGAACTCTTTATCAGGTAAAATATTCATTTCCTTAAGATCTGCTTCAGGACTTTTATCTTTTACTTTTGTTTGGAACATATTCCTCTGTTTTTTCTTTTTCCTGGACTCTTTCTGTTGGATTTTGTGTATTAGATAAAATAGCCACCTCTCCCATCCCAGTCTTTTATTATTATTATTATTATTTTGCTGCACACTCCATGGTTTGTAGGACCTTAGTTCCCCGACCAGGGATGGAACCTGTGTCCCCTGAAGTGCAAGTGTGGAGTCTTAACCACCGCACTGCCAGGGAATTCCCTCTCCCACTTTTGATAGAGTAGTCTTATGTAGGATAGGAACCTTCTCAAGCAGCCTTGCCTATGCCCTTGGTTGTGTCTCAAACCTTTGTGATTGTCCAAGTTGACATCTTTATTCTAGTAGTTGAAGGTGTGTCAAGACCCATCAGTGTTCCAAAGGGAAGACTGCAGTCAGCACCTACATGCAGGCCAGTTGGAAGCTGGACCTTCAGGCAACAGCTTGGGAAATAAGTAGTTAGGCCCCTTCCAGGGAGAAACTGTGGAATAGGCATTTTTGCCTGTTCCTTCTGCCCTGAGCCTGGAGGTACAGCTGTGGGAAGGTGCTTCTGAGCCCATTAAAAACCTCTTGCTTGCTACAGTTCTCTGGGACTCCTGAATCAACCCCGGTGCTGTTAGAGCCAGGTGATCTGCAGGGCTGTTCCTCAGGCGGCAGCAGCAAAAACCGGGGCACCACATATGTATACTAGCTCCTTCCAGGGAGCTACTGGTGACGTGGAGTGGGCTAGAGGGAAAGGGCAGGGGAAGTTTCATGTACATCCCTGGTCTCTATAGAGAATCACAGATGTGTGCCAAGTTAAAAGCCTGACCCTCAGGCAGCAGCTTTTAAAGTATCCAAATTAGACCCCTTTCAGGGAAAGACTGGGAGACAGGTATTTCTGCCAGTTCTCTCTGCCCTGGGCCCTGGGAGAATAGCTATGGTGAGTGCTTGCACCTGTTAATAGCTTTGCTGGCTGTGGCCTTGTGGGTCTAATGGATGTAAGCCCTGTTGGCTTTCATAGCTAGGTGTTTTGGGGACCTCTCCCTTAGGTGGGAGTCTTAAAAGTTGGGACTTTAAATATGGGTTCCAAACTCTTCACTCCTCAAGGAGAAGCTGGGAGTTGGGGGTTTCCTCCAATTGTATGGCACTGTGCTGAAGCCTTTCCTACCCATTTTGATGTGGCTATTTTCTCATTTGCCCAATGTGTAAGAGCTGCTTAGGCAGTTTTCAGATTTCTTTCAGAGGGAGTTGCTCCATGTTTCGGGGTCAGGGAGGGGGGGTCAGAACCCTTCTTTGTCACTCACCGTCTTTAAAGATTGCCCTGATGATATTTACTTATTTTCCTTCTTTCAATTCATGGGTAGGTGCATCCAGTGGAAGAACTTAATTCACATTCAGGGAGTCTGACTGAATATGAAGTCTGGGAGTCTGACATATGAAGCTGTATCTTGCCAGGCTCTGAAGGATTGGAAGGCAACTAGAAAGAAGTTTGGCATGGGTGATAACTGCCAGTTTAGCAAACCCACTACAACTCATTGGTCAAAGAAAAAATTCATAATGTAAATTTAAAATTATTTAGAGTTGAAGACTGAACACTATGTATTCAAACTTGTGAGGTACAGTTAAAATTACACTCAGAAATGGATAGCTTAAATGTTTATATCAAAAATAAAGGATCAACATTAATGAGCTAAGATTCCAGCTTCAAAAAGTTAAGAATAAACCTAGCATATCATACCCAATGAAAAACAGCAGTTTAGAAATAAGAGCATAATTCAGTAATTATACATGGCCAATAAAGATATAATAGAGAAGATAAAAACCAAGAATTGGTTCACAGCAATAAAATAGACTTCAGGGAAAATTATCTCATACAAAAAAGAAAAGATATAAGTAAACAATAATAGGAATGAAAAAGGAAATAAAACTACAAATGTGCAGAGACTGTGATAATAAAAGGATGTTATGAACAACTTTTTTGTCTTTACGTTTGAAGACTTAGTCTAAATGATTGCATTCTTAGAAAAATATAACTTACTTAAATTGACTCAAGAATAAATAGAGAATGCACAGTCTTATGATCCTTAAATAAATTGAATCAGTCGGTAACATCATCTCTTAAAGAAAACACCAAGTTCAGAAGGTTTTATAGGTGACTTCCATCAAACTTTCAAACACTAGGTCATTCTGATTATAACCAAACCCTTTCAGGGAACTTATTTCAACAAGAGCTGGATTTTTAATATGACTATTCCTATTTTTAAATGTTGGCAACTATTGAAACATTTTTGTCAGTGCAGGCAAAACAAAATATGTCTGTAGGCTGGTTTGAGCCCACAGTCTGCCAGTTTGCAACCCTTGATCTAAACTTCACAGAGCTGGTCCAAGTCATAGTGCAATTAAATCGAACAATTTAGGTCTAACATTAAGAAAACTTGCTGATGGAATTATGAGGCACTGACAGAATTTCCATAGGTTGTTGTAGAAATAGTCTCTGAAGACTAAAAAATCACAGATAACTGTAGTGTTCCTAATAAGACTGACATGCAGCCCTGCTTGAAGGCAGAAAGGTGGACAGGATGACCTTTCTGGGTTGTCTCATGGATTTTCTAGCCTTTCTAACAAATCCAGTTTTCTTAACACTTTCCTTCTGTGTTACCATCTGACCCAATAATAAACACAGTGATTTGACATTTGACACAGTGATTTGACACAGTGATTAGACGTTATGGCTTCAGAAAAAGAGCATTACAATATTTAGGTCTAATTTAGGGCCCAGAATCTTCTACATTGTTCAATTATTTGCACTTATTTTATTAGGAGAGGTAATATAATGTAGTGATTAATAGCATGGACTTTAGGGCCAGACTATATTAGTTCAGATACTGGCTTTACCACTTCATACCTATGTGACCTCTCTGTATCTTAGTTTCCTCACCAGTAAAATGGGAATAAGACAGACAGAATCTCTATTCTCTTTTTAAAATATATTTTATTGAAGTATAATGGATTTACAATGTTTTGTTAACTTCTACTATACAGCAAAGTGATTCAGTTATACACATGTATACATTCTTTTTCATATTCTTTTCCATTATGGTTAATCACAGGATATTGAATATAGTTCCCTGTGCTATACAGTAGGACCTTGTTGTTTATCCATTCTATGTATAATACTGGGTTGGCCAAAAAGTTCGTTTGTTATGTTTTCCATAACATCTTATGGAAAAACCCAAATGAACTTTTTGACTAGTCTAGTAGTTTGCATCTTCTAATCCCAGACTCCCAATCCCTCCCTCCCCACACCCCTCCCCCTTAGCAACCACAAGTCTGTTCTCTATGTCTGTGAGTCTGTTTCGTAGATAAGTTCATTTGTGTCATATTTTAGATTTCACATATAAGTGATATCATATGGTATTTGTCTTTCTGCCTCACTTCACTTAGTGTGATAATCTCTAGGTCCATTCATGTTACTGCAAATGGCATTATTTCGTTCTTTTTTATGGCTGAGTAATATTCCGTTGTATATATGTACCACATCTTCTTTATCCATTCATCTGTTAATGGACATTTAGAGGATCCCTGTCTTAGAGCATTCACATTCTAGTTGTGGGTGACAATTTTTTAAAAAAGACATAATATATGTCAGCAGACTCTATTTCCATATCCTTGAATCTGGACTTGGTCATGTAATTTTGCTTGGCTAATGGAATGAGGCAGAAGTGATGGAACTCCAGTTCCAAGCCTGGGCCTCGAGAGTCTGTCTGTTTCCACTTGCCTTCTTATACTTCTGCTACTTCCATGAAAGGGACATGCCCTGACTGGCTTGCTAATCACAGAGGGAGGATGAAAAGTTAGGGGCATCTCAGCTAAATTCAGCCTAGATTATTTAACCCCTAACTGGCTATAGATGTGTGAGTAAACCCAGCTGAGACCAGCAGAACTTCCCAGGCAAGCCTGGCCTAGATTAGCCAACCCCCCAGCTGACCGGCAGATAAATGGGAATTAACAAAGGGTTTTTGTTTTCATCTACTGAGTTTTGGGTGTTCTGTTACACAGCAGTAGCTGACAGATAAAAATATTTATCAAGTTCTACTCCAGGTCCTTTTTGTCCAAGACTCAATTTAAATAATATGTATTTAATTTAAAATTTAATGGAAATTTGATATAGTGTAATAAAAATATTAATAAAGTCTCAGTTTGTGTGAAGAATTTGAAATAGAGGAAATATCTACATCTCCTCCACCACCCACCAATGAAATTTTGTCAAGTATCGTGTAACTTCAAGGTTGGCTGGTGGAGTGCATTGTAAACTGTGCCAGCTTGACAACAGAAGTGCTTGATATTCCTTGCGTGGATCAGCCTTAAATTTTGTCTTCCATAATGTGAGGTCTGTATTGAATCCTTCATGTAAAATGCAATTACCTTGGGCTGTCATTATCTCCATTTAACAGGTGAGGAAACTAAGGTGTAGAGAGAGGGGTTGAGATCACACAGTAAGTGACTACTGACTTCCAGGGTGATGGGCAATGCAGGAAGTTAGAAGAATCCTAATTGCCTAAAATCTTTTTTCTTTACCACAAGACATAGTTGAGGAATGTACAGTCATTTTTAAATTTTTAACATCTTTATTGGAGAATAATTGCTTTACAGTGGTTGGGCAATGTACAGTCCTTACAGGAGGTTGAAGTCAGTTCTTCACTCAGGCTCAGAGGGGCAGCCCAGGTTTATGGGACATGTGCCCTCTGCTTTCTGTACTCAGTGTCTTGAATTTCTAGTGATTTATGACCTTGGCGTTGCATATTCTCCGTGGCCCTTAATGTTTTCAACCCTACACTTAACATTTCTAGCACTATTGTTCTCTGACCCCTGCGTCCATGCCTTTTAAGTGTTTCCTACCTTATCAATTCTCTTTGCTGCTTTGCATTAAACTTTTTAAAGTCCCCAGCTCTGTCTTCTTCAGTTCTTGGGAATAATGTTCTTACCTCTGCCCTTTGGCTCATACAAACCCGGCCTAAAAAGGAAATGGGTCATTCCTACCCTGTCACTACTTTCTTGGCTTTGCAATAAATTTCTGTCCCTTTGTTGCCCTCTAGTGGGCTCCTGAATTATTGCAGTTATACGATGTGCTTAACCCTCTGTATGCTGGAAGGAGTTGTTGAGACCAGCAGTTTTAAAGGATGTGGTTCATGATTGCATTTCATCTCTGACTGGATTCAGCCTCCGTCATGATACTAAATTAGGTGCTTAAAGAATGTACGGTCAAAAAAATAAATAATTAAAAATAAAAATAGGGGACTTCCCTCATGGTCCAGTGGTAAAGAATACGCCTTCCAATGCAGGGGACACAGGTTCGATCCGTGGTCGGGGAACTAAGATCCCACCCACATGCCACTCGGCCAAAAAATAAATAAATAAATAAATGAAAAAAGTATAAAAAAATTAAAAATTAAAAGTACTTTTTAGGCAATTGAAAAAAAAGCATTGGCAGTATTGGTAATCAATCTTAGATTACTTAACCTCTCTGAAAAACAATTATCTATAAAATAAAGATAATTTCCTACCTTATATTTCTTGTAAGAATTAAATGAGGCGATCCACTTGAAATATATACATTGTACATAATAAGCACTCAATAAATGTCATTTCAAAGTGATAGAAAAAGAATGTATGGTCATTTAAATGAAAGGTTTGAAGCAAATTAGTGAAAATTACTTCAGAGAACCAAAGGAAAGGTCTACTCTAATGTTTTGACCTCCAGTTTATACAGTATCTCTTCTAACAGGTACTTTTCCTCTCAGTGTCGATGAGAAGTCAACAAATAAGTCAGTCAACAGACATTTACTGCACACTCAAGTGTGCAGTAAGTACCGCACACTCTTCTAGATACTAGGATCCAGCTGGAAGAAAATGTCCTCCACTGTGTTTCAAAAACAATTCTGCTATTATCATTATCAAAAACAAAATAAACACAAAAAAACAACTTGCATGACTTACGTGGGGAGGAAAAGTTCGTGTTGTCCTTTCTAATCTCAAGTGAATCTACGCCGCTTTTATAGTGCTGGCTTGGTTAATTGTAATGAGATCAGATACGTCATAGCTAATGAGATAAATAAGACGAGACTTATGGTAAATCCAGTTGTCCGTAACAAATGTACAATGAGTAAATTCAATATTCTACAGCAACAAGTAAAACAAGTGTCACAGTAGTCTCTAGGTTAAGGGTTATGTATCAGTAAATCATCGCAGCTACAATAGAATTTCACAAGAACGCTTGTGGCAAACAACCCAATTTTATGATTTGGCTTCAAAGGGCCCTCACTCCAGCTTGACTAAGATTCATATTTTTTGGTATCTTCAAGACTAACTCTGGGCTTGTACTCTCAAAGTGTTTGAGATAATAATAGTATTTTCATCTTCTTGAAGTTCCTTAACCCTTTTCGAAACATGTAGCCTCTGATTTCAACTATAATCGTACGTTGAATCAAGTCTCCTAAGTTTATAATTTTCTGTTTTTACACAGACATAACACTGATGGCCAAGATTGCTAAGCTAAAGGAGCTTACATCCTTGCAGGGGAGAGAGCTGATGAGCATGTAGCTAAATCCGTCAGTCCAGGGGGGCAGTGCCTCTATCAAATCAGCTTTTCTCTCTCTCTCTCTCTCTCTAACCCTAGATCCTTTGGCTTCCAAGGAGAATATTCGAAGTACCACTCTACTTAACACCTGCTGTGGTACAGGCAACAGCTGTTATTTCTTACAGGCATCTACCGACCCTGGCTGGCTTTCTTAGCACAAGTTCGTGTGCCCGACGCACAGTGAGGCCAAACAAATCAAAACGCTGGAGTTTGGAGCAGAGAAACATTTATTGCAGGACAACGCAGGAGGTGGGTGGCTCATGCCCTAAAAAGCCCAGAGCTCCCTGAAGGGTTTCAGCAAAGCATTTTTTAAAAAATAAATTTATTTATTTTATTTATTTATTTTTGGCTGTGTTGGGTCTTTGTTGCTGCGTGCGGACTTTCTCTAGTTGCGGAGAGCGGGGGCTGCTCTTCATTGTGGTGCGCAGGCTTCTCATTGCGGTGGCTTCTCTTGTTGTGGAGCACGGGCTCTAGGCGCGTGGGCTTCAGTAGTTGTGGCTCACGGGCTTAGTTGCTCTGTGGCATGTGGGATCTTCTGGGACCAGGGCTCAAACCTGTGTCCCTTGCATTGGCAGACGAATTCTCAACCACTGCACCACTAGGGAAGCCCCATAGCATTTTTAAAAGTCAAGTGGCGGGGCGGGGGTGGGGGTGGGGGCGGGAGCGGGTCCGCAGGGTGTGTGATCAGCTCATGCACAATTCTGTGATTGGCTGATGGTGAGGGAACAGGGTGGTATCACAGGGGTTAATATTATCAGTCTTTAGGCTCCAGGAGGCCTGGGGCTATGTGCTCATGGTCATCAAGTAGTTAACATCTTCCATTTGGTGGGGGGTTTTCACATCTGTGAAACAACTCAGGAAATGTACATCAAATACTGTTATCTTGCGTACTTTAGAGAGGAGCTAAGTAGAGGATATGGGGGAAGGCCTGTCCTGGGAAGGCCCCATAGGGTCCTGCTCAGTTACAGCTTTGAGGGGGCTATGTTCTACTTTGGTGGGAATAGGACTGAATTGACGCCCTGCATTCAATTTGTGCTTTTCCTAGAATTTCTTTTCTGTTCTTTCCGGAGGAGAAGGGCCGAAAAAGGACCATTCCAGGGCGCGGCGCTGGGCTTGCCACATTTGGGAGCGCCACCTGAAGTTGGGCGCACAGCCTCCCGCCGCCCTGCCGTTGGGCTGGTGGAGGCCGCAGCACTGCTAGGGTTGCATCAGTCCTCCTGTTTGCACTATTTCTTTTTGCGACCATGGCCCCGCCTTAAGTATTTCCAATTGAGGAACAAAACCTCAGGACTAGTGTCTTTGTTTAAAAGTCAACCAATCCAATCGGCGACTAGGTTTGTACCGGTCTATAAAAGAGCTGTACTAAACTCCGCCAAGACCTCTTAGCGTCACCGGCAACGAGTGCGCGGAGGTCCAGGTTCGAACCTGCAATAAATGACCCTTGCCGTTTGGCTTTGACTCTCGACTCTGGTGGTCTTGTGGAGGGGCCTCGCAACCTTGGGCATTTCAGCTTCACCTGGCCCTGGGTCCTGGAGGGACAGGATATCTGGTGACCAGTGCTGCTGGGGAGGCCACTTCCTCAGGCCGTGCCCAAGGGCATGTAGCCTCCACCTACAAGCTCAGTGCCTAGCATCCTTTCTAGATGGTCAGCACCTTGCAGTGAGCTTCCCTCTGTCCATCTGGGAGTGAGGAGTGGTCCCAGGACATGCTGGACACTCACTCTTCATTTCCTTCTCTCAAGACCCCTCCCCTGAAGGCTAACACCATGGGGCAGATCCAGGTTTTGTGGGGTCTGAAGCTTACATAATTGTGTGTGTGTGTGTGTGTGTGCGCGCGCGCAAACTGTTTAAGGCAAATAACGCAGTTAGGCATAAAACCTAGATATGAAAGTGAATATTTAGAATGAGAAAGAAGTCATAGCAAATTTTTTAAAACTTAAGCTAACAAACACCAGAAAGGCACAAAACCCCAGCAAAATAACAAAATACATTTATTACCTACCCAATATATCCTATGATATATTTTTTTCTGTATTTGTGACTGCGTAGCCTTTGAGCACATCTGCACGTGTAAAAGGTTTTACAGTATCGTTTTGTAAGAGAGGACGGAAGGGTGGTGCTAGGGATTGAATGTGTGTTCGTTCCCCCTCCCCACCCTACACATTTCAGATGCTGAAGCCTGATCATCATTGCCTTGGTATTTGGAGGTGGGGCCTTTGGAGATGATTAGATCATGAAGGCAGAGCCGTCATCATTGAGACAAGACCCTCCACCAACAAAAGGATTATGACTTGCTAAAGGCTCAGATGGTAGTTATAATGTTTCAACAATAAAGTAGTTTTTAATTAAGGTACGTACATTGTTTTTTTAGATAAAACGCTATTGCACACTTAATGGACACAGTATAGTGTAAACAACTTTTATATGCACTAGGAAACCAAAACATTCATGTGACTTGCTTTATTTGATACTCGTTTTATTGCGGTGGTCTGGAACTGAACCTGCAGTATCTCTGAGGTCTGCGTGTCCTAGGGTCCCTCCCAGGGCCTGTTGGGGGTCCATGCAGGTGAGGGACCTGAAGCTCAAGATTCATTTATTTGATTCACGGTAAATACTCCCCTGCCCTTTCCTATTTTTTTTAAAATTGATTTTATTTTTGGCTGCGTTGGGTCTTTGTTGCTGCGCGTGGGCTTTCTCTAGTTGTGGCGAGCGGGGGCTACTCTTCGTTGCGGTGCGTGGGCTTCTCATTGTGGTGGCTTCTCTTGTTGTGGAGCTTGGGTTCTAGGTGGGTGGGCTTCAGTAGTTGTGGCTCGAGGGCTCTAGAGCGCAGGCTCAGTAGTTGTGGCGCACGGGCTTAGTCGCTCCGCTGCATGTGGAATCTTCCCGGAACAGGGCTTGAACCCGTGTTCCCTGCATTGGCAGACGGATTCTTAACCACTGCACCACCAGGGAAGCCCTTCCCTTCCCTATTAATAGGAACACTTTCTCAGGCTAGAAAGCTTTTTCATCATCTCTTTAATATGGGAAGAATTTCTCCCTTACCATCTCCTTTACATCGTCTTACATCTGCTTCTCAACCCTGGCAATGAGCTTCCCCCCATCTCTCTACTGCCACCACCTCTGCTAAGGCCATCAGCAAACTTGGAATCCCAACAACTCTTTCAGTCTGTTTCACTGGGCCTCCGTACAGCATTGTTGCATTCTTGCATTTTCCCTCCTAGAAGCAGCTCCTTTGACTTCTGTGACATAACCCCTGCCCCTCACCATACTCTGATTTCCTCTTCCAACCCTCTGGTGTTTCTGTCTCCCTAAATGTTGGCCTTCCTCTGGGTTCCAGCCTGAGAAATGGAATATTTCCTGCCATATCAGTAAACAAAGGAGGTCACAGTCATCAGTGCGTGCAGCCCTCCAACGGTGAGCCCTGAGGGAACTCAGGAAAGAAAGAATACCTGCCATCTAGCAGCCATCACACTGCAGCCACTCCCTATGGTGAGCCCTGAGGAAACTCAGGATATGAAAATACAGGATACTGGCCCCAGATAGCTGAGGTGCATATCAAAGGAATGATTTCAGTGAGCGCAGACTCTTGCATCTTCCCACACACACAAAAGCGCTACATTCCCTTAACTTGGGATTTCTGGTTTCCTTTAATTTACAATAATCCTTTGATGTTCCCAACTACCTGCCCTTTGCTGCAAAACGTCTCTGTAACCTGGCTCCCCTCCAATGCCTCCTCAGAGCAGTTCTCTCAGGGTTACTTGAGATGCTGCCTTCCGGGCTTGAAGTCCTAACAATTCCCACCAAATAAAGCATAATTCTCAGCTTTTAGCTTGTGAATAATTTTTTAAGTCCACAAGCCTTTCCCAGCTTCTCAGTCTACACACAACCTGGAGTGATGGCGTCCACTCCATGGCAGTGGCTGATACCCCTGTGCTCTGGCCCCCAACTCAAGATCTTCAGCCTAGACCTTTGTAAGCACCCATTAGACTGTGGGCTGGAGGCAGGGACCATATATTATTCATGTTTGCATCCCCCGTACCTAGCAGGTGCTTAATACATGTCTGAATGAATGAATAAATTAGTGAATGCTTGCTAGTGAGACCAGGTTACATATTATTAAGTTGGAATGCTCAACCATGTATGAAGTACTTTGTACAGAGTGGAAAATACAGTGGTTCCTGCTAGAGTGGCTTTTAGTCACCCCATTTAACTATTCATCAGAGAGGGGAAGTCTCACATGTGAGAAAAACGAAAACAAAACAAATAAAAAACGCAACAGACCAACTCTATTTCACATGGAGATCAGAATAAACACTGCAGATTTTCATTAGAAACTCTTTGAAACCACCCTCTGGCATCTTCTGTTCTGGGTGGTTCTGAAAAACAATTTGCTTTAGCGGTTTGGTGAATAAAGGCCAAGAAATGTAGAATTGCTTTAAACATTTTTTCTATTCTTTCAGTTACAGTTGATGACAGCTTCAAATTTTCTTAGACTGACATATATAAAATTGGATGGTATTTCTTTGTTGTGCGACTAATAAACTCTTTCATCTGTTTTGAATATATTTTCCCCTTGAAGTCTGAATACATGCTTAGGCTCTGTCTAAACACAAATTGTTTGAACAAAGAGGAAAAAGATCTAATTTAAGAAATCATTGTCCCTGGATGGCACTAAAATCTCGTTTGTTTGAATTTCTTCACTTTTCTTTTCCCAAACAATTGTTTAGTACAAAAAAAAATCGGGAATTTAATTGAATGAATGCAGTATCATTTAAGTAATAACATTCTCTTAGGCTGTATAATAGATCAACTAGACTTCTACTCTGCTGCTAATATTTTCAGCTCAGTATTCTGATTCCAATTTTGTTACTGGCTAAGCAAGAAGTCAGGTGGTATCCAGTCACACCCCGCACTTTTTAAAGTGAAACCGGGAAATCTGAAATTCTTGGAGGAAGTTGGTGGCAGCATGAGTTGCCTTTCTTGGAGGTTAGGAGAAACATCAGAAGTGAAGAGAGAGGGTGTCGGGTGGAGAAATAGTGATGCCCAGAGAGAGGGCAGAGTTCTACAGGCTGCAGGAATGAGCAAGGAGCCTGGGAGTCCCTGCCAGAGGAGCGAGTTCCTTTAACGTTGGAGCACAGTTCTCGGGGTGTGGTCCCCAACCAGCAGCAGGGGCGCCTGGGAGCTCGTTAGAAATGCAGATTCTAGGCCCTTACCCCAGACCATCAGAAACTCTGGGGTCAGGGCCCAGCCATCTGGGTTTTAACAAGCCCCCCAGGATTCGGAAGCATGCGCAGGTTTGACACCTGCTTTAGAGGGAGGTGAAACACCCCTGTGCTCGTGAAAATGTTCTATTAAGAACATCATTACTGACATTTTTCTTTAATGTATTTTAGGCAATACTGCACAGGCGATATATTTTCTAAAGCAAACCAATTTATCTGGCTTGTTTTTCTCATGGTTCGTTTGGGGAGACAAGTGACATCGTCTGCCATGATTGGGTGCTAACTAGGATACATTTTAAGGATGCGTGTAGAGGGAACATTCTCAAGTCTCAGTATGGTTCATTAGCCAGAGAAACATGATAGGCTGTCTTCTTGCTAAAATGATACAAGTCATTATCAAATTTTCACATCACTTGTATATAGATAGTATTTTCATTCAATTGGCATTGCAAACAAAAAAAATCAAATTTTGGGTAGTGTATAATTTTATTTTATCGTTTGCCATTAACAGAGCTAAAACTTATTTTTATTTTAACTTTCCTTTTATTTTTTTCAAGCTTTTCCTTCTGTGTTCGTGCTTGGGGTGTTAATAGCATGTCAAACTAATTGCACTTCTCATGGTCTAATTCTATTCACTGTCATTTTTGGCAGGAAAATTCTGAGCTTGGCATGCTCTCACACTGACACCGGCTTGCTAAATTAGCTGAGCAGAATCTCAGAATGCTAGAATAAATCCAGGCAGAAAAAAATCCAAAAATATCATCAAGGTTCATATAGGACATTTAAGAATTCTGGTCGGCTTAGGTGTCCACTGTAGGGAAAGCTTGTTGTGTTGATCTCACCCTTGCCACTCTGGTTTTATTGATGATGTTTGCTTTCAGCGTGTATGTTAATGTATTAGTGAAGGGCTCAGTGGGCTGCACACGACATGACAGAAAGCCAACTCAAACTGATTTCAGCAAAGGGAGGCTATATTGCCTCTCATAACTGAAAAGACCAGGAAGGATCTGGCTTCAGGCATGGCTGGCTCCAGGGGCTCAAATGGTGTTGTGTCAGGCAGTCTCTAAAGTGGTTCCCAGTGGTTCTTGCCTCCTGGTATCCTTGCCCTGTGTAATCCCCTTCTCTTGAGTGTGAGGTTGGACCTGGAGACTTGCTTCTAACAAATAGAATATGGCAAAAGTGACGGGATGCCATTTCCCAGATTGGGGCACAAAAGGGCTGACTTCCGTCTTGTTTGCTGTTGGTCACTCGTGCTTTCCCAGAGTGCTCCAACAGGGGCAATCAAGCTGCTGTGTTGTGAGTAGCACTGTGGGAGGCCCGGGTGGCAAGAAATGGATGTTTCCAGCCCTCAGCTAGCAAGAACCTGAGGCCTGCCAACGGCTGTGTGAATGAGCTTGGGAGTGGGTCCTCTGAGACCGGTGGACGGCCATGTAAGTGGAGCCCTTCCCCCAGGGGGGCCTTGAGAAGACTGTAGTCCTGGTCAACATCTTGACTGCAGCCTTGTGAGATCCCGAGTCAGAACCACCCAGCTAAGGACCCCTGCACTCCTGACCCCCAGCTACTGTGAGATGATACACGCGTGTCGGGGTAATTGTTACACAGCAATAGATAACAAGTACAGATGTCACTCACCCTAGGATTCTCTCTCCAACCCCAAGCAATGCTTTCCTCTGGGAGTGAGGCCTTTGTTACCAAGCAGACCTTCCTCGTGAGGTGGCGGAATGGCAGCTGGTAGCTCCAGGCTCATAGCCCAGCTCCCTCAAAGGGTAAGTGACTTTCTCCCTTGCAATGGATAAAGGAAAATCCCTGGGATTCAGTCTCATGAAACTGACTTACGTCACTTCTTGCTGGAGCATTTAGCATTCACGTTTCTTACGCTGCTCCCTCTGGTGGTTTGGAAATATCTGAATAGTAGTTGTACCTGGAGGGTTCAGCTCCCCGTTTTGAGCCTCTCTGAGTTCTAACTTAGGCCAGAGTGACCCTAGAGTTCTGTCGGCTCGTTCTTGGCCATAGGTGAACCTTGGCTAAAGTCTAGGTGGTGGGACAGAGTGGGCCCAGATGACTGAGATGAGGCAGTGGTCAGTGTCTCCTCAGGATGTCAGGTTATTTATTGACTGTGATCTATGAATAGTCATGATATGACTGTTAAGGTGGGCATAGTTTTCATCTTCTATCTTCATGACCGGCTGTTGATTAGTTGATAGCAGCCTCCTGGGCCCAGTGATTGGTTCTGCTCCAGAAATCACACCACATAGGCATGTGCCACGTGTTGAGAGTGTCTGCTCTAGGAGTTCTCTCCCCAGTGTCCTCACTGCTGGACCACTCTCCAGCTTGGCCTGTCTCTGGCCACCCTCCAGCTGGGAGTGGTAGGATGTCACGGGCAAGGGCCAGGGCTTTACATTTAGAGACCTGGGCTTGAGTCCTGGCTTGACTTTTTACAAGCTGTGCAGACTTGACCTCTCTGAGCTGTAGTTTCTAAAATGGGGATTTGAGTACCTGCCTCCTAATATAACTATTAAGTGGCACAAAACTTACTCTATTGTGAGTGTGTGTGCGTGTGTGTGCGTGTGTAGTCAGTCCCTGGAACACAGTAAATGCCTCATAAATCATCCACAGAAATATTGTTTCAGTGTTCTTCTTCAAATGCAGAAACCAAACCTGAACATATAATAATCTAATTAATCAGCTCACCCTCTTCTGAACTCTTCTATTAGTATAGCTTAGTCTGCAATACGGACTTTGAGGTGGGGGGGTTGCCACATCATGCCATTGACTCAAATTGATCTTATAATGAACAAAAACCCTCCCACTTCTGTGTTACATGAACTGCTGATAAACCACATCCTTACTATTCTGAACTCAACCATTGAGCACTGATGCCTCTAACATTCTGCTTTGTCATTTGTGGACACATCCATGTTATCTGTCCAGTGTTTTTAAATCTTTTTCTTTGTCAGACAGATGAGTTGGATGTGCACTGTGTTGATGAGTTTGTCCACTGGGTGAGCAGGCCATCCATCCTGTCCCCCAAGATGTTGAGAGAGCCCATTCTACATCCCCTTTGGCTGATCAATCAACCTGAACTCTTGGTTTCTTTAGCTGGCTGTGGGTGCTCCTAATTTTTCTAATTGTCAACCCACATGGCTTCATATAGTCCACCTGGGGGCCATAAAAGCCTTTTTCAAGTACTTTCTTAAAATTCATAGTCTGTGTGTGATCTATACATTATTATAGCTTTATCAAAAAAGAAAATGAAAGGCTTTGTTACTTCCATATCATCAGCTGTATCTCTGTCAGGCAGAAGCCCCAAGAGGCAGGTTCCTTTATAACTTGTAAATTACACTACTGCTAACGTGTAAGAGTCCCAGCTATTCCATATTTTTGCCAACACTTGATATTATCAGAAGTAACTTCGTCAATTTTCTGAGGGTTAAGTGGTATCTTATGGTTTTTATAATTAGAAACCCCCAGTTACTACTGAGATTGAGCATGCTTCCATATTTATTGACAGTTTGGGTTATGGTTTTCTTTGCCAGTTTGTACTATTTGATCATTTTTCTGAACTTTGATTTTTCAAATTTAATAATATATCTCAGACCTTTCTATACACGTGCATGTGTAGAGTGTGTCAACAAAAAATCAAGCTAAGAAGTCACGCTAAGAAGAAAGAAAAGAGAATTTTATTTGAGCCAAACTGAGGATTACAACCCAGGAAGCAGATTCTCAGAAGCTCTGAGAACTGCTCTATTGATCAGGAGTTAGAGATGCAGTTTTATACATTTTTGAGACAAAGAATTTATGTGTCATATTGACAGGTTAGCACTGTGCACACAGGTCCTCAAAGATTTTCTTTTTTTTAGTCAGTTATGTATGTGTAGATCAAAGCTTTAGTCAATGCGACCCCTTGTATGAGATGAAAAAGAAATATTAATCTTAGAATTACAATGCTGGCATCTGAAGAAAGGGACCAATTTTTCTCAAAGGTTGACTTCATCCTCCTGCTTTGAGGAGGTCTGGTTAATGTATAATGTAGATGTATTATACATTGCACATTGGGAAAGGCTTACCACAAAGGGCATATGTCATTTATTCTTTTCTTTCTCTCTTAGCTTTATTGTCCTACCATAGAAAAATTTATGATTTTTCCTCATCATCTTCCCCCTTTTGATCATAAATCTTTTCATAGAAAGCATTAGGTGATCAACTATTTGGTCCCTCGATGCTGGGGTGGTTGCTTACCTGCCCCAGATCATGTCCCTCAGCGCTGGGCCTTGATAGCCCAATTCTTTCTTTCCGTTTTGGAGGTTATGTTAGTAGAATACTTGGCAAGGACTTACAGTCAATTCTACGTGTCCAGTTGTATCTTATATGTGCATTGTGCATGTCTAGTACCTTATATAGAATTATAGATGTGATCAGCAGTTTCAATTCATTTAAGCATTACATATATCATAGTAAATTAATCAGATGCAGTAAATAAGCATATAAATATATTGATGGAGAAAAATTTTATAGATTATACATGTGATCAATCCTCTCAGTTTGTTGTATTGTCATTGTTATGTGTGCTTTTGGCAGTAGACTTAAAGCAAGCAGTGATAAATGTCGTGAGTAATTTGATAGCCAGGAAGTGGATGACCACACCTATTATACACATATTAGGAAAATAACACTTGTCTGTGAAGCAGAGAGGAAAGAGTTGCCTCGTCCTGAGGGGAGCCGACTAAACAGGTCATTGAAAAGGGCAGTCTTCTTTACATCTTGTAACCATTTTGCTTTTTGGAAAATTTTTTCCAGGCATGTCTAAACCTCTCCAGAGGTGTTGACAGAAGTGCAACAAGTAGTGTGCGCAGTAGCACAAAGTAGTGTGGCCAGTAGAAAGTCTAAGGCAGTTCTGTTATCGAATACTACTTGGGCTAAGGAATTCAGGGATTTCTGCTGTGCTCAGTGCTTTTTTGTGGTTTCTTCAGCCATTTGACCAACGGTGGCTGATAGATTTCTAAGCATATCCCTGTTTACACATACTCCTATGCTGGGAACCAAGATTCCCCAAAGACTTTGCCACCAGGTATTTTGGTATCTTGCTAGCATGGATCTCTTGACCCTTTAATGGGGAGAAAACGGAGGTCCATCTGTCTCTTGGTATATAGACAGTGGGGTAACGTAATGTACCAATAGCATAAACCTTCTGCTTGCCAGCTATTTAGACATTTATGTGCCCATCCTTGGGAAAGTGGGTTAGTTCCAACACCACATACGAAGACAAAACCTCGGGTAGCACAAGTGATTCCTCCCAGAGTGCTTTCATTCGTAGCTTCCTTAATGGGAAGTTTTGTTAACATAGTATTAAACCATAGGTATTTCTTTTGCAGGCTTTCCAAAAGCTATCTGTATGATATTTGAGGGGTTGCTGGCATAAGTGACTTAATTTTTTAAATTTAATACATCTGTTAATCAAGTAAGGGACAGAGCGAGGGGGTGCGAGGGTAAGTTGTGTCTGGTCTCTAAGAATCGAGGGTAGTGTCAGACAAGGGGTGGATATACTAATGTGTTGGAAATTTGAACCTGAAAGGTTAGGCCAGAGGGAGGTTGATCTGAGTAAGTGGTAACATTAGGGACATCTGAAAAGTCAGTGACAGGAATTACAGGGGGTTTAAATTTGCCTTGTATTGACCAAGGAATTTGGTGACATATCCAACAATCAGTTAAAATGCCCCCAGCAGCTGTACTTTGTGATAGTTTTACTAAAGAGTTTTCTTTCCATCCTAAACATTGGCACAAAATCATAGCTAGAAATAGAACAATAACTTTCAATTTTGATAGACAGACATTTTGATAGAGAGATAGTTTGAACTAGTAAGGTAAGTCTTACAGGCCTGGCCTCAACTCTTGGGTTAGCTGTCTAGCACTGCTGTCATCTTCTTCTCAACGTGGCTTGGTGGGGCCTTTCTTAGTTAGTGGAAGCCAGGTGTCAGAAATAGAAGTTGCAGTCCATTCATGAGGGGAGGCCTTTTTGAGGTGAGAAATGTGAATCCAAGAGCTTACTCCTTTAAGTTTTGCAACACAGGGATTTGTTAATAATACCTGATATAGTCCTTTCAAACGTGGTTGTAAACAGTCCTTTATTTTGTCTTTTCCAATGGACAAAAGCTCCAGGTTGTAACTCATGGTCCTTAAGGTCTTTTTCTCCTGGGAGCTCATTGTGGAAGGAATCAGTTACTAATTTTTCATTGTCTTTAAGCGCTTTGATGAGTCCCTGACAGTAATGTAGGATACCGCCTTTAAGAATCGTTGGTTCATACATTCCTTCATCTAGGTGCATAGGTCACCCAGTAATTATTTCAAAAGGAGACAATTAATGTTTACCGAAGGAGGTAGACCTAAGGTTGAGGAGTACCAAGGGCAGAGATTTTGGCCATGGAAGATTAAAAGCCTCTGAAAATTTAGCCAGTTGTGTTTTTTTGTTTTTTTTTTTGTTTGTTTTGGTTTGGTTTTTTTTGTTGTGCGTGGGCCTCTCACCGTTGTGGCCTCTCCCATTGCGGAGCACAGGCTCCGGACGCGCAGGCTCAGCGGCCATGGCTCAGGGGCCCAGCCACTCCGCGGCATGTGGGATCTTCCCGGACCGGGGCACGAACCCGTGTCCCCTGCATCGGCAGGCGGACTCTCAACCACTGTGCCACCAGGGAAGCCCCGTGTGTGTTTTTTAAATTAATTAATTATTTATGTTTGGCTGCATTGGGTCTTTGCTGTTGTGCGTGGGCTTTCTCTAGTTGCGGCGAACGGGGGCTACTCTTCGTTGCAGTGCGCGGGCTTCTCATTGCAGTGGCTTCTCTTGTTGCGGAGCATGGGCTCTAGGTGCCTGGGCTTCAGTAGTTGCAGCACACGGGCTCAGTAGTTGTGGCACATGGGCTTAGCCCCGTGGCATGTGGGGTCTTCCCAGACCAGGGCTCGAACCCGTGTCCCCTACATTGGCAGGCGGCTTCTTAACCACTGCGCCACCAGGGAAGTCCCCCAGCTGTGTTTTAATTGTGCTATTGGTCCTTTCTATTAATCCTGAGGGTTGCGGGGAATAGCAACAGTGAAAATGCTGCATTACTGGCCGAATCTTTCAAGTGGATTTAATGACCTGTCCAGTAAAATAGGTACCCTGGTCACTATGCAACTCAAAGGAATTCCTCAAACTGTAATTATTCTTTCCAGTAGTAATTTGCCTACTGTTAAGGTCATTGCTCTTCTGCAAGGAAATGCTTCCACCCAGTGTGAAAACAGGCATACCATTACCAGGATGTATTTGTAGCCTTGAGAGGAAGGCACCTGGATAAAGTCCAGTTGCCAAACTTCAAAGGGTCCCTTCGGGAGGGGAAAGTGGCCTTGAGAGCCATGAAGGGGTTTACCAGGATTATATTTGGGGTAGATAAAACATCGGTGATAAATCTTATGAGCTATAGTGGGAGAGGATTTCCAGATACATTGTTTTCCCCGTAGTACCATTTTTTCCAGGGGCTCTGGGAATGTACCTGTTGCAGTTACGGTAATTGAGTACTTAAGGTACCGCAAGCCTCGTATTTGGTCTGAACCGTATTTGTGAGATGGGATCAAAAAATCCCCCTTTTTTCTTCCAGGCCTGCTTTTCATTTTCTGAAGCTGATTCTTGTGCCTACAAAGGAAATTTCTTGACAGTTTCATCAGAGTTATGGTTGAGCAGAGGATATTCTCAATATTGGGAGGGAAGAAGACTTAAGGCAGCTCAGCATCAACCCGTCCATTCCCTTTGGCTTCTGTTTAATCAGATTTGGAATGTCCGTGTATTTTGATGATGTCCAGCTGTTTGGACAATTGAATGGAGTCTAACAGTTTTGAGATTAGCTGTCCATTCTTTATTGGCTGGCCAGAAGAGATAGGAAATCCTCTCTGTTTCCATAGCATTCCAAAAACATGAGCCACTCAGAAGGCGTAGTCGCTATCAGTATAAATATTGGCTCTTTGATCTTTGGCTAATTGACGAGCCCTAATCCATGCAATCACTTCAGCTTGTTGGGCTGATTTGGTGTCTGGTAAATAAGAACTTTCAATTACTTCTACTATAGATGTTATTGCATATAGAACAGATAATGTCCCTGTTCATCCTTTAAAGAGGACCCATCTGTAAACCAAATTAAATCAGGATTATCAATGGGAACTTCTTGTAGATCAGCCCTAGGAGTGAGAAGACAGCATGATGCAGTCATGCTTTTTGTCATCTTGAGGTGCTGGAAGCAGAGTTTTGGGGTTAAGACTCTTACATCCAGCCAACGTAATATTGGGTGAAAAAGAGTAACAGTACTTCGTAAGAGGCCAGGTGACTCATAGAAGAGTGTTGAGTATGATGAGAATTTGAGAGATTCAACTGAGTGAGGAGCATAAATAGTCAGAGGGGGCTTCATTCCAAGTTCTTTAGTAGCTTTGCATAAGAGAGTGTCACTGAAACAAACCGCATGCAAGGTGGGAACCCTCTTGCCACCGAATCTAGCTGCTGACTGTAATATCCAGTGGGTCAGTGCTGGTCCCCATGCCTCTGAGTTAATACACCCAGGCTGTTTCCTCTATCTTCATTCACAAAGAGGAAAATTGGTAATTTATAGTTAGGATGGCCTAATGCTAAAGCCTAGGATAATGCAGATTCTAAAGCATTTATAACCTTTCTCCTTCTGTCGTCTATTCAGTTGGGTCTGGCTGCTCAGACTTAAGTAATGCATAGAGAGGTTGGGCAGTGCAGGAAAAACTAGGTACTCAATTCCCGCAATATCTGGTTAGACCTACAAATCCTCTTAGTTGTTTTTTTGTTTTGGGGAGTGAGAAAGCTAGGATTCCCTTAATTCTTTCAGAATCAACCAATAATCCTTCCTTAGATATTAAATGACCAGATTATCTCACAGTTGGTAAGCAGAACTGTAGTTTGGTCTTGGACACCTTATGCCCTTTAGAAGCTAATTGTTGCAGTAGATGGATAGTGTCTCTTTGGCAGTGCTGTTCAGTTCTAGGACACAAAAGTAAACCATCTATGTATTGAATTAAAGCAAAGCCGTTAGGAAAGTGTACATCAGCGAAATCAGCTTTAAGTATTTGAGAAAAATAAGTAGGGCTTTCAGTATAGCCTTGTGGCATAACCACCCAGGTGTACTGACGATCAACCCAGGTAAAGGTGAAGAGGTACTGGCTTTCTTTTTCTACTGGAATACTAAAGAATGCACTACATAGGTCTGTTACTGAGAAATAACAGGTGTCTGCTGGAATGGCTGAGAGCAGAGTGTGGGGATTAGAAGGAACCACAGGGTGGCGAAGAATCCCAATATGATTTATAGCTCCCAGGTCCTGAACAAACCTGCAGTCTTTTCATTTGTCTTTCTTACCAGTAAAATGGGAGTATTACAGGAACTGGTACAAGGAATTATAAATCCTTTCTGAAGGAATTCCTGAATATTAGGTCTTACTCCATTTAATGTCTCTGGTCTGAGTGGATGTTGTCGGATACTGGATAGAGGCTGGGAATTATCAGTAGTTACTTTAACAGGAGGAGCCATTTTAAGTTTCCCAGTTTCTGAGGAAGAAGATGATCACAGTTTCTCAGGCACTTGTAATAGTAAATCATTATTTTACTCTTGATTTGTTTGAATTTTTGTTTTCATAACCATTTTTTTCAGCATTTATGTTCCAGTCTGCAGCTATATCTTCTAAATCTAAAATCATTTCACCTTTAGGTGAAAAGGCAGTATGGACGTTATATGCCTCTAAAAGGTCTCGTCCTATCAGATGAGTTAGAGCACATGTTATGAAAAAGGAATACATGTCTTCCTGCGATAGTTCCTAGCTGAAAAGTTATTGGCTCTGCTTAAAAAAAACTGCATAGCATATTTGCCTTTCTATCTCACTTCACTTAGTATGATCATCTCTAGGTCCATCCATGTTGCTGCAAATGACATTATTTCATTCTTTTCTGTGACTGAGTAATATTCCATTGTATATATGTGCCACATCTTCTTTATCCATTCCTCTGTCAGTGGACATTTATGACATTTGGAGAAAGACAAGTATCATATGATATCACTTATATGTGGAATCTAAAAAAATGATACAAATGAACTTATTTACAGAACAGAAATAGACTCACAGACATAGAAAACAAACTTGTGGTACCCAAGGGGAAACGAGGGGGGAGGGATAAATTAGGAATTTGGGATTAACAGATATACACTACTATATATTTAATAGATAAACAACAAGGACCTACTGTATAGCACAGGGAACTATATTCAATATCTTGTAATAACCTATAATGGAAAAGAATCTGCAAAAGAATATATATATGTATATGTATAACCAAATCACTTTGCTGTACACTTTTAACATTGTAAATTAACTATACTTCAATAAAAATAAATGTTCTTTAAATCATCTGTAGAAAAAAAACTGCATAAGAAAATTTGAAACACCTGCCATTTGAATTGATTGTTTATTCTGAGGCACAGGGCAGTGAATAAGGGTAAGGTTAAGAACAGACAATGTAGCCCCCTTGTCTACAGGGTCTTAGTAGTTTCCCCTCCAATTATCTCAATTTCCCCTAAGGTATTTGTGAGGAGGAGGGGAAATGCCGTCTTGTAATCCTTGGAGCAACCCATCCGTTTGTAATTTTACCTTGTTCTAAGTCTCGCTTGAATTTGTGGCAATCTCTTTTAAAATGTCCAGATTTTTTTGGCTTCCTTGGTGGCGCAGTGGTTGAGAATCTGCCTGCCAATGCAAGGGACACGGTTTCGAGCCCTGGTCCACGAAGATCCCACATACCGCGGAGCAACTAAGCCCGTGTGCCACAACTACTGAGCCTGCGCTCTAGAGCCCACGAGCCACAACTACTGAGCCTGCGTGCCACAACTACTGAGCCCACGTGCCTAGAGCCCAAGCTCCACAACAAGAGAAGCCACCGCAATGAGAAGCCTGCGCACCGCAACGAAGAGTAGCCCCCGCTCGCTGCAACTAGAGAAAGCCTGTGCAAATCAACGAAGACCCAACGCAGCCAAAAATAAATAAATTTATATTTTTTTAAAGTCCAGATTTTTTGCAGTAAAAACAGGTGCGGTCATTTGGCGGCTGGCTGGAATTTGGGCCGGTTAGTTTTGGAGGGCCGCCAATCTGCTATAGCTGCACATTCATAATTTTGGCAGCTTTTTCCTCCTCTCCTTTCCGTAAGGTTTTAGAAAGCAATGGATTCCGAGGCTTTTTTTCTAACTTAGCCACTGTTTCTAATCATTTTTGGTTTGTTTCTTGCAGTGAAGCCATTTTATTATTTCCTCGTTTTGAGGCTGCCAGGTGCCAATTAAAATATGCCTCCCGGGCTTCCCTGTTGGCGCAGTGGTTGCGAGTCCGCCCGCTGATGTAGGGAACATGGGTTCGTGCCCCGGTCTGGGAGGATCCCCCATGCCGTGGAGCGGCTGGGCCGTGAGCCATGGCCGCTGAGCCTGCGCGTCCGGAGCCTGTGCTCCGCCACGGGAGAGGCAACAACGGTGAGAAAAAATATGTACAGCAAAAAAAGAAAAAAAGGAAAAAAATATGCCTCCCATTCTGGTTGTTTGATTTTATAGCTGGCTTTTTCTAATTGAGCACGCAAATAAATTTAGGTAAATCAAAAGTGCCCCATTTTGGCTATCTCCGGGACAAATTATCTTTGATCAAATTTTCCTGTTTGGTTAAATACTTGCAACTGTCAGTCCCATGGGTATTATACATAAACCCAGCTGGTGTTCCCATAGGTGGCTGTCTGTCCGGGAGCTGTTTGGCCTTTGAGGCACAATTTCCCATTATTAATTTGGTAGCCTGATTCAGGTAAGAGATATGATCTGAACAGTTTTCTAAGGGCAATGTGATGGATCGGATGTGTGCTGCTTCTGAGCCTAGCTCCCCAAGGAGTTACCCCTGGGTCATTTGACTCTCTTAGTGTCTCTGTTTCTCCTGCCCACCGATTGAAACTGCCGTGGGTGCTTGAGGCTCCAGTGGTCAGCCATTGTTATGCCCCGCTGGCAAGGAGAACTTACTTAAAGGCAGTAGAGGGGTTCTCTGTGGAACCATTTCCTCAGGCACTTCTGCTAGGTTCTCAGTCACCTGAGAATGCCTTGTGGCCGGAAGGAGCGGATGTCCCTTTTTCTTTGGAGTAGAGTAGGCTCCGTCTCTTATTTCATTAGCAGACAGTTCGTTCAGACCATATATTGGCTTGTTTTCAGTTTGAGCCAAAATTAACAGAGATTAGCCACCTGTTTCCCTAGGCTTCCTGCCTAGATAAGGTCCCTTCCTAGGAACATGCACTGGTGCCTTTTAAGATTCTGTCTTAAGCAAAAAAACAAAAACAAACCAACCTGCCCCCGCCCCCAAGAAAAAACCAGCTTGAATAAAATTCAGGATGTCATTTAAAGCAATGATGTCTGGATATCAGGAGAACTCACCAAAGCACCTGAAGAGTACTAAGAAGCTGGTGGGGCTCAAAGGGCCCGTGCTGGTATGCAGCCCGGGTTCCGGGTAGACTCCGGATGTCCTCTGGTGGGTGTCTCTACTATCCTGCCGATTATGCCAGTAAAATGTAGACAAAAAATCAAGTAACAGTCAAGCTGAGAAGAAAGAAAAGAGAATTTTATTCGAGTCAAACGGAGGATTATAACCCAGGTAATAGATTCTCAGAAGCTCTGAGAACTGGTCCATTGATCAGGAGTTAGAGATGCAGTTTCATACATTTTTGAGACGAAGAATTTAGTCATATTCACAGGTTAGCACTGTGCACATAGTTCATCAAAGTTATTTTTTTTAGTCAGTTATGCATGTACAGAACAAGCCTTTGGTCAATGTGACCCCTTGTATAAGATGAAAAAGAAATATTAATCTTAGAATTACAATGCTGGCATCTGAAGAAAGGGACAAATTTTTCTCAAAGGTTGATTTCATCCTTCTGCTTTGAGGAGGTCTGGTTAATGTATAATATAGATGCACAGTGCACCTTGGGAAAGGCCCACCGCAAAGGGCATGTGTCATTTATTTTTTCTTTCTGTCTTAGTTTGATTGTCCTGCCATAGAAAAATTGGACTATTCCTCATCAAGTGTTTGTGTTTTGTTTATTAACAGTTGCAGAACGTCCAATTTTATGGATCTAGAATGGTTTATTTAACCACGTTCTCCTGATATTTAGGTTGTTTCCCATTTTTTGTGTCGTGGTGTAAGCGCTGCTCTCCTTGCTGTAATTTGGTTAGTATGTTCAGACAAATACTATTCTAGGAGAGAAATTGTAAAAAAACAAAAAAGTGTGTGCATTTTATATTTCGATGAATATTGTTAAACAAAAATGTTGCCCCAGTTTATACTCTTTCCCCTACAGGCCTCTTCTTTTATTGTGGTCAGGAAAGCGGTCTCTGTGCTCTTCAGCTGACTGGGCCATTTGTACAACAAGCCCATAGCATCGTCATCACTTCTACCTCTCCCTTTATCCTTACCTGAGTGCTTTCCAGGTGAGATCATCCTTTCATGCCCAGCTTTCCACGTGGCTCGGGGGAGATGATATTTTTTATTTAGCAAATATTTATTCTCCCTTCATCCCTACCCTCTCCCCACACACCTTCATGGGAAGAGTATATTTTCTTAACCCACTGATGTTGAGTTGGCCATGTGACTTGTTTTGGACAATGGAATGTGAATGAATGAGACTCACAGAGTCTCATTTCTTGTTTCTTTTGTTTTTTTCTTGTTTCCGTTGTTTTTTAAATTGAGATATAATTGACATATAACATTGTATAAATTTAAGGTGTACAACGTGTTGATTTGATACATTTATATATTGCAATATGATTATTAAGTAGCTTTAGGTAGCATCTCAATCGCCTGATATAATTTTCACTTCTTTATTGTGGTGAGAACAATTAACATCTAGTCTCTTAGGAACCTTGAGGTTTATAATAAAATATTGTTGACTATAGTCATTGTGCAGTGCATTAGATCTCCAGAAGTTATTTATCTACTGGTTGCAAGTTTGTACCCTTAAACATCTCCTTGACTCCTGGTTACCACCTGTTTTGTGCTGGTCTCAGCCTATCAGTAACCAACGTTGTAGCTGGCCTGGTCCGCTGTGGTTCTTGTGATTTCAAGATGCCCTTCAGCAATAACCATAAGGAAACAACAACAACAAAAAAGGTTTAGGGGTGGGATAGGGAGGGTGGGAGGGAGGCACAAGAGGGAGGAGATATGGGGATATATGTATATGTATAGCTGATTCACTTTGTTATACAGCAGCAACTAACACACCATTATAAAGCAATTATACTCCAATAAAGAGGTTAAAAAAAAAGAAAAAGGTTTATTACTTACAGGACCTGGAACTTGCACAGCAAACCTGGGGCCATACAGTGGGGTCACGGTAGTGAAAGAGAGCACCCTCACAGGACTGGGGTTCTGCTTTTATTGGGGTTGAGGGTGGGGACCAAGGGTTTCTCTGGCTCAGGCTTTATTGGTGAATTTATAACATAAGAATGGGAATTTAGCACGGGAAGAGAAAACAACAAGTGAGGTGGCCTGGCTCTTCATCTAGTCATATGCCTAGTTATGTGTTTATTAGAGATAGCCATCTTTGAAGTGGATGTGTTGGCAATCAGAGTTTGTCAGGCACTTGCATTACAAAAAAGAAAATATAGCGCTGTCAGGGTTTACGGTATACCACCATTTTACTCTCTGTTTCTATGAGTTTAGCTTTCTTAGGTTTCACATATAAGGGAGATCATGTAGTATTTGTCTTTGTTGAATTATTTCATTTAGCATAATGCCTTCAAGCTCTATCCATGTTGTCGAAAACAGCAGGTTTTCTTTTGTTCTCATGGCTAAATATTCCATCACACACGCACAGACACACACACGCACGCATGCACGCACACACACACCCTGTCTTCTTTGTCTGTTTAGCTGTTGATGGACACTTAGATTGTCTCTATATCGTGGTTATTGTGAATAATGCTGCAGTGAACGTGGGTGTGAAGCTCTCTCTTCAACATCTTGTTTTCATTTCCTTTGGATGTATACCTAGAGTGCGATTTCTGGTTCATAGGGCAGCTTTATTTTTTTAAATTTATTTTACTGAAATATAGTTGATATACAATGTTGTGTTAATTTCCACTGGAGAGCAAAGTGATTCAGTTATATATAAATATATATATATACACACACACATTCTTTTTCATATTCTTTTCCGTTATGGTTTATCACAGGATATTGAATATAGTTCCCTGTGCTATACAGTAGGACCTTGTTGTTTATCCATTCTCTATATAATAGTTTGTATCTGCTAATCCCAAACTCCCAATCCATCCCTCCCCCACAGCCCCAGGCCCTTGGCAACCACAAGTCTGTACTCTATGAGTCTGTTTCTTTTTCGTGGAAAGTTAATTTGTGCCATGTTTTTAAATTGTTATTTATTTATTTCAGGAAAAGTACTTTTTTTTAACATCTTTATTGGAATATAACTGCTTTACAATGTTGTGTTACTTTCTGCTATAAAACAAAGTGAATCAGCTATACATATACATATATCCCCATATCCCCTCCCTCTTGCATCTCCCTCCCAACTTCCCTATCCCATCCCTCTAGGTGGTCACAAAGCACCGAGCTGATCTCCCAGTGCTATGGTTCCCACTAGCTATCTATTTTACATTTGGTAGTGTATATATGTCGATGCCACTCTTTTCTTCGTCCCAGCTTATCCTTCCCCCTCCCCGTGTCCTCAAGTCCATTCTCTACATCTGCGTCTTTATTCCTGTCCTGCCCCTAGATTCTTCAGAACCATTTTTTTTTTCAGAGATTCCATATATATGTATAGCATAGCATAGCATGCTATAGCGTATATAGCATGCGGTATTTGTTTTTCTCTTTCTGACTTACTTCACTCTGTATGAGACTCTAGGTCCATCCACCTCACTACAAATAACTCAATTTCGTTTCTTTTTATGGTGAGTAATATTCCACTGTATATATGTGCTACATCTTCCTTATCCATTCATCTCTTAGTGGACACTTAGGTTGCTTCCATGTCCTGGCTATTGTAAATAGTGCTGCGATGAACATTGTGGTACATGATTCTTTTTGAACTATGTTTTTCTCAGGGTATATGCCCAGTAGTGAGGTTGCTGGATCATATGGTAGTTCTATTTTTAGTTTTTTAAGGAACCTCCATACTGTTCTCCGTAGTGGCTGTATCACTTTACGTTCCCCCCCAACAGTGCAGGAGGGTTCCCTTTTCTCCACACCCTCTCCAGCATTTATTGTTTGTAGATTTTTTGATGATGGCCATTTGACCAGTGTGAGGTGATACCTCATTGTAGGTTTGATTTGCATTTCTCTAATGATTAGTGATGTTGAGCATCCTTTCATGTGTTCGTTGGCAATCTGTATATCTTCTTTGGAGAAATGTCTGTTTAGGTCTTCTGCCCATTTTTGGATTGGGTTCTTTGTTTTTTTGATATTGAGCTGCTTGTAAATTTTGGAGATTAATCCTTTGTCAGTTGCTTCATTTGCAAATATTTTCTCCCATTCTGAGGGTTGTCTTTTCATCTTGTTTATGGTTTCCTTTGCTGTGCAAAAGCTTTTAAATTTCATTAGGTCCCATTTGTTTATTTTTGTTTTTATTTCCATTTCTCTCGGAGGTGGGTCAAAAAGGATCTTGCTGTGATTTATGTCATAGAGTGTTCTGCCTATGTTTTCCTCTAAGAGTTTGATAGTGTCTGGCCTTACATTTAAGTCTTTAATCCATTTTGAGTTTATTTTTGTGTATGGTGTTAGGGAGTGTTCTAATTTCATTCTTTTGCATGTAGCTGTCCAGTTTTCCCAGCACCACTTATTGAAGAGGCTGTCTTTTCTCCATTGTATATTCTTGCCTCTGTTATGAAAGATAAGGTGACCATATGTGCATGGGTTTATCTCTGGGCTTTCTATCCTGTTCCATTGGTCTATACTTCTGTTTTTGTGCCAGTACCATACTGTCTTGATTACTGTACCTTTGTAGTATAGTCTGAAGTCCGGGAGCCTGACTCCTCCTGCTCTGTTTTTCTTTCTCAAGATTCCTTTGGCTATTTGGGATCTTTTGTGTTTCCATACAAATTGTGAACTTTTTTGTTCTAGTTCTGTGAAAAATGCCATTGGTAGTTTGATATGGATTGCTTTGAATCTGTAGATTGCTTTGGGTAGTATAGTCATTTTCACAATGTTGATTCTTCCGATCCAAGAACATGATATATCTCTCTGTCTGTTTGTATCGTCTTTAATTTCTTTCATCAGTGTCTTATAGTTTTCTGCATACAGGTCTTTTGTCTCCTTAGGTTTATTCCTAGGTATTTTATTCTTTCTGTTGCAGTGGTAAATGGGAGTGTTTCCTTAATTTCTCTTTCAGATTTTTCATCATTAGTGTATAGGAATGCAAGAGATTTCTGTGCATTAATTTTGTATCCTGCTACTTTACCAGATTCATTGATTAGCTCCAGTAGTTTTCTGGTAGCATTTTTAGGGTTTTCTATGTATAGTATGATGTCATCTGCAAACAGTGACAGTTTTACTTCTTCTTTTCCAATTTGGATTCCTTTTATTTCTTTTTCTTCTCTGATTGCTGTGGTTAAAACTTCCAAAACTATGTTAAATAATAGTGATGAGAGTGGGCAACCTTGTCTTTTTCCTGATCTTAGTGGAAATGGTTTCAGTTTTTCACCATTGAGGATGATGTTGGCTCTGGGTTTGTCATATGTGGACTTTCTTTTTCTTTTATTTGCGGTACGCGGGCCTCTCACTGTTGTGGCCTCTCCCGTTGTGGAGCACAGGCTCCGGACGTGCAGGCTCAGCAGCCATGGCTCACGGGCCTAGCTGCTCCACGGCATGTGGGATCTTCCTAGACCAGGGCATGAACCCATGTCCCCTGCATCGGCAGGCAGACTCTCAACCACTGCACCACCGGGGAAGCCCCATATGTGGACTTTATTATGTTGAGGTAAGTTCCCTCTATGCTTACTTTCTGGAGGATTTTTATCATAAATGGGTGTTGAATTTTGCCAGAAGCTTTTTCTGCATCTATTGAGATAATCATATGGTTTTTATCCTTCAGTTTGTTAATATGGTGCATCACATTGATTGATTTGTGTATATTGAAGAATCCTTGCATTCCTGGGATAAACCCCACTTGATCATGGTGTATGATCCTCTTAATGTGCTCTTGGATTCTGTTTGCTAGTGTTTTGTTGAAGATTTTTGCATCTATGTTTATCAGTGATATTGGCCTGTAGTTTTTTTTTTTTGTGACATCTTTGTCTGGTTTTGGTATCAGGGTGATGGTGGCCTCATAGAATGAGTTTGGGAGTGCTCCTCCCTCTGCTATATTTTGGAAGAGTTTGAGAAGGATAGGTGTTATCTCTTCTCTAAATGTTTGATAGAATTCGCCTGTGAAGCCATCTGGTCCTGGGCTTTTGTTTGTTGAAAGATTTTTAATCAGTTTCAATTTCAGTGCTTGTGATTGGCCTGTTTATATTTTCTATATCTTCCTGGTTCAGTCTCAGAAGGTTGCACTTCTCTAAGACTTCGTCCATTTCTTTCAGGATGTGTATTTTATTGGCATAGAGTTGCTTGTAGTAATCTCTTAGATCATTTGTATTTCTGCAGTGTCAGTTGTTACTTCTCCTTTTTCATTTGTAATTCTGTTGATTTGAGTCTTTTCCCTTTTTTTCTTGATGATCTGGCTAATGGCTTATTAATTTTGTTTATCTTCTCAAAGAACCAGCTTTTAGTTTTATTGGTCTTTGTTATTGTTTCCTTCATTTCTTTTTCATTTATGTCTGATATGATTTTTTATGATTTCTTTCCTTCTAGTAATTTTGGGGTTTTTTTGTTCTTTTCTCTAATTGCTTTAGGTGTAAGGTTAGGCTGTTTATTTGAGGTGTTTCTTGTTTCTTGAGGTAGGATTGTATTGCTGTAAACTTCCCTCTTAGAACTGCTTTTGCTGCATCACATAGGTTTTGGGTTGTTGTGTCTTCATTGTCATTTGTTTCTAGGTATTTTTTGATTTCCTCTTTAATTTCTTCAGTGATCTCTTGGTTATTAAGTAGTGTATTGTTTAGCCTCCATGTGTTTGTATTTTTTACAGATATTTTCCTGTAATTGATATCTAGTCTCATAGCGTTGTGGTCAGAAAAGATACTTGATACGATTTCAATTTTCTTAAATTTACCAAGGCTTGATTTGTGACCCAAGATATGATCTATCCTGGAGAATGTTCCATGAGCACTTGAGAAAAATGTGTATTCTGTTGTTTTTGGATGGAATGTCCTATAAATATCAATTAAGTCCATCTTGTTTAATGTATCATTTAAAGCTTGTGTTTCCTTATTTATTTTCATTTTGGATGATCTGTCCATTGATGAAAGTGGGGTGTGAAAGTTCCCTACTATGATTGTGTTACTGTCAATTTCCCCTTTTATGGCTGTTAGTATTTGCCTTATGTATTGAGGTGCTCCTATGTTGGGTGCATAAATATTTGCAATTGTTATATCTTCTTCTTGGATTGATCCCTTGATCATTATGTAGTGTCCTTCTTTGTGTCTTCTTTTTAGTCTTTATTTTAAAGTCTATTGGTCTGACATGAGAATTGCTACTCCAGCTTTCTTTTGATTTCCATTTGCATGGCATATCTTTTTCCATCCCCTCACTTTCAGTCTGTATGTGTCCCTAGGTCTGAAGTGGGTCTCTTGTAGACAGCATATATATATGGGTCTTGTTTTTGTTTCCATTCAGCCAGTCTGTGTCTTTTGGTTGGAGCATTTAATCCATTTACATTAAGGTAATTATCGATATGTTTGTTCCTGTTACCATTTTCTTCATTGTTTTGGGTTTGTTATTTTAGGTGTTTTCCTTCTCTTGTGTTTCCTGTCTAGAGAAGTTCCTTTTTAGCATTTGTTGTAAAGCTGATTTGACAGTGCTCAATTCTCTTAACTTTTGCTTGTCTGTAAAGGTTTTAATTTCTCTGTCAAATCTGAATGAGATCCTTGCTGGGTAGAGTAATCTTGGTTGTAGGTTTTTCCGTTTCATCACTTTAAATATGTCCTGCCACTCCCTTCTGGCTTGCAGAGTGTCTGCTGAAAGATCAGCTGTTAACCTTATGGGGATTCCCTTGTATGTTATTTGTTGCTTTTCCCTTGCTGCTTTTAATATTTTTTCTTTGTATTTAATTTTTGATAGTTTGATTAACATGTGTCTTGGTGTGTTTCTCCTTGGATTTATCCTGTATGGGACTATCTGTTCTTCCTGGACTTGATGACTATATCCTTTACCATATCAGGGACGTTTTCAACTTTAATCTCTTCAGATATTTTCTCAGTCCCTTTCTTTTTCTCTTCTTCTTCTGGGACCCCTATTATTCGAATGTTGCTGTGTTTAATATTGTCCCAGAGGTCTCTGAGACTGTCCTCAATTCTTTTCATTCTTTTTTCTTTATTCTGCTCTGTGGTGGTTACTTCCACTATTTTATCTTCCAGGTCACTTATCCGTTCTCCTGCTTCAGTTATTCTGCTATTGATTCCTTCTCGAGAATTTTTAATTTCATTTATTGTGTTGTTCATCATTGTTTGTTTGCTCCTTAGTTCTTCTAGGTCCTTGTTAAACGTTTCTTGTATTTTCTCCATTCTATTTCCAAGATTTTGGATCATCTTTACTATCATTACTCTGAATTCTTTTTCAGGTAGACTGCCTGTTTCCTTTTCATTTGTTTCGTCTGGTGGGTTTTTACTTTGCTCCTTCATTTGCTATGTATTTCTGTATCTTCTCATTTTGCTTAACTTACTGCATTTGAGGTCTCCTTTTCGCAGGCTGCAGGTTCATAGTTCCCGTTGTTTTTGGTGTCTGTCCCCAGTGGCTAAGGTTGGTTCAGTTGGTTGTGTAGGTTTCCTGGTGGAGGGGACTGGTGCCTGTGTTCTGGTGGGTGAGGCTGGATCTTGTCTTTCTGGTGGGCAGGACCACGTCTGGTGGTGTGTTTTGGGGTGTCTGTGACCTTATTTTGATTTTAGGCAGCTTCTCTGCTAATGGGTGGGGTTGTGTTCCTGTCTTGCTAGTTGTTTGGCATAGGGTGTCCAGTACTGTAGCTTGCTGGTTGTTGAGTGGAGCTGGGTCTTAGCATTGAGACGGAGATCTCTGGGAGAGCTTTTGCTGATTGATATTACGTGGGGCCTGGAGGTCTCTGGTGGACCAGTGTCCTGAAGTTGTGTCTCCCACCTCAGAGTCTCAGACCTGATGTCCGGCCGGAGCACCAAGACCCTGTCAGCCACATGGTGTCTCTGTGCCTTTAAGCAAGCAACTTAACCTCTCTGGGCCTCAGTGTCTGTTTCCTCATCTACAGACTGGTGTTTGGCAGAGATCCTTTGCAGCTGTACTTCGAGAGATATACAGTGGTCAACCTCCCCGGAACTGGCTCCAACTTTAGGAAAAGTACTTCTAAAAAAAAAAATTTATACGAGTATAGTTGATTTACAATGTTGTGTTTGTTTCTGCTATACAGCAAAGTGAATCAGTTATACATATATCCACTCTTTTTAAGATTCTTTCCCATATAAGTAATTAGAGAATATTGAGTAGAGTTCCCTGTGCCATACATTCGGTCATTATTATCTATTGGATAATTAGCACTGTGTGTATGTAAATCCAAGTTTCCCAATTTATCCCTCTTTCTCTCTTCACCCAAGTAACGATAAGATTGTTTTCCACATCTGTGACTATATATCTGGGGTGCACTTGTCTTTTCTAATTATAGTTTTCTCCAGATATCTGCCCTTGAGTGGCAGTACAGGATCATATGGTACCGCTGTTTTTAGGTTTCTAAGGAACCTCCATCCTGTTCTCCACAGTGGCTGTTACCAGTGTACATTCCAGCCAGCAGCGTTGGTGTACCCTTTTTTCCACACTCTCTCTAGCATTTACTGCTTCTAGACATTTTGATGATGGCCAGTCTGACTGGTGAGAGGTGATACCTCTTTGTAGTTTTGATTTGCATTTCTCTAATAATTAGCAATCTTGAGGATCTTTTCACATGCTTTAAAGAAAAAAACTGTATAATTTACCACTTGAAAGTGTTTTCCTGAAAGCCTGCCCTGTTTTGTGTTTGTAGTCGATTACCTACCGTAGGCCATTTCTGAGGGCAGGCGGCATTTACAGCCCAGCAGGCCTTGTGAGTATTAAATGCCGATAAGCACCAGTTTTAATGTTGTTATGAGAAACGGCCACAAGGCGGCAGGATTTCTTCATGCCCACCTCTGGTTACTGGGGCACCAGAGCCTTAGTGAATGAAAGTCATGTTCCTGGGTTGTAAATGACAGTGGAATGTGCCAAAACAAACACCCAAGGGCTTGTGTCTCATTACTTTGTCCCCCTTTCCCTTCACCCTCTCTCCCCCACCCCCAAAGCCCAACCCCTGTGAAACTGCTACGCTGAGGGCGCTGTCATCGTAGGTGGGATGAATCTGAGGAAGGAGGCTGGCGGTGGGAACCCCAGCATCAGGAGACATGGGGACCAGGTGAGTTCTCAGTGCTCTTCCAGGCCAAAGGGTCCACCATCGCTTGGGTGCACTTGGCTTGGTTTAGCTGTCTGGAGACTGTGGTTTCAGCCAGACGGGACAGACACGACAGGTCCAGTGGGGACTCATTAGCTGGCACATCCTCTCCAGCTCCCTCAGCCCCAGGACAGTCCAGCCTTGGGACCCAAGGCTGCTAGGCTCCAGGGATGTGAGAGCAGCCCACATCACCGAGGCCTCAGGGGAATGTTAGCATTTCGTTGTATTTTTAAAATTAATGTTCATTCTGCATTGGAGCATAGTTGTTTTACAATGCTGTGTTGGTTTTAGGTGTACAGCGCCTTGATTCAGGTATACATAGATGTGTATCTATTCTTTTTTGGATTCTTGGCCCCTATAGGTTATTACAGGGTGTTGAGTAGAGTTGCCTGTGCTATACAGTAGGTCCTTGTGGATGATAGATTTTATTTATATTAGTGGGTATATGTTAATCCCAAACTCCTAATTATCCTTCCTTCCCCCCTGATGTTTCTCCTTGGGTAACCCTAAGTTGGCTTTCCAATTCTGTGAGCCTGTTTCTGGTTTGTAAACGAGTTCCTTTGTATCAGTTTTGAGGTTTCAATTATAATGATACCCTATGGTTTTTGTGTTTCTCTCTCCGACTTATGTCACTTTAGTATGATCATCTCTAGGTCCATTTATGTTGTTGGAAGTGGTATCATTTCATACTTTTTTATGGCTGAGTAATACTCCCTTGCGTATATATATGTACCCCATCCTCTTCATCCATTTTTCTGTCAATGGACTCTATGGTTGCTTTCATGCCTTGGCTATTGTAACTGGTGCTGCAGTGCACGCTTGGGTGCATGGTCTTTCGAATTCTGGTTTTCTCCACATTTACTCTTAGGGGTGGACTACTGGTTCATGTGGTAGCTCTATTTTAACTTTTAAAGGCACTTCCATAATGTTCTCTATAGTAGCTGTTACCATTTACATCCCTCCAGCACCATAAAAGGTGCTTATTTTCTTTTTTTCCATGCCCTCTCCACCATTTATTCATTGTAGATTTTTGATGATGCCTTTTCAGACCGGTGCAAGGTGATCCCTCGTTGTAGTTTTGATTTGCATGTCTCTGATAATTGCTATGTTGAGTATGTTTTCATGGGCTGTTTTTTTTTTTTTTATAAACAGTTTGAGTAGCATTTACCTGTTGAAATTGTCTTCTTGAAAGTCTGCCCAGTTTTCATTATTTTCAAACACTTACCGTTGGACTTTTTTTTTTTTGTGGTACACGGGCCTCTCACTGGCGCGGCCTCTCCCGTTGCGGAGCACAGGCTCCGGCCGTGCAGGCTCAGCGGCCATGGCCCACGGGCCCAGCCACTCTGCGGCATGTGGGATCTTCTCGGACCGGAGCACGAACCCGTGTCTCCTGCATCGGCAGGCGGACTCGCAACCACCGCGCCACCAGGGAAGCCCACCGTTGGACAATTTTTAGGGCAGGTTATCATTTATAGCCCAGCAGTCCTTGTGAATACTGAGTGCCCATAAGAAATCTTTTTAAGGTTGCTGTTGCGGGAAACGGCCACAAGGCGACAGGATTTCCTTGGGCCCAACTCTGGTTACCCTGGCAACCGGAGCCTTAAGGGAAATCCTGTTTGGGACGTGTAAATTAGTGTGGAATGTGCGAGAACAAACACGCAAATATTGTGTCTCATTACAACATTTTAAATTAGATTAATATTTTTATTGGAGTAACATTGATATACAAAAGTTCTGTGTGTTGTAGGTATACAGAAACTTTTTCAGTTATACATATGCGTATATCTATGCGTCTTCAGCTTCTTTTTGTATATAGGTTATTACAGACTGTTGATAGACCTCCCTTCGTATACATAGGTCCGTGTTGATTGTCTGTTTTATATGTAATTGTTTGTATTTCTTCACCGTAACCTCCTAATTTATTTCTGTCCCCTCTGGTAACCATATGTTTTTTTTTTTCAATCTCTGAGTCTGTTTATGTTTTCTCAGTTCACTGATGTGTATTTTTAGATTCCACCTCTAAGTGATATCATATGATATTTGTCTTTTAATCTGGGTTACTTCACTGAGTATGATTTCTCTATGTTATCTATGTTCCTGCAAATGGCATTATTTCATTCTTCTACATGGTGGGGTCATATTCCATCGTGTACATGTATCACTTATTTCCTATCTGTTCATGTGTCAGTGCCATTTTGTTTGCCCCCATGTTTTGGGTATTGTAACTGGTGGTGCAGTGCACACTTGGGTGCATATGTCTTTTCGAATTCCGGTTTTCTCCGCTTATACTCTTAGCGGTAGCAATGCCAGATCATATGGTAGCTCTGTTTTTAGCTTTTAAAGGCACTTCCATAATGTCCTGTATAGTGGCTCTTACCATTTACATCCCACCCTCACCATAAAAGGGTTTCCTTTTCTCCATGCCCTCTGCACCATTTATTCATTGTCGATTTTTGATGATGCCTTTCAGACCGGTGCAAGGTGATCCCTTGTTGTAGTTTGGATTTGCATGTCTCTGCTAATTGCTATGTTGAGCATGTTTTCATGGGCTGTTTTTTTGTTTTTGTTTTTTGTAAACTGTGTGGAGAATTTACCTCTTCAAACTGCCTTCTTGAAAGTCTGCCCTGTTTTCAATTATTTTCCAACACTTACCCATGGACCATTTTTGAGGGCATGTATCATTTAGAGCCCTGAAGTCCTTAAGCGATCCTTTTAAGGTGGCATTGCGGGAAACAGGAAGGCTCTGTTGCCCTAGTAAAACCATGAATTGACAGGACACAGGCACCCCAACATTTAGTTGCCCTAGTAAACAGAGTTGGGAATGTAGAAATCCTGCCTCCTTGTGGCTGTTTCCTGCAACAGCAGCTTTAAAACCAGTGCTAATGGTCACTTAATATTCACAAAGATTGCAGTGCTGTAAATGACAGCTGCGCTCAAAAAATATCCTGTGGTCAGGAATCGACAAAAAAGTTCAAAACAGGACAAACATTCAAGAAAACAATTTCAAGAGGTAAATTTTACTCAGTCTTTACAGAAAAAAAATGGGACTCGGAAAATTGCTCAAAAATCACAAATCCAAATAACAGAGAGGCATCACCACACACCAGTCAGAATGGCCATTAGCAAAAAAGTCTACAAACAATACATGCTGAAGGTGTGGAGAAGTGCGTACCCTCTATGCTGTTTGTGGTATGTAAACTGGTAACAGCCACTAAGGAGAACAGAATGGAGGTGCTGTTAAAAGGTAAAAATTGAGCTACCATATGATCTGGCTGACCCACTACTGGGCCTCTCAGCCGAGAAGACCAGAGTCGAGAAGACACAGGCACCCAAATGTCCACCGCAGCAAGATATGCAATAACTAAGACACGGAAGCAACCAAAATGTCCATCGACACATGAATGGACAAGAGGAGGTGGTACATGTACACAATGGAATATTAGCCACAAGAAAGGATGAAACAGTGCCCTTTGCAGCACCATAGATGAGCCTAGAGATACTCATAGTACATGAAATAAGTCAGAAAGACAAAGACAGATATCCTATGACAACATTTATAGGTGTTATCTAAGAATTCATACCAGTGAACAAATTACCACAGAGAAAGACACTCACAGACATAAAAGACAAACTTACGGTTAACCAAAAGGAAAGGTGGGAGAAGTTGATAAATTAGGATACTGGGGTTAACATACATATACTAAAACGTATGAAATATATAATCACGAAAGACCACCATGTACCAAGGAAGGTCTACTCAACACTCTGTAATAACCTACATGGGAACAAGGTCAGAGGATGAATAGATAATGTACATCCATAAATGAACCAGATTCTGTACACCTAGAACAAACAAAGATTGTAATCAAATTTACTCTGATAGAAAATACAAATTAAATTAAAAAAACAAACGAGAAGTAATGAGACATAAGCTCTTGGGTTTGTCCTGGCCCATTCCACTCTAATGGACAACCTAGCAACAGGCCTTCGAGGAAGGCTCTGTTGCCCTAGTAACCAGAGTTGCGAATGTAGAAATCCTGCCTCCTTGAGGGTGTTTCCCGCAATAGCGTTTTTTTGTTTGTTTTTGTTTGTTTTTTTTTTTTTTTTTTTGCGGTACGTGGGCCTCTCACTGTTGCGGCCTCTCCCGCTGCGGAGCACAGGCTCCGGACGCGCAGGCTCAGCGGCCATGGCTCACGGGCCCAGCCACTCCGCGGCACGTGGGATCCTCCCGAACCAGGGCACGAACCCGCGTCCCCTGCATCGGCAGGCGGACTCTCAAGCACTGCGCCACCAGGGAAGCCCCGCAATAGCGTTTTAAACCCAGTGCAAATGGTCACTTAACATTCACAAGGACTGCAGGGCTGTAAATGACAACAGCCCTCAAAAAACATCCTATGGTTTGGAATCGACAAAAATTTCAAAACAGGGCAAATTTTCAAGAAGACAGTTTCAAGATGGAAATTTTACTCACACTTTTAAGAAAAAAAACGACATGGGAAAATGCTCAATATCATGATTTATTAGAGACATGCGAATCCTTAACTACACAAAAGCAGGGAGAATGAATGAGACACAAACCCTTGGGTGTTTGTCCAGGCTCATTCCACTCTAATTTCCAATCAGGAAAAGGACTTTCCCTAAGGCTCAGGTTGCCCCAATTACCAGAGTCGGGCATGAAGAAACCCGGTTGGTTTGTGGCCGATTCCTGAAACAACAACTGGAAAACTGGTGCTTGAGGGCACTGCATATTCACACGGCCCTCGAGGCTGTAAATGACACCTGTGTCTTGGGGTTAGTTATGGAAAACAAGTTCAAAATGTGCCAGAATTTCAGGAACCAGATATCAAGATGTAAATTTCCCTCACAGTGATTTTATTATTTTTGAAAAAAATCCCACCAGCAGCTGCTCAACATTGGAAATTGTGGGCTAATGCAAAAAAGACCACAAAGAGGTATCACCTCTCACTAGTCAAAATGACCATCACCACAAAATCTCAAAAGAAGAAATGCAGGAAAGAGCGTGAAGGAAGGGGAGCCGTGTTACACTCTTGCTGGGCATAAAATTTGCTAACAGGCACTCTGGAGAACAGTATGAAGGTTCCTTAATGACTGAAAAATAGAGCTAACTTAGGATCCAGTAATTCCACTCCTGGCTGTAAATCCGGGGAAAACCAGAAATCGGCAAGACACATGCACCTCAACGTTCACTGTAGCACTGTATACAAGAGCCTAGACTTGGAAGCAACGAAAGTGTCCATCGAAGGATGAGTGGATGAAAAAGATGTTGTACATAAATACAATGGAATATTTCTCAACCAAGAAATGAATGAAATAAGGTCATTTGCAGCAAATTAGATAGACCTTGATACACTCATACTAATTGACATAATTCAGACAGAGAAAGGTAAATTTCATACGGTATCACTTATAGGTGGAATCTAGAAGCGGATGCAGGGCTTCCCTGGTGGCGCAGTGGTTGAGAATCCTTCTGCCAATGCAGGGAACACGGGTTCAATCACTGGTCCGGGAAGATCCCACGTGCCGCGGAGCAACTAAGCCCGTGCGCCACAACTACTGAGTCTGTGCTCTAGAGCCCGTGAGCCACAACTACTGAGCCTGCGTGCCACAACTACTGAAGCCCATGTGCCTAGAGCCCGTGCTCCACAACGAGAGAAGCCACTGCAGTAAGAAGCCCGCGTACCGCAACGATGAGTAGCCCTCGCTCGCCGCAACTAGAGAAAGCCCGTGCGCAGCAACGAAGACCCAACACAGCCAGAAATAAATAAATAAATAATAAATTAATTAAAAATAAAATAAAAGTGGATGCAAATGAACTAACTTACAAAACAGAAACAGAGGCACTGACTTAGAAAACAAACTTATGGCTGCCGAGGGGAAAGCTGTGGTGCGAGGCATAAATTAGGAGGTTTAAATTAGCATACATATTCTTATAGGGAAACTAGATAGTCAATAATGACCTACTGTATAGCACAGTGAATTCAACTCAACAGATTCTAATAACCGAAAAAGGATATATAAGAATATGTAAGAATCTGAAAAAATATATATAGACGTCTTTGTATAAATGGTTCCAGTCTCTGTACTCAAAAGAGGAACACAACATTGTAAGTCAGCTATACTGCATTATACAATTAAAATTACAAAGAGAGTGAGAGAGAGAAATGGTTTCTACATTGCTTCAGGCGCAGTGACCCAAACTGGCGTCACATCCCTGGAGCCAGAGCTCATTTGGGTTCCAAGGCTGCACTGTCATGGGGCTCAGAGAGCTGGGGAGGTACTGCCAGCAAATGAGGTGCACCTGGAAGTATACTGCCTGATCCCACTACCTGGATCCAAAATCCAGGTAGTGGTATAAACCCTGCTACTGCTAAAACATGGCGCAGACACCCCAAGGATGGTGGACCCCCTGGGCTGGAAGAGATTTTTCAGGTCACCTGGTCTCCACATCTGCTGCTGTTGCGGTTCAAACCTCTCCCCTTTCTTGTAGAGTCGCCCCAACGAAGAAGGCAGCACCCTCAACAGCCGGTTTGCACGGCTTGGAATTTTTCCGGGGGATGAAGGGGAAGGTGCGGAAGGGATGTGACACAAGCCCTAGGGTGTCTGGACAGGCACATGCCACTCTAATTTCCAATCAGGAAGAGGAGTTTCCGGAAGGCTAACATGGCCCCATTAAAGAGGATGGGGCTTGAAGCAATCCTGCCGCCTTGTGGCCGGTTCCCGAAACAACAAGTTGAAAACCGGTGCTCAGGGGCACTGCAATTCACAAGGCCTGCAGGGTTGTAAATGACACGTGTCCTCGAAATATGTCTGGGGATAGTAATTAAAAAGACTTGAAAACAAGACAAAATTGCAGGAACCGGAATTCAAGAGGTTGCATACACTCGCCATAGAAGCACATGAAAAGCTGCTCAACATCGCCAACGATTCGGTTGGCCAGAAAGGACCTACACGTTTTTCATTAACATATTAACATATTAAGGAAAAACCCGTAGGCCCTTTTCGGCCAACCAGATATGCGGGAAATGCAGGTCAACACTACAAAGAGGTATCACTTCGCACCAGACAGAATGGCCATCCTCACAAAGTCTAAAAACAAATGCTGCAGAGGCCGTGGAGAAGAGGGAGCCCTGCTGTGCTGATGGTGGGAATGTAAATGGCTAACAGCCACTCTGGGGAAGTGTATCGTGTTTCCTAAGAAATATAAAAAATAGAGCTACAGAGCATACGGCACTTGCACTCCTGGGCGTATTATCTTGGGAAAACCATGAATTGACAGGACACAGGCACCCCAACATTTAGTGCAGCCGTGTTTACAAGAGCCGTGACTGGAAGCAACCTGATTGTCCTTGGAAGGAAAAAATGGATAAAGAAGATGTGGTACTTAGGTACAATGGATTATTCCTCAGCCATGAAATGAATGAAATAAGGCCAGTTGCAGCAACTCAGATGGACCTAGATATGATCATACTAAGTGACATAAGTCAGACAGAGAAAGAGACTTGTCAGATGTTTTCACTTATAAGTGGAATCTAAAAATGGATACAGATGAACTAACTTACAAAACAGAAACAGAGTCACAGATTTAGCAAACGCACTTATGGCTACTAAAGGGGAAAGGTGGGGTGGGGAGAGGCATAAACCAGGAGGTTGAAATTAGAATACATACCCTTCCGTAGACAAAATAGGTAATCGAGAAGGACCTACCGTGTAGCACGTAGAACTCGACTCAACACACTGTACTCACTGGAAAAGAATATATATAGACTGGTAAGAACCTGAAAAAGAATATATAGATGTCTCTCTGTACGTGAATCAAGTGGACGTACACCGGAATGAAACATAACGTTGTAAATCAGCCATACTCCACAATGAAAAGAAAGATAAATTACAAAGAGAGAGAGAGAGAAATTCTTCGTAAATTCTTTCAGGGGCGGTGACCCAACCTGGTGTCACATCATGTAGATCCAGAGCAGGCTTGGGTCCTGAGGCTGCACACTCGTGGGGCTCAGCGACCTGGTGAGGATGTGCCAGCGAGTGCAGCCCCACTGGAGATGTGCTGCCTGATCCCCACTCCAGGTGCCGAAGTCTCCAGGGTAGGGGACCCAACCTACAGGTAAACATGCCTGGGACGCCCAGCAGATGGTGGACTGTCTGGACGGGAAGAGCTTGGAAAAGTTCCCTCATGTCCACATCTCATGCTGGTGCCCCGCCCTGCCCCACAGCCTGTTTCCTTAGAGACTCCCACCTGGGGAAGGCAGCACCCTCAAGAGCTCGTTTTGCACAGCTTGGAATTTGTCCAGGGGATGAAGGGGAAGGTGGGGTACAAATGAGACACAAGCCCTAGGTGTTTGGACAGGCACAGGCCACTCTAGTTTCCAATCTGGAAGAAGATTTTCCCGAAGGCTCAGGTTGCCCCAGTAACCGGAATGGGACTCAAAGCAATCCTGCCGCTTTGTAGCCTGTTCCCAAAAGAACAAGTTGAAAACTGGTGCTCAGGGGCACTGCAGTTCACAAACCCTGCAGGGTTGTAAATGACACCTGTTGTTGAAAAATGTCTTGGGGTAAGTAATCGAAAAGGCCTTGAAAACAAGGCAGAATTGCACAAACCGGATTTTAAGAGGTAGATTACGCTCGCCATTAATGCACAGGAAAAGCTGCTCACCGTCAGACAGCAATAGTTTTATATTTTTATCCGTTCCGCTTGCACAGAAATGTCTCATGGGGTGAAGTAAAGTAGTCCATTTGGATGTTGTGCATGTTGTGGGCATGGATTAAAGCCTAGGAATCTTAAGCTTCAGTCCCCTGAAACTTTTAAATTAGGATGCAAGCAATCCTGTCCAGCATTTGAACACAGCAAGACACTGTCTTTATTTTATTTGTCAGGTAATTAATGTGTCTTCTGCCGCAAGGAGAGAAACAACTGGCATCTTCTATCATTGTGTTGTACAAAAATCTTTGAACAGAGTGTGCAAGCAGAGGCTGATACAAGATGTGAAAAAAAATGAGAGACCCTTGTGGAATTTTCTCGTAACCTACTGCTATCTTCCATTTAAAATGTGGGAATAATCAATCTTCTGAGGGAAAAGGCCCAAGGAAGGTTTTTGCTTTTGTGGAATAATGGGATCGCTAAAGATTTCAGGAGGCAAGAAGAAGTGGTGAGAATGACCACGAGACATCAGAGAAAAGTCAGATCCGTGGACGAAGTGATGTTTACCTTTATGAATCAATGAGAGGTAGGAGCAAGTGAAAAGAAAGCTGAATACAGCATTTGCTGAGTAAATGTAACCTTTCAGCTGTCATAGAAAAAATGAATTTTCACTATGATACAACATATTTATTTTGTTTGGAAACTTAAAGCTTAATAATTAGATTTATTGAAGAAATGAAAATATCTCTGTGGTTTAAATAAATAATGTGTTCTGCTACAGATAAGAAGACTAAATAAATAGGAATAAGACTAAATAAATAAAGAGGAAAATAACAAATTAGATGTTATTAACATTAACTGACAATCATCTAAAGACAGAGAAGGAGAGACAGAAAGAGAGAACTCATATCAAGCATATATAAAAAACTCCTAAAAAAGAAGTCCTTCAATAAGAAGATAAGGCAATAGCAAAAATGGGGAAAATATACCAAAAGATATTTCAAAAAAGAGAATACAGAATGTTAAGTAAACATATCAAAAGATGCTTGGCTTCTTAGTAATCAATGAAATGCAACAAAACCAATACCTGGAATTATCACTCACCAACCAGAAAGCTCAAATGAAAGTAACAGGTATTATCAAGTTTGACAAGAATGTGTATAATCCTTGAATCTAATTCACTGCTGCTGAGGATGAAAATTCATACAAATGTTTTGAACATATTTACAAGTATCTAAAAAGAGACACACATGAAAACTATGACTCGAAAATTTTACTACTACATATATACTGAACAATAATTTATACACATACCACCAAAGCACAAGTTTTAGAATTTATATACCAGTGCTATTTTCAATAGACACAAACTGAAAATCACTCATATTGTAATATACGTTGCAATAAATTAATTAATGGTTAAATGTTTACACTATGGAATCATATGCAACAGTGGCAGTGCATGATCACAATAACAGGCAACCATATCGGTGTATTCACAAACAACATAAGGAATAAAAAAGCCCAATCCAAAAGTGGTTATACTGTGTCATAACATTTATGTAAAATACAAAATACAGGGCTTCCCTGGTGGCGCAGTGGTTGAGAGTCTGCCTGCTGATGCAGGGGACATGGGTTTGTGCCCCGGTCCGGGAAGATCCCACATGCCCGGAGCGGCTGCGCCTGTGAGCCATGGGCGCTGAGCCTGTGCGTCTGGAGCCTGTGCTCCGCAACGGGAGAGGCCACAGCAGTGAGAGGCCTGCATACCGCAAAAATAAATAAATAAATAAAATGAAATAAAATACAAAATACAGGTGAAGTGATCTTTTTGTTAGATACCAGAACAATAGTAAACCTTAAGGGGAGTCACTAGAATGGGAAACAGGGGGCCTCTGAGTGTTAGCAATTTTCTGTGTCTTTATCTAGAAGTTATGTAGAGAGTGTATTCAGATTCTGAATTTTCTGAAATTTGTTATTTTCTTATAAACCACGCATGTTTTTAGTTGTTTTTTATACATAACAAAAAGTAAAAAATGTAGACCAGGGAAGGTAATTATATTAGCATTTTAATATCCATGTCTTTCAAGGTGGAAGTGAAAGGTATTCAATACTTGACATTGAGATCACTTTTTAAAAGTAAGCTGAAAATTTGAGAGTAATAAATAAGGTATACTTCTTCATATATAGTCCTCAAAGAGGAGGGGTAGAAAGGAGTATTTTTTAAAATTAATACAGAATAGTTAAGATAGAAATTATGTAAACAGACTAGGTTTAAAAAAGAGCACACTGGACTTCCCTGATGGCACAGTGGATAAGAATCTGCCTGCCATTGCAGGGGACATGGGTTCAATCCCTGGTCTGGGAAGATCCTACATGCCACGGAGCAGCTAAGCCTGTGTGCCACAACTACTGAGCCTGCATGCTGCAACTACTGAAGCTCATGCACCTAGAGCCCTTGCGCCACAACAACAGAAGCCACTGCAAGGAGAAGCCCGTGCACCGCAACGAAGAGTAGCCCCCGCTTGCCACAACTAGAGAAAGCCCATGCACAGCAAAGAAGACCCAATGCAACCAAAAATAAATTAAATCTTTAAAAAATAAATTAAAAAGCACACAATAACATGGTAAATCTAAACCTAAGTATTTTCAGTACTATAGTATATGTAAATGGATTAATATCTCCTATTAAAGTATAATTTTTTTGTATTATGTGCAACTAAATTTTTTTCACAATATACAGGTAAAATAAAAGAATTAAATTAGAAAGGAAAATACGTTGCATGTATTTAAAAACAATAAAACAATTAGCATCTGATATGCATCTTAAAGTAGTCTTTAAGCTTAGAACAGTTTGTCATTATTGTAATTAGTACTATTATCCCAATTTCTTCTTTTTTTTACAAATTTATTTATTTTTGGCTGCGTTGCGTCTTCGTTGCTGCACGCAGGCGGCGAGTGGGGGCTACTCCTCGTTGCAGTGCGCGGGCTTCTCATTGCAGTGGCTTCTCTTGTTGCGGAGCATGGGCTCTAGGTGCATGGGTTTCCGTAGTTGTGGCTCGCGGGCTCTAGAACGCAGGCTCAGTAGCTGAGACTCACAGGCTTAGTTGCTCCGCGGCATGTGAGCTCTTCCTGGACCAGGGCCCGAACCCGTATCCCCTGCATTGACAGGCAGATTCTTAACCTCTGCACCACCAGTGAAGCCCTATCTCAATTTCTTAAACAATATTTCAATACCTTTTTCTATTTGAAAAATATTTTAGTATTTTTTCCTTTGCTTTTTTGTGGTCTAATACGTGGTAAATATTTAGGTGCTAACATAATCTAAAAATATATGTGTGTTTACAGCTGAAAAAACCTGAATCAAGAAGAAATAGATAACTTGAACAGACTGATCACTAGAAGTGAAATAGAATCTGTAATTTAAAAAACTTCCTACCAACAAAAGTCCAGGATCAGGTGGTTTCACAGGCAAATTCTACCAGACATACAAAGAAGAACTTATACTGATTATTCTCAAACTCTTCCAAAAGATTGAAGAGTAAGGAGTACTTCCAAAGACATTCTATGAATCCACCATCGCCCTGATATCAAAACCAGTTGGGGGGCTTCCCTGGTGGCACAGTGGTTAAGAATCCGCCTGCCAATGCAGGGGACATGGGTTCAATCCGTGGTCTGAGAAGATACCACATGCCGTGGAGCAACTAAGCCCGCGCACCACAGCTACTGAGCCTGCAGTCTAGAGCCCACGAGCCAGAACTACTGAAGCGCGTGCGCCTAGAGCCCATGCTCTGCGACAAGAGAAGCCAACGCATTTAAGCCCACACACCACAACGAAGAGTAGGCACTGCTTGCCGCAACTAGAGAAAGCGCATGCACAGCAACGAAGACCCAACACAGCCAAAAGGCACATGAAAAGATGCACATCATTGCTAATTATTAGAGAAATGCAAATCCAAATTACAATGCGGTACCACTTCACACTGGTCAGAATGGCCATCATTAAAAAAGTATACAATTAATAAATGCTGGAGAGGGTGTGGAGAAAAGGGAACCCTCTTGCACTGTTGGTGGGAATGTAAATTGATACAGCCACTATGGAGAACAGTATGGAGGTGCCTTAAAAACTGAAAATAGAAGTATACCATACGACCCAGCAATCCCACTACTGGGCATATACCCTGAGAAAACCATAATTCAAAAAGAGTCATGTACCACAATATTCATTGCAGCTCTATTTACAATAGCCAGGACATGGAAGCAACCTAAGTGTCCATCAAAAGATGAATGGATAAAGAAGATGTGGCACATATATACAATGGGATATTACTCAGCAATAAAAAGAAACGAAATTGAATTATTTGTAGTGAGGTGGATGGACCTAGAGTTTGTCATACAGAGTGAAGTAAGTCAGAAAGAGAAAAACAAATACCATCTGCTAATGCATATATATGGAATCTAGAAAAATGGTACTGACGAACCTAATGACAGGGCAGGAATAAAGATGCAGATGTAGAGAACGGACTTGAGGACACAGCTGGGAAGGGGAGGCTGGGACATAGTGAGAGAGTAGCATTGACATACATATACTACCAAATGTAAAATAGCTAGTGGGAAGCTGCTGCATAGCACAGGGAGATCAGCTCGGTGCTTTGTGACGACCTAGAGGTATGGGATAGGGAGGGTGGGAGGGAGGTTCAAGAGGGAGGGGATAAGTAGAATATATGTATACATATAGCTGATTCACTTTGTTGTACAGCAAAAACTAACAATGTTATAAAGCAATTATACTCCTATAAAGGTGTATAAAAAAACATTGTAAATCAGCTATACTTGAAAATATTTTTTAAATGCAAAAAAAATTTTAAATATAAGTTTTGTGTGTGTGTGTGTGTGTGTGTGTGTTCCACAGGTTCAATATATAAATTATGTCTAATTGATTACATTGTTTTTCAAAATAAAGAATTTTTTATATTTTACATCAGCTTCATAATATAAATGCAGAAAAACTATATTTTTTTTTCTCGAAGTTCAGAAATAGCCATTTTGCTCATTCGGTACACCACTAACTTTATTAAAAATGGATTTGCGACCTCTTCCCTCCATTCTATTAAACTCTCTCAAGTTTAACAGAATGTTCTGCCATGAACTGCCTTCTCACCTTAGAGACGTGAGATTTGCATCCTGAAATCTCTTTCTTGCAAAAATGCCCAGTTAGCATCCAAGCATTACAGAAAAGAAATGCTTTTTTACAGATCTCAAATTCCATGCAGCTTTACTCAAGACATCATGTATTTTTAAATTGTCAACACTCACCTGAGGTCTTTAAAAATCAACAAAAACATAATTTTGTGTTTTCTTTCATTTATTCTGGTTCTAAGTGGCCATTTCTAAATGAAAGTATTTAAGTATGTTAACGTCACCTTATAACATCCTATTTCAAATGACTACCGTCTCTCCAAAGATGAAATATGAGGAACTCATAATTATGCTCTCCAAAGATTTACTCTCTGAATCTGTATTACCTTTCTGCTAAACTCCACACTGTTCATTATTCTCTGAGAATATTCTTTTACTTGTATGGTCACCTCACAATGCTGTTTCATTTCATGTAGCTTTTTCCTACAATTTTATGCCTAGTTTATTTCTGGGAAAATGCATTATTTCAGATTGATAATTATAGACACAAAGACTTGGCTATAATTCCCTGAATGTTTCAAGAACTCCTTTTTTTTTAATACCTAGATCCTGAAGCTCTCCACAAAGCATTACTAAAACTTCATTTACATAAGTATCTATATATTAATCACACAATAATGCATTTATAATTGTATTATGATTTATTGCTAATTTTGGAGCATAAACGTAGCTGTCTTATTTACCACCCTCTTGTAAATCACTTTAATATTTGCACTTAGGACTTGAAAGAGAATGGATAAATAAAAAACTGAAGAATATGCAAATTCAATTTATATATTTTTCATAAAATTAGGTGATTATCTAACCTTTATCCAAAAAAAACCAAGAGCCCAGATGCTCTGCAGGCATGATACTCGAGAATGTAGGGTCTTACAGCAGGAAAACATGCAGTAATCCATGCAGCAGAGTTTACCTGTGACCAGCTGGGGTTAGTGACCTATGCATTCCTTACATGCTACATATCAGGAATGGAAAAATGGAATTTGTCAGTTGTGGAAATAAGTATAATGAAGTTTTGTAGCAGGTCATGCTCATATATTCAACAAAGGTACAATCAAAATTATACTCAATTCTAGTAAATCTAAGTCTGTATCTGTTACTTTGTCTTTAACTATGAAATGTCAGAACTGGCTTAAAAAAAAACAACAAAAAAAGTGTTTTTTAAATTATGGTCGTGGTCAGTAAGACATAGCCCAGCACCGCTAATGTGACTTAGTGATTCTCTCATCAGGAAACACAGTTTCTACTTCCTCTTTTATTCTCCACATCCTGTAGTAAGTAAAGTTTCAGTGAAAGATACATCTACATGGTGAAAAAAAAAGAAAACTTACATGTGCTGATAAGATCATTTCTGACAGGTTTTACCACCTGTGTTTCTGGGGATGGCCGCAAGCTAGAGTTCCCTACTCTGACGTTTTCACTGATGTCATTCCCCTTGATCCTCAATTTGAAAGTGGATAAAAATGTTTTCTATGTTTTCTTCTTTAAGAAATTAAATAAAGAATGCTGTCTAGACATGATCCTCTAATGATTTTCAATCAGTGGTCATCAACAGAAGAAAAGCACAGACTCTCATACCCACAGGATGACATTCAGTCAGATAAGAAAATTCTCCCTGAAATCAGAGTTTCATCTATAACATGTAATCAAAGGTTTCCACAGGTTCTGCATCACTGTGCAGTCAGCCATACCATATGGGATTGGCTCTGAGAATCTCACATCAGATGACTGACCCACATGTCATAAGTACACTGATCTGGTACCAGGTCCTGCCTCTCTTAATGATCTCCTGCAGGGACCTTGGAACATTCTAGGATGTTCCTGGAGCCATTTACCCTATACAGGCACACTTCCAAGTAGAAACAGAAGCTTTGATTCTCACTGGGACCCCTGCTCTGTCCAACCAACCTCTCTAGAAATATGATGTTCTAATCTCTCCTGCTTAGAACATTTCAAGGTCTCTCCCTGTGCTAATCTAGTAAAGGTAAAAGAGAAACGAGAAAGAGGCAAACTATGCAGGGAGCAATATATAGGATTCCTTTACCTGATGTATTTATCTGATTAACCCAAATACTGAGAAATATAGATTCATTTCATAACGGTCAAGAAAAGAGGAGGAGGAACCTCCATGCCAACAGTGTATATAAAATGGAATCAATATTGCATAAGCTCCAGCTTAAGCTTAGCTACGAGGTACTAACTCTTCTCATAAAGAAGCAATAACTCTCCATCATTTGAAGCACACTGAGGACTCAGACAGCTGGACACGGAGGGTGTAGGCTCCTCACTCGAATTCTGTACCTGCATCACAGAGCAATGAAATATTCCCAAAGAATTATTGAGGATGAGGTGGGGAGCCGAAACAAAAAACATGAATCCATAGTCTGCCCTACCATCTGTTTGCTAGATATTACCACCGTCTTGGTCCAATATGACCTTCCCACTTCTCTCTGGGCCTCCCTACTTTCCACCTCCATCCTCTCATTATATCTTACCTACACTTGGGAAGAACTCTAGTTTTTCCACTTTATCAACAAATAATCCAAATACCAGCTGCGTATATAACTCCTTAGAAATCTCAGGTCTGACTCAGTAATCCATGACCTTGGAAATCTAAAGTTTTCCTAATTCCCTTTATTATTTTTTTCTAATTTCCATGTACTTACACTCTCAGGATCTCCACTGTTCTCGGGTTCATCTTCCCTGCAAAACCTGTCAACCTGGACATAGACTTAAGTACCCACCTCTAATTATCTCCTAGGGAATCTAGTTTTTAAAAAAGCCTCAGCAAGCCTTATGGACTTCATTAAAGACTCTTTAAGATAACCCATGGGAGACAGCAGTACACCCCAGATATCTATTTAATACACCCTCAGAGTAATATATTTTTTTTATAAAGTCTCTTCTGGCCAATGACTCTCAGCTCTTCTTCAGCATATGCAGTGTCTCACCCTTCTGATGACTCTCTGCTCTATCCCAGGGCCACTCCCTTTCCTGATATTACATTCTTTCCCAATTTTGTATGTTGGTAAAATCAAATAACATAAAATATAACATGTTAATTATTACAAAGTACTGTTCAGTGATATTAAATACATTCACATTACTGGGCAGCCAATATCACCATTTATCTTTCTAACTCTTTTCTATCTTTTAAAACTGTAACTCTATGTCCTTTAAACATAACTTTCCTTTTTGTTCCGTAACCACCTGAAAAGCATCATTACCCTCTCAATTTCTATAATTTTGACTACACTAAGTACCCCATATAACTGAAATAAGTAGTATTGTTATGACTCGCCAAAAGTCACAAAAGTGGCATTTTTGGTAGCTAAATGTCCTCAAGATTCATCCATGTTGTAGCATATTCCTAGATGTTTTCCTTCTTAAGACTGAATAACATTCTATTATGTGGGTATACCACATTTTGCTTATCCGGGAGGTAGCGGATGAACACTTAGGTTGCTTTCCTATTTTAGCTGTGATTATTACTGCTATAAACATTGGAGTACAAATATTTCTTTAAAACCCTGATTTCAATTCCTTTGGGTATACCTCATAGTAGAATTACTGGATCATGTAGTAATTCTATTTTTCAATACCTGAAAAATTGCCCTACTATTTTGCAAAGCAGCTGTATCATTCTGCATTCCCACTGACATAGCACAATGGTTCCAATTTCTTCACATCCCCACCAATACTTGTTTTCTGCTTGTGTGTGTGTGTATGCACACAAATATATAAACATGTATTTAGTGATATGGAGCATTTATTCAAGTGCTTAGTCATTTGCACATTTTTTTTGAAGAACCATCTATTCAAGTCTTTTATCCATTTTTGAATCCGGGTGTTTGCTTTTTGTTGAGTTGTAGGAGTTCTCTGTATATTCTGAATAGAAATCTCTTGTCAGATAGATTGTTTTCAAATATTTTCTCCTATCTTGTGAATGTTGACAACAAGACTTCTCAGCACCATTTGTGGAATAGACTAACCTTTCTACTTTGAAAGGTCTTAGCAACTTGTCAAAAATCATTTGGCCATATATCAGGGTTTATTTCTGGGTGTTCTATGTTATTGGTCTTGAATAGGGGAGAAAATAGTATAATCTATCCAGGTTGATGAAGAACATAAAGAAAGACCAGGACTGAGAATTAGAAGGGCAATATAAAAGAGCAGGGAAGGGCTTCCCTGGTGGCGCAGTGGTTGAGAGTCCACCTGCCGATGCAGGGGATGCGGGTTCGTGCCCCGGTCCGGGGGGATCCCACATGCCACGGAGCGGCTGGGCCCGTGAGCCACGGCCGCTGAGCCTGCGCGTTCGGAGCCTGTGCTCCGCAACGGGAGAGGCCACAGCAGTGAGAGGCCCGCGTACTGCAAAAAAAAAAAAAAAAAAAAAAGAGCAGGGAGTAAAAGGCAGTGTGAGAGAAGATGTTGTATTTGCAAGTTAATGGAAATATGATCATGCTAAAACCACTAAAAGCCTGACTTTGAACAATAGAGTAAATGTTTTAGCAAGAGACATAACACCCATCTCTGGGAAATATAGTATGGGCATAAAGATAAACCACACACAAACATATTAAAAAGGGAAAGGTTTTCATGGTGTGAGAATATTGTGGGATTTGAAGTACAATTCACTTCTGTTCTACCATTGTCTCTAAAATTTATCACAGTGTATACACAAACAATTCCAATTCTGGTAATGTGCTTGACAGGTTTATATATGAACTTCAGCGACCAGTAAATGTACATTCATAGTAGGACTGTTCCCTAAAGCAGAAAACAAAACAAAACAAAAACCAACCCTGGAAAGACTATAACTTACTCTGTCAACACACATACAGATGCAATGATGGTTAACAGTCCAAAAACAGGGTGAGCATGGGTACAAGAGGCTAATCCCCGGGCTGGGGTGGGGTGCAGAGTTTGAGGGTAACACAGGTAGAAAAGGCTTTTGTCATATCCTTGATTTTTGGGGTATGGACATTCACAGGTCACTACCCTCATTTCAAAATGAATGAACGCACTCTCCAATTTTTTAAAACAGGTGAAGTAAACATGAGTGATGATAAATTTCAAACTGTCACCAATCAAATAGGATACTAAGAAAAATTAAATAATATGATTTAAGAATGAAGTGGAGAGATTGTCCAAGATGGTGGCATAGAAAGACCCAGAGCTTGACGCCTGTCATGGGCACGTCAAAGTCACAACAGTTTACAGAACAGCAATTGATGAAAAAGGCCGGGACCTACTGTAAAAGATCTTTTACGGCTAAAGACATAAAGAAGGCACCACAAAAATAAATAAAGATAAAAAAGAAGGGCTTCCCTGGTGTCACAGTGGTTGGGAGTCCGCCTGCCGATGCAGAGGACGAGGGTTTGTGCCCCGGTCCGGGAAGATCCCACATGCCGCGGAGCGGCTGGGCCCGTGAGCCGTGGCCGCTGAGCCTGCGCGTCCGGAGCCTGTGCTCCACAACAGGAGAGGCCACAACAGTGAGAGGCCCGCGTACCGCAAAAAAAAATAAATAAAAAAAAAAAAAAGAAGGCACGGCAAGAAGACAGGAAGGAAGGCCAGTAGCCAGCATAGCCCCAGGACCAGGGCTGGGGCACTAGCCCTGATGTCACCTGGACTGCAGCTCTACCCACAAGTGAACCAGCGCTAGGTTCAGTGTCCGCCAGCGTTGTGCAGCCAGCTGCCTTATGATTTAGCCTCACCAAGCAGCACAGACAGCCTCCATACAAGGCAGAGCCTGGCAAACAACCAGTCTGGGGGCAGCCAAGCCTACCAGACCTCCCACAGTAGTCAGTCCACTGCAACAGAAGAGCCCAAGCAGCCCACATAGGGGTGCACCTAGAGCATATAGTTCTAGTGACCAGGGGAGAGTGGGCTGCTGGGACACATAGGACCCCTCCTACAAAAGGCCACTTCTCCCACGTGCCGCAGAGCAACTAAGCCCGTGCGCCACAGCTACTGAGCCTGTGCTCTGGAGCCCGCGAGCCACAACTACTGAAGCCAGCGCGCCCTAGAGCCCGTGCTCCACAACAAGAGAAGCCACCGCAATGAGGAGCCTGTGCGCCGCAACGAAGAGTAGCCCCTGCTCGCTGCAACTAGAGAGAGCCCACGTGCAGCAATGAAGACCCAACACAGCCAAAAAAATTAAAAATATAAATTAATTAATTAAAAAAAATAGTCCATGACTGCAACAAGATGCACAACTTCACTAATAACCCAGGGCTTAAAACCATAAGAAAAAACCGTGCATAAACCTACCAGACTGGCAGACATGAAAGACACAGTATCAAGTAGCAGCAGGACGTGGAGCAATGGAAAGCCTGGTGCGCAGCGGGGGTGCAGCCACTTCTGAAACAATCAGGCCTCAGAGAGCGAAGTCCGTGCACACAGACCCACAGTGCTCCTCCCAGCTGAACACAGACCCCCCAGCCCTGCACCAGGACACACGCATATGGGCTCCGCAGCCACAGGAGCCAAACCTGAAACCAACCTGAAGGCCATCACAAGCGGAGGCAGAAATGAACCAGGCGTGCTCCTAGGAAGGAATATTCCACAGCAGTGGAGTACGTTTTTGTTTAAAGTTAGTAGAATTATAAAAATTATTTTTAAAAAAACCTATATTCACAAGAGGAAAGAATCTCATGGACACAATGCTGAGCCATCAAGAGCAACAAAGCAGCCCGCACAGTCCACCCGCTTACGGACTTCGGAACTAGGCAGAGCTGGGCTGCGTTGTTTAGGGATGCGTGCTGGGCGTAAACTATGAGGACAAGTTGCTGGCACAGAATCAGGAGGACAGCTACGGCGGGGAGGACGCTGTGACGAGGGAAGGGCACTCCTGGGTGTCCACTCGTCATGTTCTGTTTCTTGATCTTTAAGATTATTCTTTACATGTATATAACTTAATCCTTAATATGTACTTACAGCTTATCATTTTTTTTACTAAAAAAGGGGTATCCCGAACAAAGTAGAAGGAGACCTCCTTCTCCCAGGGAAACAAAGGAATAGTTTCTATCAGTGAAATCTCGATACTATGGCTGCTTCAACATCAAGCCTGACAACAGCTCCCGTGAGAGGGGCACCGGGGCCACGACACTCAGAAGGAGGCTCTGGGACCTCAGTCGCTGCCTCTGAGGAGCCCACGGCACCTGGTCAGAGTTCTCAGTCATTCTGTGCACGACCCTTTTGCCTTGGTTGCTCTGGCACAGCTCAGCCGGCATCATGGCTGGGAGAGAAAGAAGAAACGTGCAGAAGAGGGAACCGGGCTCAAGCTGACCCACCTCCTTCTACGGAGACAATACCACAGTCCCTAAGAGAGGACAGCAAGGGCATGGAATCCAGGCTCTCTGCCTGAGGCCTGGCCACACTAGCGCCCCACGCTTCTGATGCTACAGGGAGAATTTCGCAAGGTGCCCTCAGACCACCTGGTTGGACACATGGGGCTTTCAGACACGCAGGTCCTGTCCGACCCCGCACCGCTGGGGTCACATTCTGGAGGTGGGCCTGGAAGCCTCCAGGTTTTCACTTTTGGTAACAGCTTTATGGAGATTTAATTTCCATACCACACAATTCACCCATTTTAGGTGTAAAGCTCGGTGGTGTTTTGCATATTCACAGGGTTGTGCAGCCACCAGCACAATCCATTTGACAACATTTCCATCATCTCCCCAAAACCCTACTCTTTACAGGTCACCCCTCATTTCCCACAGGCCCAGCATCACCAGTCCACGTTCTGTCTCTGTGCGCTTGCCTGTTCCTGGTGTCTCATGTAAGCGGAATCCACTCATTGTCTTTTTGTGTCTGGCCTCTCTCACTGAGCATCATGTTTTCGTTCATCCACATTGTAACCCGTGTCAGTGCTTCACTCCTTTTCATGGCTGAGTAACACGTACTCTCTCTGCTTTTAACTCTATAATTAATTGTGTCTCCCTGCCTGCACCGCACAGGGCTGATGAGGATTTCACCTTCCGTCATTCTTGGGGTGTAAGCTGAATTTTTTTTTTTCTTACATCTTTATTGGAGTATAATTGCTTTACAATGGTGTGTTAGTTTCTGCTTTATAACAAAGTGAATCAGTTATACATACACATATGTTCCCATATCTCTTCCCTCTTGTGTCTCCCTCCCTCCCACCCTCCCTATCCCACCCTTCTAGGTGGTCACAAAGCACCGAGCTGATCTCCCTGTGCTATGCGACTGCTTCCCACTGGCTATCTATTTTACGTTTGGTAGTGTATATATGTCCATGCCACTCTCTCACTTTATCCCAGCTTACCCTTCCCCCTCCGCATATCCTCAAGTCCATTCTCTAGTAGGTCTGTGTCTTTATTCCCATCTTACTCCTAGGCTCTTCATGACATTTTTTTTTCTTAGACTCCATATATATGTGTTAGCATACGGCATTTGTCTTTCTCTTTCTGACTTACTTCGCTCTGTATGACAGACTCTAGGTCCATCCACCTCACTACAAATAACTCGATTTCGTTTATTTTTATGGCTGAGTAATATTCCATTGTATATATGTGCCACATCTTCTTTATCCATTCATCCGATGATGGACACAGGTTGTTTCCATCTCCTGGCTATTGTAAATAGAGCTGCAATGAACATTTTGGTACATGACTCTTTTTGAATTATGGTTTTCTCAGGGTATATGCCCAGTAGTGGGATTGCTGGGTCATATGGTAGTTCTGTTTGTAGTTTTTTAAGGAACCTCCATACTGTTCTCCATAGCGGCTGTACCAATTCACATTCCCACCAGCAGTGCAAGAGTGTTCCCTTTTCTCCACACCCTCTCCAGCATTTATTGTTTCTAGATTTTTTGATGATGGCCATTCTGACCGGTGTGAGATGATATCTTATTGTAGTTTTGATTTGCATTTCTCTAATGATTAATGATGTTGAGCATTCTTTCGTGTGTTTGTTGGCAATCTGTATATCTTCTTTGGACACCAAGGAGTCCTGTGCAGAGGCTGAAAGCCGAGCCCCACACGGTGCACAGTCGCCCTGTGTGACCAGAGCCCAGGAGGAAGGGTGAGATGGGCCTGCCTGTTTACAGGACCAGCATCCTCTGGTCTCATGTGAAACCAACCCGCTGGTCAGAGTCCTGTGAGAGCTGCTCCCCAGGGTTCCAGGTAGGCAAGACAGAATGGTCATGGCCACGGTGCTGCCTTCAGTTCAGGCACTCGTGGTAACTGTCCAGTTGGAAAGTACTGAGGCTCCTTCCTGCCTCTTCCAGCTTCTGGGGGCTCCAGACATCCCTGGGCTGGTGGCTGCATCCCTCCCATCTCAGCCTTCATCTTCATGTGGCTTCCCCTCTGTGCCTGTGTCTCTGCTTATCCTATAAGGACGTAGTTACACAGCATTGGGGCCACCCTAAGGCCCTTGTCTTACCTACTTACACGACCAGGCCCTACTTCCAGATGAGGTCATGTCCTGAGGCCCTGGGGACAGGACATGGATGTCTCCTCCCCTGGGGGGTACACAGTCCCCCTTCGCTCTGAGATAACAGGTAATGTTGCCCAGAAAACAAGCAAGCCCCTTATCTAAGCCAGCCCCTCGAAGAGGTCTGAGCCTGCCTGGTCTCTTGGAAACTGACCTGGGCAGGAGAGTGTGGCTCAGGACCCGAGTATGAAGGACACCAGGAAGCAGCCGTGTGAGGCTCCCCTTCGCAGCTGCAGCGCTGGACCAGCTGATGAGGTCCAGCCGGGCAACTCTGTCCTCCCTACAGGACTCGACCCACGTGGTCTGGGGGCGACAGGCAGCAGTGAGCGGGTGTGTGATCAAAGGTATGTGACAGGCCTGCAGTGAGCAGGTGAACACGTGTGTGTGTGTGACATCAGACCCATGTGGTGGGTCAGCAGTGAGCATACATGTGTGAGAAATCAGGTGCATGTGACGGGCCAGCGGTGCACACACGTGATCAGGTGCACGTGGCATCTGAGCAGGCAGGGCGCCACAGGGCTGCATTGCTGCCGTGGGCTCGAGCCGCCGACCCTGCCTGGTGTGGAGCATCCCTCCCCCTCCCCCCGTGTCCCTCCCTCACCACGTGCCCCAGTAGCTCCCATGTCTCCCACTACACCCCCTCAGTGGCTGTACCTGCACAGGGTACTTCCCCTGGGCAAGTACTTCTTTTTTTTCCACATCTTTATTGGAGTATAATTGCTTGACAATGGTGTGTTAGTTTCTGCTTTATACAAAGTGGATCAGCTATACATATACGTATATCCCCCTATCTCCTCCCTCTTGTATCTCCCTCCCACCCTCCCTATCCCACCCCTCTAGGTGGTCACAAAGCACCAAGCTGATCTCCCTGTGCTATGCGGCTGTTTCCCACTAGCTATCTATTTGACATCTGGTAGTGTATATATGTCCATGCCACTCTCTCACTTGGTCCCAGCTTCCCCTTCCCCTGGGCAAGGACTTCTTGAAGAGGGTCACCTCCGTGGTGACGGTGACCTTCCTCTTCTGCTGCTTCAGCAGGGGTGGCCCCTGCCAGGGGCTGCTCTGCACCAAGGCATCCGGGCCGCAGAGGGCTGGTCCCTGCACCTGAGACCAAAGAGAAGGACTTGAGGGGCTGCGCTTTCTCCCACCGGGAGCCCCATATCCAGGGGGGGCCAGCAGGGGCATGTCAGACACACAGGGCCAGACATTCTGGTTCATCTTCCCCCAACACGGTGGGTGAAAGGAGAGCCACATGGGACCTCAGACCACGTAGGACAAGGTGCGTGCCGAGGACCATCTCAGCACTGTTGATTGGCCCATTCAGTTTGCCCTCCCGTGAAGTGCCGTCCATGACTGGCCCAGGTTTCTGCTGGGCTGTGTATTATTGGGACATATGTGTGGCTATTGATTATTGGGTTAGCTTACATATGTGTATGTCTATACATCAACATCTGTATCTATATAGACAAATGCATAATGTCGTGTATCCACACTTACAGTATCATACAGAGTATTTCTCTGCCCTGAATATCCTCTGTGCTCTGCCTGTTTGATGCCCCCAGCCCCTGGCAACACCACCCTCTTACTGTCTCTGTAATCTGCCCTCCCCAGCATGTCACTGGGTTGGAATCACACAGGACGTAGCGTCTCAGACCAACTTCCTGTTCTTTTTTTATTTGAAATTGGCTTTTCATTCCCTATCACTAAGAGAATGTGATTCCAATGGAATGGACTTTGAGGCCTAAAAGTCTCATTGATTACCCAGCATATCTGTGCTTATTCATAGATGATTAAATTTTTGTTGTATTTACTATGACCATAGGGTTCTAAGGGTTACATTTTTTCTGAATTATTATTACAGTTATAAGTAGTTCTAACTCATTAAAACAGTATATATATGATTACACATTTGTATAATTATTAAACAAAGATACTTATTTGAAACATATCTTTTAATAGAATGAATGTAACTTTTCCCTTTTATTTTTTATATGTATTCGAGGATGACCATGACTAATTGCTAGGAAGAGAAAAGATTCAATAACTGGATCTATTCCGACTTTGTAATTTTTAGAGATTAGCACTGAGACACCTTGTTCAGATAAGACTGGGAGTTTTGTTTTAAAAATGTCACTTATTCTTTCAATTCCTTCCCAATTACATACCCAAATATTATACACAAGGTTTGGTAACCTATCAGCTGACAATGTGATTAGCTTTTCTCTCAATCTTGGTGAAAGCAAACCGTGGGAAACTTTCAAGAGGATTTACGAGAATCTCTTTTCAGTGTCTGGGAAGCAGGACAAAGGCTTCACCAGGCTCAGCAACTGACCAACTGTCGATTTGATCAGCTGCTCTTTCACCGAGAAAGTCTTGCTTAACCTGACTGCCCAGGAAAGTTGCAACGCTGTCCCTCCTATTATGCCTTTGTGCGTGTGATGTTTTATAAAGAGCCCTTACTCTTTATGAAAGAGTATATTTTATAAAGGGCTCTCACGGCAGGACGTGCTTTAAGTGCATTTTCTTCAAATCTGCATATTTACCTTATTCTGCTTGTGGAAGATCATTGGCGTGCCCATCCTCCCTGCTTGGCCCACCAGCCTGGTTGGATTCTCTGATAGTCAAGACTCATTTCAGTGTTCACTGCAAGAAAAATGTGTGTGTTTGTGTTGAGAGGAGGCTCACCAAACCAATGAGAGGCACACCGCAGGATGCATCCCTGAAAGCAGCCTGGCCGAGATCAGAATAAGATGGAGCGGGGGTGAACACGGTTCCTATTTAAGTCACAAAAATAAGAGAGATCAAGACGCCGCTTCTCATTAAGCCACTGAACATGGAATGATGCATTATTACCTAGAACTCTGGGGTATTTTAACAGCTTTATCAAGGTGTAATCGACATACGACAAATGCATACGTTCAAAGTGTACAATTTGATAGGTTTTGAAACGTGTACCCCATCAAGATAATGATTATACTGTCGAAGAAAAATTAATCAATGGTCAATCTAAGAAAGTAATGGAAAATTTTATTTGTGTCAACCTGGGGATGATAACCTGGGACACAGTTTTTCAGAAAGCTCTGAGGACTGTTCTAAAGAGGTGAGCGGGGAGGCCAGGATATAGGTGAATTTGACAAAGGGGTGCGTGCGAACAAGCACACAGCTTGGTAGGAGGTCACGCTATTCAGGCGGAACAGAGAACCTTAATGGTTTTAGTGCTTTTCTAAGTGTGGGAAGAGGCAAGAATCCAGGTTCATAAAAATTTTCTCCTGAAAATATCGAACTCTCCGAGGGCCGGTTCTGCCAGTTTCCCCAGAGCACGAAGTGCCTCATCCTGGCCTGCACCCTGAAGTCCTTCCAGGGTGTCCTGTAAGTCCGCGACTGTGGTGGTTGATGACTTATTTCTTGTAGAACTGGATGGTGGGCAACATTCTTTATGTCACAGTCCCCTCCCTTTTGGTCTTAATTTTGACCAAGGTTTAGGAGGCAGTTCATGACCATTTCGTCCCATGGTGCTAGGACTGCTCATTCCCAGGTCAGGCGAGGATTTCCTGGATAGACCACTCAGTGTGCTGTTACTGGAATAGGCCCTGTTAACAGTAGCCCAAAGCCTCAGGGCCGCCTGTCCTACTAGTCTGTTATGGTACAGGAAATGGTTCCCTCTTGTGGCTTCTTCCCATACCTAGAGTTACACTATTACAACCACTGACCTTATAGAACTATGTATTTGACAATTGTTTTAGGTCACCTGGTCATCATTATTTTTAGTGGAGGCTCAGTCGCACATTTGGTAATTCAAGAAACAAAAATCTTGTAACATAGGCAGAATACGAGTAATATAGCTAGTGACATTATTAAGGTCATAAGTAAGTATTTAAACTAAGAACTTTTAGGTGCAGCCCACTATCTCCCCAGGTCATTATCTTTATCTTTAAGGGAAATGATACAGTGGCCTTGTCCATGCAGTCCACAAAGACGTCTTCACGTACAAGGTGAGTGGTGGGTCGTCGTGACCCCTTACAGCATAAGGAAAGGAATGTTATCTTCTAAGGAGTTACATGGCTGTTGCCAGAAGGAGAAAACTTGATCTCTGTGGCTGAGGAGATATTGGGGAGGTCAGGTGAACACCTAATGCACATGCACGTGCACACTGGTGGGGAGGGAGGAGGCCGAAGGGCAGAGGAAAAGCGTATGTTTTAAGTTTGTCTTGCCTTGCCTTAAAATATGAATTTTTATTTCATCAGTACACTCATCCCTAGAACTTTCCTCCCGCTCTCTCCAGTCCAGGCAAACTCGGATCTGTTTTCTGTCACTACAGACTACTTTGCATTTTCTGGAAGCGTACACGCGAGTGTGTGTGTGTGTGTGTGTGTGTGTGTGTGTGTGTGTGCGTGTGTGTAGGGGGGCGGGCATCAAACTTCGGTTTTCAGCTTCAGAATAAATAACTAAGAAGACATAAAGATTAAAAAAGGCCTTCAGTGACTTCATCACGGTCAAACTTCAAGGCAGTAGAAAGGGATTTACTGGGGGTGGGGCAGGGCAGATCAGGTCAGCAGGTAGAATCCACTGTATTCATGGAACAGTGTACAGATAGATACTCTATTAATATAGAGTTAGAAACATTTTCTACGGTTTGATGAGGACCAGCCACACACGGGGTAAACAAAAGCAGCTCTGGCCTCCAGGAAAGCACCCCCACTGGGAAGAGGTCACCGAGCGCTTGCTCCAGGGGTACAATCCCAGCCCCGGACGGCGTGACAACCCATCCCGTCCTACTTTCCCGGGGGTCTTTCCTTTCACGTAGAGAAAAGCTGAAAAGAACTGCTTGTATTTAAAAAGTGACACATTTGTATGTTCACCCCCCTCTCTCCAGCGCTGTGGACACCTTGTGCTCGTGGGCTCCCACTTGGGGGCAGTGGTTCTCATGTGGCTGGAGGATGGACGAGGCGCGAGTGCGGAACTGTCCTGGCTCCACCCACAGCTGATTTCCTGCTGCCCGGTGAGGCCACCTGCCCCATCTCCTGTCCTCACGCTTAACACAAACGTCCCTGGGCCGGGAAAGGCAAGCAGTCTTGTGTTACAGGCACGTGCCTGCTGTGGGCTGAATTGTGTCCTCAAAATTCACATGTTGAGTCCTGACCCAGGTGGTTCATGCTGAACGCCGGCTCCCCTTCTGGGCACTTACATTTTGGAGGGCGAGGGCAGACAACACCACGTGACCAGCCCCCAGCCAGGTGCCAAGCCTCTAATGAGCTTCCCTGGGGGAAGGGGATGGAGGTAACTGTCATGGTTCTGCCCTTCGTCGCTGGGGGAAGAGACACCCTAGAGACCCTCGAGGGAAGGAGGGGGCATGAAGGGTCATGAGGTGACCGGAGCAGGGGCCCTCCCACCCGTGCAGCCCTACTGTGCGCCGCGACCCATCTCAGCTCTGAGCGCACAAACGCATGCTGAGTCCTGTGAGCCTCCCAGGAAGTCCCTGGAAGCTGAAGGCGGCCCTGCAGACCCCACCCCTTTCCTCCACGTCTAGTAAGACCCACTTCTCCTTGCCATTCCAGAAGCGCTTTTGGAGCTGATCTGGGAGTTGTTCTGGGGTTTAATAGGCTGAGCCCCTGTTGCTATGCCCCTACTTTCCCACAAGAGCCTTCAGAACGAGCTGTTTGCTCTGTTGCCTGAATGGTCCCCCACCCACCAATATTCTCAGGAAAAAGTCAGAGAGAACGCTTATTCACATGCCCCTCCCAGGGCATGGGACTCACGTGGGCAGGCCCCTCCCCGGATATGGAGCTCACCTGGGCAGGCACCCAGCAGCCCACGGGGCTCTCGTGGGCAGGCCCCTCCCAGGGCATGGGACTCACGTGGGCAGGCCCCTCCCCGGATATGGAGCTCACCTGGGGATGCACCCAGCAGCCCACGGGGCTCTCGTGGGCAGGCCCCTCCCAGGGCATGGGACCCAACTGGGCAGGCCCCTCCCAGGATACGGAGCTCATATGGGCAGGCACCCCGACAGGGCTGGGCACACAGGAACCGTGCACATAGCCCGCGTTGCAGAGCACCCCCTGCCCACCTGTTGGTCAGAGCTGACCCTGAGCGCCTCAGAGCAGGACCTGAACTAACACACAGCAGCTCCTGGACAGGTCTGTGACCCTGGGCTTCACTCATGCGGCCTCCCTCCACCGGGTCTTCCAGAGGCTTCCACTACACCTGGGGCACTGGCCTCCTGGCTCCACCCACCAGCCCTTCTCTCCCTGACTCCTGGGTTCTTCTCATTAGGAGAGCGTCTTCTTGAAATTGTCTCCCACTCTTGGACCAGATAAAATGATGAGAAAACAAGCCGGAGCTGTGGCCCCTTGTCTATCCTGACCCTCAGTACCCTACACCTGTTCCTTGGACCTGGCCGGCGCAGCAAGGGCCACTTTCTGCATCTCTGAGCCCCTGATGGGTGAGGATTGGCCGACTTGGGCAGCCTGACCCAGCCGGCCAACCATCCCCAGGTGTGCCTGGGTTGAGCTCTGTATAGACATCCCCTCCAGGCAGCAGGAGCACCTGCAGCTGCGCCTGAGGCTATATAGTCTCTGCCCCGTCAGCCACCGCGGTGCGGGGCTGGTGGGAGGGAGCGAGGGGCCGCGGCCTGTGCGTGGCCCGGCCTGAGTGGGGCTCTGCTGGACCTTCCACGGGAGCTGCCGGGCTGCTCCCTGCTAAGGAAGAGGATGTGTCGCTCGTACCTGCCATTGGAAGTTCTCCCCAGGCAGAGGTGAGGAAGCAAGAAGAAAGGCAGTGGGGGCCCGGAGAGGAGGGGTGGCTCAGGTAGGGAAATGGAGAGCTTCCAGAAGGGCGCCCGGGGCCAGGACCATCCCACATGGCCTGTGGGAGCCAACTCAGCAAGGTGCTGTCCCTGCGTGGCTCGAGCCCTCTCCTCCAGCCGGTAAGGTCCTTGCGCATGTTTAGGTCTGCTTCCCTGGGAAGGGTGGATAGAGCTCAGGAGCCGCTGGCCTGGGGGTCAGGGAGGCTCCTTGCGCGGGGCGGGGGGGGGGGCCGGGGGGGTGCTGGCAGGAGTGCGGGAGCTGGGGGGCTGCTGGCTGCCTGGGAGAAAATTCCCACCTCTGATCAACTTCAGAATTGTTCATGCGTGTAGCAAGTGTCCTGACGGTTTTCACCTGTGTAACTGGCGGGTTTATTTATTTTTTAAATTATTTTTATTTATTTTGGCTGCGTTGGGTTTTCGTTGTGGTGCACGGGCTTCTCATTGCGGTGGCTTCTCTTGTTGCGGAGCACGGGCTCTAGGCGCACAGGCTTCAGTAGCTGTGGCTCGCGGGCTCTAAGCGCAGGCTCAGTAGTTGTGGCTCATGGGCGTGGTTGCTCCGCGGCATGTGGGATCGTCCCGGACCAGCGTTCGAACCCGTGTCCCCTGCATTTGCAGGTGGATTCTTAACCACTACGCCACCAGGGAAGCCCACTGGCGGGTTCTTAATTAGCAGTGTGAATGGTGACATCAGAGGTCCTGAATCAGGACTGAAATACGTACCCCTACATGCACCGGTGTGAGGACCTGGGGAGGCCGTGTGCAGCCGGCACCCTCAGGGATGGGCTTCCGACTGACCCCTCAACATTCTGGTGTCCAGCCTCTGCTTTATGATTTCTGGGGCCCAATGCTGACTCTAAGGGTTCTGCGCTCCAGCCTCTATCTGTCTTTAGTGAGACCCGCACTTCCAGGATCCTACAGAGCAGGGTCTGTGTGACTGTTCTGTGGCTTCTCGAACAAATGACCACAAGCTGGGTGGTTTAAAACAACAGGAGTTCATCCTCCCCCAGTCCTGGAGGCCAGACATCTGAGATCAAGGTGTCGCAGGACTGAAGTCCCTCCAGAGGCTCCAGGATAGGGTTCTTCCTGCCTTTTCCAGTTTCTGGGGGCTCCAGGCGTCCCCAGGCTTGTAGCTGCATCCCTCCCGTCTCTGCCTCCGTCTGCATGTGGCTTTTCCTCTGTGTCTGTGTCTCTCCTTTTCTGTCTCTTACCAGAACACTGTCATTGGATTTAGGGCCACTCTAACCCAAGAGAACCTCATCTCGAGATCCTTAACTACATCTGCATATTTTCCCAAATATGGTCCTGTTCACATCTTCTGGGGGGACATATCTTTTGAGGCAACCCTTCAACCCATTATCTGTGTATGAAATAACTCTCTCATTTTAGGAGATTACCAAGGTCCCGTATAGACTGGCATAGAAGGCAGCCATGTGGGTGGGGGTCTGGGGAGAATGAGGACCCAGGAAGCCCCTGGAAAGGATCAAGTCCTGGTGAGTGAGTCCTTCCACCGTGGGGCTGTGAAAACAGCCACTCCACTTGTCCGTGGAAAGGGGCCCAGCGCCAAGTCCAAAAGCGGTGACGTTGCAAAGCTGGCTCTTGTGGGATTTCATCATCAATAGCATCATGTAACCAGTAACTATGGGCTTGGAGGAATCGCCTTCTGGTGTGTGATGACGGCACTGTCACTTTAGGCTCATCAAGCCTAGAATAGGAATGTTTGAAGGAGAAGAGTTTGGGAGATTGTGGAGGAATCTTCTTTGGGAGATTGTGAACCAATCTTCCTTGGTTGTCAAGGAAACCAAGCAGGTTTGCCAAGGTTGTCAAGGAAACTGCTTTGAAGCACCATCACCTGAGTGGTGGTCTCAGCGTGAGCTCGGGTTTGAGAAAAGTGTGATTAAGCCTCACTTTCTCTGACAGCTGCGGAGGGTTTGTAAAGTACCTTGGCTTTTAGGGCAAAGGTTCCTTGCTGCAACGAAGCGTTTCCCAAAATGGGCTGAGGCTCAAGGTGTCCCTTCATGCGACAGTCCAGGGCAGGTGGGTGTCAGGGCCCAGGCTCTGTCCCCCTTGTTTCTCCTCCATGCTTCTGGGTGGAGAGCTCCACCCAGCAGGGTGGGGTGACCACGTGGGCACCAAGCCCTCTGTCCTAGGATGCAGACCGGCCAAGGCCCTCACCACCTCCACTACTTCCCCTTGGTAACAGGAGACACTGCACCCCAGCTGCAAGGGGTGGGAAGGCTGGGAGGTGAAGGGGAGCCGCGAGCAGGAAACAGGAAAATGGGTTCTGGTGGGCAGCTGGGCGGCTGTGCTGTGAGGGTTGCCCAGACACCAGCACACAGGCCTGGGTCCTGTGAAATGTGACGCTCCATCAGCATGAGCTCTTCGATGCTCTGTGGTTCTGGAAATCCTACAGGAGGTGGTTCACAGCAGGTGAAGCTAATTCTCGCTGTGCAGGTGGTGAAGCCAAAGGTCTGCAGTTCAGGCTGAAGGTGCTGATGTACATACAGGACAAAACCATGTCCTGTGAATGTAGTTCAGGGTCGTTTAACTCAACTACAGGTAAAGAGTTCACTACAGTGAATGCAGTTGTGTTATGCCTACAATCTTCCCTCTTGTGCCTCTCCTCAGGGACCCCCTCCTCAGTTCCTGAGGCTCCTGTAAGTCACGTACAGGGGAATGGAGAGTGGGCTCTGTCCGGTCTGAGCCCTGAGTGACCCTGTGTGTGTCTCTGCTCGGGGCTGCCGTAACAAATACCACAGACAGGGCAGCTTAAACAATAGGCCAATCTCCTAGTCCTGGATGCTCTGTGAGATCAAGGTGTGTGCAGGCTGGTTTCTCCTGAGGCTTCTCTCCTTGGCGTGTAGACAGCCATCTTCTCCCATGTCCTCACATGGTCTCCCCATGTGCCTAAAAGTGTCCTAATCTCTTCTTGTAGGACGTCAGTCCTGTTGGATTAGGATCCACGTTGTGACCTCATTTTACCTTGATCACCTCTTTAGAAACTCCATCTCCAAAACAGCCACATCCTGGGGTCCTGGGGGTTAGGGATCCAGCATGTGAATTTTGGGGGACATGACTGAGCCCACACCATTCTGCTTAGGAACCAACATGTGCTTTGGTCCGTCCTTCCCTCAAGTCACATGGGGATCATGGGATGGCCCAGGGAGAGGCCACTCCTGCAGTTTGTGTCCCAGCTGGGGAACACTTCTCTGTTCTCTTCGATCACACAGCAGCAGTGCCAGCCCTGCCTTGAGGTGAGCAGTTCTGGGGTGCTGTGCTGTGTCGCCTGGCCTGCTGAGATGCTCAGTGTCAGGGAACCCAGGAGTCAACAGCCTAGTAGGGATGCCAGGGACTCTCAGGGCCTTGACAGATGTCTCTCTCACCAGACACCCCAGAAAATGAGGGAAAACCTTTTCGGGATCACAGGACGGAGAGAGTCACGGTCTCGTTTATGCTTCAGAAAGACCACATTGGGGTGGGATGTGAGATGCACCGTGGGGTGGGGAGCTTTGTCAGGGCCTGATGGAGGAACCAGGCCCAAGATTGGGCTTGGGCCAGGGCTGTGGGTGTAGAGGGGAATTAACCTGGGGACGGGCCATAGACTCTGGAGGACGAGCTGACAGTCACTGGGGCACAAGGAGAGTGGGAGTCTGGGCGGCCCCAGCGTTACCGAGCCAAACTTGGTTCCATGCGCCCACGTGTGGTAAAGCCAGTCTACTGACACCAGGTTGTAGTGAAGGAAAGGGAAGCGTTAATTGTAGAAGCGCCAATACAGGGAGGATGGGCGGCTTGTGCTCTACAAACCCTGAACTCCCTGAAGGGTTCCAGCCAAGCAATTTTCAAAGGCAGGTGAGGGAAGGGGGCCGCAGGGTATGTGATCGTCTGGTGCACAGTTCTCTGGCTGAGGGTGAGGTTACAGGGCCGTTAACGTTATAAATTCTTAGGCACCAATAGCTCTGGGGCCACGTGTTCATGATCATCAAGTAGTTAATTTCTTCCACATGGTGGTGGTTTTAGTATCTGCAAAACAACTCAGGAAGTGTGCATCAGATACTGTTATCTGGGTACTTCAGAGAGGAGTTACAACAGAGGATATGGTGGAGGGGTCTGTCCCGGAAAGGCCCCAGAGGGGCCTCTGTTACAGCAGGTGTCTGGGCTCAGCAACCAGGGGAGGTGGGTGCCTCCTGGGTGTGGGGAGCTGCAGGATCCCAGTCCTGTGAGGAGCCTGTTAGCCCCCAGGGTGAGATGGGGATGCAGAGGCTGGACAAATACATCTGGCCTAGGAGAAGGGTCCAGGCTGGAAATGTCACGGAAATCATTGCAGAGAGGAAGAGGAAAGGCCAGGTGGAGGCAGGTGGGTCACAGCAGACTATGTGCACGTGACCGTGGTCCTGATAGAAGCAACTCAGAGCCAGAAGGGAGTGGCCATCAGGGGCTCAGCTTCATTCTCTTGTTCATTTGTAAAACTGCTGTGACAGTTTGAAACACCGCCAGGAGATGTCTGGGCCCAGCGCTGCCACGGCTTCATCAAAGGAGCCCGGGTACAGAACAGAACCACTGCAGGCCCCGCTCATGTCCCCACTGGGAATGAATCCCATCAGGGATCCGGGGGTCACAGACTCAGTGAACCTCTGCCCTCAGGACTGGTCTTCCTCCTTGCTCTCACCTGCTGGTCAGAGGCCCAGGCATCCACATCCTTGCTCCACACACCCACTGCCCCCACGGACTGAGTAGTATTCCACTGCATATCTGTACAACATCTCCATTTTTCTGTCAGTGGACAATTTGGGGTTTCTCTGTCTTGGCTATTGTAAATAGTGCTGCCCTGAAAATAGGGGTGCACGTGTCCTTGCCAATTATGATTTTCTCTGGATCTAAGCCCAGGAGTGGGATTGCAGATCCAATGGGAACTCTGTTTTGGTTTTTAAGGGACCTGCATACTGTTTCCACAGTGGCTGCATACTGTGCATTTCAGCCAACAGTGCAGGAGGACTCCCTTTTCCCCATTCCGTGTCCAGCATTGATTCTTTGTAAATTTTTGTTGGCAATGGCCATTCTGACCAATGTGAGGTGATACCTCGTTATAGTTTTGATTTGCATTTCTTTAATAATTAGAGATATTAGGTATCTCTCCGTGTGCTTATTTTTTATACAGCGTGAGTAAAATTTACCTCTTGCAGTTGGCTTCTTGGAAGTCGGCCCTGTTTTGAATTTTTTTCTGATGATTTACCCAGGGTATTTCTTGAGGGCAGGTATCATTTAGAGCCCTGCTGGCCATGTGACGATTAAGTGACCAGGGCTTCCCTGGTGGCGCAGTAGTTAAGAATCTGCCTGCCAATGCAAGGGACACAGGTTCGAGCCCTGGCCCGGGAAGATCTCACATGCCACAGAGCAACTAAGCCCGTGTGCCACAACTACTAGGCCTGAGCTCTGGAGCCCTCAAGCCACAACTACTGAGCCCTCGCCCCACAACTACTGAAGCCTGCGCACCTAGAGCCCGTGCTCCACAAGAGAAGCCACGAAAATGAGAAGTCGGCGCACCGCAACGACGAGTAGCCCTCGCTCACCGCAACCAGAGAAAGCCCGTGTGCAGCAACGAAGACCTCACACAGCAAAAAATAAATAAATAAATAAATAAAAACAGGGTTAAGTGACCATCAGCACTGGATTTAACGTTGTTCTGGGACTGGCCACAAGGTGGCAGCATTTCTTCATGCCCAACTCGTTACTCTGGCAACCAGAGGCTGAGGGTAAGTCCTCTTCCTCGGTTGTCAGAGAGAGTGGATTATGCCTGAAGAAACACCCAAGCCTTGTGTCTCATTACTTCTTCCCTCTAATTATTTACCTGAAGGACAGATCCCAACTCCTGCCACACCACTCTGCTGTGGGTACTGTCATCTGTAGGTGGGGCGATCCTAAGGAAGGAGGCTGGAGGTGGGAACCCCACCACCAGGAGACAGGGAACCCAGGGAGCTTTTCAAAGCTCTTCCAGCCTGGGTCTCCACCATCCTTTGGGTGCACCAGGCTTGCTTTCCCTGTAGGAAGGCCCGCCTGGATCTAGAGATTGTGGGCTCGTGGGGAGGGGAACAGGAACTCGAGGCCCATGGGGGAGGGCTCATTGGCTCGCACATCCTCTCCAGCTCCCTCAGCCCCAGGAGAGTCCAGCCTTGGGACCGAAGCCTGCTCAGGCTCCAGGGATGTGGCACCAGCCCAGCTCACCAAGGACTGAGTGGCATAGTCAGCCTTTCTTTTTTCTTTCTGTATTTTTTTAAATGTGTCGTTTGAATTGGAGTATAGAGGGGAATAGTCAGCCTTTCTTTTAACTTTCTATATATTTTTTTTAATGTGCAGTTTGATTTACAACGTTGTGTGGCTTTTATTTTTGTTTTTTAGGTGTACACCAACTTGATTCACTTGTATAAATACATATGTATGTTCTTTTTCAGTTTCTTTTCCATTATCAGTTATTACAGAGTGTTGAGCAGTGGTCCTTGTGGTATACCGTGGGCTTTTGTTGATTATTTGAGAAATAGAATTGTGTATATGTTAATCCAAAACTACTAATTTCTCAGTCCCCCAGCCCCCCGCCTTTCTCTTTTGGTAACCATAAGTTTCTTGTTTCTGTCTGTGAGGCTGGTGCAGGTGTCTGTTGAAATTTTGGTTTTCTCCGTATCTCCGCCCAGGAGTGGGATTGCTGGGTCACATGGGACTTCTGTGTTTATTGTTGTAATGAACCTCCATACTCTTCTCCCTAGTAGATGTACCGATGTACATTCCCACCAACAGTGTAGGAGGGTTCCCTTCTCTCCACACCCTCTCCAGCATTTATTGTTGTACATTTTTTCATGATGGCCGTTCTAACCTGCGTGATGTGATACCTCATTGGACTTTTGATTTACATTTCTCTAATAATTCGGGACGCTGAGCATGTTTTCATGTGCTTTCTGGCCATCTATATGCCTTCTTTGGAGAAATGTCCAGTTTGATCTTTGGCCCATACGTTTATTGGGTCGTTTGTTTTGTTGGATATTGAGCTGTTGGTGCGATTTGGAGGTAGAGTTCCTTGGGGGTATCTTCGTTTGCAAATCTTTGTTCCCATTCTGAGGGTTGTCTTTTTCTTTCCCTTATGGTTTCCTTCGCTGTGCAAATGCTTTCAAGTGGAATTTGGTTCCATTGGTTTATTTTTGTTTTATCTTTCCTTATTCTAAAAGGTGTATCATAAAAGAACTTGCTGTGATTCATGTCAAAGCATGTTCTGCCTATATTTTCCTCAAGACTTCTTTTTTTAAAGGTTTTTTAAAAAAATTTATTAAATTTATTTATTTTTGGCTGCGTTGGGTCTTTGTTGCTGTGCCCAGGCTTTCTCTAGTTTTGTTGAACGTGGGTTACTGTTCGTTGCGGTGCGTGGGCTTCTCATCGCGGTGGCTTCTCTTGTTGCAGAGCACGGGCTCTAGGCACCAGGGCTTCAGGAGTGCTGGCTCGCGGGCTCTGGATTGCAGGCTCAGTAGTTGTGGCATACGGGGTTAGTTGCTCCGTGGCATGTGGGATCTTCCTGGACCAGGGCTCGAACCTGTGTCCCCTGCATTGGCAGGGGATTCTTAATCACTGCGCCACGAGGGAAGCCCTCCTCAACACTTTCATAGTATCCACCGTCTCCTTTAGATCTTTAGTCTATTTGGAGTTGTTTTTATTTTTTATGGTGTTAGGGAATATTGTAATTTCATTCTCCTTTTAATTGTTTAAGGAACCTCCACACAGTCATGCGTAGTGGTAGTTACCAACTTACATTCCCAGCCCCAGTGTAGGAGTGTTCCCTTTTGTCCAGACGTTCTCCAGCATTTGTAGACTGTAGACTTTTTGACAATGGCCATTCTGACCACTGTGAAGTGATTTGTCATTGTAGTTTTGATTTGCATTTCTGTAATATTTAGCAATGTTGAAAGATTTTCACGTGATTTTTTTTTAAAACAGTGTAACAGTTACGTCTTGAAATTGACTTCTTGAACATCTGCCCTGTTTTGAATTCTTTTTGGATGACCTTCCTGAGGACGTTTCTCGAGGGCCTGTGTATTTTACCGACAGCACGCCAGGCCTTGTGGATATTACGCGCCCCTCAGCCCAGGTTTTAAAGTTCTTGTTCGGGAGACGGCCACAAGGGGACATCATTTCTTCAGGCCCAACTGTTCTTTGTTTCTATAATTTCATTTTTATTTTATATTGGAGTGGAGTTGATTTCCGATGTCGTGTTTGTTTTAGGTGTACAGGACCTTGATTCAGTTACACATAGACCTATGTGTATTCTTTTTTGGGTTCCTTTCCCATAGAGGTTACCGTGTGTTCAGTAGAGTTCCTTGTGCTATTCGGTAGGTCCTTTTTGATTATCTCTTTGATATGTATTAGAGTGTAATATGTTAATTGCAACCTCCTAATTTATCCCTCCCCTTACCTTTCCTTTTTGATAATTTTAAGTTGCTTTTCTAAATCTGTGAGTCTGTTTTTTAAATTAGTTCATTCATATGAATTTATAGTTTCCACCTGTATGTGACATTCTTAGGATGTGTGTCATTCTCTTTTTGACTTACTTAACTTACTGTGATCATCTCTAGGTCCATAGGTTACTCCAAATGGCATTATTTCATTCTTTTACACGGCTGAGTCATATTCCATTGTGTTCATGTATCACTTCTTTTTCCACTCGTCTGTCAATGGCCATTTTGTTTGCTTCCATGTCTTGGCTCTTGTAAATAGTGCTGCAGTGCACGCTTAGGTGCACGTGACTTTTCGAATTCTGGTCTTTAATGCCTATACTCTTTTCTCTTTTTTTAGGGATCCTTGTGTTCTTTATTTTCACAGAGTGAAAATATCAAAAGTTACATGTGAATGAGCTTACAGTCAATAAAATAAAATACATGTCTACTAGAAAATACAAACAGTGTTGCCTTGCCTCTCCATTGACACGGGCTGGAATTTGCTGATAGATGTATCCCTACGCAGGAGAAGTTTTGGCACGTAGTTATTGCTCTTATGCGTCCCCACAGTTTCAGTGTCCATGGCTCTACGCCTACCCACTGCTCCGAGGTCATGGTCATGGTTTCCAGACACCCTTGATAATAAAATAAACTGTATGTTTTGGAAGCACGTTTCAGGCCACAGTAATGGAGTTGGCCATGACCACCATGTTTGTTCGCAAGAGATCTTGCACTATTTGTCATTTATTTTTGATCTAAAAAAAGAGTGAAACTTTTGACATGTCCACCAGAAATGGCACATTCAAATAACGGGGAAGAAAATGTCCGTGAATGTCTTTTTTCTATTTAACCATCTTACACATTTAGTGTATCTAAGTGGAAATTTTGTAAACATACTTTAATGTCATATCAGGTTGAAACATAATTGTCTTACAAAGATTGTGGATGAAAACGTCATAATCGGACTTGCAAGGTGCGACGCCAGCCCCCATCCCAGGCTTTCTGCCTGCTTCTTCCGTCAGAGGAGTGATATCTGTCCCACAGAATAAAAATTGCCTTGGCTTGACAGCAATTACACTTTCACTTTTCCCAACCAGCTATTTGTTTTAAAACTAAGTAGCTAATACGGCTGTCGGTGCAAACTTATTCATAAGAGACATGAACAGAAGGGCAGGTTGGTTTCATGCCTACTCAGTCCATCACAAAGCAGACGGACTAGCTACAGGGAGATGGGTTCGGCAGCCTGTGGCCCAGGGTCCCCTCTTCCCGGAGTCCACACCTCACATGCTCTGACCCAGTCCACTTGCACTGAGGGAAACACAGCTCCGCCCAGCGGGCACCCTGTGTACTGAGAGGCAGTCTTCTGCCCGCAGCCGGGACCCCTGCCCGTGCAGCCTTGCTGCAGTGCCTGGGCACTCAGGAGTGAGCATGGGGGAGGGGAGGGCACAACTGCAACGTGATGGCATCTTGGGTTTCTTCCCTCTGCCGCTCACTGTGGTGCGTCTTGACCATTGGCACTGTTGCCATTGACGGGAGGTGGGAAGAAACGTGAAGTGCAGCTTGTTCTTAGCAAAGCAAGGGATCACTCTAGATATGGTTATGCAGTAAGGTTTGCAAACAGCAGGGTTGTTTAAAAAAAATCAATCCCACAAACTACATTATTTATTTGGTCTTCTCCACATATACTCTTAGGGGTGGGACTGTCGGATCATGTGGCAGTGCTATTTTTATCTTTTAAAGGCATTTCCATAATGTTCTCTATAGTGGTTGTTACAGTTTACATCCTACCAGCACCATAAAACGGTTCCCTTTTCTCCATGCCCTCTCCACCATTCATTCATCGTAGATTTTTGATGCTGGCCTTTCATACCGTTGCAAGTTAATCCCTCGCTGTAGTTTTGATTTGCATGTCTCTGATTATTGCGATGTTGAGCCTGTTTTCATGGGCTTTTTTTTTTTTTAAATACTGTGAGTAGAATTTACCTGTTTAAATTGTGTTCTTGAAACTCTGTCCTGTATTCAATTATTTTCCAACACTTAACCCCTGTACATTTTTTGAGGGCAGGTATATTAAGTGCCTATAAGCAATCGCTTTAAGGTTGGTTTGCGGGAAATGGCCACAAGGGGGCAGGATTACCTCTGGCCCAACTCTGGTTACCTTGGCAACCAGAGCTTTCGGGGAAATCCTGTTTGGGGCATGTAAATTAGAGTGGGATGTGCCAGAACAAACACGCAAATCTTGTGTCTCATTACCACTTTTTAAAAATTAGATTAATTTTCGTTTTTTATTGGAGTAACATTGATATACAGTGTTCTGTATGTTGTAGGTATACAGAATCTTTCAGTTATACATATGCATATATCTCTGCATCCTCGGCTTCTTTCCGCATATAGGTTATTACAGAGTGTTGATAGACATACCTTGGTATACGTAGGTCCTTGTTGATTATCTATTTTATATGTAATAGTTTGTATTTGTTAATCCCAACCTCCTAATTCATCCCTTGACCCCTTCTGTTTCCTTCGGTAACCATGTATTTGTTTTTTAAGTCTCTGAGTCTGTTTATGTTTTCTCAGTTCAGTAGTGTGTATTTTTAGATTGCACCTATAAGTGATATCATATGATACTTGTCTTTCTCATTCTGACTTACTTTACTTAGTATGATTTCTCAAGGTTTATCTATGTTCCTGCAAATGACATTATTTCATTCTTTTACATGACTGAGTCATATTCCATCGCATACATCTATCACTTCTTCTCTAGCCATTCATCTGTCCACGGATATTTTGTTTGCCCTCATGTCTTGGCTATTGTAACTGGTGCTGCAGTGCACGCTTGGGTGCATATGTCTCTTTGAATTCTGGTTTTCTCCACATTTACTCTTAGGGGTGGACTACTGGTTCATGTGGTAGCTCTATTTTAACTTTTAAAGGCACTTCCATAATGTTCTCTATAATAGCTGTTACCATTTACATCCCACCAGCACCATAAAAGGGTTTCCTTTTCTCCATGCCCTCTCCACCATTTATTCATTGTAGATTTTTTGTTGTTGTTGTTGCGGTACGCGGGCCTCTCACTGCTGTGGCCTCTCCCGTTGCGGAGCACAGGCTCCGGATGCGCAGGCCCAGCAGCCATGGCTCACGGGCCCAGCCGCTCCGTGGCATGTGGGATCTTCCCAGACTGGGGCACGAACCCGCGTCCCCCCCATCGGCAGGCGGACTCTCAACCAGTGCGCCACCAGGGAAGCCCTACTGTAGATTTTTTCTTTCTTTTTTTTTTTTTTTGCGGTATGCGGGCCTCTCACTGCTGCGGCCTCTCCCGTTGCGGAGCACAGGCTCCGGATGCGCAGGCTCAGCGGCCATGGCTCACGGGCCCAGCCGCTCCGCGGCATGTGGGATCCTCCCGGACCGGGGCACGAACCCGTGTCCCCTGCATCGGCAGGCGGACTCTCAACCACTGCGCCACCAGGGAAGCCCTACTGTAGATTTTTGATGATGGCTTTTCAGACCGGTGCAAGGTGATCCCTCGTTGTAGTTTTGATTTGCATGTCTCTGATAATTGCTATGTTGAGTATGTTTTCATGGGCTGTTTTTTTAATAAACAGTTTGAGTAGCATTTACCTGTTCAAATTGTCTTCTTGAAAGTCTGCCCAGTTTTCAATTATTTTCAAACACTTACCGTTGGACATTTTTTGAGCACAAGTATCATTTGGAGCCCAGCCGTCCTTGTGAATCTTAAGGGCCCATAAGAAATCTTTTTGAGGTTGCTGTTTCAGGAAACGGCCACAAGGCGGAAGGATTTCCTCAGGCCCAACTCTGGTTACCCTGGCAACCGGAGCCTTAGGGGGAATCCTGTTTGGGGCTTGTAGATTTGAGTGGAATGTGCCAGAACACCCAAGGGCTTGTGTCTCATTACTTTGTCCCTGTTTCCCTTCACCCTCTCCCGCCTCCCCCACAAATCCCAATCCGTGCGAAACTGCTATGCTGAGGGCGCTATCAGCCGTAGGTGGGGCCACCCTAAGGAAGGAGGCTGGCGGTGGGAATCCCACCACCAGGAGACGTGGAGACCAGGTGACTTTAAACAGCTCTTCCAGACCAAAGGGTCCACCATCGCTTGGGTGCACTTGGCTTGGTTTAGCTGTCTGGAGACTGTGGTTTCAGCCAGACGGGACAGACACGACAGGTCCAGTGGGGACTCATTAGCTGGCACATCCTCTCCAGCTCCCTCAGCCTCAGGACAGTCCAGCCTTGGGACCCAAGGCTGCTCAGGCTCCAGGGATGTGAGAGCAGCCCAGGTCATCGTGGTCTCAGGGGAATATTACAGGCATTTCATTGTATTTTTAAAAATATTTATTTATTTGGCTGCGTATGGTGTTAGCTGCGGCACGTGGGATCTTGCGTTGCGGCGCGTGGGCTTCTCTCTAGTTGTGATGTGCGGGTTTTTCTCTCTCTAGTTGGGGGCTTGTGGACTTAGTTGCCCCGCGGCACGTGGGATCTTAGTTCCCTGACCAGGGATCGAGCCTGCGTACCCTGCATTGGTAAGCAGATTCTTTACCACTGGACCACCAGGGAAGTCCCCTCCTTGTAGTTTTTAAAGTAATGTTCATTTTATATTAGAGCATAATTGATTTACAATGTTGTGTTGGTTTTAGGTGTACAGCACCTTGATTCAGGTATACATAGATGTATAGCTACTCTTTTTTGGATTCTTTGCCCCTATAGGTTATTAACAGGGTGTTGAGTAGAGTTGCCTGTGCTATACCGTAGGTCCTTGTGGATGATCTATTTTATTTATATTAGTGGGTATATGTTAATCCCAAACTCCTGATTATCGCTCCCCCACCCCATGTTTCTCCTTGGGTAACCCTAAGTTGGCTTTCTAATTCTGTGAGCCTGTTTCTGCTTTGGAAATGAGTTCCTTTGTATCAGTTTTTAGATTCCACCCTTAAGTGATACCCTATGGTATTTGTGTTTCTACCTCTGACTTCCGTCACTTAGTATGATCATCTGTAGGTCCATCTATGTTGCTGCAAGTAGTATCATTTCATTCTTTTTTATGGCTGAGTAATAATCCCGTGTGCCTATGTACCCCCATATTCTTTATTCATTTTCCTGTCAGTGGACTTTATGGTGGCTTCCATGTCTTGGCTATTGCAAATAGCACTGCCATGAACACTGGGAAAAATATAAAAAATTATAGTTTTCTCTGGATATACGCCCAGGAGTGGGATTGCCCGATTAAGGGCTACCTCTGTTTTTAGGTTATTCAGGAACCTCCATCCTGTTCCCCCAGTGGCTGGTACTAATTTATATTCCCGCATGCAGTTTAGGAGGGGGCCCTTTTCTCCACACCCTCTGCAGCATTTACCTTTGGTAGACTTTTTGATGATGGTCATTCTGACTGTTGGGAGGCGATAGCTCCTTGTAATTTTGATTTGTATTTCTCTAATAATGAGCAATGCTGAGGAAGTTTTCATGTGCTTGTTTTTCTTTTTAAACTGTGAGTAAAATTTACCTCTTGAGAGAGTTTTCCTGAAAGCCTGCCCTGTCTTGAATTTGTAGTCGATTACCTACCGTAGGCCATTTCTGAGGGCAGGCATCATTTACAGCCCCGCAGGCCTTGAGAGTATTAAATGCCGATAAGCACCGCTTTTAAAATTGTTACGAGAACACAAGGCGGCAGGATTTCTTCATGCCCACCTCTGGTTACTGGGGCACCAGAGCCTTAGTGAAAGTCACGTTCCTGAGTTGGAAATGAGAGTGGAGTGTGCCACAAGAAACACCCAAGGGCTTGTGTCTCCCTTTGTGTCTCCCTTTCTCCCTTGTGTCTCATGACTTTGTCCCCCTTCCCCTTCACCCTCTCCCACCTCTCCCCAAATCCCAACCCATGCGAAACTGCTATGCTGAGGGTGCTGGCGTCCATAGCTGGGGCGAATCTGAGGAAGGAGGCTGGAGGTGGGCACCCCAGCATCGGGAGACGTGGGGACCATGTGACTTTTCAGTGCTCTTCCAGACCAAAGGGTCCACCATCGCTTGGGTGCACTAGGCTTGGTTTAGCTGTGGAGGGCTTGCCTGAGCCTGGAGACTGTGGTTTCATCCAGAGAGTTTCAGACACTGTGGGTCCAATGTGGGCTCATTTCCTGGCACATACTTCCCAGCTCCCTCAGCCCTCAGACAGTGTAGTCTTGGGACCAATGGCTGCTCAGGCTCCAGGGATGTGACACCCGCCAGTGTCTGAGGTCTGCACGGACTATAGTAGTCATTTCATTTTGTTTTATTTTTTAATTCAGTGTTTGATTTATATTGCAGGGTAGTTGGTTTACATTGTTTTGTTTGTTTTTGGTGTACAGCAACTTGATTCGGGCACATACAGATATATATCTAGTCTTTTTCGGAGTCTTTTCATATACGTTATCGTTGAGTGGTGAGTGGATTTCCCTGGGCTATATGGTAGGTCCTTGTTAATGACCTATGTTATATATATTAGTGTGTATATGTTAATTCCAACCTTTTATTTATCTCTCCCCTCCCAGGTTTCCCCTTTGGTAACCTAAGATTGTTTTCTAAGTCTGTTAGCCTTTTCTATTTTGTAAATGAGTTCATTTGTATCAGTTTTTAGATTCTGCCTATAAGTGGTATGATACTCATCTTTCTCTCTGTGACTTACTTCACATAGTATGATCATCTCTAGGTCCTTCTTTGTTGTGGTAAATGGCATTATTTCATTCTTTTCTTATAGCTGAGTAATATTCTGTTGTATATATGGACCTCATTGTCTTTATCCATTTTCTGTCGGTGGACATTTAGGTTGCTTCCATGTCTCCACCATTGTAAATAACGCTGCAGTGAAGTTTGGGATACATGTGTCTTTTCGAGTTATTTTTTTTGTCGAAATGTCCTCCCTGGAGTGGGATGCCGGATCATATGGTAGCTCTGTTTTTAGCTATTTAAGGAACTTCCATATTGTTCTCCTTAGTGGCTGTTACCAATTTACATTCCCCCTGACACCATAGGAGTGTTTTCTTTTTTCTAAGCCCTCTCCAGTATTTACTGTTTCTAGAGGTTTTGATGACAGCCATTCTCACTGGAGAGAGGTGATACCTCGTTGTGGTTTTGATGTGCATTTCTCTAATAATTAGCGATGTTGAGCATCTTTTCATGTTCCTTTTGGCCATGTGTATTTTTTCTTTGCAGAAATGTCTATTTAGGTCTTCTACTTATATTCTATTGGGTTTGTTTGTTGCTGTTTAGAGTAAGTTCTGATATATATATATATATATATATATATATATACACACACACACACACACACATATATATAGACTTATAAATGCCACCTTATTAATTGCTTTTGTAGTCCTATTGTTCTCTTTTCATTTTTTCCCCCATCTTTGTAAACTGGTGATTTTCTGTGATGGTGTGCTCTTTTCCCCCTTTCCTTATCTTTTGTGAATCTACTTTAGGTGTTTGATTTATGTTTACCATGCATCTTACATAAAACGTCTTTGAAATAAAATAGTTCATTTTACGGTGATAGCAACTTAACTTCTATGGCGTATAAAAATTCCCCCCTTTTATATTTTTGATGACATGATTTACCTCTTTTTACATTGTACATTTTTTATCAAATTATAGCAGCTGTAGTTATTTTTACTACTCTTTTCCTTTAGTCTTTATAGTATAGTTAATTCATTAACACACCATCCAAATATACAGAACGACTGTATATTTGTCTTTACCAGTGTGTTGTATACTTTCACATGTTTTCATGTCATTATTTGGCCTCTTTTCATTTCAGCTTAAAGAACTCCTTTCTGTGTTTTGCAAGGCAGATCTTGTGCTGATGAACTACTTCAACTTTTCTTTGCCTGGAAAAGTTTATTTCTCCTTCATATCTGAAGGATAACTTTGCTGGATAGAATATTACTGGTTGGCAGTTGTCTTTATTTGAAGACATCCCATATGTCATTTTCCTGTAGAGTTTCTGCTGACAAATCTGCTAGTAGCCTAATGGGGGTTCTTTTGTAGGTTACAATCTTTTTTCCTCTTTAGGATTCTCCTTATCTTTTATTTTTGACAGTTTCATTATAATGTGTCTTGGAGGTCTTTTTGCATTGAGATAATAGTGTGATCTCTTAGTTTCATGAACATGGATGTCCAAGTCTCTCCCCAGGTTTGGGAAGTTCTCAGCTCTTATTTTTTTAAATAAACTTTCTGCCTGCTATTCCCTCCTTTTCTCCTCCTGGAACCTCAGTGGCTCTGGTATTTCTATGTTTGGTGGAGTCCCATAAGTCAGGTAGGCTTTCTTGGCTTTTTTTGTTCTTTTTTCCTTTGTTTTCCTCTGATCACATTATTTCAGAGTTCCTACCCTCGAGCTCACTTATTCTGTTTTCTGTTTTGTCTATTGTGCTGTAAATGCTCTCTGTTGCATTTTTCATTTCATTTATTGAATTCATTAGCTCCCGAATTGTTTTTTATGATTTTTACCTCTTTGTTAAATTTCTCATTTTGCTCATGTATAGTTTACCTGATTTCACTGCAGTTGTCTTTCTGTTCACTTTTAGCTCATTGAGTTTCCTCAAAAAAGCTATTTTGAATTCTTTGTCAGTTAGATTGCAGAATTTCATGCCTTTCAGTTCACTTACTGGATGATTACTGGGGTCTTTGGTGATGGTATACTTCCTTGATTCTTCATGTTACTTGTAGTTTTGTGTTGCTGCTTTTGCATTTGAAGCAGCAGACACCTCCTTAAATCTTTACTTGCCTTCAGGTGAGCTATACAGTTTGTTGGTCCTCTTGTAGCTGAGGGTTTCTCCTACCTTGTGTGGGTATACCTGCTCCATACTTCTTGCTCCCTCTTGTGGCAGAATTCTTAAGCTTGTATAGCTTCTCTGGGGTTTGGTTTATTATACAGCGTTACTGCAACAATAGCTGACTAATATAAACTCTTAATGATTATATTGTAAGAAATTCTGTATACATGAAAACGTATAGATACAATTTTACATAAGTGCATAACATAATTATGATCATGTTACACATTTTTAAAATTTATTTTTCTTTTCCTCATTAGGTTGGCTACCCCTCTGTCCCCATCCCACTGATGCCCCATTTTCCTTCCCAAGTAATCCATGTTAACAACTTAATATGTACCTATCTGTATTTTCTCCATATTTATGTACTCATATGCAATGATATGACCACATATATGTACCAGTGACGTTCAAAATATGTAGCAACCAGTATGCACAGTATCAACCAGTGAGAATAAACACTAGCTGAAACATCCAGTGGCTGTATCAGTTTATGCTGGCTAAGTGCCACCCCTGTACGCAAACACACACACACACACACACACACACACACACACACACAATAAGAATTTCTATCACTGTTTATGTTCTACAAAAATGGAACCATATTATAAACATTTTGCCTTATTATTGTTTTTTTTACAATCCCTTAAATTCCAACTGTGATATGGTTTTATTCATTCTGCTTAATTGCTGTATAAGACATATTAAGTGGGCTGAGTGTATTAACATTTATTCAGCAGTACCCTATTAGTGGACTTCCCCTTTGTTTCCAGTGTTTTTGTTACCATGAGCAATGCTGCCATGAACATTCTTGAACATACATCATTGTGTACTGGTGATTTTATCTCTAGGGCATCCAGTCCCAGGAATGGAACAGGTGGACTGAATGATGAGAGGTAAATTTTGTTAGATGGTATCTGAGAACTTTTCAAGGTTCTTGGACAATTTACATTTTTATCATGAAGATTTAAAGAAATCATTTCTCCTGCATCTACATAGATATCAGTAGGTGGCTTTTTTTTTTTTTTTTTTTTTTTTTTTTTTTTTTTTTGGCGGTACGCGGGCCTCTCACTGTTGTGGCCTCTCCCGTTGCGGAGCACAGGCTCCGGATGCGCAGGCTCAGTGGCCATGGCTCATGGGCCCAGCCGCTCCGCGGCATGTGGGATCCTCCCGGACCAGGGCACGAACCTGCGTCCCCTGCACCGGCAGGCAGACTCTCAACCACTGCGCCACCAGGGAAGCCCAGGAAGTGGCTTTTTGATTTTTGCCAACCTCATGGGTACAAAGTAACAATCTGCATTTCCCAAACCAATCGTGAACTCACACACCTTTTCCTGACTTGGCTCTCTGGATTTTCTCTTTGTAGCTCTGCTCATTTCTCATTTGTGTTGTTTGTATCCTTGCCAGCATGTAAGAGCATTTGCATGTTGCAGATGTTAACCCTATGCCTAGATTAAACAATTTTTTCTTAATCTAGGATTTTTTCATTGATTGGGTTTAAGTTATCTCTTGCCTTACAAAATGTTGTCACAGTCATGAAAATGTGCTTTCGTTTATCTCCCTCCTTTCTCATTTCTCTCTTTCTCTTCCTTTCTTCCCCATCTTTCTCTCTCTCTGTGTATGTGTGCGGGGTTGTCTCTGTGTGTGTGTGTGCGTGTGTGTGTGTTTGCGTGCACACCTGTTTTCCTTCCACTCGTTCTGCCTTTCTGTGTCTTTCTTCGTGCCTCTTGTTCTCTCTCTACCCCCTCTCACTGGCTGCTCACTGCTCCCTTTTCCCACTCCATAGCAATACTAATTTTCTGTGCAGAGAGCAGTGTATTTTCTTGCTTGTGTTACTTACAAAGCCAAGACAGAAGCGAGAGGTGACTGAGGGCAGCACAATATGGGGTTAAAACAATGCAGTTTCAAAATTGGCTGAATTTGAGATCCCTTGAGTTTTTTCTTTTTATATGGATTCTCCAGTTCACCCTCTGAGATTCTGATTCCATAGGTCTGGAGAGAGGTGTAATGTACAAATGGATGTCTATTTTAATATCTCCCCAGGGGATCCCAGTACAGCTTCAGGGCTGGAAGTCTGCTAAAGCGCTAGATCAGGGAGGCTAACCAAATGCTCCCCAGTGTGGCCGGCTTGCCTGGGAGACTGGACAAGCTAGGCTGTTGTAGACTCAGTTAATGACCTTCAGCAAGCCACCAGCTCAGCATAAGACAGCATGAGGGGCTCACGTGGAGTAGAAACAAGGGTGAAGTAGGTCTATAGGCCTGATGCTCCTCCAATGGCGGAAGAGAGAAAGGTGTGAGGCACAACTCAAGTGCAGCTGCAGTGGGGCAAATGGGCACAGGGGGGCAGTGTGGCTCCGTGTGGCTCAGAAGCCAACTCAAACTGAGGCCTGACCCAGGCTCTGGGAGAGCTCTGGCAGGGTGAAGGGCTGTTCCCTTTCCACTCAGTCCCTGTCCTGCAGAACCTGGCTCTCAGATGATTAAAATTCATGCAACATTTATTGAGTGTGAATGATCTCATGTCAAACACTGTCCTGTATTGTTTTATTTAATCTTCATAGCAATCCAAGGTAGGCATATTATTTCTTGTTTACCAAAGAGGAAGCTGCAGCTTAGGGAAGTTAATTAATTTCTTAGAAGGTGGGAGAGCCAGGAGTTAGACTCAAGACTGTCTGACTGCAAGCCAAATATTCTTTTCATTCAACAACTGCTTTATACAGGTAACATTTGATTCTGAACGTATTAATCAATGTGAATTTACCAAATAATTTATTCATGCATGCTGATTATTTTTCTCCTTTCCTTCTTTCTTAAACAAAGGGATCAGTAAGATTAACTGTGTTAGCTAAAAAATCTTAAAGCCCACAGTCTGCCTTTTAACAGGAGACTGAAGAAGCAAAGAATGAATGGTTGATGGTGGAATGTCCCCTTGGGGTTTCCTCCTCTACATAGCTGGGCCCGGGTGTCACAGTGAATGTCTGCAGACCTAAGGCAGGATTTTATTTGGCTGATGTAGTATTATTTAAAAAAAACTAAACTTCAGGGCTTCCCTGGTGGCGCAGTGGTTGGGAGTCCGCCTGCCGGTGCAGGGGACGCGGGTTCGTGCCCCGGTCTGGGAGGATCCCACATGCCGCGGAGCAGCTGGGCCCGTGAGCCATGGCCGCTGAGCCTGCGCGTCCGGAGCCTGTGCTCCGCAATGGGAGAGGCCACAGCAGTGAGAAGCCCGCGTACTGGGAAAAAAAAAAAAAAAAAAAAATCTAAACTTCAGTTCATCACAGTCCCTACCATTCCTTTTTCTTTCCATCTTTATGCTTTACTCATCCGTGCTACCTGCTGGGTATCTGCTGATGGCAGTACCAGATCCGTTGGGCCTCGAACTTCACTCCATCTCCCTTCCCTGGCTCTACTTGCCTCTAGGTGTGTCCTTGTCACCACTCTGGCTGTTGTCTGTAGCTGGAGGCGCTCCCACCTGCGATGGCTGCATCCGTGGGTACACTCTGCTGCTTCTAGCACCCAGACCAGCCCTAGGTTTGCCAGGGCTAAATTTAATTGCAGCTGCTTCATCAGATGCTTGGGTATTTTCAGCCATAGAGGCATAGGGTGGCTGAGCTGGAAGTTGCTGAGGGCTGCTGGCCAGGGCTCAGACCCAATGTTTTAGATTGAAATTAGCCTCCAGGTTGTTCCAAGCACTTGGTCCCTGTCCCCAACCCCCCACCCCTGTTTTTTCTTAACTGGAGTTCGGGAGAAGGGAGAAAGCAAGAAGTGGTAGAGAATAAGACAGCACAAGGTAGACCCTGGGGGCCCTCTGTATTTGCTCGGTCATTTCTCTTTTCTCCGTAATCAGTTGCCCTCATGGCACGTGGGTCCCGGAAGATCAGGAGCTGGAGACCATGCTATCCAGTCACGTCCAGCAAGCGTGATCCACGTGGCCAGGGCCACCGCTGATAGGCAGCTGAGAGCAGGATATGGTCTCTCTTGCACAGTGAGGGCTGCCTGCTGGTCTGTTCGCTCCTGGCCAGCTCGCCACGGAGTCACCGTCCAGGGAGACACCACCCTTGCTCTGAGCTCCAGCACTCGTGTTATCAGGTGTCCTTTCTTTACCGGGGTCTTCATGGACAGGGCTGTGTTCTCAGAAGCCTTGGCCCAAGGCTTTCTGAAATTTCCCAGCTGGCGAGTACTGTGGGGTTGGTAGGCCCTCTGGCCAAGAGAGCAGGTGTGTATACATGCATGATGGCAGGTTCTCAGTGGCAATTACAAATAGAACAGGAAAATGGGCCCAGAGATGGAGCGGTGGCACTGAAGGGGTGGAGAGGAGAGGAGATACACAGAGAGGGGGAGGATATAGCCCCCCAGGGTCCTGGGGGCCCTGGGTGGAGGAGGGGCCTGCCCGAGCATGGGAAACGTCCCTGGCTATTCTCAACTGCTGCCCTTGGCTGTGAGTGAGATGTTTTCAAACTTCTACGAATCCAAGTGAAATAGAGAGGATCTTCCCTCTTTCTCTAACTCCACCATGTCCACGGCAGGAGAAACTCTCCTGGCTATTTCTCGTGTCCAGTGTACCTACTGGATGGCAGCACCAGCCCACAGCTCTCACACTGGAAGGGGCCTTGGGATCCTCTGTTTGGATCTGCTCGTGTTACAGAGGGCAAGCTGCTGCTCTGAGGTGGTTAGTTTTATGTCTGGGCTCCTGACCTCTCCTCCCATGCTGTCCTCAGCACCTTTCTCGTTGTCATGCCAATATTAACAAGAGCTAGCAATCAGGACTCTGCACCAGGTACATCTTAAACACTAACTCATTTAGACCTGACACCAGACCCACCTATGAGGTAGGCACTGCTATCATCCCCATTTTACAGATAAGGACGTGGAGACCCAGAGAAGTTAAGTGACTTGCCCAAAGTCACACAGAATTTGGAGCTGGGTGTTCTGGCTCTAGAGCTGTGATCCATGGCGTATACTGCCTCTCAAGGTGCTTCGCTGGGACTGCCTGTTTCTTGTCCAGCTCTTATACCAGATTGTGAACAACTTGAAAGGGATTGATTATGTTTTAACCCCCTTTGGATCCCAAGATTAACCTAGAGCCCAATATAGTAGAAGCTCAAACAAATGTTGATTTAATGAGTGAGTGAAGAAACAGAAGCATGGACTTCCCTGGTGGCACAGTGGTTATGGATCTGCCTGCCAATGTGGGGGACATGGGTTTGAGCCCTGGTCCGGGAAGATCCCACATGCTGCGGAGCAACTAAGCCTGTGTGCCACAACTACTGATCCTGCGCTCTAGAGCCCACAAGCCACAATTACTGAGCCCGCGAGCCACAACTACTGAGCCTGTGCACTGCAACTGCTGAGCCCACGTGCCTGGAGCCCGTGCTCCACAGCAAGAGAAGCCACTGCAATGAGAAGCCCGCACACCGCAACAAAGAGTATCCCCCGCTCGCCGCAACTAGAGAAAGCCCACGCACAGCAACGAAGACCCAACACAGCCAAAAATAAATAAATAAATTTATATATATATAAAAAAAAAGCAAACCCCAAGCATTAGTTAAACCGTTGTTCCTTGCCCTGCATTTCTGAGACCTAATGTCTCTGAGGGGTTGTGAGTACAGGGTGGAACTTGCTGGCCTCTGGGGGGTAGCAGGCTGGGAGATCCCAGCAACCCTCACCTGGGTAGGAATCCTCCCGCCTCGTCCCCTGTTCCCTCCCAGCCCCGCCGCCTCACCTGCCTGCCTGTGTGCTTGTGCACACCTGTGCACCTTCTTCTGGAGCCTGCCTGCAGGTTGATGAGTACGCCAGGCATCCATCTGACTTCCCTGGTGACGGCGGCAGCTTCACCCTTGTGACCAGCCAGAAGCCAGGAAGGCAGTGAAGGCTTCCCTCTTACGTGCCTCACCACTGCCTCGGAGGATTTTCTGTGTGTGTTCGCCGTGTTCTTGACACCCAGGGCCACTCAGGTCTCCCAGCGTCTAGTTTTCTGATGCTAATGCAGGCAGAGGTGCCTAACACTCCCTGCAGCCAGGGAATGAGGGGCTAGGTCTTAAAGGGAGACCCTGGGGGAGGCACCATGGCATGCACTACCAGACACTTTTACCCCAAAGATGGCAAGAGAAATGGCTAGGGGCTGAAGTTGAGAGTGGGAAACAGGTGAAACAAAGAATGGTCCTCAAACTGTGGTCTTCCAGTCACCAGCAGCAGCAGCAACTGGGAACTTGGGGGAAATGCACATTCTGGGGTGGGATACGGAGGCCGGGAGGGAGACGCAAGAGGGAGGAGGTATGGGGATGTATGTATATGTATATCTGATTCACTTTGTTATACAGCAGAAACTAACACACCATTGTAAAGCAATTATACTCCAATAAAGAGCCCATTCTAACTGGTGTGAAGTGATACCTCATTGTAGTTTTGATTTGCATTTCTCTAATAATTAGTGATGCTGAGCACCTTTTCATGGGCTTCTTGGCCATCTGTATGTCTTCTTTGGAGAAATGTCTATTTAGGTCTTCTGCCCATTTTTTGATTGGGTTGTTTGTTTCTTTAATATTGAGCTGCATGAGCTGTTTATATATTTTGGGGATTAATCCTTTGTCTGTTGATTCGTTTGCAAATATTTTCTCCCATTCTGAGGGTTGTCTTTTCGTCTTGTTTATGGTTTCCTTTGCTGTGAAAAAGCTTTGAAGCTTCATTCGGTCCCATTTGTTTATTTTTGGTTTTATTTCGATTACTCTAGGAGGTGGATCAAAAAAGATATTGTTGTGATTTATGTCAAAGAGTGTTCTTCCTTTGTTTTCCTCTAAGAGTTTTATAGTGTCCGGTCTTACATTTAGGTCTCGAATCCATTTTGAGTTTATTTTTGTGTATGGTGTTAGGGAGTGTTCTAATTTCATTCTTTTACATGTAGCTGTCCAGTTTTCCCAGCACCACTTATTGAAGAGACTGTCTTTTCTCCATTGTATATCTTTGCCTCCTTTGTCATAGATTAATTGACCATAGGTGTGTGGGTTTATCTCTGGGCTTTCTATCTTGTTCCATTGATCTATGTTTCTGTTTTTGTGCCAGTACCATATTGTCTTGATTACTGTAGCTTTGTATGTAGTATAGTCTGAAGTCAGGAAGTATGATTCCTTCAGCTCCGTTTTTTTCCCTCAAGGCTGCTTTGGCTAATCGGGGTCTTTTGTGTCTCCATACAAATTTTAAGATGATTTGTTCTAGTTCTGTAAAAAATGCCACTGGTAATTTGATAGGGATTGCATTGAATCTGTAGATTGCTTTGGGTAGTATAGTCATTTTCACAATATTGATTCTTCCAATCCAAGAACATGGTATATCTCTCCGTCTGTTGGTATCATCTTTAATTTCTTTCATCAGTGTCTTATAGTTTTCTGCATACAGGTCTTTTGTCTCCTTAGGTAGGTTGATTCCTAGGTATTTTATTCTTTTTGTTGCAATGGTAAATGGGAGTGTTTCCATAATTCTCTTTCAGATTTTTCATCATTAGTGTATAGGAATGCAAGAGATTTCCGTGCATTAATTTTGTATCCTGCAACTTTACCAAATTCATTGATTAGCTCTAGTAGTTTTCTGGTGGCATTTTTAGGGTTCTCTATGTATAGTATCATGTCATCTGCAAACAGTGACAGTTTTACTTCTTCTTTTCCAATTTGTATTCCTTTTATTTCTTTTTCTTCTCTGATTGCCATGGCTAGGACTTCCAAAACTATCTTGAATAATAGTGGTGAGAGTGGACATCCTTGTCTTGTTCCTGATCTTAGAGGAAATGTTTTCAGTTTTTCACCATTGAGAATGATGTTTGCTGTGGGTTTGTCGTATATGGCCTATATTATGTTGAGGTAGGTTCCCTCTATGCCCACTTTCTGGAGAGTTATTTTATGATAAATGGGTGTTGAATTTTGTCAGAAGCTTTTTCTGCATCTATTGAGATGATCATATGGTTTTTATTCTTCAATTTGTTAATATGGTGTATCACATTGATTGATTAGCGTATATTGAAGAATCCTTGCATCCCTGGTATAAATCCCACTTGATCATGGTGTATGATCCTTTTAATGTGCTGTTGGATTCTGTTTGCTAGTATTTTGTTGAGGATTTTTGCATCTGTATTCATCAGTGATATTGGTCTGTAATTTTCTTTATTTGTAATATCTTTGTCTGGTTTTGGTATCAGGGTGATACTCATAGAATGAGTTTGGGAGTGTTCCTTCCTCCGCAATTTTTTGGAAGAGTTTGAGAAGGATGGGTGTTAGCTCCTCTCTAAATGTTTGATAGAATTCACCTGTGAAGCCATCTGGTCCTGGACTTTTGTTTGTTGGAAGATTTTTAATCACAGTTTCAATTTCATTACTTGTGATTGGTCTGTTCATATTTTCTATTTCTTCCTGGTTCAGTCTTGGAAGGTTATACCTTTCTAAGAATTTGTCCATTTCTTCCAGGTTGTCCATTTTATTGGCATAGATTTGCTTGTAGTAGTCTCTTAGGATGCTTTGTATTTCTGCAGTGTCAGTTGTAACTTCTCCTTTTTCATTTCTAATTTTATTGATTTGAGTCCTTTCCCTCTTTTTCTGGATGAGTCTGGCTAATGGTTTATCAATTTTGTTTATCTTCTCAAAGAACCAGCTTTTAGTTTTATTGATCTTTGCTATCGTTTTCTTTATTTCTATCTCATTTATTTCTGCTCTGATCTTTATGATTTCTTTCCTTCTGCTAACTTTGGGTTTTGTTTGTTCTTCTTTCTCTAGTTCTGTTAGGTGTAAGGTTAGATTGTTTATTTGAGATTTTTCTTGTTTCTTGAGGAAGGCTTGTATAGCTATAAACTTCCCCCTTAGAACTGCTTTTGCTGCATCCCATAGGTTTTGGATCGTCGTGTTTTCATTGTCATTTGTGTCTAGGTATTTTTTGATTTCCTCTTTGATTTCTTCAGTGATCGCTTGGTTATTTAGTTACGTATTGTTTTGCCTCCGTGTGTTGGTGTTTTTTACGTTTTTTCCCTGTAATTGATTTCTAATCTCATAGCGTTGTGGTCAGAAAAGGTGCTTGATATGATTTCAATTTTCTTAAATTTACTGAGGCTTGATTTGTGACCCGACATGTGATCTATCCTGGAGAATGTTCTGTGTGCACTTGAGAAGAGAGTGTAATCTGCCGTGTTTGGATGAAATGTCCTATAAATATCAATTAAATCTATCTGGTCTATTGTGTCATTTAAAGCTTCTGTTTCCTTATTTTTCTTTTTTTTTTTTGCGGTACGCGGGCTTCTCACTGTTGTGACCTCTCCCGTTGCGAAGCAACAGGTTCCGGATGCGCAGGCTCAGCGGCCATGGCTCACGGGCCCAGCCGCTCCGCGGCATGTGGGATCCTCCTGGACCAGGGCACAAACCCGTGTCCCCTGCATCGGCAGGCGGACTCTCAACCACTGCGCCACCAGGGAAGCCCTCTGTTTCCTTATTTATTTTCATTTTGGATGATATTTCCATTGGTGTAAGTGAGGTGTTAAAGTCCCCCAGTATTATTGTGTTACTGTCGATTTCCCCTTTTATGGCTGTTAGCGGTTCCCTTATGTATTGAGGTGCTCCTATGTTGGGTGCATTTATATTTATAATTGTTATATCTCCTTCTTGGATTTATTCCTTGATCATTACTTAGTGTCCTTCCTTGTCTCTTGTAATATTCTTTATTTTAAAGTCTATTTTATCTGATATGAGTATAGCTACTCCAGCTTTCTCTTGATTTCCATTTGCATGGAATATCTTTTTCCATCCCCTCACTTTCAGTCTGTATGTGTCCCTAGGTCTGAAGTGGGTCTCTTGTAGACAGCATATATATGGGTCTTGTTTTTGTATCCATTCAACAAGCCTGTTTCTTTTGGTTGGAGCATTTAATCCATTCATGTTTAAGGTAATTATTGATATGTGTGTTCCTATGACCATTTTCTTAATTGTTTTGTGTTTGTTTTTGTAGGTCCTTTTCTTCTCTTGTGTTTCCCACTTAGAGAAGTTCCTTTAGCATTTGTTGTAGAGCTGGTTTGGTGGTGCTGAATTCTCTTAGCTTTTGCTTGTCTGTAAAGCTTTTGATTTCTCCATCGAATCTGAATGAGATCCTTGCCAAGTAGAGTAATCTTGGTTGTAGATTCTTCCCATTCATCACTTTAAGTATAACATGCCACTCCCTTCTGGCTTGTAGAGTTTCTGCTGAGAAATCAGCTGTTAACCTTATGGGAGTTCCCTTGTATATTATTTGTCATTTTTCCCTTGCTGCTTTCAATAATTTTTCTTTGTCTTTAATTTTTGCCTGTTTGATTACTATGTGTCTTGGCATGTTTCTCCTTGGGTTTATCTTGTATTGGACTCTCTGCGCTTCCTGGACTTAGGTGGTTATTTCCTTTCCCATGTTAGGGAAGTTTGTGACTATAATCTCTTCAAATATTTTCTCTGGTCCTTTCTCTCTCTCTTCTCCTTCTGGGACCCCTGTAATACGAATGTTGTTGCATTTAATGTTGTCCCAGAGGTCTCTTAGGCTGTCTCCATTTCTTTTCATTCTTTATTCTGTTCCACAGCAGTAAATTCCACCATTCTGTCTTCCAGGTCACTTATCCATTCTTCTGCCTCAGTTATTCTGTTATTGATTCCTTCTAGTGTAATTTTCATTTCAGTTATTTTATTGTTCATCTCTGTTTGTTTGTTCTTTAATTCTTCTAGGTCTTTGTTAAACATTTCTTTTTTCTTTTTTTTTTGCGTTATGCGGGCCTCTCACTGGTGGCCTCTCCCATTGTGGAGGACAGGCTCCGGACGCGCAGGCTCAGCAGCCATGGCTCACGGGCCTAGCCTCTACGTGGCATGTGGGATCTTCCTGGACCGGGGCACGAACCTGTGTCCCCTGCATCAGCAGGCGGACTCTCAACCACTGCACCACCAGGGAAGCCCTGTTAAACATTTCTTGCGTCTTCTTGATCTTTGCCTCCATTCTTCTTCCGAGGTCCTGGATCATCTTCAGTATCATTATTCTGAATTCTTTTTCTGGAATGTTGCCTATCTCCACTTCATTTAGTTGTTTTTCTGGGGTTTTATCTTGTTCCTTCATCTGGTATATAGCCCTGTATCTTTCATCTTGTCTATCTTTCTGTGCATGTGGTTTTTGTTTCACAGGCTGCAGGATTGTAGTTCTTCTTGCTTCTTCTGTCTGCCCCCTGGTGGATGAGGCTATCTCAAGTTAGCATTTATTTTTGTTATTTGTTAAGTTTTACCAGTTATGTTGAGGTATAATTGACATATAATAAGGACCACTTTTTAAAGTATACAATTTGATATGTTTTGACATACATATATGTATGTCCATGAAACTATCACCAGAATCAAGGTAAGGAACATAACCATCACCCCTACAAGTTTCCTTGTTCCTCTCTTCCCTCACCCACTTTATTTATTTATTAACACCTTTATTAGAGTATAATTGCTTTCCAATGTTGTGTTAGTTTCTGCTATATAACAAAGTAAATCAGATACATGTATACATATACCCCTTTATCCGCTCTGTCTTGCATCTCCCTCCCACCCTCTGTATCCCACCCCTCTAGCTGGTCACAAAGTACCGAGCTGATCTCCCTGTGCTATGTAGCTGCTTCCAACTAGCTATCTATTTTACATTTGGTAGTGTATATATGTCAGTGGTACTCTCTCACTTCATCCCTGTGTACCCTTCCTCCTCCCCATGTCCTCAAGTCCATTCTCTATGTCTGTGTCTTTGTTCCTGTCCTGCCCCTAGGTTCACCAGAACCATTTTTTTAAAAATTCCATATATATGTGTTAGCATACGCTATTTGTTTTTATCTTTCTGATTTACTTCACTCTGACAGACTCTAGGTCCATCCACCTCACAATAAATAACTCAATTTCGTTTCTTTTTATGACTGAGTAATATTCCATTGTATATATGTGCCACATTTTCTTTATCCATTTATCTGTCAGTGGACACTTAGGTTGCTTCCATGTCCTGGCTATTGTAAATAGAGCTGCAATGAACATTGTGGTACATGACTCTTTTTGAATTGTGGTTTACTCAGGGTATATTCCCAGTAGTGTGATTGCTGGGTCGTATGGTAGTTCTATTTTTAGTTTTCTAAGGAACCTCCATATTGTTCTCCATAGTGGCTTTATCAGTTTACATTCCCACCAACAGTGCAAGAGGGTTCCTTTTTCTCCACACCCTCTCCAGCATTTATTGTTTGTAGATTTTTCGATGATGGCCATTCTGACCAGTGTGTGGTGATACCTCATTGTAGGTTTGATTTTGAGCATCCTTTCATGTGTTCGTTGGCAATCTGTATATCTTCTTTGGAGAAATGTCTGTTTAGGTCTTCTGCCCATTTTTGGATTGGGTTCTTTGTTTTTTTGATATTGAGCTGCATGAGCTGCTTGTAAATTTTGGAGATTAATCCTTTGTCAGTTGCTTCGCTTGCAAATATTTTCTCCCATTCTGAGGGTTGTCTTTTCATCTTGTTTACAGTTTCCTTTGCTGTGCAAAAGCTTTTAAGTTTCATTAGGTCCCATTAGTTTATTTTTATTTCCATTTCTCTAGGAGGTGGGTCAAAAAGGATCTTGCTGTGATTTATGTCATAGAATGTTCTGCCTATGTTTTCCTCTAAGAGTTTGATAATGTCTGGCCTTACATTTAGGTCTTTAATCCATTTTGAGGTTTTTTTTGTGTTTGGTGTTAGGGAGTGTTCTAATTTCATTCTTTTACATGTAGCTGTCCAGTTTTCCCAGCACCACTTATTGAAGAGGCTGTCTTTTCTCCATTGTATATTCTTGCCTCCTTTATCAAAAATAAGGTGACCATATGTGTGTGGGTTTATCTAAGGTAATTATTGATATGTATGTTCCTATGACCATTTTCTTCATTGTTTTGGATTTGTTATTGTAGGTCTTTTCCTTCTCTTGTGTTTCCTGCCTAGAGAAGTTCCTTTAGCATTTGGTGTAAAGCTGGTTTGGTGGTGTTGAATTCTCTTAGCTTTTGCTTGTCTGTAAAGGTTTTAATTTCTCCATCGAATCTGAATGAGGTCCTTGCTGGGTAGAGTAATCTTGGTTGTAGGTTTTTCCCTTTCATCACTTTAAATATGTCCTGCCATTCCCTTCAGGCTTGCAGAGTTTCTGCTGAAAGATCAGTTGTTCACTTTATGGGGATTCCCTTGTATGTTATTTGTTGTTTTTCTCTTGCTGCTTTCAATATTTTTTCTTTGTGTTTAATTTTTGATAGTTTGATTAATAGGTGTCTTGGTGTGTTTCTCCTTGGATTTATCCTGTGTGTTATTCTCTGCACTTCCTGGACTTGATTAACTATTTCTTTTCCCATATTAGGGAAGTTTTCGACTATAATCTCTTCAAATATTTTCTTAGTCCCTTTCTTTTTCTCTTCTTCTTCTGGGACCCCTATAATTCGAATGTTGGTGTGTTTAATGTTGTCCCAGAGGTCTCTGAGACTGTCCTCAGTTCTTTTCATACTTTTTTCTTTATGCTGCTCTGCAGTATTTATTTCCACTATTTTATCTTCCAGGTCACTTATCCATTCTTCTGCCTCAGTTATTCTGCTATTGATTCTTTCTAGAGGATTTTTAATTTCATTTATTGTGTTGTTCATCACAGTTTGTTTGCTCTTTAGTTCTTCTAGTTCCTTGTTAAACATTTTTTATATTTTCTCCATTCTATTTCCAAGATTTTGGATCCTCTTTACTATCATTACTCTGAATTCTTTTTCAGGTAGACTGCCTATTTCCTCTTCTTTTGTTTGGTCTGGTGAGTTTTTACTAAACTAAGATAAACAAGTGCTAAAAACTAAACTAAGATGAAAATCAGAAGCAAACCAGTGTCAGACAGGAAACCTCAAGCTACAGTTGCTCCCGAAGTCCACCACCCTCAATTTTGGGATGATTTGTTGTCTATTCAGGTATTCCACAGATGCAGGGTACATCAGGTTGATTGTGGGGATTTAATCCACTCCTCCTGAGACTGCACACAGAAATTTCCCTTTCTCTTCTTTGTTCGCACAACTCCTGGGGTTCAGCTTTGGTTTTGGTGCCACCTCTGCGTGTAGGTCACCCTCAGGCATCTGTTCCCTCACAGACAGGATGGGGTTAAAGCAGAGGCTCACTCAGGCCGTGGGGAGGGAGGGCTATGGTAGTTATAATTGGAATGCTGGGTGAGCCTGCGGCGGCAGAGGCCAGCGTGATGTTGCAACAGCCTGATGTGCACCACGTGTTCTCCTGGGGAACTTGTCCCTGGATCATGGGACCCTGGCAGTGGCGTGGTGCACAGGCTCCCAGGAGGGGAGGTGTGGATAGTGACCTGTACATGCACACAGGCTTCTTGGTGGCTGCAGCAACAGTGCTAGCATTTCATGCCCGTCTCTGGTGTCCGTGCTGATAGCTGCAGCTTGTGCCTGTCTCTGGAGCTCGTTTAGGTGGTGCTCTGCCTTCTGTGGGTAGACAGGGAAGGAATCCCCTCTCCTCGTGCACCCCGAAATAATGGTCTCTTGCCTCTTAAGCAGGCCCAGACTTTTTCCCGGACTCCCTCCTGGCTAGCCATGGCGCACTAGCCCCCTGCAGGCTGTGTTCACACAGCCAACCCCAGTCCTCTCTCTGGGATCTGACATCCGAAGCCCGAGCCTCAGCTCCCAGCCCCTTCCTGTCCCAGTGGGTGAGCAGACAAGCCTCTCAGGCTGGTGAGTGCTGGTTGGCACCGATCCTCTGTGCAGGAATCTCTCCACTTTGCCCTCTGCACCCCTGTTGCTGCACTCTCCTCCGTAGCTCTGAAGCTTTCCCCCCGCCCACCACCCGTCTTCTCCAGTGAAGGGGCTCCCTAGTGTGTGGGAACTTTTCTTCCTTCACAGCTCCCTCCCAGAGGTGCAGGTCCCATCCCTATTCTTTTGTCTCTGTTTTTTCTTTTGCCCTACCCAGGTATGTGAGGGGTTTCTTGCCTTTTGGGAAGTCTGAGGTCTTCTGCTAGTGTTCAGTAGGAGTTGTTCCACACATAGATGTATTTTTGATGTATCTGTGGGGAGGAAGGTGATCTCCATGTCTTACTCCTCTGCCATCTTGAAGGTCCCCCCCTCACCCACTTTAATCTCCAGGCAACCACTGCTCAACTTTCTGTCACTATAGATTAGTTTGCACTTTAAAGAATTTTATAGAAATGGAATCATACAGCTTGTAAGTGTTTTGTTTGACTTCTTTAGCCAGCATTATTGTTTTGAGAGTCATCAAACCTTGTTGAGTGTATCAGTAGCCCATTCCTTTTCATTGCTGTGTAGTATTCCACTGTATGGATATCCCACAGTTGGTTTATCCATTTCCCTCTTCATGAACATTTGAGTTTTTCCTAGTTTTGGGCTATTACACATCAAGCTGCTATGAACTCTCATGTGCAGGTGTTTGTGGGGATGAATGCCCTCATTTCTAGGCTAAATACCTAGGAGTAGAATATGGTCTGAGTATGTTTAACATTTTTAAAGACTTTTGTACTGTTTTCTAAAACAGTTGCTCCATTTTACTTTCCCACTATCGGTGTATGAGTGTTCTAGTTCTTTCACACCTCAACAACCTTGCTATGTTTAGTTTTTAAATTTTTAGACTTTTGAACAGGTGTGTAATGTTATCTCTTTGTTACTTGATGTTGCATTTCCCTAATGCCTAATGATGTTAAGCATCTTTTAAAAATTGTGTTTATTTGCCATCTTTATATCTTCTTTGCTAAAGTGTTTGTTCAAATTCATTGCCCATTTTTATGTTGGTTGTTTTCTTGCTACTGAGTTTTGAGAGTTCATTATATATTCTGAAAATAAGTCCTTTATTGGATATATGATTTTAAAATATTTCCTCCCAATCTATGGCTTGTCTTTTCATTCTTAAGAGTGTCTTTCATAGAGCAGATGTTTATTTTTATTTCTAGTGATGTATGATTTAGCAATTTTTTCCATTTATTGGAATTGTGTACTTAGTATTATAGCTAAGAAATCTTTGCCTAACACAAGATTTTCTCCTAGGTTTCCTTCTACAAGTTCTATAGTTTTAGGTTTACATTTAGGTATATGATCAGTTTTGATCAGTTTTAATTCTTGAATGTGGTGTGATGTGTGGATTAAAGTCCATTTTAGGGGGGGATATGTTTATAGTTGTTTCAGCATCATTTATGGAGAAAATGGTCCTTTCTGTTCTGAATTGCTTTTGCACCTTTGTTGAAAATTATTTGTCCCTAGTGTGGATCTACTTTTGGGCTCTATGCTGTTCCATTGATCTATTTGTCTATCTTTACACTAATACCACACTGTCTTGATATCTGCAGCTTTATAATAACATTGAAGTCAGGTGGTGCTACTCCTTCAACTTTCTTTTCCAAAGTTGTTTGTCTATTCTATGTCCTTTGCATTTCTCTATGAATACAGTCTTTCCCCATTGTGTGTGATGTTAATGATAGGTTTCTCATAGAGAAACCCTTTATCTAATTAAGAAAAGTCCTTTCTATTTTGAGTTTGCTGAGAGTTTTTATCAGAAAGATGTTGGATCTTGTCAAACATTTTTTCTTTTATCTATTGAGATGATCATGTGGTTTTTCATTTTAGTTTGTTAATACGGTGAATTATATTTATAAAACATTGGTAGATTGTTTTTTTAAATCAATTTTTATTTGAGTGTGGTTGCTTTACAATGTTGTTTTAGCCTCCACTGCACAACAAAATGAATCAGCCATACACATACAGATATCCCCTCCCTTTTGGACTTCCTCCAATTTAGGTTACCATAATGCATTAGGTAGAGTTCCCTGTGCTATACAGTATGTTCCCATCAGTTGTCTATTTTATGCATAGTATCAATAATCTATAAGGGTCATTCCCATTCTCCCAATCCTTCTCACCCCACCCCTTTCCCCCTTGGTATCCATACCTTTGTTCTCTATGTTTGTGTCTCTATTTCTGCTTTGCAAATAAGATCATCTATACTATTTTTCTAGATTCCACATATATGCGTGATTATATGATATTTGCTTTTCTCTTTCTGACTTACTTCACTCTGTATGACACAGTCTAAGTCCATCCACATCTCTACAAATGACCCAGTTTTGTTCCTTTCTATGGCTGAGGAATATTCCACTGTATATATGTACCACATCTTCTTTATCCATTCTTCTGTTGATGGACATGTAGGTTGCTTCCATGTCCTGGCTATTGTAAATGGTGCTGCTATGAACATTGAGGTACATGTGTGTTTTTGAATTATGGTTTTCTCTGGGTATATTCCCAGTAGTGGGATTGTTGTGCCATATGGTAGTTCTATTTTTAGTTTTTTTAGGAACCTCCATACTGTTTTCCATAGTGGCTGTAGCAGTTTACATGCCCACCAACAGTGCACGCGAGGGTTCCCTTTTCTCCATACCCTCTCCAGCATTTATTGTTTGTAGATTTTTTGATGATGGCCATTCTGACCAGTGTGACGTTGATACCTCACTGTAGTTTTGATGTGCATTTCTCTAATAATTAGTGACGTTGAGCATCTTTTCATGTGTTTATTGGCCATCTGTATGTCTTCTTTGGAAAAATGTCTATTTAGGTCTTCTACCCATGTTTTGATTGGGTTGTTTTAAAACATTGGTGGATTCTTGAATGTTAAATTAACCTTGCATTCTTGGGATTCCACCTCCATTGGTCATGATGTATTATCCATTTTCAACAGTTGTCTTTTAAAGAGTTAAATAAGAAGAAAAAATATTGGACCAACATGGTTATCATTTCCAGTGTTCTTCAGTCTTTTGTATGGATCCACATTTTCACTTGGCATCATTTCCATTCCTTTCCCTCCTCATTCTTACCTTTCCGAAGGACTTTACCATTTATTTTGTAGTGTGGAACTGCCAATGAGACGTTCTTATCACTTTCCTATGCCTCAGTGTGTTTATTTCACTTACATTTTTATTTATTTTATTAAAAATTTTTTTATTCATTTATTTTTGGCTGCATTGGGTCTTCGTTGCTGCATGCTGGCTTTCTGTAGTTGCAGTGAGTGGGAGCTACTCTTTCTTGCGGTGCGCTGGCTTCTCATTGTGGTGGCTTCTCTTGTTGCGGAGCATGGGCTCTAGGCATGCAGCCTTCAGTAGCTGTAGCACGCAGGCTCAGTAGTTGTAGCTCACAGGCTCTAGAGCGCAGGCTCAGTAGTTGTGGCACACGGGCTTAGTTGCTCCACGGCATGTGGGATCTTCCCAGACCAGGGCTCGAACCCATGTCCCCTGCATTGGCAGGCAGATTCTAAGCCACGGTGCTACCAGGGAAGCCCGCACTTACGTTTTTGAAAGATACTTGCACAGGGTATAGATGTTTTTTTTCTTTCAATACTTTAAAGATGTTGCTTCATTTTTGGCTAACTTATATAGTTTCTAACATCTTATTTTTGTTCCTCTGAATGTAAAATGTGTTTTTTCTCTGTCTTGTTTTAAGATTTTCCCTTTAACACTGGTTTTCAGAAATTTGATATATTATGTGCTTTGGTATAGTTGTATTCATATTTCTGGTGCTTGTGCAAGGAGTTTGTCGAACTTCTTGGATCTGTTTATAATTTTTGTCAAATTTTATAAAATTGCAGCTATGATTTATTCACATAGTTTTGTTTCTCCCTCTCTTTTCTCTCATTTGGAGACTCTAATTATATGTGTATTAGGCCGCTTGATGTTTTCCCACAGTTCAGTGATGCTCTGTTTATATTTTAGTCTTCTCCCTGTGTTTTATTTTGGGTAACTTCCACTGCTGTGTCTTTAAATTCATTAATCTTTTTCTTATGATGTTTACTATGCTTTTAATCTCATTTTTTTGTACCACAAATATTGTAAGTTTCATCACTATAAGTTGGATCTTTTAAAAATATCTCCAGTGTCACTATTTAACATGTTCAGTATATTCTCCAGCCTTCTGGACATAAGGAATATAGTTATAACTACTATTTTATAGTAGTTATATACTATATTCCTGAAGTTGTGGCCTGTATTTTGAAATTATAACACATCTCTGTGAGATAAAGAATCTGATTGGCTCAAAAAAGCTTAAGGCTTTATCTCCTATGTAATACAGCCTTTAAAAACCTCTAAAGACCTTTTGTGCTAATTGGGCTGCAGGGCAGTGGTATTCAAATTGAGAATTGTTGCTTTATAAGTTATATAAATGGTCATTTTTCTTTGTCAGACAAAAAATCCTCAGACTCCATGTTCGTATCTTCTCCCTTTATGCCCAAGGCAAGTATATCAATAAACGTGATAAATTCCTTGCCTTCCAGAATGTTGCTAGAGATGTATTATTGGCAAGAACAAAAATGGATCTGAAGCATCAAGTTCTAGGGTATGAGTCTACACACAGAACCAACAACATAGAGCAAATGGATTTGGGTGATGGAACCTGGAGACATTTGTTAGGATTCTGGCACTGGAGGAACATGTACTTCTTGAAGGTACATATCAGAGTGTCGGAGGGGCTGGAAGCCACAGGATTAACACACATATTGTGGTTCATCAATTTTACATGTTGATAAACATTTATAACATGGTTTAAAAGTAAACAGATATATTATGATATAAAATGAAAAATTTGCAGGATTTCAAGGTAAAAATCAGACTTAGAAAAAGTATTGAGCCTTGGGTTACCTTAGGCCGTGCCCTCAGAATTCAGGAGGCAGAGGAGGTCTTGATCGTTCTCCTGCATGGATAGGGCTATTTCAGTGGAAGAATTGAAGAGCCTTGCTCTAAAACTTCAGTACCCCTACAAGGAGGAGAGAAGAGCCCCTCATGGGAGGACTGCCACTGTGCAGGGGGCATGGAAAGAGATGTTGATGGGCTGAACCCATGCAGATACCCTGAAGAGCTACCAAAATGGGGGACAAGATCAACTCACTCACCCATCCATCCCTCCTTCCCTCCATCCACGTATTGAACCATCTATCCCTCCTTCCCTCTCCATCCACCCACCCACCCATCCACCCACCCACCCACCCATCCACCCATCCACCCATCCACCCATCCACCCATCCATCCACCCATCCACCCACCCATCCACCCATCCACCCACCCATCCACCCATCCATCCATGCATCCAAGTAATCAACCAACTATCAGTCCATCCATCCATCTTATAAGCCTTTATTAAGTGCCTCCTGTGTATCTAAGATACTAATACTTGATGAAAACTAAAATGGATAAGAAATGGACTCTGATCTCAAGAAATTTAATGTCTAGTGCAGGAGTTCTCAAAGTTCTTCCTGCTGCAACAAATATAATTACAAATTATTTGCTAAATTTATGAGCAGTGCCAGATATTGTTCAAAGTGGTTGACATGAAATAACTCATTTAATATTTCCAACAACTCTTTGATATAGGTACTATTATTATTTCCATCACACAGCTGAGGAGCAGGTGGACTGTGTTCTCTGGGCTGAGAGTCATTGTCTAGAGGGACAGGCATGTTAATAAATAATTATAATGCTGTAAGTGTAATTGGAACAGAAGAATAGTGAGACTAATTGTTTCTAAAGAAGCGGGGATCCCTGATTCCATATGGAAGACCAACTGAGCATGGAAACCCCAACATGGAAACTCCTTTTCTTTCCTGCTAATTATCACAGAGTCTTGGGCCTGCTACACGTATACCTTGTTTTCCTGTGCTTTGCTTTAGTGCACTTCACAGATACTGTGTTGTTCACATATTGAAGATTTTCCCCGCGTTGAGCAAGTTGGTCAACACCGTTTTTCCAATAGCATCCGCTCACTTTGTCTCTCTCTGTCATAATATTTCGTAATATTTCAAACTTTTTCATTATTATTATAGTTGTTATGGTGATCTGTGATCAGTGATCTGTGATGTTACTCTTGCAAAAAGATTACGACTCACTGAAGATTCAGATAATAGCATTTTTTTAGCAATAAAGCATTTTAAAATTAAGATACGTACATTTTTTAGACATAATGCTATTGTACATTGAATAGACTACAGTATAGTATAAACATAACTTTTTTTTTTTTTTTGCGGTACGCGGGCCTCTCGCTATTGTGGCCTCTCCCGTTGCGGAGCACAGGCTCCGGAAGCGCAGGCTCAGCAGCCATGGCTCACGGGCCCAGCCGCTCCGCGGCATGTGGGATCTTCCCGGACCGGGGCACGAACCCGCATCCCCTGCATCGGCAGGCGGACTCTCAACCACTGCGCCACCAGGGAAGCCCTAACTGTATAACTTTTATACGCACTGGGAAACCAAAAAATTCATGTGACTCACTTTATTGCAGTATTTGCCTTATTGAGGTGGTCTGGAACTGAACCCACAATATCTCTGAGGTCTGCCTGTGTGTGACTTGTCATAGCATTTAGCCTGTTTTCAAAAGCTTCAGTGGCAAAGCACTCCTGACCTCACAAGGCCTCCCATTTTGTCTTTGGCCAGGCCTGAATGGTGGGAAATACTGTGTTTTATCAAAATCTACCTCCTGATAATTTCTGAAAACCAGCCCTAGTTCTGTTTCTTAGGGCATTTTCTTCTTAAGTTTCTGTGAATGGATTGTTAATAGACATCATATGGGAAATAGAAGAGAGTTGTGTACACAATAGATATGGTAAATAAATTCTAACACAGGTTTCTATATTAGAGGATTTTCTCGGAATCTTGTTTCCTTTTTTTTGCGGCTGCGCGACACAGCCTGTGGGATCTTAGTTCCAGACCAGGGATCGAACCTACGCCTGCTGCTTTGCAAGCGGGGAGTCTTAATCACTGGCCCTCCAGGGAAGCCCCAGAATCTTTTGTATGCTAATGTGCTTTGTGAATCTAGGAGGGAGGTTGCCTTTGAGGCATTTTCCAAATTTATTCACCTTCCCAACTCTTTTTTTTTTAACATCTTTATTGGAGTATAATTACAATGGTGTGTTAGTTTCTGCTTTATAACAAAGTGAATCAGTTATACATACACATATGTTCCCATATCTCTTCCCTCTTGCGTCTCCCGCCCTCCCAGCCTCCCTATCCCACCCCTCTAGGTGGTCACAAAGCACCGAGCTGATCTCCCTGTGCTATGCGGCTGCTTCCCACTAGCTATCTATTTTACGTTTGGTAGTGTATATATGTCCATGCCACTCTCTCACTTCATCCCAGTTTACCCATCCTCCTCCCCATCTCCTCAAGTCTGTGCTCTAGTAGGTCCGTGTCTTTATTCCCGTCTTACCCCTAGGTACTTCATGACCTTTTTTTTTCTTAGATTCCATATATATGTGTTAGCATACGACTCTTTTCTTGATAGGCCCGTATTTACATCCCATTGGAAACAGCTGGGGAAGTAAGGCTCTGATGTCTCTCAGTTAGAATTAGCGTGATCCTCCTTTCCCAGGCCAGCTTTTCAAATGCTTGGGCTTGTGCTCCAAAGATAGTATTTTCCAAACTAAACATCTCTGCAACTTTCAGCTTCCTTCATGGTTAGGTTTTCAGACCTTTCTCCCTCTGGTCACCCGTCTGCAGTTTGCCAATGTCCCCCCTAAAGTGTGCGGTTCACAACTGAATATAATAGCCCTGTGCTAGTCTTTGGGTTGGTTCCATTGGACACAATTAGAACCCTCAGAACACTGTCATTCTGCCGTTTTATTTTCGACCTGACTGGTGGGGGGGTGAGGATTAAGTGACTCTCAGCACAGAAATGATGGATGCCAGGGCAAGAGAAGCTTGTGGAATTTGGAGCTGGTCAAGGAAAAACTAGAATGATTTTTATTTTTGAAGGTTTGAAATGTCTTAAATAAGCACAGGTTTGAAAGCCTATTATGTGCAAGGCACTATGGAGGGTAGAAGAGATGTAAGCCATTAGTCTTGCATGCAAAAAGCTGATTGTTGAACTAGGGAGATGGTTAACGGAAAAGGCCAAAAATACAAGATAGCTTCAATTATGCAGATTAAGTAGGGTGGTAAGGATTTGAGGAAGATTCACTGTTGGCTGTTTTTGTATTTTCTCCACAATATCCCGTATATCCAGTGAGGGTGAGTAAACATTGCTGATGGGCTGAAAGAGACATGCCTTGCTTTGAAGAGTCTATAGCTTGGTGGTGAAGTGAAGGTTTGATCAGTGACTATTTTGTTCCCGGTGATATTCTATAGTATTAGAAATGTGTTTTCTGGAAGAAAATAATGTTTACTCCAAGTCAAAAGTGATGTCCCGAACTGGAGTGAATTTCTAAAAAAGTACTATGTGTAAGAGCCAAAACAGAGAAGTTTTTTTAGAGTACAAAGTATTGCTCAGAATAAGCTAAGGAACACAAATATTTTCTTCTCAAGGCAACTCCCGCCCCCAAGGCAGCGCAGTGTGGTGGCTAAGAGCACAGCCTTTGGAGCCAGACCGCCTGGTTTCCACTCCTGTCTTCCACTTCTTAAGAGAGTGACCCTGGCTACGCACTTAATTTCTCAATGCCTTGTTTTCTTCCTTCCCTTCCCTTCCCTTCCCTTCCCCTTCCTTCCCCTTCCTTCTCCTTCCTTCCTTCCTTCCTTCCTTCCTTCCTTCCTTCCTTCCTTCCTTCCTTCCTTCCTTCCTTCCTTCTTTCCATATGGGTCTTATCTCACAGTATTGCTGTGAGTGTTAATGAGGTTCTATGTGGAAAACAGAAGACTCAGGATATCCCTTTTTATTTACTTACTGCTATAAAATCCATCACCCCAACACTTAGCTTAAAAACCAGAATCGTCATGTACTTTCTTTCATAGTTTCTGTGGATCTGGAATTCGGGAGCAGCTTAGGTGGGTGATTCAGGCTTGAAATTTCTTGTTCAGGTGCAGCAGATGTCTTCTGGGGCTGAGGTCATCTGAAGGCCTAATTGAAGCTCGAGGATCCACTTTAACTCAGGTGGCTGGCAAGTTGGTGCTGGCTGTTGGTGGGAGGTCTCCACCCACCTTCAGGTGGGCCTCTCTGCAGGGTCGCTTGAGTGTCCTCACAACATGGCTGGAAGCTTCCCCTAGAGTAAGAGCTCTAGGAGACCAGTGTGGAACTGCAGTGTCTTTTTTTTTTTTAATATTTTATTTATTTGTTTGTTTGTTTGTTTAGGCTGCACCGGGTCTTCCTTGCAGCATGCAGACTCTTAGTTGTGGCATGCATGTGGGATCTAGTTCCCTGACCGGGGATCGAACCTGGGGCCCCTGCATTGGAAACGTGGAGGCTTACCCACTGGACCACCAGGGAAGTCCCTGCAATGCCTTTTATGACCTTTATGACCTAACTTTGGAAGTCACACACTGTCACTTTTATTCTACTCTTATTCAATGGGGAGGGGACTACACAATGGCATGATTACTAGGTGACCATCGGTGGGGACCATCCTGGAGTCTGGCCGCCACACCCTTCAAGGAAGTACCGTGTTCTACTGTGTGACTGATATTAGGTATAGGATACTTAAATACAGAAATTTTTTTAAAAATTATTTTTGGCTGCTTTGTTGCTGTGCGCAAGCTTTCTCTAGTTGCGGCGAGCTGGGGGTTACTCTTTCACTGCGGTGCGCAGACTTCTCATTGCAGTGGCTTCTCTTGTTGCGGAGTACAGGCTCTAGGCATGCAGGTTTCAGTAGTTGTGGCACGCGGGCTCAGTAGTTGTGGCTCACGGGCTCTAGAGCGCAGGCTCAGTAGTTGTGGCGCATGGGCTTAGTTGCTCCGCAGCACGTGGGATCTTCCCAGACCAGGGCTCGAACCCGTGTCCCCTGCATTGGCAGGCGGATTCTTAACCACTGCACCACCAGGGAAGCCCTTAAATACAGAAAATTTTAACATCATGTAGTCCATATAGATATTCAGCATTGTTTTCTCAAATGAGAGGTTTGTTAACATGACTCCATTGCTATAACTCACGTTATCAGGGGTTTTGGTTTGCACTCCCCTCAAAGTAGAGCCTGAGACAGGGACTTGGGTACCAGAAATTTATTTGGGAGGTGATTTCAGGAAGCAGGAGGGAGGGAGTGGGGATGTGAGGCAGGGAAGAAGGGAAAGCCAATATAAGGGTGTGTTATGGAGGTTGCTTGCTATGGTGAATGTGGACTTGATTCCTCTGGGACCTGCTGAGTAGCGTGCAGAATTCCTCCCAGCATTATCCTCCTGAAGGGAGCATACACTAGCTTCCGACTCCACTGACTGAGGGTTTCCCCTGGGAGGTGAACTTCCCTGCATGTCAGATCTGTACCTGCAGTCAGGCTAAGAGGCCCCTACAGTGTTAGGGAAGGCTCTGAGATAAAATGGAAACCTCAGCTCTTGCTGGAGGTGGGATGCTGTCAGCACAAGGTGGGTGTGAGCTCACAGGTGGCCTGAGGGATGTGAGTGGACCCCAGAGGTGTTTGCTACATCAGGTTAGCAGAACCTGGGGATTAAGTGGATGTGTTAGTTCAGCTCCCCCAAGTAGCAGATGTCAAGAGAGGATTAGATGTGCAAGGAATTTAATGGGAAATATGCCTTGAGGAAGATGGGGGGATCTGGAAGAGACTGGGAGAGCTATCAGACAGTAATGCAAGTCTGAGCTCTGGGGAGGAGAAGGGAAGGAAGAAAGGCTGGGTAGAAAGAGTCTTAGGTTGTGGGGCAGGATTAAGAACGGTTCAAGCCAAAATCTCCCATCAAAAACATCCTGGGCTTCGCAGGATGCCTGTCCTGGTGTCTAGCCCGTGTGCAGCATGGCCTCGGGTTCACCTTAGCTTGGGCATCAGGCAATTATGCTCCGTCAGTCAGGTCTCAGGCATGTTCTCCTGGCAGCCACCATTAGTTTTGTGCATGGACAGCACAGGTAGTTGCAACAAGTCTTGTGCTTAGGGGAACCAGAGGTCACTCACACTGAGATACTAAGATCTATCCTTCCTCCTTTGTCTGCCATAGTGTCTGAAACTCCTCCATAAGAAAGGAATCCCCTTGTTTAATTTTTGCCCTCTCTTCCAGCTCAACTCTGAGAGGAGTTACATACTGAGTCACTCACACTTTAGTATGAACAAATTATCCTAGTTATTTTATTCTATGACAGACAGAAAGAATCTGGGACAACATGAAAGCATGTAGGATTTGGGTGAATAGCACTTAAGGGAAGGGACACAAATGTGAGGGATAGGGGACCACTGGGTCCACTTTCCAATTCCTGCTGGGAATGGAAAAAAACCAACATTCAGACTCTCCATGGTGAAATAACAAGAGAAACGTGCTTTCAGCAAGTGTCACCACTCTTTGCCCAGCACCACTGTCCCCTACCGCCTTAATATTTTGAAGGAGGGTATATTTTTCTGGGTCGTTGGAGATATTAAGTGAATGTTGTCAAGGTGGTTGGAGTATTTGAGTTGGGAAGGAGGGAAGAGACTCTGAGATTTTTCAGAAGTTGGTCCATGAGTCAACTCTATCAGAATACCTAGAGCTCAGTAATGTACATTTCCTGCTTTCCCTCCCCACCCATGTCCCCCAACCCCAAACTAATTGAATTAGATTCTCTGGGGATGGGGCCCAAGAATCAGTATTTTATAAGCATTTCTGGTGATTTTTGTGAACACTAAAATTTGAGAACCACAGGTTCAAGGGGACTGTAGCTTCTAGCACATCATCACAGCTGACCCATATCTTCTCACCTGAATTGCAGACACCAGCTGCCTCTGACTTCCAACTGTGTCATCGACATTCTTTCTGAGATATGTACTGGGCTTCTCAGACTCAACATGTCCATAGCCAAATGCCCAGTTGCCTACCTGACCCTCCTAGGAGGCTTCTCCACCAGCCTTAATAGCACCACAGTTAATGGCAACTCCATCCTTTCAGTTTGCTCAGACCAGATGCTTCCTGCCTTCTCCCTTTCTCTCGCTTTTTATATCCATCCAACTAGCTCAGCTTCAAAATACAGTTGACCGTTGAACAGCACAGGGGTTAGGGGCGCAGGCCCTCTGTGTGGTCAAATATCTGCATTATAACTTTGTAGTCAGCTCTCTGTATCCATGGTTCTGCATCCTGGGACCCAACCAACCGTGGATCCTGTAGCGCTGTAGTGTTTACCGTTGAAAAAACTCTGCATATAATGGACCCAAGCAGTTCAAACACGTGTTGTTCAAAGGTCAACTGTGTAGCCGGAATCGTTATACTTCTTTTCACCTCTGCTGCTACAGCCCTGTTCTGGTTGCCATAATCACTCCTCTGGCTTTGTATGATAGCCTCCTAAGGCTCTTCCTGCTTCTCTCTTTACGAGTTGTCCCTTCCTCTCACCTCTAGGCTATTCTCAGCAGTCAAAGTGACCCTGTACTCAAATCCACACCATGGATCCCCATCTTTCAAGCAGGAACCAAAGTCTTTATAGTGGCCTACCCTGGACCTTTTCTTCTACAACTCTCCTCATTTGCCCCGCTCCAGCCACGCTTGACTCTCTGCTCTGCTGGAATGCATTAAGCATGACCCTGCCCCAGGACGTTTGCACTGGCTGTTCTTCCTGCCTGGACCACTCTTCCCTCAGATATCTGAAGAGCTCCCTCCCTCACCTTCTTTCCTTAAAAGTTACCTTCTCAGGGAGGCCTACCATGACCACTCTATTTAAAGTTGCAAACTTTCACATTCTGGATCCCCTTTACCTATCCCCCCCACTTTTATTGAGATATAGTTGGCATATACCACTGTATAAGTTTAAGATGTACAGCATAATGGTTTGACTTACATATATTGTGAAATGATTACCACAGGAAGTTTAGTTAGCATCCATCATCTGATACAGCAAAATGAGAAAATATGAAAAGAGAAAGCAAAAAAAGAAAAAAACATTTTTTTCTTATGCTGAGAACTCTTAGGATGTACTCTCAGTGCCTTTCCTCTATATCATACAGCAGTGTTAACTACAGTCATCACGCTGCACGTCACACCCCTAGTACTTATTTATCCTGTAGACGGGAAGTTCGTACCTTTTGACAGCCTTCCTCCTACTCCCTCTTCCTCCACACCCCAGGCTTGGGTAACCACAAATTTGTTCTCTTTTTCTATGAGTCTGAGTTTTTATTTTTTTGTATGTTTTAGATTCCACATATATGTGAGATCATATGGTATTTGTCTTTCTCTGCCTGACATTTCATTTAGCATAATGCCCTCAAGGTCCATCCATGTTGTAGCAAATGACAGGATATCCTCATTTTTAATGGCTGAATAATATTCCATTGTGTACATGTATACATATATATATACGTACACACAATGGAATATTATTGGATATATATGGATATATATATATGGATATATAATGTTTTCTTTATCCATTTGTCTCTTGATAGATGTTTCCATGCCTTGGTTTTTGTAAATATTGCTGCTATGAACATGGGGGTGCAGATATCTTTTCGGGTTAGTGTTTTTGTTTCCTTTGGAAATAGTCCCAGAATTGGGATTGCTGGATCATATGGCAGTTCTATTTTTAATTTTTTTGAGGAACCTCCACACTGTTTTCCATAATGGCTGCACCAGCTTACATTCCCGCCAACAGTGCGCAAGTGTTTCCTTTCTCCACATTCTCACCTGCATTTATCTCTTGTCTTTTTTTTTTTTTTTTTTTTTTGCGGTACGCGGGCCTCTCACTGTTGTGGCCTCTCCCGTTGCGGAGCGCAGGCTCAGCGGCCATGGCTCACGGGCCCAGCCGCTCCGCGGCATGTGGGATCTTCCCGGACGGGGGCACGAACCCATGTCCCCTGCATCGGCAGGCGGACTCTCAACCACTGCGCCACCAGGGAAGCCCTCTTGTGTTTTTGATGGTAGCCATTCTAACAGCTACCAAATGGCAGCACCAGAATTTGAACTAAAGCTGTGTTAGTTCAGAGGCCTTGTGGTTAGCCAGTACCTTGTTGCTTCACAGTGTAGACATTCCTAATGATTCTTAACCGCTGTCCTATGCCTCTTTAAAAATCAGTTTACAAGCTTAAAGCTGTGGCTCACACACTATTTGTTTTTAAAAAGGTTTATTTTGATTTTACTACTATTACTTCACTGTTTATTTAGCTAAGGGTTTCCGTTGGCAATGATGGGAGCGTGTGCCCCTTATCCTTGTGCATTTCTGAGATTTGAGAATCTGCTGATCTGTTGGCACCGCCAGTTCTTAAGGCTGGTGGAAAGAATCCTTTCTGTAACTTCAAAGACTGTTTCCTCTCTCCTTCCACTGGACTTCTATGACTCTTTAGCGGTCCCTCTGAAGGCAGTCAGCAGGGCTGCCTTTTTTTTTTTAATTAATTAATTAATTTTTGGCTGCATTGGGTCTTCGTTACTGTGTGCAGGCTTTTTCTAGTTGCGGCGAGCAGGGGCTACTCTTCATTGCGGTGCGCGGGCTTCTCATTGCGGTGGCTTCTGTCGTTGCGGAGCACGGGTTCTAGAGCGCAGGCTCAGTAGCTGTGGTGCATGGGCTTACTTGCTCCGTGGCATGTGGGATCTTCCCAGACCAGGACTCGAAACCGTGTCCCCTGCAACGGCAGGTGGATTCTTAACCACTGTGCCACCAAGGAAGTCCAGGCTGCCTTATTGTATTCTACTTAATTCAAGACCGCGGATTTCTTGAGTATTTCTGCCCTCGGCTCTGAGGGCACAGAGGATTAAAAACACGGTCCTTGCCTCCTCGGCTCATGGTAGAGCCAGGGAGAATGATGGAAAATGACACAGCAGCAGAGACAGTGTCTCCTGGACTGGCAGGCAGGAGCTGAGCCCTGCTGCGGCAGAGGCTGGCGGGACAAGTCTGCCCAGCATAGAGAAAACTCCCTGGGGAAGGTGAAGTGCAGGGTGCAGGTGGGAGGGGAAAAGCAGCAGCAATTCTAGCAGTAAAGAAGAGAGCTCGAGATAGGGCTGGGTACAGTCACATGTGGTTTATTTGGGGGATGCTAGAGAACTCAGTGTGGGCGGGGTGTGCTGCAGTGATTGGATTCCAACTGTGAAGAGCCAGGGATGACTCTGTAACCCTTATGGAAGGTTTTGAAGGAGGGGATCCACGACCTGCTTCAGATTACAGTCTGCAGGTGGGGGGTGGCAGGGGTGGGTGGGTGGGGATAAGGGCCCATTAATCCGTCTAAACCGCTTTTCTGGAAGGAAATCTCTGCAACAGAGCAGAGCATTTCTCCTTGTGTGCTGGCTAGCGCCCTAAGCCTGTCAGTGCTCTGCTTAGAGTAGACAATCAGTAAATACACAGTGAAGAAAATGTTTACATACACACCCCCCAATTTATATTTCTCTCTCTTTTTTTTTTCTTTTAAGTAGGGCAATTAAGAATAGATTGAGACAGCAGGAGGAGGTTCTCTGCTCTCACACTGACTGCAGAGGGCTATAGGCTTCAGTTTCTTTGCACATTGAGGGCGCTCATCGTGAGACGAAAGCATTTCCTCCTCTTCCTTTTTCATGGGTTTTATCAAAATTTTGACTGCTCCAAGCATCTTCCTCATCAGCACAAATGCATTTGGTATGGAACTAATAGTAGAATATTTTAGGGGTGGATTAACACGGAGATCCTAATGGCTAGCTATCTGGGTTACCAATGCTACTGCCTGCATACAGGTAAAGGGGAAAAGGTAAAACAGATTCATTTTCTTGCATCCTGGATTTCTTTTAATTTTCTCAGACATAATTCATAAATTCAAATAGACCAAAAAAGTATATGCTTTAAAGAAAAATGGGAGAACAAGAAAAATCCCTACCAACTACAGTTTTGAAGAATGGATTTTTTTTCTTGACTTAATTAATATTCATTTTTAGTAGAAATGTGAACACGTGCCTACCACATTTTGTTGATGCTTGTGGATTTATTTTTAGGGAGAGGGAGAAACAGAGAGGAAGTTAGACTCAGAGACCGTCAGACTTTTAGCTCCTTATCTACATTAGAGAGTTTATTGAGATTTAGAATAAAAATTGGCAAGAAGCAAATATTATCCACAAAACGCCAAAGCTTAATCTGTGGCCAAAAGACTTGGCCTGGCACTTAGAGGTAAGGTTTAGCCCCTTTCTCCATATGAAGAAAGCACATCTATTTCCTATTCTTTTGGCACCATTTTCCCAAAGCACACACACTCATTAACTGATGGTTGTGATGGAATTCTGTCCTATTTAGCTTCAACCGTGAGATTCTTAACCATTTAAAACTTATTCAGAAATAAAAACCCGCTCTAGTCAATGGAGAAACCACTTTATAGGTCTGTATTATGCTCTGTTTATATTTATTAAGTCCTCATTGATCCTGGGAAAATGAGGAAGTCTTACATTTTTGCGTTGTTTTATTGCTTACAAAGCATGTTTCATTCATTACCCTATGGAAATCTTAATACTCTAAAAGGAAGACATTTTTATTTGATTACACAGTTAGGAAACCAGAGATTCTGCTATTTCTTGAGATCACTGGGCTAGCATTTCACAGTGTCAAGGTTTGCTCAAGAAAAAAAAAAAAGAAGGAAAGAAAAGAAAAAAAGGACTGACTATAACACTGCAGTAAACCTGCGAATCTTAATAGGGAAATCAGTTGTGTTCTAATTTCTAAGTACTTGATTCAAGCAGAAATTGAAATAAAAAGTATAAAATTTAAAATGAGCCACTCACATTTATTGATGACTTACTTACCATGTGCTAGGCATTGAAAAGTACATGCATCATCTCATTTAATTCTCCTGACAACCCTAAGAAGTGGAGAAATACAGTCGCTTCAGATTTTCTAGATGAAGAAAGAGTTGAGAGAAAAACAATTAAAAATAACGTTTACTGAGGGTTTCCTCTGCGTAGTCATAGTGCTATATGTTTTACATACAATTTCTCAGTTGTTCCTTAAATCTGTGAAGGAGAAACCCATTTTATAGATGGTACAACCAAGGCACAGGGAAGTGAAGTATCTTGTCCAGGTTCACATAGCTAGTTAAGTGGCAGAGCTGGGATCTGAACCCAAATAGTATTCCGCCCCGAATCTGGGCACTTCCCACCTAGCTAATGCTGCAGGCCAATCTCTTCTCATTCTGTTTTGGTCAAAGGTTGGGAAGATGTGTGTCATTCAGGGTACTCAGGGCTCTTGGGCATATCACGGGAGCAGCATCATACCTTCTCGGACAGGCTGGTAATGAGCCACCTTTTCCTACAAGAAAAGGAAGAACTTAATAGGAACTTTTACAAGGACTTTGGTGTGGGGAGAGTCTGTCTGGAAATAACCACATTATTGGGGCTTGAGCAGTAAATACGCTTCAAAGGTTTTCACCGTAAGGCAGGGGTTTGGACCAGTTAGAGGCGTGTTTACTCCCGTGAGTCTGAAGAGAGAACAAGGTTAGGTTAAGTAGCTATCAATAACAGTTGATGATAAGCAAAAAACAACAACTCTGGGACCGTGGTTGTCACAGTCTCTTAAATAGATTATCAGGCTAATACTTACTACTTGTTTATTTTATATTATTTGTTATTGGTTTCAGGTGCACAGAATTGGATTAATATAATCCTGCTTTATAATACACTGCACTGGTCCTTGCGACTTGTTTATACTGATCATTGTTTTAAATAATTCTATTTTAAAGCATAGTTTAGTGCTTCTAGGTACTCTGGACCCAGAGCTACAGCTCTGGCGCATGGTTTATCTGTGGAATCTTTTCCCACATTTTGGACATAAAACCTAGAAGGAAGTAGCTTTGGAGAATCAGTCCTGAAACCCAGAGGGTGGGGGCAGTGACCCTGCCGTTGGTAAGAAGCTTATCTCCTTTCCACCAGGGGTTAAGGTCTCAGGGCAGGGTCAGCCAGGGGCTTGGTAAAGACAGAGTATTCATGATCTCCTCTGCACATTCCAAGGAGATGAAACAAACAAGTGGTCATTTTCCAGGAAAATTGAGGGCATGCTTCCAGTGCCCTGAGAATCCTCATACTCAGCATTCATGTGCCAATTAAAAAAGTTGCTCATACACTCAACCCTTTTCCTTGGGAGGGCCAGCTGGGGTGAGGCCAGCACAGCTGCTTCTGAAGGGCAATTGGGGGAAATGCATCTTGCCCGTGGCCTGGTTAGAAGTCTAACCAGGCATTTACAGGGAGAAGTTGAGGTTGCCTTGCAGAGAAATTTCTTCCCATCCACGAAGACTTTCATACTTGTCTCTTCCTTCCTCATCACAACTTCTTCTTTCTGTGTCTATGGAAAATATATTTGTTCCAACTTCCCTGCCCCCAAAGTGGATTTTAATTGTGATACCAAAGTGGGACATTTTGCGTTTCTAATGGTTGAGCTCATTGGAAAGACTGTTCCTCTCTCCAGGGCACTGGGGTTAGTTTTTTTTTTTCGTTATTTGTTTCCAGTTTGGCAGCACATTGCAATGGCCAAGAGCATGAACTCTGCAGTCATGTTTACCGGTTTCAAGTTCCAACTCCACCTTTTTTTTTTTTTTTTTTTTTTTTGCGGTACGTGGGCCTCTCACTCTTGTGGCCTCTCCCGTTGCGGAGCACAGGCTCTGGACGCGCAGGCTCAGCGGCCATGGCTCACGGGCCCAGCCGCTCCGCGGCATGTGGGATCTTCCTGGACCGGAGCACGAACCCGTGTCCCCTGCATCGGCAGGTGGACTCTCAACCACTGCGCCACCAGGGAAGCCCCCAACTCCAACATTTAGTAGCACATTTCTTTTAAACCTTTGGCAACATATTTAAGTTTGCTAAATTTTAGTCTTTTTCTGAGATAATGGGAACTATCTCATAAAGTTGTCATACAGATAAATTAAAGCATCCTTTGTAATTCACTTAGCACAGCTCTCAGCACATAGTAGGTCCTCAGTAAATGTTAGCTGTAGATGCTATTATGAAACGTAGGTCTTAATATACTTGTACTTTTATTTCTCCTGGCTGGATGCCCCCAAGTAGGATTTTTGGGTTCAAGAGTGTGTGCATTACACGTTTTATTTTATTTATTTATTTTTAAAATTTATTTATTTTATTTTATTTTTGGCTGCGTTGGGTCTTCTTTGCTGCACACGGGCTTTCTCTAGTTGCAACGAGCAGGGGCTACTCTTCGTTGCGGTGCGCGGGCTTCTCATTGCGGTGGCTTCTCTTGTTGTGGAGCACGGGCTGTAGGTGCGCGGGCTTCAGTAGTTGTGGCTCACGGGCTCTAGAGCACAGGCTCAGTAGTTGTGGCACACGGGCTTAGTTGTTCCACGGCATTACACATTTTAAATCATGGTGTCTGATTACTATCTAAAAAGTTTGCAGCAATTTATAGTCCTATTAATTAGCGAACAGAGTAACCTTCTTCTCCAAACCTTACCAACATTGGGAGATAAGGAATCATCTCAATTTTGGCTAATTTGATGGGTGGAAACGGTTTCTTATTATTTTAATTTGCGTTTTCCTGATCTTTAAAGAGACAGTGCATCTATACGTAGATTTATTGGCCATTTTCGGACTCTCTTCTACATCTGAACAGTCTGTGTTTGTTCACAGCTTTTGTCTATGGGATTTTACAAATACTGCTATTTTGAATAAACAAATATTACTAATTTATAAGAAATCTCCATGAATTAAGGATATCATCTGTGTTGAAAATATGTCTCTCATCCTATTATTTGTCTTCCTTTTCTCTTGTGATCTTTTGTTACACTGCCATTTACATTTTTTTATATAGAGTGATGTAACCATTTTTCTTTTATGTCTCCTGGGTCTTCTCTTATTTATCAAAGATGTTTGAGTGCCGTGTATATCCTAGAGTCATACTCTTGTTCTCATTTCACTACAGCAATGGCTCTCAATTTTCTGTGGGCATCAGAATCACTTATGAAGCACTTTAAAGCTGTGCTTTCTTGGGCTTGATCATAGGATTTCCAGGAGTGGAGCTTGGATGCATGCTTATGAAAAAGGAGAGTCTCATTTTGAAAAATGAGTCCTTCTTAAAAGTAGGTTCTTTGTTTCCCCCATCCCCACCCCAAAAGCAGGTTCTTAAATTGGCAAAATGTTGATATAGTTGTTGAAGTTGGATGCTGTTATTGGGGCCTAGTAGGTGGCCCCAAGATGTGCCTCAATGGCATACTGATAATTTTGAATGAAAGTTATTTAAGAAATGGCCAATGCAAGAGGGACACTGTGACCCTCTGCTGTCTCCTCCAAAGCAGGAGATCAATCTCTCATGTGAAAGGTGTACTCCTTACACCTGCAGGTAGAAGGACACCCTTATTTCCAGAGGTAGGGAGTTTGGGCCCAGAAGCCTGTAAAAGTAAATCTTGTTACTTCTTTAATTTACTACCCCAAGCCCAAACTCTGTTTAGATTTTTCACTAATTGAGCACCTCAAACCCAAGTTTCTTTGTTGTGTCAATTCCTCACAAATTTGTTGCTTCTTTGTCTAAAAAGTATAAAAGCTGCCTACTTTGGCTACTTCTTAGGTTCCATTTCTATGAGACCTCTGTGCACACAATTAAAATTAGTTTCTTTTCTCTTAATCTGTCTTGTGCCAATTTTATTAGTCCAGCCACAAGAACTCAAGAGGGGTAGAGGGGGAATTTCCTCCTCCCAACACTATAGATGGAATGTTTGTATCCACCTGAAATTCATATGCTGAAATGTTAACCCCCCAGTGTGATGGTTTTAGGAGATTGGGCCTTTGGAAGGTAATTAGGTTATGAGGGTGGATCCCTCCTAAATGGGATTAGTGCCCTTATAAAAGAGACCACACAGAGCTCCCTAGCCCCTTCCCTTCCCCTATGTGAGGTTACAGCGAGAAGAGGACTGTCTGTGAACCAGGAAGAGGGCTTTCACCAGAACTCAACCATTCTTATTTTTTTTAATTAATTAATTAATTTTTGGCTGCCTTGGATATTTGTTGCTGTGAGTGGGCTCTCTCTAGCTGTGGCAAGTGGGGGCTACTCTTCATTGCGGTGCGTGGGCTTCTCATTGTGGTGGCTTCTATTGTTGCAAAGCACGGGCTCTAGGCATGTGGGCTTCAGTAGTTGTGGCACACGGGCTTAGTTGCTTCACGGCATGTGAGATCTTCCCAGACCAGGGCTTGAACCCGTGTCTCCTGCCTTGGCAGGTGGACTCTTAACCACTGTGCCACCAGGGAAGTCCCAGAACTCAACAGTTCTTTCACCCTGATCTTGACCTCCAGCTACCATAACTGTGAGAAATACCTTTCTTTTGTTTGTAAGCCACCCAGTCTATGCTCTTCTGTTACAGTAGCCCAAATGAACTAAGACACTGGGTGATAGGCACTCGAGAATTCATTATCTGTTCTCCTTACTTTTGAATATGTTTGAAAATTTCCATGAGCAGTAACCTTAAAAGAAAAAGTTCTGATAGCGTGTGAAGCTTATCAAAGTTGCTGTCCTAATCAGAGTTGGCTAAGCAGCAGAGATGTTACATCGAAGGTCAGCTAGGAAGGGACGTGGCCTCCTCATGGTGATGTTGAGCAATAGTGCAGCCGCCCACGTGGGCGCTGAGCCAGAGCACGAGCAGCCTGCCAGGGCTGTGCTGGGTCCTTGGACCCTGAACAGTAGGGCCTCCTTTCTTTCCGATTGCTTCACAGCTTCTCTCTCAGTTCTGCAGGACCCCGTGAAGAGGCAGGAGCAGATATTTCTGTTCCTTGGAGAGGCAAGTAAAAAATGGAAGTGAGTCTTCAAGTCTCTCTTTGGGAAGGTAGCAGCAGATGGTGGGAGTGGTAGTGTTCTCATTTGCCATCAGACTGGCCTCTCTCTCCCTCCATTAAAAACCCTTTGTCAGTCATCTTACACGCACTCTAAACCTTCCATTTTCATCTCTCTCTCTCTTTTATCCCCAGCATGACATTCTTTTCCTAGTCATGGTAACTTCTTGGTCTTGACTGTGATTTGCTTACTTATGCAAATCTGCAATGAAGTGTTAGGAACAGTATTAAAATAGAGGCCCTACTGCAGTGACACTTACCTGGAGCCCCGTACAGTACCTATTATTAACAGGACGCACAATTGAAGGAGGGGATAAACACAAAACACACGTAAATCAACCTGGGATGCTTCACCCAGACTTTCCCAATCCCTAGTCCTCACCTCGTGCAAAATACTACTCAAAACACAGCTCAGGGGAAGCCCAGGACAAACTGGCTGTCCATTTGTCAATGTGTAAGGCTAAAGATAACCAGGTAATTAAAGGGAACCATCAGTGCAAAGGAGGAGTTGAACCATGAAGAAGCAGAACAACCTTCTGCTAGGGGAAAACGAGATAATGCTGGGAGGAAGAGAACTTTTGAGGTGGTCTCAGTAGAGATGGGAGAGATTCAAGAGGACATTATATCCATAAACTGAAAGCAAGTTGCCATTGAAAGGGATAGTCAGAAAACTAGAATTCTTGAAATTGAAATCTTGACAATATGATTATCAAAATTAATTTCAGGGACTTCCCTGGCAGTTCAGTGGTTAGGACTCCATGTTTCCACTGCAGGCGGTGTGGGTTTGATCCCTGGTCAGGGAACTAAGACCCCACATGCTGTGTGATGTGGCCAAAAAAAAAAAAAAATTTTTTCAAAATTCCACAAAAGTCTGAAAAATAAAATAGATGCAGCCAAGGACTGAATTCGAAATCTGGAAGATAAAGTTGAAAAAAGAAATCTTCTGAAACTTAGAGACATGATGTCAAAAGAGATAAAAGAAGCTTGGGAAAAGATCGAAGCAGTTTGCCCTCCAATTCCTCTAATAGGAGTCTCGGAAGACGGAAAGAGAACACGGAGAGAGGATGTGACTTTTCTCAAAAGAGAGAAATGACTTGGTCTTCAGATTGAAAGGGCCCATCTCGATACATATTGGTGACACTTCTGCCCTACAGGGATAAAAAAAGAGTATCCTTAAAGTTTTCAGGAAGAAAACATAAAATCGCCTGACTAAAGCCACAATGGCTCAGAAGACTCCAATCAGCAACACTGGACGTTAAAAGAAAAGGGAGCACCAAGTTCCAGGTTCTGAGGGAAATGATTTGAACATATAAATATACCCCAGCTAGGCGAAGCCTAAAAATACCTTCAGACACAGGCAAGGACTCTGAAAGATTGTCTTCTCTATCCTTTTTCTAGAACAGCTACTCAGCGCTGTACTAGAGCCAAGCAGAAAAGGAACCCAAGAAAGAGAAAAACGTGGGCTCCAAGAAACCAGTCTAGGAGGACAGTGACATGACATCCCAAGACAATGACAGTTGCGTCGCACACCTAGACAGCAGTGAGTCCAAATTAGAACAGAAAGTCAGAGGGCTCCATGGAAACAGTTTTCAGGAAGAAAGTGGGCAATATAACACAAGTCTTGTGATTAGGATCTAGAAGTCTCACCACAGCCTTCGATCAATGAGATGGTGGCAGAAGTCTTCTTTTTCTCCCTCCACAACAAGAAAAAGAATGGCCACTAGATATTCTGAGAAATAAAAGGAAACACTCTACAAGAAAGTCATGGTCTGAATATGAAGCAAGTCAGATTTTGAGCAGTTAGTGTATATGAGAAATAGTGATACACCCTCTGAATTAAATAGCAATACAATCTGTCGATACAATCTGTTTGAACTTGTAATGGGTACTCGGTATACACATTTGCCTGTGTTGAGTGTGCTTTTTTATTCCTGAAAGTGGTTTGCCATTTTTATAGCATATTTTCTTTACATATCAGCTTTTCCCTAATAATTTTTTTGAAGAATCACCCAGAGAATAAACTTAGGTGTAAATTTTGTTCTCATTGTTTCTCTTTCCCTCTCAAAAAAAAAAAAAAAAAGAAATATGATTTTGTGGTTTTTAACATAGTATTGGTGACTTTGGATTTGTTTTTTTGTTCTCATGTCAAAGCTTATATTTATTGTCTATTTTATATTTTTTATTTTTTAAGTTAATGTTTATTGGAGTATAGTTGATCTACAATGTTGTGTTAGCTTCTGCGGTACAGCAAAGTGAATCAGTTATACATATACATATATCTACTCTTTTTTAGATTCTGTTCCCGTATAGGTCATTACAGAGTATTGAGTAGAGTTCCCTGTGCTATATAGTAAGTTCTTATTAGCTTTCTGTTTTATATATAGTAGTGTGTATATGTCAGTCCCAATCTCCCAATTTATCCTCCACCCACCATCCCCCATTGGTAGCCTTAACTTTGTTTTCTACATCTCTGACTCTATTTCTGTTTTGTAAATAGGTTCATTTGTACCGTTTTTTAGATTCCATATATAAGCGATATCATATGATATTTGTCTTTCTTTGTCTGACTTACTTCACTAAGTATGACAATCTCTAGGTCCATCCATGTTGCTGCAAATGGCATTATTTCATTCATTTTTTATGGCTGAGTGATATTCCATTGTATATGCGTATCACATCTTCTTTATCCATTCCTCTGTCCATAGATACTTAGGTTGCTTCCATGTCCTGGCTATTGTAAATAGTGCTGCAATGAACATTGGGGTGCACGTATCTTACCTTATCTTTTATTTATTTATCTATTTATCTATTTATTTATGGCTGCATTGGGTCTTCATTGCTGCGTGCAACCTTTCTCTAGTTGTGATGAGCATGGGCTACTCTTCGTTGCAGTGTATAGGCTTCTCATTGTGGTGGCTTCTCTTGTTGCGGAGCATGGGCTAGGCGTGCAGGCTCAGTAGTTGTGGCTCGCGGGCTCTAGAGTGCAGGCTTAGTAGTTGTGGCACACAGGTTTACTTGCTCTGTGGCATGTGGGATCTTCCTGCACCAGGGATTGAACCCGTGTGCCCTGCATTGGCAGGTGGATTCTTAACCACTGCACCACCAGGGAAGTCCCTGGGGTACATGTATCTTTTTGAATTATGGTTTTCTCTGGATATATGCCCAGGAGTGGGATTGCTGGATCATATGGTAGCTCTATTTTTAATTTTTTAAGGAACCTCCATCCCATTCTCCACAGTGGGTGTTACCAGTTTACATTCCCACCAACAGTGTAGGAGGGTTCTCTTTTCTCAACACCCTCTCCAGCATCAGTGGTTTGTAGATTTTTTTTTTTTTTTTCTCAGTACGCAGGCCTCTCACTGTTGTGGCCTCTCCCGTGGTGGAGCACAGGCTCCGGCCGCGCAGGCTTAGCGGCCATGGCTCACGGGCCTAGCCGCTCCGCGGCATGTGGGATCTTCCCGGACCGGGGCACGAACCCGTGTCCCCTGCATCGGCAGGCGGACTCTCAACCACTGCGCTACCAGGGAAGCCCTGTAGATTTTTTGATGATGGCCATTCTGACTGATGTGAGGTGATACCTCATAGTAGTTTCTATTTGCAGTTCTCTAATAATTGGTGATGTCGAGCATCTTTTCATGTGCCTCTTGGCCATCTGTATGTCTTCTTTGGAGCAATGTCTGTTTAGATTTTCTGCCGATTTTTTGATTTGATTTTTTTTTTTTTTGATATTGAGTACATGAGCTGTTTGTATATTTTGGAGATTAATCCCTTGTCAGTAGCTTCGTTTGCAGATATTTCTCCCATTCTGTGGGTTGTCTTGTTATTTTGTTTATGGCTTCCTTTGCTGTGCAAAAGCTTTGAAGTTTAATTAGGTCCCATTTGTTTATTTTTGTTATTTGCATTAGGAGGTGGATCAAAAAAGATGTTGCTGTGATTTATGTCAGAGAGTGTTCTGCCTATGTTTTCCTCGTAGAGTTTTATAGTATCAGGTCTTACATTTAGGTCTTTAATCCATTCTGAGTTTATTTTTGTGTATAGTGTTAGAGAATGTTCTAATTTCATTCTTTTACATGTAGCTGTTCAGTTTTCCCAGGACCACTTATTGAAGAGACTGTCTTTTCTCCATTGTATATTCTTGCCTCTTTTGTCATAGGTTAGGTGAACACAGATGTGTGGGTTTATCTGTGGACTTTCTATCCTGTTCCACTGATCTATATTTCTGTTTTTGTGCCAGTACCATACTGTTTTGATGACTGTAGCTTTGTCATATAGTCTGAAGTCAGGGAGCCTGAGGACTTTGGATTTTGATTGGACAGTCATTTAAGCTCAGCATCTGGAAACTTAAACTTATGGACGTGAAGAAGCATAAGCTTAAAAAAATACCCATTAACCTTAACGTCAGACTCATATTTTCGTAATCTTTTTGAAGTGTTCCTTAGTAACTAATAGGTCTTGTTTTGAAGAAATATATATATATATATATATATATATATATGTATGTATAAAATTCAGCCACTCCTCTAGTTTCCGTTCACTTTCTTTCTGCTAACTCCAAGTAAAACGAAATGAGAGAAGTTTTTAGAAATTTTATTTTTTTATTGAAGTATATTTGACATACAACATTCTATTAGTTTCAGGTATACAACATAATGATTCAACATTAAAGAAATATTTACAGCAGTTAAATATTTGTGGGATTATTTGGGTTGTGCGATTGGAATGGTGTGTGTGTGTGTATGTGTGTGTGTGTGTATAGTTTCCTTCTTGATGCCCCACTTTCCACCAATCATTGCCTTCACACTTGCAGACTCATATTTTTTTTAAAGGACCTCACCTACTTACTGATAGCAGGTGTAGGTTTTCTTGTTGAATGCTCCTGCCTACAAGATTTTAGTTTCTCAAGGACCAGGCCTAGGCCTCTATCCTGTTCCTCTTCCTCTGGCCTGGCTCGCCCAGCCTCAGGGTGCCCCCACCAGGTCCTGGAGGGTGTCCTGGGCAGATGAGAGCCTCTTGGCCCTGTGCCTCTTGATCCCTGCACTCTCATGGGCACCCCACATGGGGTGAGGGAGAAGGGGAGGCAGCTGGTCCAGGTTCGGGTAAGCATGGTGATGGGAACCCACATCGCAAGAGCCTTGAGTTCTCTGTACCAATCATTAGACTTTCAAAGTTGCATAAAGTATAAATCAGAGGCCCAAATGCTTACTAATGTCGATTCAGCACAATAAAGTAATCAATAAACAAAATAGTCTGAGAGGAACAGACTAACCTCAGAGCCTCTTCCCATGAATAAGTATTTGTGGGGACAAAGCATTTTTGGAGAAGTGAATCAGCTCATTTATTTGTAGAGATTTGGGGAATTGTCATAAGGGCCTGAAAGGGTAATGAACATAGGAAACTCTCAATGTTGGTATCATCATGAAAAAGCCTTTCATGGAAAGGAGAGAGACTAGCGCGAAATGTGTTTCCTCCCCTTAAACCATAGGTCCTTCTCCTTGCCATGCTTTCCTGCAGACAAGGAAGGCCTCTAGCAGAGACAGTGAGAATAGAAAGGGAAAGGAGAAAATGGAGAGAGGACATGGGAGGTGGTAGTGAGGATGAAACCCCGAGAGGCAGTGAGTACTTCAAGCTGGACCATGAGTCATAGAGTGACACATAGGTCTGTGGGTCAGTTTCCTTTCTTTGCCCCCAGATCTTGGCATTATCTTGACTTTCATCTCTATGTTCTGCTTGTAGCATCTATATTCCAAAGGGCAAGGCCATTTTTAACATCTTCATAGCTCGTACATGCTTCCTGTTGGAAGGCAAACTCGTTAGAATACATCTACGTCCCAAATTAAATATAGTTTTTTGGTAAACATTTTTGACAGGATATTACGTTGAACCATAGGAAACTGCCATTTTTACAGACCCCCAGAGCAGTCACACATTAGCAATTTCATATTGTTCAGTCTAATAATTTTGTCTTTGAAAGTATTTGGCTGTAAGTTCTGCCTTTAATTTACCATTATTTGGAATTCCCTGGTGGTCCAGTGGTTAGCACTTGGTGCTTTCACTGCAGTGGTCCTGGTTGGGGAACTAGGATCCTGCAAGCCAAAATAAATCAATAAATCAATAAATCATAATTTACCATTAGCTAAGATTTCTCTGCAACTACTACATAGAGGCTGGGAATTTACGTAAACTGAGAACTTGTAACCTACAGATTATTATTCGAGGTAATGACACTTTAGATGCTCATAATACGAAAGGGAATAATTAATGGAGTTGACTTAAGTGGCATCTGTAAACTGTCCTTTAAACGTTTATTAGCTAAAACCTCCTCGTTTTTATTTCGGGGCTGTGGCCGGTTGGCTTCTGGTGGCAGGCTCTGATGAGTGATTAGTGTGCGGGAGGTTTATTCGAGGAGATGCTGGGCTAGCACCCATGGGGGAGGGGAAGGAGCCACACTGGACAGAGGCTGGACTCAGCAGCCGCATAGAGAGCTCGGAGCAAGGATGGTCCTCATGCTGTCCGGTTTGGGGTGCCGGTCGCTGGAGGCAGGCTGCCATCTGCCCTGGGAGGGGGCTGTCCAGAGAGAGCCAGCAGCTGAGGGCTTTAGTCAACGATGTTCCCAGTAGCTGGGGAAACAACCCTGTTGTCCCGACGTGGAGATCTAGTTAGGAAAACACAGCATCCACGACAGTGCCATTTTTTTTAAGGTCTTCTCGTAGCACCCTAGCACTGGGCCTGTGGGGCAGAGGGGTCAATGGCCTGTGTGAGAAGCTGATGGGGCTTGAGGCTTTTAGGGAGAGAAAGGCTTTCAAATAGACTTAAGAGGAAAAGGGAGGGTATTGGGTGAGACTTGCCCGCAGATGTCAAGGTGGAGGGAGCTCTGGGTAGGGTCCCGAGTCCTGCCTGTTGGATCCTCCCTGGTCTTACCTGTGAATCAAGGGGGGCACAGACCTGATGAACCCCATCTCTGCCTCCAGCCTAGCACCGGGCAGCGCTCGGAGTCTCACCCCAGTGATCCCAGAGTAGAGCAAATCAGAGTCACTAACTGATTCAGATTTGAATTAGGCAGTTTGCGAATCTTTTCCTCGTTCCTTGTTCGCTCCTGGGGATTGGTGAGGCAGGGTCCAAGCCAGGCCATTTTACAGACAATCACATTGCTTTCTCCTTCGTCTGGCTCGGGACTCTGCACAGGCACATGTATGAATAGGACAGTCCGTTTCATTACTGAGCAGCAGGCAGCAGGTCACAGAAAGAAAAAGAAGAAAGAAAAATTGGAGAGGAGCCAAGAATTAGAAACCCAGCGGCTGAGGCGCACGCCCGCTGTGCTCACCTGGGCAGCACACGGAATAATACAGAGACAAGTAGTGTGGCCGTGTGCAAGGATGACACAGCAACGCGGGAAACAGCCTGTATTTTTTCAGGGGTGATGAAAACGTTCTGGAGATGGATAGCAGTGAATGGTTGTACAATAATGAGAATGCCCTTAACTGTGCACTTAAAATGGTTAAATGGTAAGTTTTAGGTTATGAATATTTTGCCACAATTTATAAAAAAAAGCCAGACATGGCCGTAAGGGATGGAGGGTTGGATAAAGATGTCATAAAGTAAAAGTCATGCAATTACACTGATGAAATCAATTACAGCCAAAAAATAGCAAATGTCACAACCCACATGCAGGCAGTGACGTGCACACCCCGGTATAAATACAAAGTAGTGGAAAGAGCCAACCTGGATATCAGCTGGGTTCAAAGCCTAACTCTGCCACTTCCTAGCTGTGTGACCTTGGACAAGACACCTAACTTCTCTGAGCCTGTTTCTTATTTATAAAATCAAAATGATGACATTGGGGCATCCCTGGTGGCGCAGTGGTTAAGAATCTGCCTGCCAACGCACGGGACACGGGTTTGAGCCCTGGTCCAGGAAGATTCTACGTGTCGTAGAGCAGCTAAGCCTGTGCACCACAACTACTGAGCCTGCGCTCTAGAGCCCGCGAGCCACAACTACTGAAGCCCACGTGCCACAACTACTGAAGCCTGCGTGCCTAGATCCTGTGCTCTGCAACAAGAGAAGCCACGGCAATGAGAAGCCCTCGCACTGCAACGAAGAGTAGCCCCCGCTCGCCGCAACTAGAGAAAGCCTGCGCACAACAACGAAGACCCAACGCAGCCAAAAAATAAATAAGTAAACAAAATCTATTAAAAAAAAATTCAGGATGCCTGGGCTTTAGTCATGGTTCTGCCACTGTGAAAACATGGGCAAGTCACTCACCCTTCCTGGATTTTGATTTTCTTGTTGTGAAACAAGAGTTGTACTCAGTGACCTCTATGATTAGTTCCTGCTCTAACTTGCTTTTGAGCTTCATAATTTCAGAGCACTCCAGACCTTTACTGGAAAGTGTGTGTCCAGGAAAGGTGAAACTCAGAAGAGCCAGTTCTGTTAGTCTGCTAGGGAGACCATAACAAAAGTACCAGGAACTGGGTGGCTTGAACAATGGAAATTTACAGTTTCATAGTGCTGGAGGCTAGAAGTCCAAGATCAAGGTGTCTGCAGGGTTGGCTCCTGTGAGGGCTTTGAAGGAGAAGCTGTCTCACACCCCTCTCCTAGCTGCTCGTGGCTTGCCAGCAGTCCTTGGCGTTCTGTCTTCTCTGCCTTCATTTTCATGTGGCATTCTTCCTGTGTGTCTCTGTCTCTATGCCCACATTTCCCTTTTTATAAAGACACTGGTCATATTGGATTAGGCCCACCCTAATGACCTCATTTTAACTTGATTACCCTTGTAAAGACCTTATTTCCAAGTAAGGTCTCACGCTGAGGTACTAGGAGTTAGGATTTCAACATATCTTTTTTGGAGGACACAATTCCGCCAGCCCATAACAGCAATCACAATACGTGGTTAAATATTTCTGTATGGAAGGAATGAAGAAGTGGACTAAAAATAGGTTTTTGAATTTTTTCAATTAGGTGATACCTTTTTTTTTATTTCTCTGGAATATACCTGAAGTTGAGTTTGTCAGGTATTATCGGGTTTGAGATGCAGTGTCCTTTCAAATGGTTCCCTCTGAGGAAATTTTACGCGTTCCTTTTTTTTCTTCTCCTCCCTACTTGCTTGTTCCCCTCATTCTTTTGTGTCTCCAGCTCTCATTGCATTAATTCTTACTCCATTCTCCTTCATCGCCCTACCTGGATCTCAGAAAATTAGGGAATATCTGTTCTTTATTCACCCTGCAGAGTAAAAACGCAGCCATCATTCTCACGGAATCATGACGTCTGCTTTCAAAGCCTCTCTTCTTCCTCCCCGCTTTTCCAGGGACTCAGAAACCTTGGGCCTGGAAGGGACCTGAGATGTTTTCTGAGCCCAGAGGTGGCTTGGGTCTCCTCGAACGGCCTATATTTTTAGGCTGGGCATGACCATCTCTCCACTTCTCAGGTATATTAGGTATCTCTTTCTTATGTCAATTTAAAATCCGTTTCCCCATTCTGTCGCCAGTGAGCTCTCTAGAGTGTGACAGAATGAAGCCATTGCATCTCCCATGGGAAGCCCTTGGAAGCAACACCAGCTACGCAGGTTCAGACTCCTCGTAACATTTGAGAGGTAGTTTTCTCTGGTTCTACTAGTTATTTAACCAGTCAGCTTCAGGGTCTGTGACTAATTAGTTGAGGTAACTTGGGTAGGTGATATAACCTCTTTGAACATCAGGGTCCACATCCTTGAACTGAGTTACAGCTAAAAGACTTGAATTTAAAGGGCCTGCTTTCTTCCTGTCTAGATTCACTTTTCTGAATCTCAGAAGATCATAGTACTGGGGGCTTCCCTGGTGGCGCAGTGGTTAAGAATCCACCTGCCAATGCAGGGGACACAGGTTTGAGCCCTGGTCCGGGAAGATCCCACATGCCATGGAGCAACAAAGCCCGCGAGCCACAACTACTGAGCCTGCACTCTAGAGCCCATGCGCCACAACTGCTGAGCCCGTGTGCCACAACTACTGAAGCCCGAGCGCCTAGAGCCCGTGCTCTGCAAGAGAAGAGTAACCCCCGCTTGGGGCAACTAGAGAAAGCCCGCACACAGCAATGAAGACCCAGTGCAGCCAAAAATAAATAAAATAAATAAATTTATAAAAAGAAAAGATCATAGTACTTACCTTCCCTCATGGGACTGCTGTGAAATCAAAGGTGATAGTATTTGTCAATTTTTGTTGTTGTTGTTGCTAGTAACTACTGCGGCTGCTGCTACTATAAAGGGCCTGGCAGGAGTTCCTCTTTCTAGGCTGGGTTAACAGCAGAAGTAAATGAAAAACTTTTGCTGCAAGTCACCCTGAGCTTATAGGAAGTGGTTGGGGACAGGATGTGTGGGAAAGCCAGGAGGGTTATTCAAAGAATTATTTCCAAAAAAAAAAAAAAGAATGATTTTCAACCTGTGACCCAAGTTATGATTGTTAGCCAACTTGTAGAGCTGTCTGGGAAATGGCCAAATTCAGTTCTTAGAAGATCAAACCTGGGAGAAGTGCATTCACTGTTTTGGAACAAATTAAGCAAAACACAGGATGACTGGCATCCTTTTGATCCCCTCCCTCATCCGTATCAAGAGCTAAGCCCCTTTGATTTCAGAGACTTCAAGAAAAAAGGTACAGAAATGAGTTCTTTTGTTAAAAAAAAATCACAAAAGAAAATAATAGGGGTTTGTATCTTCCTGGCTGGCCCTCTTTTTCACACATTTCTCTTCTGGCGTGAAGCAGAACAACAGAACTCTGTGTGGACAGATTACAGTGCACTTACCAACAGAACTGAATGGGCCCTCCCTCGTGGATGTGGCTCAGAGACTCCCACTTGGTGGCACTGATGGCCAGTTGGGTCCTTTCCATGGAACCACTGAGCGTTATTTCATCCTTGGGGTTTGCAGGGTGAGTTTGCAGCCATCCTGGGCTTCTTGTCGCTGTAGTGTCTAAGAGAGCATCTGGTGGTCTTTTCAGCCACTCTAATGAAGAGAGAAGAGAGGTTGCTTTCAAGAGCCCAAGGGCTTCGCATCTGTCATGCTTACACACGAATGATTTTAGTATCCGGAGAATCACATCAGGAGCTAGTTAAAGCCATTCCTAAATTATTTATCTGGGTCAGATTTTGGTTCACTCTCTTATTCAAGATAAAGAGACTGTTGCTCTGATAGTATCATAAAACCTCTTAACGAATCTTCCATGTTTGCTCGGTGCCTTTCTGATACCCTAGTGATTGTTAATTTTTGTTTGGGACCTGACCTTGGTATAAAAATCTACAAAATTTACCCAAATCTTTATTACCTCTACGTGTAATCAGCTGAAAACTTGTTATGTAGCATTGGTGAAACCACCTGGTAGTGGTATGAATGTATATTTGGAGATGACAGAACTAAGGAATTTGAACCTTTATCATTAAAATAAAAACCCTAAAGTAAGCAAAATATATACATAATTTTTAAAAGATTAAGGTGCCCATATTAGATCAGTCATTCCCAAACTTTTCTATTTATCAGGGTTACTGCAGTAGCTCCTTGGCATAGCCTTTCAAAATCTGTTCTTTAAAAACTCCACTGATGATTCTGATAGGCTCCATTCCACAAAATAGTCTTTTATATTTTTAAATTCAAACTGTGTCAGCACTGGCCCTTGTGCTGTTAGTTGTTCTCACTAACCCAATTAATTCCCTTCATTTTAGTTATAAACCATAAGTTGAACTTATTTATTGCATACTTTTTTTTTGCTGTACGTGGGCCTCTCACTGTTGTGGCCTCTCCCGTTGTGGAGCACAGGCTCCAGACGTGCAGGCTCAGCGGCCATGGCTCACGGGCCCAGCCGCTCCGCGGCATGTGGGATCTTCCCGGACCGGGGCATGAACCCGCGTCCCCTGCATCGGCAGGCGGACTCTCAACCACTGCACCACCAGGGAAGCCCTATTGCATACTTTAAAAAAAATATATTATTTATTTTTGGCTGTGTTGGGTCTTTGTTGCTGCGTGTGGGCTTTCTCTAGTTTCAGCGAGCAGGGGCTACTCCTCATTGTGGTGAGCAGACTTCTCATTGTGGTGGCTTCTCTTGTTGCAGAGCATGGGCTCTAGATGCATGGGCTTCAGTAGTTGTGGCATGTGGGCTCAGTAGCTGTGGCTCGTGGGCTCTAGGGCTCAGGCTCAGTAGTTGTGGCACACGGGCTTAGTTGCTCCGTGGCATGTGGGATCTTCCTGGACCAGGGATTGAACCTGTGTCCACTGCATTGGCAGGCAGAGCCTTAACCACTGCACCACCAGGGAAGTCCCTATTGCATACTTTTAAAACATATAGACTAATTTACAAAATCTTAGCTAAGGAATTCTATTGCTCACAAAGTAATTTCTCCTTCATCCCTTGTTAAGCTTTTTTGTCTTTAATCCTCTTCCAGCTAAAAACAAAACAAAAAAACCCCAAGAAAAACAAGAGGAGTGAATAATTTGAGAAAAATCCTTTAAGTGGCCATGTACATGTGTTTTCATGCATGCAACTGTGTTAGCCTGGGGCTTTTGGGGTTGCAATATCAGAGTCTACCTCAAATGAGCTCAAGCAGAAAAGTGAATTTATCGGCTCATGGAACTGGAAAGTCCAGGGATGCAGCTGTGTCAGCTTGATTCAGAGAATTCGAATCACCCCAACTTCCTTCATAATCTGAGCCTTCTTTTCTCTCCTTGGACATAGGCTTCCTCCATGTGGCTAAAAGCAGTGTCCACAAGCGGCCTGAGATTCACAAACCCATAGCCAAGTACCCTAAGAGAAAGACCTCTCTTCTAATGTCTGCTTATTAATTCTATGGAAGACTCCATTTATTAACCCTGCTTGGGTCCCATCTCATTGCTGTGATGGTGCACTGTGACTGACAGCACCACCTAGACTATATGGAATGTGGAGGAACCCTCCAGAGAAAAAGTTACTCTAGAGTAGAGGTTAGCAAATTGGTTTCTCAAGGGCCATAGAGTAAGTATAGTAGGCTTTACGGGCTACATAAATCACTGCTGCACCTTCTTTTTCTTCTCCTACTAAGCTTTCTTTCACACTGAGGAAAAAGTACTGGGAGTAGGATCAAAATTGAGCAGAAAAAGGAAAATAGGGACAAAGGAAAGCGGGAATGCAGAAAAAATGGGTGAGGGTAAGAAATAGTTTAGAGAGTATTAAGGAGCATAATTTAGAAAGTATTAAGGCCATATTCCTTATTCCAAAAGAACAGAATGAGCTCTAGAGTTGTGAGGCTAGAAAAATGACTATTGGCAGCCACCCTTTGTGAGAGTAAAAGGAAAATTCATTTCACTTAAATAGGAGCAACTGGAAAAGACTGTGGTCAATGTCCATACAAAGTTCTTATAAGAAAAAATATAAGGAGCAGAATAACGTTCCTTCAGATGATGAAAGCACACAAGAAGGACATGGTCACGAAAGAGATGAAAACCATAAGCTAAATTAAAAAAAAGCTAAAATGAAATAAGAAAATGATAGAAGCGTGGAAGAACAATATAAATCAAAGGTACAGAAACTCATACGTGAAGTATTTGGAAAAATAGGAATATATGAAAATAAAGGTGACAGAACTACCTCAGACAAGTATTGGAAACTTAAAATCATTTCAGAAATAAAGATTAAACTATACTGAATACAAGAGCAAATAAACACATATAATTCATTTTATTTATTTTTATATATTTATTTTTGCTTTTTTTGAAATATAGTTGATTTAAAATATTATATTAGTTGCAGGGTACAACACAGTGATTCAGTATTTTTATAGACTATAGTCCATTTAAAGTTATTATAAAGTATTGGCTATATTCCCTGTGCTGTACAGTATATCCCTGTAGCTTATTTATTGTATACATAGTAGTTTGTACCTCTTAATCTCTTACCCCATCTTGCCTCTCCCCCCTTTCCTCTCCCCGCTGGTAACCACTAGTTTGTTCTGTATGAGTCTGTTTCTGTTTTGTTACATTCGTTTGTTTTATTTTTTTAGATTCCGCACATAAGAAATGACATACAGTATTTGTCTTTCTCTGTCTGACTTATTTCACCTAGCATTATACACTCCAGGTCCATCCATGTTGTAAATGGCAAAATTTCATTCGTTTTTATGTCTGAGTAATATTCCATTGTGTGTGGGGGGGGAGGGTGGGGGGGAGGGAGGGAGATATCACATCTTCTTTAGCCATTCATCTGTTGATGTATACTTAGGTTGCTTCCATATCTTGGCAATTATAAATAATGCTGTGAACAGTGGGGTGCATGTATCTTTTCAAATTAATGTTTTTGTTTTCTTTGGATATATACCCAGGAGTGGAATTGCTGGATCATATGGTAGTTCTATTTTTAGTTTTTTAAGGAACCTCCATATTGTTTTCCATAGTGGCTGTACCAATTTACATTCCCACCAACAGTGCACCAGGGTTCCCTTTTCTCCACATCCTAACCAACACTTATTATTTCTAATCTTTTTGATAATAGCCATTCTCTCAGGTGTGAGGTGATATCTCATTGTGGTTTTGATTTGCATTTCCCTGATTAGTGATGTTGAGCACCTTTTCATGCACCTGTTGAGCCTCTGTATGTCTGGGAAAATGTCTATTCAGATCATCTGCCATTTTAAAAATCAGATTGTTTGGGGTTTGTTTGTTTGTTTACTACTGAGTTATATGAGTTCTTTATATAGTTGGGGTATTAACCCTTATAGGATATGTGATTTGAAAATATTTTCTCCTATTCTTTAGATTGTCTTTGTATTTTGTTGATGGTTTCCTTTGCTGTGCAGCAACTTTTTAGTTTGATGTAGTCCCACTTGTTTATTTTTGCTTTTGTAGCCTTTTTGCTTTTTGTTGCCTTTGCTTTTGGTGTCAAATCCAAAAAATTATTTCTAAGACCATCATCAGGGAGCTTATGTTTTCTTCCAGGAGCTTTATGGTTTCAGGCTTTATGTTCAAGTCTTTAATCCATTTTAGTTGATTTTGTGTATGGTGGAAGATAGTAGCCCGGTTTCATTCTTTTGCACATGGCTGTCCAGTGTTCTCAATACCACTTATTGAAGAGAATGTCCTTTCCTCAGTGAGTGTTCTTGGCTCCTTTGTAATAAATTAATTTACCATATATGCATGGGTTTATATTCGTGCTCTCTATTCTGTTCCACTGATCTATATGTCTCTTTTTGTGCCAATACCGTCCTTTTGATTACTATAGCTTTATAATATAGTTTTTAAAAATAAATCTCACTTTATTTTTTTATAAATTTATTTATTTTATTTATTTACTTTTGGCTGTGTTGGGTCTTCGTTGCTGTGCACCGGCTTTCTCTAGTTGTGGCGAGCAGGGGCTACTCTTTGTTGCGGTGCGCGAGCTTCTCATCGCGGTGGCTTCTCTTGTTGCGGAGCATGGGCTCTATGTGCGCAGGCTTCAGCATTTGTGGCTCACAGGCTCTAGAGCACAGGCTCAGTAGTTGTGGTGCACAGGCTTAGTTGCTCCGTAGCATGTGGGATCTTCCCGGACCAGGGCTCGAACCCATGTCCACTGCATTGGCAGGCGGATTCTTAACCACTGCGCCACCAGGGAAGCCCCTATAATATAGTTTTAAGGCAAGCAGTGTGATGCCTCTAGCTTTGTTATTCTTTCTCAACATTGCTTTGGCTACTCAGTCTTTCAAGGTTCCATCTGAATTTTAGGGTTGTTTGTTCTATTTCTATGAAAAAATGCCATTGGAATTTTGATAGGAATTGCATTGAATCTATAGATCACTGGGTAGTATGACTATTTTAATAATACAGATTCTTCCAGTCCATGAGCACAGATGTTCTTTCCATTTATTTGTGTCTTCCTCAATTTCTTTCATCAATGTCTTACAGTTTTCAGAGTATAGATTTTTCACCTCCTTGGCTAAATTTATTGCTAGATATTTTATTCTTTGTGATGCAATTGTAAATGGATTGTTTTCTTATTTTCCCTTTCTGATAGTTCATTATTAGTGTAAAGAAACATACTGATTTTTGTATATTGAGTTTTGTATCTTGCAACTCTAATGAATTTATTATTTTTAACAGTTTTTTTATGGAGTCTTTAGGGTTTTCTATATAAAATATCATGTCATCTGCAAATAGTGACAGTTTTACTGCTTCCTTTCTGATTTGGTTGCCTTTTATTTCTTGCCTAATTGCTCTGGCTAGGATTTCCAGTACCATGCTGAGTAAAAGTGGTGCGTGGGCATCCTTATTTTGTTCCTGATCACAGCAGAAGAGCTTTTAAGTTTTTTCCCATTGTGTATAATACTAGCTATGGATTTGTCATATATGGCCTTTATTATGTTGAGATATGTTCCTTCTATACCAACTTTGATGAGAGTTTTTATCATGAAAGGATGTTGTTGAATGCTTTTTCTGCATCTATTGAGATGATCATATGATTTTCATCTTTCATTTTGTTAATGCAGTGTATCACACTGATTAATTTGGAGATGTTGAACCATCCTTGCATCCCTGGAATAAATCCCACTTGATCATGGTGTATGATCTTTTTAATGTATTGTTGAGTTTCGTTTGCTAATATTTTGTTGAGGATTTTTACATCTGTGTTCATCAGGGATATTGGCCTATACTTTTCTTTTCTTGTAGTATCCTTGTCTGGTTTTGGTATCAAGGTAATACTGGTCTCATAAAATGAGTTTGGAATTGTTCCCTCCTCCTCTATTTTTTGGTAGAGTTTGAGAAGTTTTGGTATTAATTTGTCTTTAAATGTTTGCAGAATTCACCAGTGAAGCCATCTGGTCCTGGACTTCTTTTGTTGGGAGGTTTTTGATCACCAAATCAATCTTCTTACTAGTAATTAGTTGGTTCAGAATTTCTGTTTCTTCCTGATTCAGTTTTGGTAGGTTGTATGTTTTTAGGAATTTATCCATTTCTTCTAAGTTGTCCAATTTGTTGGCATATAATTGTTTATAGTAGTCTCTTATGATCCTTTGTATTTCTGTGGTTATCAGTTGTAATGTCTCCTCTTTCATTTCTGATATTTATATGAGTCCTCTCTCTTTTCTTGGTGAGTTTGGCTACAGGTGTGTCTATTTTGTTTATCTTGTCCAAAAACCAACTCCTAGTTTCATCACTCTTTTCGATTGTCTCTCTTTCTCTTTTTATTTGAAATCTTTCTCATTTCTTAATGTAGGCATTTATCGCTATGAACTTCCTTCTTAGAACTGCTTTTGCTGCATCCTATAAGTTTTGATATGTTGTATTTCAATTTCATTTGTCTCACAATATATTTTGGTTTCTCTTTTGATTTCTTCTTTGACCCACTGGTTGTTCAGTAGCATGTTGTTTAATCTCCACATATTTGTGAATTTTCTACTTTTGTTCTTGTAATTGATTTCTAGTTTCATACCATTGTGGTCAGAAAAGATGCTTGACATTATTTCAGTGTTCTTAAATTTATCAAGACTTGTTTTGTGGCCTAGCATGGGATTTATCCTGAAGAATGTTCCATATGTGCTTCCAATAGACTGTTTTGTTTTGTTTTTTCCTCCCCTGTGCTATGTGGCTTGAGAGATCTTAGTTCCCTGACCAGAATTTGAACCCAGGTCCCCTGCAGTGGATGCGCAGAGTCCTAACCACTGGACAACCAAGGAATTCCCTCCAACAGACTTTTAAGAATTACAAGACAATTGAGGAAATTTGCACACTGACTAGATAGGTATTTGATGATATTAAACATTGTTATTTTTAGCTGTAATGAAATATATTACAAACAATGAAATTTGGGTTTCATTTAGAATGGGGTGAAAATGAATTCCTTCTCAATTCTGATATTCTATCATAGGAAGCAGCTCATTGATTATGCTAAAAATTTGTTTGGAATAGATGCTACTATTCCTCATTAAGAAATGTGCTTATAGATATATGGGTTATTTAAGTGTCAAAAACTTTTGAAAAGGAGCTAGCTCTGAACACAAACATATAAATCTTCAGATATGTGATAAGCTGTGGAAACAAAAAAGAAGTCATCGACTATGCTATAGAATGCTATCTTTCTCACATTACTCTGAAAAACAGAGGTAGGCTGAGAAACTAGTTCTTTTTAGTCTACTTAAATCAAAACAGAAATACTAGTTCAAATTATTTGGAAAGACCTGATTTGTTCTTTCGGGCTAGAGCTTCTTTAAGCAAATATGTAAATTCATACACTGAAAGACAGTTTTTCTGCAAAGTACTAATTATCACTCCTAATGTGGGTCTCTTAGAGTGAAAGTGTTAAGTATAATCTCTTTGAATATTCTATATATTCCATATATCTCTGTATATCTGTACTCTCTCTGCATATTCTTAAACCAGTCAATTTAGAAAAGTTTTCAAAAATGAGATTGGATCAGGATATGTGCTGAATTGGCACCTGGGCAGTTAGATTGCTTTGAGTATTCCAGTCTGAGGAAGGACATATTCCGATCAAAGGGATCTGTCCTGTGTCTAATAGGCTCAGCCCCCTTTACCGGGGTGTGAGTGCAGGATCTCCAAGTGCGCAGTCTACACAGGTTGCTCCCAGTTTCCCACGGTACCACGTACACTGGAAAACCTTTGAGAGCTTAAGGAAGAGGTCAGGGTGGAGAGCCCACCTCTGGCTCTGTTCATGGTTTTGCTCTTAGGGGTTGGTTGGTTGCAGATTTGTTAGGGTGCCCTCACCTCCCTCTTTATGTTCTTTGCCCTCTTTTCACCCACAGCCCGAGCTGGCTGAGGTAGCTGTCTGGATTGCTGGTGGACCTTCTGGATTGCCTGCTCTTTCTTTCCCCACTTGGAAAGCTCTGCACATGATTTCTTATTTTTCACCCCTTGTCCCAAATCTGCAGGCAGTCAGCTGCCTGAGAAGTTGTTTTGATGAGGTTGATACAGCCCTTCCCAGCTCCGACCGGCTCCTCAGTGAACAGCCTAGGTCAGAGTCAGAAGGAACTAAAAACAGACGGAAATGCCCTAGCTAGTCATCCTCAGGTAGCTGGGTCAGATGAGGCACCCGAAGAAAAGTAATAGAGACTGACATACAGCCCTGAGACCTGCAGGCGCTGCTTGATGGAAAGCCGGTGTGTGATTCTGGCAGCAGAAGAGCAGTAGACACGCACGCATTCACACACACCCATACTGCACACACTTGACCAAGCACTGCAGAACCTCGTGGCAAAATAAAGTGGCAGTTGTACGTCTAGAGTTTGGCGGAGAGTGGCTCTTGGAGGGGCCTTCCTGGAGGAATGATAGCAGGCCAGATCTGGAGTGAGATGCTGCACGTGGACAGGCACGGGGGTGAGGGAAAGAAGGAAGGACTCTTCGTCGTGGCTGATGTAGTGCAGTCAGGAAGGTGAGCATGGTGGCTTGTGGAGTCGCACAGCCCTGGCTGGAAGTCTCACTCTGTTCCTTACTAGCTGGTTACTTTCTCTTTGTTTTCGTCAGTTGTTTCACCTCCAAAGTGGGGATGACGACTACCACAGAGAGCTGCTGAGGGGGTTAAGGAAGGCCATTCACGCAAAGTACCTAGCATAACATAGAGTACCTAGCATAACATAGAGTTAGCGAGCGTAAGTTTTCATTTCTTTCTTCACCTAGGAAATGGCACAGTGAGAAAGTTTGTTTACTCACCACATTCCTGAAGCTCATCTGGTTATAGTTGGGGCCCCTAAGTTTGGCTTAGGAGCCCCCATGATGTGGGGCTTCCTGGAGAGCTATGATCTTGTGCATATAAGACCGGGGTGGGTGATGCTGTACTGGGTCCATTTAGGCCAGTGGTTTTCAACTGCAGGTCATGACCATTAGTGGTTCAAGATCCCAATTCTGTGGGCTAGAACCAGCATTAAAGAAACCCAGTAGAGTAGGATATAACCAAACAGCAGATTTGGCTGTATCAGAGGGCACTGCACCAAGTAAGGGTTTCAGTAACATACGTATACGTGCGTGACGGAGTTGCAGTATGAAATGTGTTTTTTTTTTTTTGTGGTACGCGGGCCTCTCACCGTTGTGGCCTCTCCCATTGCGGAGCACAGGCTCCGGACGCGCAGGCTCAGCGGCCATGGCTCACGGGCCCAGCCGCTCCGCGGCATGTGGGATCCTCCCGGACCGGGGCACGAACCCGCATCCCCTGCATCGGCAGGCGGACTCTCAACCACAGCGCCACCAGGGAAGCCCTGAAATGTGTTTCTTACTGAAGGTTGTTGTCAAAAAGAAAAAAACAAACAGGCAAAAATTATGGTGTGGAGGATCAGAGATTTTATTTAGGGAGTTCTGACTACCCTGAGAGTTCAGGCCTTCTGACCAGTGAATTCCTGCGGAGATCTTTGTACCATTTGTAGTAATCTGGGGGTCTGTTGGGGAACGATCTCATTTGACCGTTTTTTGCATAAAGCAGCTGGAAATTCTAGTCTGGAATTCCCCACAAGATGCAGATGAATGAGGGCTCCTTGAATGGTTGACCTATTCCCACTGACCTTTTTGCCTTCAAAAGCATGAGTATTTGGCTCCAGGTAACGAGGACCTGGGGGCATGGAGTAGGAGAGGCAGGTGGAGGGGTGAGATGTGGCTGGACCATGAGGGATGGAGGGAGGAAGAAGTGAGTGCTGTAGGATTATGAAGCGCCATTCGCTCAGCAGGTACCTGGTGAATGTGTTCCGGGGGTCAGGCCCCAACTTAGGCCTGAGACAGGCATGCGCGGCCAGAAGGTCAGGCATTGTGCCTGCCAGCACAGGGCATAGCATCTAGTGGGGAAACAGATAAGGGCCTGATAAAGTAGTTATTTATTCCAATGAGCTATATTTTTTGCCTATTAAGAGTTAATGTGTCCCTGGACATAGCATGGCACTGAAATAGCTTTTTAACTGTTTGTGGCACATATATTACTTTGTTCTCTGTTCCTAGTTTCAAAACTAGCTGACAGGGAATGAGGTATTTCTCCCTCTCTGTGCATATACATACACACACACGTGCACACACACACGTACACATACGTACACAATGCTAAATGAAGATGCTTGTGAGCTTTGGGATCCTGTTTTTTTCAATGGGCTAGTGACTCCCAGTGGCAGAAAGCTCTCCTCACCTACCTCCAGCGGCTGGAAAAACTCATTTCCAGAGGAGTCCTGGGCACCTCGCTGTCCTGGCTGACGAGGCCAGCACTTGTAATTCTGTTTATCAGAAATGCTTTTTGTCATTTCTTGGTAACAACAGCAATACTTGCCCCTTGTGGAGAACATAGATAGCATAGACCTAGATCTCTTTTGTACATGGAAATTATTGTTAGAAACCTCTTTAGAGGTTAATTTTTTCCAGGTTATCATATGTGAAGAGGAGAGGAAAGAACATTTTAAAAAAATTGAAGCATAGTTGATTTACAATGTTGTTAGTTTCAGGTGTACAGCAAAGTGATTCTGTTTTATATATGTCATCTACTCTTTTTCAGATTCTTTTCCATTATAGTTTATTACAAGGTACTGAATATAGTTCCCTGTGCTCTACGGCAGGATCTTGTTGTTTACCTGTTTTATATATAGTAGTTGGTGTCTGCTAATCCCAAACTCCTAATTCATCCCTCCCCCACCCCCTTTCCCCTTTGGTAACAAGTTTGTTTTCTATGTCTCTATTTCTCTTTTGTAAATAAGTTCATTTGTATCATGTTTTAGATTCCACATATAAGCGATATCATATATTTGTCTTTCTCTGACTTACTTCATTTAGTATGATCATCTCTAGGTCCATCCATGTTGCTGCCAGTGGCATTTTCAGTGGTTTTTTCTGGCTGAGTAATAGTCCATTGTGTCTGTGTGTGTATATGGGTGTGTGCGCATAACACTTTTGTCCATTTGTCCAAATGTCTGTTGACAGACATTTAGGTTGCTTCCATGTCTTGGCTATTTTAAATAGTACTGTTACGAACATTGGGGTGCATGTATCATTTCAAATGAGTTTTCTGTGAATATATGCCCAGGAGTGGGATTTTTGGATCATATGGTAGCTGTAGTTTTAGTTTTTTAAGGAACCTCCATACTGTTCTCCACAGTGGCTGCACCAATTTACATTCCCACCAACATTGTAGGAGGGTTCCCTTTTCTCTACACCCTCTCCAGCACTTATTTTTTGTAGACTTTCTGATGAGCATTGTATTGACAGATGATTTGTAGACCATTCTGACTGATGTGAGGTGATACCTCATTGTGGATTTGATTTGCATTCCTGTGATAATTAGTAATGTTGAGCATCTTTTCATGTGCCTACTGGCCACCTGTATGTCTTCTTTGGAGAAATGTCAATTACGGTCTTCTCCTCATTTTTTAATTGGTTTGTTTGTTTTCTGCTATTGAGCTGTATGAGCTGTTTGTATATTTTGGAAATTAAGCCCTTTTCAGTTGCATCATTTGCAAATATTTTCTCCCATTCTGTAGGTTGTCTTGTTGTTTCGTTTACGGTCTCCATTGCTGTGCAAAGGCTTCTAAGTTTGATTAGGACCCATTTGTTTATTTTTGCTTTTGTTTCACTTGCGAAAGGACACGTTTTGCTGTTACTAGATGGAGGTGGTTTGAAGTCATTGTCCTCTTTCCTCCCTGTAGGAAAAATGCTGTGACCTTTGTTTCCTCAGGCAGGCTAGGGTGGTGTCAAGTTGTATAAACCTCACAGAACCATTCTTGGCCATCTTTCACAATGCCCTGTTCTCTAAGCAGAAAGGACACTGCTGGTGAAGTTTTAGGATGGAGGTAATAAGGTTTGTAAAGCGCTTATAGTTCTGCCTCAATATTTGGGTAGTGGTTTATATAGAGCAGTGAGTCTCAACCAGAGATGATGGGTGTTTACGAATTCTCTGGTGGTTTATCCAAACTACACAGACCTGCTGTACAGCACAGGGAGCTCAGTTTGGTGCTCTGTGGCGACCTAGATGGATGCGATGGGGGTGGGGTGGGAGGGAGGTCCAAAAGGGAGGGGATATAGGTGTACTTACAGCTGATTCACTTCATGTACAGCAGAAACGAACACAACATTGTAAAGCAATTATACTCCAATAAAAAAAAATTAGAAACAAACAAAAACAAAACAAGAAACAAACTACACAGACACTTGTACCTGTCATATCCAGGAACGTATCAGATGTTCAGGAGTAAGTGTATGTTTCAGAAAAGCCCCACAGGTAATTCTTACCCTACCCTCTCCTACTCCACCTACTGATGCAAAGGGGAATGCATGTAAACACTGCTCAAAGATACAGACAGTAGAGTTGAAAAATACAAACATGGGAAGCTAAAGGGTTCAGGACAAAAATAAACAGGAGGCACTATTTCTCAGATGCATCTTTTCCTGCAGTAAAGCGTCCACTGACATCCCTAAATGTGGCTTCCCGGGCATCAGCATAATCTGAGGGGAGACAGCTCTTTGCCAGAGGTACATATTATCCCCAAAGCTTGGTAAATACAGCTCTGAGCCAGAGCAGGGAGGCTCTCTTCCTTGTGCCACACTTGGTTGGCACGGCTTGGGAGCCCAGTGATGTAATGTGTAGTTTCAGCCCGCCTTGTTCAGAAATCCCAAGCAAACAAGTCCTCTGATTTAAAGGTAAATAGCAGCAATTATTTTCAGTAAACTGTTTAATTAAAAAAAAATTTTCATCCTTTTGGCATCTTATACTTTAGACATGTCTCTTGTAAGCAGCAAATAGTTGGATTAAAAAAACATTCTTTTAACTGATTGTGTAGGATATGTTTATGTACTATTGACATATGTTATATATATTGAATGTATGTAGCATGCATCCTATTATTATTCTTTTGCTGTTTTTGTCCCCCTTGTTTTTGTTACCTTTTCTCTCACTTTTGGCCACCTTTTGAAAAATTTTGATCTTTTCCTGTTAGTTTGAAAGTAACATACTTTGTTCCTATTCCTACTAATTCAATATACATACTTAACCAAAGTCTAAAATTGATCAATAAGTTTAACCACCTTCTGACGATTCAAGTGCCGTAGAACACTGAATTCCATTTACCTTGCTCCTGAGTTATGCTATGCCTATAGATTTTAAACATTTAATTTAAATCCATAAGACACCATCGTTGTTTCATACAGTCAATTTTGTTTAGTCGCCCCATATATATTTACTACTTCTATTGCTCTTCATCCATCTCTTAGAATTTTCTTTAGTGAAGGTATGCTAGGGACAACCTTTGAGTTTGGTGATCTGAAAATGTATCTTCATTCTTGAAAATTATATTTCATGGGAGTAGGGTTCTACGTTGGTAATTATTTCCTCTTAGGTCATCGCATTGTCTCCTGGCTTCCACTGCAGCCTGTGGCATCTTAGCTCCCTGACCAGGGATCGAACCTGGGCCCTCAGCAACGAGAGCACAGAGTCCTGACCACTGGACTGCCAGGGAATTCCCACAATCTCTTTTTCTCTGGCTGTTCTTAAGACACTTAGTGTACTATTGTTGATTTGCACTTTCACTATAACATGTCTGGGTGTGGCTTTTTAAAGTGTATCTTGCTTGGGATTCACTGAGCTTCTTTAATCTTTCACTTGTTGCTTTCTATCAGTTCAGGTAAATCCTGAACCCTCAGATCTTGAAATATAGCTTCTACCCCATTTTCTTTCTTCTTCTTCTAGAGCTCTGATTAGACATACCTTAGGCCCTTCCCCTCTCCCATGTTGCTTACCTTCTTTTTGATTTCGTCCATTTGTTTTGTGTTGCGTTCGGAATAATTCCTTCCGACCTGTCTTCCCTTTGGTTCCCTCTATGGCTGTCTAATCTGATAATCTGTTTCTGTATTTTTTATTTATACAAATTCCATTAATCCCTTTTTCAAATCTGTTATTAAAAAGATTTCCTATTCCAAGTAGCTTCAAGCTATTTCATTAACAAAAATATTATGCATATTTTATGTCTCATAATTTCCGTATCTGAAACTTTTGGATTTTTTGGGTCACTCTCATTCATGGTGTCCTGTTTCCTTGTGTGATTACTTTTTGAGTTGCTCATTTTCCTTAGAATATTATTTTGGGAGTCCTTTGAGGCTTAGGATGAAACAGTATCCTTTCAGAGGATCTGCATTCTGGCCAGCATTTAGGGAATTCCCCCAGTCCAGTTTAATCTAAATTTACAGCTTGAGGCTTTTGTAACATGTACAGGGTGTGAATTTGGGTTGCAACTAGGTGCAAGGGCTAGCTTGCAGTGACAGTTTGTCAGAGGTTTTTCTTAACTCGGTCTGCCCAGAGCTAAAGCAACTTTTCTTGCAGGGCCCTAGTGGTGTTGGGGTAAAGGTTTACTCCTGGTTCACCATCATCCGGAAGTAGCCCTTTGCAGGACCTGCTTTATAAAGGGTCTTTGATTTCTGTTCGCATGTCCCGTCGGGCCCTGGAAACTGAAGCTCATACTCCTCAGGTTTGGTAGATGCCCCGGGATAAAAGTACCTTCCGTACTTGCTTCTCTATTCCACATCCCATTTTCACTTGGATTTTGACCTAGTCATTTCTTGCTGATGTTTGTTAGTTAAATACAAAAAAAAAAAAAGTTACCCATTAGTTTTTGTTGGCTTTTAGTGGAAGGCAGTCAGAATTACCTAGTCTGTTTACATTTCTGGAAACAGAATCGTCTAGTTATAAAAATACAGAGAAAGCTTTTGTCAGAAGTTTGGTGTTGCTTGGTTTACAGAGAAGATTCTGTTTCTCCATCTGTGAAAGAGACATTTAAAATAGCCACCAATTTTGGAATCTGCATCAATGAAGTCTGCAGAACCCCTTGCGAGTTGAATTGAAATCACATTTACTTACTTTGCCTTGTTACAAAAACAATGATTTGTAGGTGATTTTAAGGTGATTAAAACCTTAAAATTTCTAAGAGCACCAGTAGACGTTCAAATAAAGAGGGAAGGGCATTTGGTAGAGAGCACCCTTAATCTCTGCTCTGCAATTACAGGCATACATCATTATTTTCCTGTGCTTGTTTTTTTACAAATTGAAGGTTTGTGGCAACCCTACATGGTCAGATGATGGTTAGAATTTAGCAATAAAATATTTTTTAATTAAGGTATGTACATTGTCTTTTTAGACATGCTACTGCGCACTTAACTGACTGCAGTATAGTCTGAACATAACTTTTATAGGCACTGGGAAAGCCAAAAGCGAGCCAGACTCGCTTTATTGTGACGTTTGCTTTTTTGAGGTGGTCTGTAAGTGAACCCGCAATATCTCCGACGTCTGCCCGTAACTAGGAGTTCTCATGGTGGAGTCTATGTAGCAACCCCCTTAAGTTATATGCAAAATGTTTTATTTGCAAATAAGAGTTTTTCTCTGAAGAAGGCCCACAGCTGTAAGCACAGTCTCAGAGGTCTAAGGTCCAAGGAAAGTTATGAACTACTTAAGTACATACAAGGAAATCTTAGGCAAATAATTTATCCTCTTTATATGTTAGTTTTCTAACCTATATTTTGATGAAACAAACACTTCATGAATTTACTCTAAGGGTTTTCCAAAAAGACGGTAATATGTGAACATGCTTTGAAAAAGTTATCCGTGTTTAAAAAACAACTTAGTAAAATGTTCTACTTGTTTTTTTTGTTTGTTTGTTTTTCAACACTTATTAAAATGTTCAGGGTACTACAAAGGGTACCAAAACACTGTGGGAAAGTGTTCATCTTAATGACATTTATTCAACAAACATTTAAATGTACTGAATGCAGGAGATACAGATGAATAAAACACCATTCTATATTCCTCATGCAGGACCCAGAACCATGGATTGTAAGAGCTGTTTTAGAAATACACTTAGTACCTGTGGAGGCCAGAGGAAGGGCATGTGGGGTGGGGATGGCAGATGAGCGAGCTGTTGCATGATTCTTGGGGGTGTTACCACCCAACACCTAAAATGAGTTAGTCAAATGCAGCATAAGTAAGGAGAGGAGTGGGGAAATGGTGTGATGTGTGTGCACGTGCAGGAGTGTGTGTAGGCAGAGCAAGTAGGTGATGCTGGCACAGAAAACAGAGGGCAAGACATGAGGCTGCGTGTGTGGCAGGGGCCAGATCAGGGAGGGTTTGTGGGTTAGGTTGGATTCTGAGCATTATCGTGGGCTAAAGACAACACCAAATGCTTTAAGCAGGGGACTGAAATGATTCGATTTTGTTAGAACACTTTTTTGGCAGTACACAGCAGTGGGGGGGAGGAGGCTAAGGATGTAAAATCTAGTTAGATATGTTTTGTATTGCTTCAGGAAGAGATTTGTGCGCCTAAAGTGGGAGTGGGAGAGAAGACAGATTATAACATTATTTAGTAGGTAAATCAATAGGAATGTGTAATTGAGGACATGTGCAGGGTAATGGAGAGGGAACTCTCGCTCGGGCGGTTGGCTGAACCCCCAAATGAGGTAGAGAATCAGGAGGAATATAAGTTTGGCCTCGTCGTATGTGAGTAGGTATCTGGGTGGAAATGCATCACAGGTAGAAAAGTCTGGGCTAGAGAGAGAAATGCGTGGAGGCTTGAATAAACAGGTGATTGCTGAGAGCAGGAGTGGCTGAGATCAGCCGAGATAAATAAGGAGATAAGCAGGACACGCCAAAATTGAAAAGGTAAGTGTGTGAAGAAGAGCCCCAGAGAGAGAAGGCACCTGAACTGTTCCAGCACAAGATGAAGCAGTTTCAAGGACTGAATTACTAACAGTGGCAAATGCAGGGGAGATCCTCCGGTAAGATAAGAACTAAACATATTCGTTTGACAATCAAGAGGCGTCTGTTTTGTTTAATGAGGGATGAGAACCAGATGGGAGATGAACAGCAAGTGAGGCAGTAAATGGAGAGGAAGTGTACACAGAGTTTGGATATGAAATGGAGAAGGGCGACTAAGCTGGTGCTATCAGGGAGTGACTTTTTTTTTAAGGACTGGAGAAACAGGAACATGTTTGTTGGCTGAGGAGGAAGGACTAGAAAGGGAGAGGGTGAAGATTAAGAGTTGTTTTTTCCCAGGCTCAGAGTTCAGGCTACTTAGGATAGAGCTAAAAAGAACTAAATTCGTAGTCAGTCCATCAGGAGGGCTCCTCAGCCCAACAGCTGATCCATCCATCTTAATAAAAACTGCAGAACGTCTTCCCTAGTTTACCTCAAAGAAGTAACAGCTCAGTAGGCAATTATAATAATTATAAAGAAAATAAAGTAAGTCAGGATAACTATATTTTTAATAGTATTTTGCTGCCAACAAAAGAAAGATGCTTCTTTGGGATGAACATAAATCAATGTAAACCAAAATTGTATTTTTCTGCAAAGATTATGCTATAAACTGGTAGAAAAGTCAATTGACAGCTTATTCTACTCGCCAAGAGAACAGTATGAGCCCTGAAAAGTGGTAAAAAGATCCCTTGTGAATATACCAACTAAGTCACCAAGAGTCCTGTATATACCAATAAGGTGAGGGGTCAGTCAGCCCACGTGAGAGCACGCAGGCAAAATTCTCGATTACCAAGGACCCATTTTCATGTTAGTTAAAAAAAATTTTGGTGAAGTTGGTAATTGGAGTGAGTCTAAAATTCCATTCAAGAATATATTTCTCTTTGCTGGAATAACAAATAAATAAGTTTTAATGGAATGAAGAACTGTGAACCAATTAAGATAGAGTTGTCTCTGGGGGGAATAAATAATAATTAGAGAAACTTTTGAATAAAATAAAATAATTTGAGGTGGGAATAACCTGAATAAGAGGTGACCGATTTTAACTGGCGCAGAATGCTTTGGTTTCTTTAAAAAAGAAAATGTGACTCTTAAAACATTAAAAACAAAAATTCAAAAATGTATTTAAAGGCTGGAACACTGGGCCCTATGTCAGTTGAAAGGGGATGCTGCAGCAAGCTAGCAAAACCAAGAAATTTTAAACCGAGATCATTCCTTCCTTCCGTCTATTCATTAACTCAACAAATAGTGCTTAAGCATCTGGTAAAGGACATCAAGCCTTTGGCAATACACAAAGCACTTTTTAATCAGTTTGTTACTCGTCCACGCATGTTTGGACCCTTCTAGGAGGCAGAGCTCCTCCTCTTGCAGGCTTGCCTGCGTCAGCGGTCTCCACTGCCTGATCCCTTTGAGGCTCACACCCCTCCTTGTTGCTGCCCCCTGCTCCCTTCCCTTCATTCACTGAACACACTGCCACCTGACTTAGTTTTCCTCTCCACTATGACTCTGGATGATCTTAATGTCCACCCGTCCAACCCACTTGTCTTTTTAGGCTTTGTGATCTTGTTTCGTCTCCAGTGATCTTCCTTAACTTCATGTAGCCACTGCAAGGTCACGCCTTGGATCGTACTACACCACGAACTTGCTCTTCTCATATCACTAATCCAGGCATCCTGGTCTCAGGCTAGCATTTTCTGTCCTTCCCAAGCTGCTTGCTCAACAACTCCCAGTAGACCACAGCTGTCGTCAGACTGTCCATTGGGCTGTCTACTGTCTTCCCAACACTGTGTGTTGCCTTGACGTCCTTACCTATTCAGTGTAAGTACCGTAGGACCCTTTTCAACAACTCAATTTTAATAATTATTCAGTTATTGTCCTTTGTTCTAGTCAGACTTATCTGGCAAAACTCCAAGTTATCTATTTTCTGCGCGTCTGTACCTAGGCATCAGGGTGTTACTAGGGAGGGCAACAAAAATAAAACCACAAGAGGCAAATTTTCAGTGTAAGTTCTCAATCACCAACTAGTTGGGGAACTACAGAATGGTGTGGAGGACCCAACACCTCTGGGCACTTTACTCTCCACAATAACTGTTTTAAAACGTGCATTTTCAACCATCTGCCCTGGTCTCAAATTTCAGAGAAAACCAAAGCCTGCATACGCACTAGCCTCTCCTTTCTTCTAGATTAAAAGCACTCTGTCCATCGGAAGCCAATCCTTTGGACCCCATCCTCCTCCACTTTCTTTGGAACCCAGTACCATGCTGATTCTTTTGACTCTCTGGTCTTCCACTTCTCCCTTTTTCCTGGGTCCTTCTCAGAGATAAAGCAGTACCTAAAAAGGGAAAGGGAGACACACTGTTGCCTCATTCTCTCCTCCTTCACACTTCCAACATTTGGGAGCTGTGCAAAGGGTAGCTTCTTTCTGACATCTACCTCCTCTACTACCTGGAAGGGCATGTCTCTAAGCTGCCAGTTATTTCCAGGAGGTCAAATCCAATAGATGCTTTCAAATCCCTCACTCTACTTGATTTCTCAGCAGTATTCAACACCTGTGCACAAAAAAAAAAAAGCCCTTCCCTGGGCTTCCATGACTTTCCTCCTCCTGGTTTTCCTTTCATTTCTTTAGCTACTGCTTGTCAGTCTCCTTTGCCTGCTGATCTGCCACTTAAAACTTTTGAGAGTGCCTATGGTGTTGCCCTGGGCCCTCTCTTCTTATAGCAGAGATCCGCACATTTTTTTTTCTTTAAAGGGCCATATAATAAATTATTCTAGGCTTTGCAGGCCATAAGGTCTGTCACAACCACTCAACTCTGCCACTGTGACATGAAAGCAGCCATGAACAATAGTTTAACTAATCGACATGGCTCTGTTCCAATAAAACTTTATTTACAAAAACAGATGGTGGGTTGGATTTGGCCTACAGCCTGTGGTTTGCCATGCTATACTCTATACTCTGCCTAGAGAAGCATCCTCTCTTGAGTCTCCAATGACCATCTATACATCACATTCATATCCAAATCAGTATCTCCAGCTACCTAAAATCCACATTTAAATGTCTCAAAGGCATCTCAAATCTTACCTGAGGAATTGTGCTCTTTGCCCCCAAATCTGATCTTCCTCCAGTGTCCTTAGTAAAAGGCACTGCCATAGAGTGCACAAGGCAGAAAGTAAGGCATCCTAGATGTTTCTCCCTCTTTCATTCTCTAATTCTTTGAACTGGAAGAATACCTAAAAAAGGTAACTCTGTAAATGCCATTATTTGAAGCACACAGTCAAATTTAACATTTCACTAATAGAGCTAAACTTTATTTCCATGTTTATTACATGTTTATCTTTGATGTTGAATACATATTAGATTGATTTAACATACAACTTGGGAGAAAAGCTGACATTCTCCATTAGATGGGTTAAAAAGGAATGTAAAACTACAAAATACTTGTTTAAGTTTGAATTCTAAATTATGGCAAACAGAACAATAATTACCTTGCCATTTTTCTCTTTCTAGTTTTCCAAGATGGATTTCATTATAAAATGTTTTTCATGACAATTTATTTCAAGAAAGGAAATAAGGGATAATCATTAAAACCATTTTACTTTAAGTATAGAGTACAAATAAAGAGTCTTAACGCAGAACTCCTATCTCCTATTTAAAATACAAATAATACTTCAGGATATTATGAACTGAGGGGGACTGACTGTTGTAAACTGCAAATCTAATGACTTGAGCAAACCCACACATGCCATTTGCTTTTGTCTGCAAGAGTCAGGCTAATTTAAGGGTGACACAACAGAGTCCTATTTGATATCTATGTCACCCAGTTTCTACTCAGAATGGGGATGGCCAAATACTAAGTGCTTACGTGATGGAGATTCAGGATTCATCAATTCCAAGTGGCTAAGAGCTAACAGAGTTAATCATTCCATCCCCCAATCTATGGCCATGTACAAATGTACAGATTTTAGCATTCACTGAAAGTTTTAAAATAAAACTCCTCTAGATACTCTGAAACGGCTGAAATTCACAGTGTATAAAGACTGTTATCTGCAGTATAATTGCAGTGTTTCAGCAAAATCAAAATTATGGGTGGTTATCAAAGTTGTTATTGGTAATAGTTTCTTTTTCTTCTCTATAAGCCCCTTAGCATATTTTGTGAAGAAAGGTGTGTTCTTAATACTCCTACTCTTTACTTAGATTTAAAAAATAATAAATCAGCTTAAAATTATTTTCTACCAGGGATTACAGGATGAAAACTCTTACTAGAAGTGTGAATGATGCCTACTGTTCTCATTAGACAGGTGTTTAGAATCATCTGCAAAATCCCATATTCTTCTTAATAATGCATATAAAAGATGTTTAATAAAGATAACTCGCTTCTAATTAGATTACTCTAGTGATAAAATATTTTCTCATGTAACTGTTTAGGCCAAATGATTTATGGCTTTTCCATTTTTAAAATTTCACTTTTAATGTCATGTTGTTAAAGCTTTTCTAAATACTCTTCTAATATCAGGTTCTTAAATGAGAAAAGACAAAAGAGCGAAAAACTCCGTCTCAAGGCACACTCCTTTTCTTACAACAGGGTTGACACACTTTTCTGTAAAGGGCCAGATAATAAACATTTCAGGCTTTGTGGGTCACAGGGTCACTACTGCAATGACTCAAGTTCTGCTGTTCTTGTGAGAAAGCAGCCATAGACAATATGTATTTATAGAAAGAGTAGTCCGAATTTGGCCTGCAGGCCACAGCTGGCCAATCTCTGCCATAGAACAGAAAGGACATCTAAAACATCCTGGTCTCTAGTCCAATGTGATGACTGACTCAGAATCTAGCAGTTTAATCACTCTAGAACACGTTGATGTTGAACACCGAATTTAGCCAACTTTCCGCTTCTGGTTCAGATTATTCAAACTCATGTCATCATGCTTTTCATTTGGGATAATTTATCTTCATTTAAGAACTTGCCTGAGCATTATTTATTGAGGGATTCAGTTTAAAATTAATAAATGATGTCCATAAAATTGAATATCCAATTTAATTTTTGAAAAAAATGAAAAATATAACAGAATCAAAACATTAAAAATAAGTACACTCACTACCCATTCCAGTAATTCATTTAAGTCATATCAACTATAGAATAGGAAAAATAAATTCAGAAGTGTAATTACTTTAAAATACACTGCTTCCATTTCTGTCAATATTTTACATTTATGTATATATTCTAGAGTGTAAGCAGAAATTCTCTCTAAAAATCTCCTTAAAATCTTGAGGTGCATATTAGAGCCACAGGCATTATCTGACATATAAAATTGCAGTACAGGCCTTTCCAATTTGGCATTTCACTGGTACAATACAATGACCAACGTGTATAATCACTGTACAGTGCCTAGACATTCCAGTAAGAACCATTATTTCCTTTAATGTAGAATGATTAATACATATTCTACAAGGGGCAGTGAGGTTTAGTAATTCTATTGGGTATGTCCTGACGTAATTTTCAAATTGTACAATAAAACAAACAGCTTTGTTAAGGCCATGTTTTATTTGCTGATTAATGGACAAAAGGCAATGTAATTTATTTTCAAGTATTTTCTTGAAAGTCTGTGCTCATAAAAATCATGAAAAGTTGGAAAGACTGTTAAATCACTGAAACTTTAAATATATCTTACACAATCTTGTTTGTACAAAAATACAAGTTAAATATAAACATAAAGCAATCATGATAATTTTATGCAAATCTGTTTTATGTGATCTTCAGTTATATATAAAAGTTTCTTGGTTCTGTTTGTGAAAAGATCAATACCAGATTGAATTACTATCTATTGGCAAAGGGCCCTAAAAAGCTTACTTTAGCAATTATCTTTTACATGGTTAAGAGCATTTCCTAATTTGAGATCACCTAAACACTGGAAAAAAGAAAAAATGAAAAGGGCAGTATGTCCATAAACCAACAAATAATGTGGCTGAAATGTATCATAAAACACAAAGAAACCCCACACATCTGTACAATAAACATTATGTATTACATACTCACACACACAGGTGTATACGTGTGTGCATGCACGTAAACACACACACACGCACACGCAGGCACGCACACACATACCCAGTCATAAAACAAAGCTTAATGAGGCGTTGCTTCCAGTTCGATATTCAGCTGTGCATTTTTTCTTACTTCATCAAATGAATAGCTTTTCGTCACCTTCCCATTCTTGAAGACAGTATGGAGAAGATCCTGCACAAATATAACAATATTAAAGTTTAATGATATTAGACTATCAAAATTCTTAAGTAATGCTTTGATGAATGAGGTTAGTTAAATACACAGAGATGTTGATATTGTTCAAATTATGAAATGATTTTATTCACAGAGAATGCTGGTAGAGCAGGCATGATCTAAAATGGGATGTAGAGATATTTAACTTTTATGGAAAGGAATGATCTGAGTAGTACATTCTTAAAACAGTGTTCCTTAAAGGAAAAATGAAAAAACCTAGTTGACCCATCTCTTTTTTTTCAGGTGGAAGATGCTTACTGCTTTGGTTGCCCAGAAGAACTATGGCTGTCACTGATAAGCATGACTGACAGATCAGCAAGGAAAGCCTGCCAGACCTTCCCTCATTCCTAGCCAAGACTCAACACCGATTAAACTTCTCAATTTGGAATTTACTAAACTTTCTAATCACGAGTTTTGGCCTTAAAGAAGCAAGCAAGCAAACAAAGCCAACACTGAAAACAAGCAACCAAACCCAGAACAGAAACATAAATTGATTTCTTGACTAATGCACAGCCACTGATTTTAAAAACTCTGTGTATATTCCGGAAGTCAGTGATACGTGTAATCCATTTGATCCACACAAGGATAAAACAAAGACCAATTAAGAGAATTAGGACTAAATTCCCTTTCGAGTCTGGTAAAGCCATCCCTGTCTCAATAAGGAATTATCTGCCTCTAGTTTTTCCTGAAAAATCCACAGAAGTAATCTACTATGCCGAAGTTTTCCATCTCATCGGAAGGTGAGGAGCATACAACGTTATCTAACATTTTTGTCATTATGTTGTTTCCTTTTTATCCTATGTTTTATTTTTTATTTAAAATTTTTTTATTGAGGTATAGTTGATTTACAATATTAGTTTCAGGTGTACAACATAATGATTTATTATTTTTAGATTATAATCCACTTAAAGTTATTGTAAAATATTGGCTATATTCCCTGTGATGTACAGTTATGTGTAGTTTCTTTTTTTCTTTTTTTTTTTTTTGCGGTACGTGGGCCTCTCACTGTTGTGGCCTCTCCCGTCGCGGAGCACAGGCTCCGGACGCGCAGGCTCAGCGGCCATGGCTCACGGGCCCAGCCGCTCCGCGGCATGTGGGATCCTCCCGGATCCTCCCGGACCACGGCACGAACCCGTGTCCCCTGCCTCGGCAGGCGGACTCTCAACCACTGTGCCACCAGGGAAGCCCATGTAGCTTATTTATTTTATACACAGTAGTTTGTACCTCTTACTCCCCTACCCTGCCCCTCCTCGCTTCCCTCTCCCCACTGGTAAACACTAATTTGTTGTCTGTATCTGTAAGACTGTTTCTGTTTTGTTATATTCATTTGTTTTATTTTTTAGATTCCACATACAAGTAATAACATACAGTATTTGTCTTTCTCTGTCTGACTTATTTCATATAGCATAATACCCTCCAGGTCCATCCATGTTGTTGCAAATGGCAAAATTTCTTTTTTTTTTAATGGCTGAGTAATATTCCCTTGTATATATGTGCCACATTTTCTTTATCCATTCATCTGTTGATGGACACTTAGGTTGCTTCTGTATCTTGGCTATTGTAAAGAATGCTGCTGTGAACATTGGGGTGTATATAGGTTTCAAATTAATGTTTTCATTTTCCTTGAATATATACCCATGAGTGGCATTGCTGGGTCGTATGCAACTCTATTTTTAGTTTTTTGAGGAATCTCCATACTGTCCTCCCTAGTGGCTGTATCAGTTTACACTCCCACCAACAGTGTAAGAGGGTTCTCTTTTCTCCACACCCTCTCCAGCATTTGTTATCTGTAGACTTTTTGATGATGGCCATTTATTCTGACAGGTGTGAGCTGAAACCTCATTGTGGTTTTGATGTGCATTTCTCTAATAATTAGCAATGCTGAGCATCTTTTCATGTGCCTGTTAGCCATCTGGATGTCTTCTGTGGAAAAATGTCTGTTCAGTCCTTCTGCCCATTTTTAGATTGGATTGGTTTTTTTTGGATATTACGTTACATTAGCTTTTTGGATATTTTGGATATTAACCCCTCACTGGTCATATCATTTGTAAATATTTTTCCCATCAATGTAGGCTTTTTGTTTCATTGACGGTTTCCTTTGCTGTGCCAAAACTTTTAATTAGGCCCCATTTGTTTATTTTTGCTTGTATTTCTTTTGCCTGGGAGACTAAGAAAATACTACTATGATTTATGTCAGAGTGCTTCGCCTATGTTCTTTTCTAGGAGTTTCACGGTATCATGTCTTACATTTAGGCTCATTACTGCTTTTGACACATTCTGTATCTTTTTTGTTTTGTGTATCCCTGAACTACTTATAGGTGATTTTACTGTTTGTCTTTTAAACTTCCTTAGTATATGCTTGATTTGCTACCTTTACTATATAACTGCCTTTACTGATGAGGTATTTCCTTTTGTAATTATCATGTTTACTCCTATTAACATTTCTTATAAAGCTGGCTTGGTGATGCTGAACGTTTAGCTTTTGGTTGTCTGTAAAACTTTTGATATCTTCAAATCTGAATGAAAACCTTGCCAGGTAGAGAGTATTCTTGGTTGTAGGTTTCACCCTGTCATCACTTTAAATATATTGTGCCATCCCTCTGGCCAGCAGACTTTCTGCTGAAAAGTCAGATTATACAGCCTTATTAGAGTTCCCTTGTAAGTTGTTGCTTTTCCCTTGCTGCTTTTAACAATCTAATTACAGTGTTTCTTGGTGTGGTCCTCTGCGGATTTGATCCTTTTGGGGCTCTCTGTGCTTCCCCTTCCCAGGTTAGGGAAGTTTTCAGCTACTGTGTCTTCAGATATGTTCTCTGCCCCTTTCTCTCTCTTCCTTCTGGGACTACTACAATGCAAATGTTAGTTGCTTGATGTTGTACTAGAGGTGTCTTACACTGTTCTCATTTTTTAAAATTCTTTATTCTCTTTAGCTTAAGTGATTTCCACTACTTTGTCTTCCAGTTCACTGATCCATTCCTCTGTATCATTTCATCCGTTGATTCCTTCTAGTGTATTTTTAATTTCAGTTATTGTATTCTTAATCTCTGGTTCTTTATATTTTCTGACTTTTTGTTACAAACTTCTAAACTCTCACTCTGGTTAGCCAGTCTTTTCATGAGTTCTTTGATCATTTTTAAGATCATTATCTTGAACTCTTGTACGTGGTAGGCTGGTTATGTTTTCTGACCTTTGAGAAGTTGCCTTTTGTAGAACTCCTCTGTGTCCCAGCAGTGAATCCCTTCTGGTCACCAGAGCTATATGCTGCTCTAGGGCTCCTCCTATGTGGGTTGCTTGGGTCCTTCTGTTGTGGAAGACTGACTACAGCAGGCAGTCTGGTAGATGCAGCTGGCTCCCAGTCTTGTTGGTTGCCAGGCCTTGGGTGTAGACTGCTCGCAGCTGGTTGGTGGGGCTGAGTTATAAGGCTGCTAGCTGTGGAATCCTGGGGGTGTCCCGGGGCTAGTGTCAGCCCACTGCTGAGCAGAGCCAAGTCCTGAGGGCTGGTGTCAGACTGCTGGTAGGTAGGGCCAGCTGCTAACAGCTGGCTGTGGGGTCCAGGGTGTCCTGAAGCTTGTGTTGGCTTGCTAGTGAGTGGGGCTGGATCCAAGAGCAGCTAGCTGAGGGGCCCAAGGTGTCTCCAAGGTCAGCTACTGGGTCTGACTCAGGCTCCTTTCAGACTACTGCTTCTGCCCTGCGTCTCAAAGCATGTGTAAGTTTGTGTGTGCCCTTTAAGAGTAGAGTCTCTTATTTCCCACACCCTGGGTGTCCCGAAATAAGCCCTGCTGGCTTATCTTCCGGGTGCAGGACCTGCCCCAGGCTGGAGAGGCTGAGGTGGAGCTCAGACCCCTCACTTCTTTGGAAGAACCTCTGAAATTATATTCTTCTCCTGTTGGTGGGTTGCCCACTTGCAGGTGTGGGTCTTGACTATACTGTGACTCTGCCCCTCTCACCTGCCTCGTCATAGTTCCTTCCTTATAGCTTTAGTTGCAGATCTTTTCTGGTAGATTCTGGTCTTCCTCGTCAGTATTTGCTCTGTAAATAGCTGTAATTTTGGTGTGCCCGTGAGAGGAGGTGAGCTCAGGGTCTTCCCACTCCACCATCTTGAAACAATCTTATCTGTCCTTGTGTTGCTTCAAATCACACTGCTCTTGCTGTGACATTTTCTTTATAAATTTAACTTTAATCTATTGAGGAAAGGTGGTTCCTATTAAATCAAAAGGTCTAGATGATCATAAATTGATTAGTGACTCAAATGTTCTCGAGTATCACTCACATACTCTTAAAATCAATGCCTTGTTTTACTCATAGTTATGAGCATGTCTAAAGTGACTTTTGTCACTTTGCCAATTCGGCAAAGTCTTGGTAGTACAAGAGTTAAGTGAAGGCTATGCAAAGAACTGCATAACAGGCTATATAAAGGAATCTAATTCTAAAAGTTTTAGGGACTTATATATATTTTTCATTAAACAGAAAAATCATATTGTATTAATTCTGGCTCAAAATCTTAAAAGAATATAATAAAAGTAACATAAGCAAAATATGTGATGTGGTATAAAGGATCAAAAGTTTAAAAACATCTAAAGTAATAAGTTAGTGTATTTATGTTTAGTGTAAACCCTCCTCTGAGAATATGAATATTCATGAGTAATTTTCCTCTAAAAAAGTATTTTCTTTTTCAATCTGGTGGCTTAAAAACAGAAATTTTATAACTATTGAGTTCAGGAATATAAGTGTACTTTTGTATGTTAACGAGCAGAGAGACTACTTTAGCATACTATAAATGTTTCTAGTTTGGTTGACTAAAATCAGAAAACTTGGTTAAGTCTAGGTTTCACCATTTATTAGTTATATAATCTGAATCAAGTCTCACTGTTTTCACATCTTACACTACTAAGATAACGTAACTTGCCTTTTTTAGTCATTAGAGCTGCTGGGAGAATCAAATGAGACTAAAGAAAACCATCTGAACTGGATTCTATTGTTTTGAAAAAGGGAATTGTCTTTAACAACATTTTAGAATTTGGATAGCCCTTCTTTTATCTAATAAAATTACCAAAGTTTTACTATAACATAAATAGCTATGAGCAGTCTAAGAAGAACATCCTTTAAGTATTCTTAACTATTCCCGTTCAGAAACGATTCACTGCTAATTGGCAATAAGAGTAAGATCAAATATATGCAAACTCACTGAAGCTCACCAATCACTCCCTGCTGATCACTATGTAGAAAACCATAATTTTTTTTGGAATGTTACAAAATATTTCACCCAATGTATGTGAAAGTCTCATATTTACTATCTAGCCATTTCTTGCTTTTCATCGTATTTTGGAAGGCTAAGGTCAGCAACTGTAAACACTTTAAATAAAACATAAAAGCTTCCTTTCTTAATCTGAAGAGTCAACCTACTACTGTTTAAAAACCAAACCAAACCAAAAAAAAAAAAACCCAAATCAGCATAGATACATACATGACCATATTCTTCAAGGTCTCCTTTTCCTTCCTCAAGTGTAACAAAATTCCCTGCTGGTGTCCTATGCAAAGATAATCGGCCCTTTTTGGACCTTTTGTTGGGATCAGCAACCGGGTCCTTGAAGACATTAATCTGGAATCCAAATTAAGAAAGTTGGAGAAATACAAGACTAATCATCAGAAATGTTCACTCAACACCCATTAAAAAAAGAAGTGTGTACCTAATTTATATAAATTTTAAGGCACTTTGTACGTATAATTAAACCAATCCACACCTGGCTTTTAGAGACAAGACTCTAGCCTGTTTTGGAGGACAGAGTCCTCTGTGATGAAGAAGGTATGAACAAAATCCAAATCTTGGATATCCTTTCTTACCAGTGTAAATACTAATACTCCATCTGTAGTAAGTCTTTGAGGTTAACAATGTGACCCTTAAGGTATCTCCTTTTGTATTATGCCTTGCCCTTAAACTGATCTAAGTACAGCACATGTGTGTTACTGAAAAATCAATCTATGTCAACTCAATTATATAATCTGCGGCAAGGGAACGAGGAGTTTACTATGATAAAGCCTTTCCTATTTCATAACCTTTTCCCTTTTGTTACTTTTTATTCTATTACCTTGTTACTCTCAGAAGCAAAGAAGACCTAGAGAACCTAGAGCACAATGTTTCAGGATCAGAAAGGAAGAAGCAACTGGAGATGGCTATAAGAAGAGAAGCAGAAGAGGCAATCCCAGAACTCGCCAAAGAAAGATGGTGGTGAACTAAGGTAGGGAACCAACCCCTGTGTTCTTAGGATCCCCTACACACACCCTTTAATACACAGACTCTCAAGAGCTTATGAAGAGCTAGGGAGACTGTTGTTCAGCTGCTTGCAGCTTGGGTTCCCTTGTTTTAAGGCTACCAGAACACGATTCTAGTAACACAACTCACATGTCATAGTTCACCTTCCTAAAACATTCTTTGACAGTGTTTACATACGTGATGGCTAGGTTAGCTGACATTCTCCTTCAAATATGGTCAACTTTTTGATTCAAAGGTATATACTGAAGTAGTGGAAATGAATTGACCTGCATCATCTCTCTTAAATAATCTCTCATTTCCCCAAATCTCCATTTTTTTCTGAAGTCAAGTTATCACCCCCCCCGTCTCTTTTCCTTCTTTGTTTCTGCCTCAAGGTCAGGGGTACCTGACAATACAGTAACAGTTCAGGACCATATTATACTTGGACTATTGTGTTCAATAAGTACATTCAACATACACACATAAATATTAACAACACAAGAGTAAAAGTTCAATGACATACCCCAAGGCCATTGGTTACAACATAACTACATTTAAAGGAACAATTCAGGAGATCTCTTGTTAACTTCTGTAGCAAAGCTCCACCAGAACCAAAGGAAACATTTTCTATGCTCCATTTTTTTTGCTTCATGCCTTCCACAATCTAGATTAAAAATAAGATATAAATAAATAAATTTAAGCCAAGTAATTTGGAAGAGGAAGGAGCTAATTATCCATGAGCCATATTGATGAATAAACCATCCAAAGCTGTTTTATAACACAGTAAATAATGAGATAAGAATAAGGTCTACACAAAGTTACATTCCACTCTTTTCTTTTAAAAGACCCACCAACCCCAAAAAAGGGCAGCCCAAGGGATAAGTGTAGAAGGAGGGGATTTCATTCAAAGTTCCTGAATTTGTGTTGTAGTCACAGTGATTGTGGTTTAGGTTGGGGGAATGGAGGAAATGAGAGGGAGAAAAATAATAGCTATAAATACCTAAGGTTACTTGAGTAAACTCTCATCTACCTCTTGCAGTTACTGCCCAGATGCCAGTAGCACAAGCAATGGGGCCTGGATGTTTGCCCCAAATTACTAGATTCTAGAAATGACACTCCTCATCACTAATAAATCTCAATACATGTTATCACATGTCATATGTAATGGGGCATTTAAAAGTCAACGGATATTGGTGGTAAAACAGTATAAAACACCCTCTCCTGCGTAACAGTTGAGACACTGGCAGTCATCTTACTCTGGCTGGTACTCCAGTGCCGTAAGCAAAATTATGAACTGACTGGGTGTTAAGATTTATCATTGGATCATTTTTGGGAGAATGATCATCTAAAAGCCAGAAAGAGAGACCTATATGAACAGAGAGTTCCAGCAACTAGAATAGTTAAGGGACACATAATTTAAAAGTTGCATTAATTTATTAATCTACATTATTATCATCATTTGTATTTCTTTTTCCTAAGCAGGACTTATTTACCTAGCATCTGTCTTATTTAACATATTCCATCACTTTTATGGTAGAAGGTGGCAAATAAAATTTAATAACCATTTTTAATTTTATAAGAATAGTCGAAAGGAAGTAACTGGAAAGTCCCGTTTCATTTTATTTAAACAGAACTTTCAGAAGTGATCAGAAAACCGTAAGCAAGTCTAATAGTTTTAAGTGTATCATTAATATAAATTTGCCATATTCCCCCCAATACCAAAAGTCTCAAACTGACCTTTTATCTACCCTTATTTTCAACCTTGCAAGACACAGATAGATAAACTCCAAGGACCTTCATCTTTTAACAAGCCCACACTTAAAAAAATATCTCAGCCATCTAATTCTCCTGGTATATGTCAGGAATCAAGATGGAAACATATACAATTTATTTTAAAGTGATTCCTTAGGTTGTACATAAACCCAGTCTCATGTCTTTTATTACTATACCTGAACCCAAAAGTACTCAAGGGCCCTGAATTCAGATTTATTTTTCACTGAACTAACTGTAAACTAAGTATAACTAAAATAATAATAAAAACCTTATAAGACAACACAAAATTAAGGCATGTTCTAAAAAGTGCATTTCAATACTGAAGAAATACAAGGAGTAGAACAAAAAAATGGGGGAGAAGAAATGGAAACAGATAAAGATGGAGGGTAAGGAGATTTGGGTAAAATATATAGAGAAAATAGTTTCAGAACTGTCACCTGATTTTAGGTAAGCCTCAGAAGCACAAGAAGGAGTAAATCACAAAGAACAGTATCACCTAATGTCATATCTCTGTATTTTAGGACCAATAAGATACTCTTCCCATATAGCTTTGCCAAAAGTTGTGAAATTTAGACAATTTAAAGTTTAAGTGAATTTTTCTATTGTTACAGGAAATTATGGAATTAGAGTAAAAATTACTGTTTAAAAATATTTGCACATACAAATCAGAAGGAAATCTGACTAGACATAGCAAAAATGCTATATGAATTTCCTTTTCTTGCTTCTAAAGACTTACTTTGACCCACCTACAGTATGAAGAAAGCAGGTAGCAGGTATTACCCCCTTTAGGTAAAGAGTGCATCTGCATTAATACCAACTATTCATTCTCTGACCATTCTGTTTAAGGTTTCACCAATGCCAGAGAATATCTGTCTCAATATTTAACTTCTTGATCATGGAGTTTAAAAAAAAAAAAGTTCGAGTTCTGAACTGATTCTCAACTTTAAAAAAGAAAACAAAAAGAAAAAAAGGAAAGCCAAAGAGCTTCAGTTTTTAAAGGGAAGTTCAAATACCTGATGGAACAACCGAACTTAAAGAGCTGCCCCTAAGAACAAGTAAGGGTAGGTATAAGCAACGGGAAGCGTACTGGGCTAATGCGTATTCTGATATACAGTACCCTGCCCACATTTCTTCATCTGAAAGGGGGATAAGTATGTGTGAGGGTACCCGCTACAGTGGAGGTATGCGTACTAGTTCTTAACTGATACCAAGGTCAGAAACCTTCAATTCAGCTGAGCGACAGGACAACTGCAATTAAACATGCCAGCTGAGATTTCTATGCTCAGGTCCTCTTCCTTGCTGATTTTTCTTCCTTCCTTTTCACATCAAAGCCTTAGAAGAGCTGGGGAAGTTTCTACTTTTCTTAGGCAAGGCAGTTTGGGAGAGTTGGTAGAAGAAACCTCATTTCTGTTATTGCGAGACATCTATTCCAGACATCATTTTCAAACTCTAAATGCATATCGCCACGGAAGTACTGATAGTGATATGCAATAGTTCTTACTTTTATTTATTTAGTTTAATTTTTTTTTGTTTTTGGCCACCCTGTGCGGCATGTGCAATGTCCCCGACCAGGGGTGGAACCCTTGGCCCCTGCAGTGGAAGCATGGAGTCGTAAGCACTGGACTGCTGGGGAGGTCCCAATAGTTCTTACTTCTAAATGAATCTTTGGAAAACAAACTATTTATAATTTGGGTACTGACCTTAATCTAACCACACTGAACTCTTTCAAACAGAAGATTCCATCTGAAACTATATACATTAAAATTTCAGTGCTTTATAGTAGCTGACAGTCTACAGCGTGGTATCGCTGATAGTCTTTAATACCCAAAATACTCCATAAAAATTGAGTTCCTTAGAAGCTTATCCGAGAAACAAAAGAGGAAAAAGTTTTAAATTGCATAAAACATACGCTATTTGGCTAATAGTGGTAACAGTCAATGTTAAAATTTAGAAGAGGTGACAAACCATTCAATAATTTTTGAAAAAGCACAGATGAATATCATTCAAGTTTCACACTGTTAGAATGAAGCTCCATTCTATTAAAACTGAGACCTATTTGTACAGTGTCAAGACTTTTTGTTGTATATACAAAAAATATTCCTTGACTGGCATTTGCTTGTTTCCTAGTGACACTTCTTTGGGCTCATCATCCAGGGTGGCCAATGAGGACTGGCAGTATGGTTTGGCCGGTACTTCTGTATTTTAAGTTAATATATTTTAAATATACTTCTATATTTTAAATTTTAAGCAATTAACAGAAAAGACATAAACCATCTTAAACACTTATTAAAAGAGTCACAGCTGTACTTAAATTATTAATGTGTTCTTTATCAAACTAATAAAAAGGAGTTTAATTATAAGGATTGCTTTATTGAAACTTTTAATATAAAATCCGTACCTCTTGTAAAGTATTAATATCCACTCCATCCCCTTGAATAACTCTAAGATAAGGTGGCAGCAACTTGTAGCCCTTTGAATTCTCAGTAACAGGGAACTTCTTACCTAAAATATCCAAAACCTGTATGGAAAAATACACAGCCAAACACAAAATAACTAATACTGAAAAAAAAGTGTTAAAGCTTTCCAAAGTTTAAAAAAACCCAAGATTGTTAGCAAAGCAAGGTCGAGAATATAAAAATTAATCAAATTAAATTTTACAAAACTATTTGTCTCAATTCCTTTTGATTATGTTAGAAACAGGCATGCAATTTTCTACCAAGTCAACTTATACTGTAAAGTGGCTCAGAACACAAGTAGTTTTCCCTCACATTTTTCAAATTAGATTCAGGAAAAAAAAACCCTTTAACATTAGGAGCTTACAGTGGTAAATATAATATTTTTCAAAGGTATATAAAACATCATTTAAAAAAGATGATTATACTTTTGATTTGGATTTTTTTCTGCTTGTGCCCAATAATTTAATTTGTCTGACACGAATCCACCTGAATTACAAAGTTCAAAGAAATCATGATACACAGATAAAGCTGGAAATGAAGCATATATAACCCGTAGTTTCTCTGAGGTGCTTCTCACTTAACAATGACACCCATTTTTAAAACCAAATTGCTTAATATGCCAAGTTGTCCCACTTATTCATTAACTACTGCAAGTTTGGGAGCAGCTGAAATACCTCAACGCTGACTGAAAATTTCTCAGAAAGCTTGGTCAGAGATTCCAAAGATCTACCCAACAATCACTCCCTTTTCCTAAATAAATTGTTCTAACAATGAAAACATTCCATACTGATAACTTTGTTGATTCTTGAAACTAGGTTTGGATATTTTTATTAGGTAACAGGAAAAACATGCAACCTGTTCAGTTTGCTAAAACCAAATCTGTTCACATTTCAGGCTAAGATCAGACCTTCAGACGGCCTATTAACAGGATAGGAAAAGACCTCCTTGATTCTACACCCCACTTTCTTAAGGGGTAATTCATCACCTAATCATCAGCTGGGAAACAGTGTGGTAAAGAGGGAAGGTGACAGCCACAAAGACCTACGTTGGATACTTGGCTTATTTTACATGTCATGTGACCTGAAGCAAGTTTATTTTAACCTCTCTAAGCTGGTCTCTTTGTCTATAAAAAAGAGATTGTAATATTGATCATAGGATTTTCATAGAGATTAAATAATGACACAGCTAAAGCAAAGCACGCACAGCACTATACTTTCCTAGTAGTAAGCATCAATAACCTGCTCTTATTAGTGCTTTTCAGAGAAGGTAAACCAAGTCCTAAACACTAAAAACAATGCAACAAGGCTATATTGAGAATCAACAGTATCTGTAATGAATCTCTACTTGAAAACTATTTCCAAATTATTTTTATTCCACATTACATTGCACATATTTCTTTTGCACTAAAACCTTCAAAGGTACTGCAATGATAAAGGAAAAAGGAAGAACCCACAAACTTGGTAACCAAATCACAGGACTGGTTAAAATGTTAACACTATTAATTAATTTTGAAGGTAAAAAGAAAATATCTATTCAACAGTACTTAACTGTTTCTTTGACAGTATATAAATAATCCATAACTCTGGATATCCTTTCTCTGTTATTAATGCGTGACCTTGGGCAAATCTATTACTCTCTGGGTTGCAACTCTAAAATAAGGGGACTAGTCCAGAGAGTTCTGAAATGGTGTGTGTATAAATGAAATTAAAAGTAGTGTCGATGCAGCTGGTCTATAGGCACTTTAATAGTCAACTTACGTATTAAAATTTACCTTTAATACAGTGTCAAGAGGATTTCCAGAATCAGGTCTGATTATTAGTGGTGCCTCTGTACTTCTTGATACTATTAAATGTCTTAGATCTTCACCCCAGATTTTCTCACACGCATTATAAATGTCATAGCTATCGCTGACCACAGATACAGGCACTGATGAAAATTGTGTTACTATATGTTCAAAAGCATCTTTTTCATGGTCCTTCCCCCAAGCTGTTATGGTACTAGAAAACAAAATGAAAATACAGATTTACTTAGGCAGACACATTATATGTTCCTGAATCATATCTCATGTTTACTATACTACACCTTCAACACTGCAGAGAAGGTGAGTGATTTAGTTTAATAAATGCACATCAAAAGGTTAACTGAGTATCTGAGCCAAACCACTCCTTGGCCAATTTTTAAGACTGTAAGTAATCTCATTCCTCTCCAATAGTTATTTAAACTCTTAAGTCATGTTCAACCAACTATAAAACTACATTATCTTCTTTTTTAGTATTCCTGAACCTACCCATTTAAAATGAGTGAGCTAAAAAGTACCTGCTGCAGACACTTTCTACGTTACACTGAGATGTTAGAAGGAATGAACACATACTCCCATTATTCTGCTAGGCCATGCAAGCATTTGGCTCCCTTCTGTGCATTTTCAAAACCATATACCAATAATAGAAGGGACACATTTTATCTTTCTTACATTTCAAAATCTTACACTTAAAAGCAATTACTTAGGCAATTATTTATACTACACCATGCATAGATACAGTAAACTAACTCTTTACCTGTTATATCTTCAGTTGGCCAGTAACAGGTAGTCATTTATTTCACTTACAGATTATCCACTAGTACTTAATATATGCTCCGGGAATAAGAATTATAATATTTAGTTTCAGCAAAACATAATTAAGATGGGAAATAAAGCGTGTGAGTTTCTATTAGGCAAGTATTATTATAGTGATTTTTACACTGTCCTCAATAATGGTGGTTCTTTTTGAACAGATTAATGACATGTAACCTAAGTACTTGCTGGTTAACCAATATATAACATAAAAATTTTTTTAAATTCTTAAAGAAAACTTCATAATGAATTTTAGAATTGTTACCATTTTCTCATGCCAAGTAGTTTTTCTTTCTCCCTAATTTGCTAGTCTTTGCCTCTACCCCATTTTCCGAAGTAAAATGATGGAAAGTAAAACAACCCATTCATTTAACCCCATGCAGATATAAGATTATCTCAAAACTGTTTGAAAAGTCATACTAATTTATTTTTGAAATTGTTGTTTTATTCTTATTTTTTTTCTAAAGGACTGAAGTAAACAACTTTTCTTATGCGGGGGATGGCAGAGCATGGACATTTCAGGGGTGTAAAGACTTAGCTACCCAGAACTACTCTCATCTGAAATGGAGAGATAGCATGTTTATATAAAACTCATTTTACAGTGAACAAAGTAGCTATGATGCCAACTCTCCACTTAATGCAAGTATCTGCAGGCTAAAGGGAAAATTAACACATGGATAAAGAGAAGCCCCTTCTTCATATCAAGAATTGCTATGGTCCCCTTTATAAGGGAGAGAATTAAGCTCAAAAAGTACCAACACTGGAGAGCTTTGCAATGTAAGAACAAACTCTTAGAGTTAAGAGGTCACTGTTTATGCCCTTATTTTTTACTAGCATTGTATCAATACAGTCAACTAACTCTGCTATTTGTGTGTATCACATCTAGCAAACTTAATGGTTCATTTTTAGTCTTTATCTTACTTGCTCTTTGGCATGTGAACTTCCCTGAAGCTTTCTTTCCCAATGACTTCAATGACATATCCCATGTTTTGATTTTTTTCCCCATACTTCTATGGGTCCTCTTCAGTTTCCCCTAGATGCTCTCCTTTCTCAATGTGACCTGGGGCACTGGTCTCTCTCTATACCTCCCTATGTGAAAAACACTCAAAAGCTTTTAAAAAATACCTTTGTAGTGAGAGCTTCCAAAATCTGTACCTTAGCCCAGGTTTTTTTTTTCTGGAATACAGATCCATTTTGTTAGGGAGGAAAATGAGTTTCTTCATCTCATCGTCCCACAGACATTCCCCATAGCACCCTCCACATAATCTAATCATAATAACATCTAGTATAATATTTGGTATATGGAGATCATAAATATTTGTTCAATGAATTCTACTTAATTTAATTTGATACCTTTCCAAAGTCTGAGGAAGAGTTATGTAATTGAATATTTTCAAGTCCAGATTCATATATTCTTTAAGAAAATATTTATAACAATAATGGCAATGTTCTAAATTTTAGTGTTTTCTTATTTTAAAGTTATCTTGGATGTTAGTTCATTTTCCCTCAATGACCTTCTGATGTAGGAGATGTAAAATTTTAGCTCCTCCTGCATGGAAGAACTGAAGAACAGAGAGATAAATGACTTGCCCAAGGCCACCCAGTATGTCAGCTGTAAGGTCACTCAGATTTCCCAACTTTCAGTCTACAGCTCTTTTCACTATACTTTGCTATTGTTTAAACGACCTGTCTATTTAAGAACATCTGACACATTAAAGAGTCAAATTTGCAGGTGTAGTAAATATTACAAGACTATAAAAATACAATAGATTTTCAACCTGTTTTAACATAAAGCCCTAAAGAAGATATCACCTTTATTCTCAGATGTATAGTATCATACTCATGATATTATTACTCTGAAACAAAAGCATCAATGAAGAGTCTAATATATGGGTACTACAAGAAGTTTTTTAAAAGGTGTACATATATCTAAGACCAAAAATAAAAATACTGCAACCCTAAAATCCTGGTCTGTTAATGTCACTCTTATTTTCCCAGTTTCACCAGTCTCGAAACTTACATGTGAAAGTATTCATGTCCCTACTAATAAAGCAATGCTAATATATGTTAGCTGAATGTACCCTCTACTGAGCCCCAATTCAAATCATCATGTTCCAGCAATTTCATCTCCCTAGCCAATGCTCATGTTTATCCCCTTCTTTCCATTTATTTAGCCACTTGGATCTGAACCTCATCATCTGTCAAACTTATTGCAACAGCTTCCTATAAATCCTCCTAACTTTTCATTTCTATTTTTCAATTCATAAGATAGCTCACTATTACTCTTTCGACAGTATTTCTCTGATGACATCACTTCTTTGCTCAAAAACTTCAATGCCCACTCCCATTTGAAAATGGAATTAGAATAATCTAGCATGATGAGCAAATAGTTAACATTTCAATATCAAAATAAATTTGAGGGTGTTTACTAACCTGTCTTTCCACTCTACCCTACATTCCCTACAAAATGTCCCTACAAAATACATTTCAGCCCTTATTCCCTAAACACATCCATATTTGCCTCTTTCATTCTTGCTCCTTCAGGACAATGCTTAACACATGGTAGGCATGTAATAAATACTTAGAGAATGAATAATCTAATGTCTGCCATTAAATTTTACCAATCATTCAAGAAGTCAAGATTTGCATACCATCTCTATAAAACCTTTCTTGATCCAACCCTATCAGTGGCACATGACCCTACTTCTCCTTCCTTTGCACTGCTAGAGCACTTTAATTGTACCTCTTTAAAAGCACTTAACAGAGCAGAACGCTGCTAGTGTACTATTTTTAATCCAAAAGATAGGATTAATTCTTTACATCTTTCTATCCCTTGTAGCACCCAGTAGACTGCCTGAGATCAAAGCTCAGCTTTATTCACTGCTGGTTTTAACACCCTGCAATATTCAAGTATGAGTAGAATTTAATAAACTGCCCCGAATTAATTACATTAAATAATTTTTGTTATAAGAACCAGAAATAAGGTTTGGCATACATTTTAAAAACTCCACTAACTTTCAATAAAATTAACTCTAGGATCAGAGCAGCTATAGCCTAGATCATAACTGTCTTCTAGTTTAACTTGAGATGCTTTAGTAAAATCAGATAAGGAAGCGTAAGAAGACTCTAACACTCTTCCTTTCAACAAAAGGGCTAACCTGCGGGCTTCCATGGTGGTTGAGAGTCCGCCTGCTGATGCAGGGGACACGGGTTCGTGCCCCGGTCCAGGAAGATCCCACATGCCGCGGAGCGGCTGGGCCTGTAAGCCATGGCCGCTGAGCCTGTGCGTCCGGAGCCTGTGCTCCGCAACGGGAGAGGCCACAGCAGTGAGAGGCCCGTGTACCGCAAAAAAAAAAAAAAAAAAAAAGGGGCTAACTTGCTCATCTATAATTGAGGGTACTGGGTTCAGAAGATAACTTCCAGAACAAAGATAAGTGAAGTCATGTAGAAAGCAGGGAAAGGGAAAACAGTGACCAGGTTTCACAGTGAGGGCTTCTAGACTTAATGAATACAACCTATCTGCACACGGCAATAGAGAAGCTAAAAAAATCCTTACAATAAAACCTACAGAGCAATATATATGAGTTGGAAAAAAGCTCCTAAATTGTTTCTATTAGGACAGTTACAAGTTCTCTACCTCCCCGAGACCAGTCTTTACACAGAGTATGAATACTGAATTAGTATTGCTTAAATTCATGAAGATTTACTGTACTACCTGGCTCTGTAGTTAAACAAAACATCACTGAGTTACCAGAATGAAAAAATTTAGTTATAGAAAACCAAGGTTAGATAATAGGAGGATGAAAACAGAATTTTACCTGTGTTCTGCCGCTGGAACAGAATAGCCTGGAACAGGATCTTTCGTTCCATAGTATTTTTTAATTAAAGCAATTCCTGCTACTGTATCTGTTCCTTTGAAGTTAACCAAATGAGCAGATGCTCCTATGCCAGCAGTCTGGAAAATAAACCATAAACCAAAATCCAAAAAAAGAAAAAGAAAAGACCCATACTTGAGGTATAGAGCATAGCCCCCAAAGCAATTATCGTCTTCAGTTATTCCTAAAGAGATATTTAACTATTATCAGAGATAATAGTTTCTTATGACAAAGATCCAGTTTTTCCTAAATATTTAAGGATTCAACTGTTGCCTCCTCAAAGAGACCTATTTAATAGCGATCCACCCCCACTTCCCATCACCTCCTTTTCCCTTACTCTGCCTTGGCTTCCCTGTAGCATTATCTGACATCTGCTAATATTTATTTTATCTGTTTATCCATCTGTCCATCCATCCATCCAATACGTAAAGGACAAGGATGTTTACTGAAGGCTGTATTTCAGGTATTTCTAAAATAGGCTAACACATCTTAGGTATTTAATGTATATCTCTGATTGAATCTCTGGAATTTCAAAATGTGGCCTGCTTAGAAGCAAGATCAATCCCAGTAACTTCCCAAAAACTTTACAGTGGTAACCGTAACCTAACCGACAATCCACATTTTATTAATTGAAGTTCACTTCAGTTTCTTACCTCTTGGGAAGAGACTCCTCTGTAGCCAAAATCATGTAACTTGTACTCCAGACCATCTAAGTTACCAGACGTTTCTAACAAATATTTGGCCAATATTTTCTTCTGCTCTCTAGAATTTGTGGCCACTGTGATTGGATACCAGGACTGAACAAGAATAGTCTGTAGTAATAAAATCAACCACAAACATTAATACATAAAAAATTGGGTTCTTTCTGAGGAAAATCCTAGCTTTCTCTGGAGGTATGTCCTGGACTTCCATACTACCAGAAATACCAATTGGACATTTCAACTGTATGGCAGGACGCCCACCACATGCATTTCAGATACAGTGCCGAGCTCAGCTCTCAAATCCGCAACACAGAGGATAAGCAAACTCGGTCCTTAACAGTAAAGAATGTCAAATTACCTATTTTCCATCCAAAGCTCCAAAGTAGCAAATAATATTTGGAAAGACTATCTGTGATGAAGGACCAATGTATTTTTTCATTTTCAATCTATTGTGGACCAATAGTTTTATAAAATATACTCACACTTGGATGTTGAGGCAATTGCCATCAAAGTTTCTAAACGCTTATCCTTGATTTCCGTATTTAATGTGGACCTGCATCAAACAGTTCATGGACCAGCACTGGTCTTAATAGTCTACATCTTAAATAGTCTACATCTAAATAAGTTATTTATTTACTCCTCTAGGTAGTACTGGATCTAATTTTTCCTCGGATCTAACATGACTACTGGTAGGTTATGTACTTGAGGTATTTTTGTGTAGCACTAGACAATTCTATTCATTGAGCTATGCTTTATGTCCTTGGCTTTTATCAAAAGTCATTATAAGAGAGCCACATGAAACATTTCTGCATATGCTATAAACTTGTGAGGTCGCTGTCTATTTTGTAACTCAGTTCCTATTACACAGGTTCCCAAGTGAGGAAATGAAAGAATTGCTGGGTTCCTACTTTCTGCTAAGAACTGTCCCTTGCTTTCCCTTTTTTCCTTGGCTGCCAGGAAACTCCAAAGAAAGTCTGATGCTTAATCACAGCAACTATACTAATTATTATAGCTTAGGAATTCACTCCTCCATTCTAGGATCGTAATTTTCTATCTTTTATTTTGTAAACCAGATAGTCTGCTATTACAAGCAGCTTCAAATTTGTTTTAGAAAGAGCTGCTAAGCTGACAACAACATCTGTGCTCACTCAAAAAGCTATTTACTTCCTTAATTAAATTTTACAAAACAATCTTTTGCTGAATACCAGCTAAGTGACCAATAAATAAAATAAGTAAAAACAAACAAAAAGATTATTTAACCTTGGACTTCCCAACTCAGTCACCTAAGAAAAACTGCAGCATTGGATTCCTATGATTGATTAACTATGGCTCCAAATTCTTTGCAGCTCCTCCCATCAAGAGATGGAATCTATCTCTTCATCCCTTGATTCCAAGCTGTCCTTTTGATTTGCCTTTGACCAACAGAATGTAGCAGAAGCCATATTTACGACTTCCAAGCTTCTGTTTCAAGAGGTTTTATAGCTTCTACTCTCATTTTCTTAGAACCTCGAGACTGCTGTGTTATAAAGAAGCCTAAGTCATGAAAAGAGGTCCAGCAGTCCCAGTTACCTGAGCTGAGGCCCAGACATGGGAGTGAGGCCATTTCAGACTGTTTTATCCGAGCTGAACCCTCAGCTGAACGCAGACTCATATAAGTCCAAGCAAGACCAGCAGAGAACCATCCAGTCAACCACAGAATCATGAGAAATAGCAGTTGTTTTATTTTGGGGTAGTTTGTTACATAACAGTAGAAAACTGACGCAACTCCTAACTTGAACTCTATGACAAATCACCTCTGTCTAAGCATTCCGCTCCTGAAATTATTCTTTCGTAATTGCAGTGATTCCACTGCCAGTGCCCATGATTATCCTGCTTCTAATCTTTAGCTTCTCTGACTTACTCTTTATACTGCACTGGTTATCCTTCTAAAGTTAAGAGTTTTATTCAGGTTTTGCCATTCCTTAAAATCCTTTAATGGCTATCTATTGTCCACAGAGGAAGACAGCCACTTCGTGTTGAAATTTGAGGGCTTTTACAAACTTGCCTTGTTTACCATCTAAAGATTTATCCCTTATGGTATTTTCCACTTTTATGCTATAGTCTCCCTTGGGCTACTTGCCATTCTAAGAATACCTCACCTTTTCCTGTCCCTTATTAAAAGCTTATTTTCCACTTCATGATATCTTAGACAGAATTCCCTATTTTTGCTACCAATTCAGCATTCTTACTTATATTAGTGGTTAGTTAAGAATAAATTGCTCCTCCTCCAAAGGCCCTTAAGTAAGACATAACTTACTCTAATTTCTGTGCCCAGCAATTTTTGGGTATATAACTGTAATCAATACTCATTTGCTGAAGTTAATTCAATCAACTCTCACATTTTTAATTTAACTTAGACTGATATTATCTAGGAGTATGAGAAAGATAGAAAACATAATGTGAAAAACTCTAGTTGAGTTATAAAGGTAGAAGATTGACCTTACCCCTCGAAAAATGCCAGGGAAGGAGAGAAATAACTATGAGACACAGTGATCCTTCACATCACCATTTCCTTTTCATAGTCCAACAAAATCAGCTTAAATTATACTCTTAATAAAATCACTCCCCTTTAAAAAAGATCACTGTAGGTGTAAGCAAGGGAAAAAAAGGCAAGTTAGTTTGGGTTAATTCAAGGTCTAACAAAGTGGCCTTGTTGGAAACTTCTGCAAAACAGCAATTTGCCCACACAAATCAAGATAAAATATTTAGCTGAAAACTAAGACTAAAGTAAATGAACCTGCAAGTTTTATTTAAGAAGTGTTCATTATAACGTTACTGTCCAGGATAAGGAATTTTAAAGAATAAGAAATGGTGTGGTATAGTCGAAAGGGGACTGGACCTACACTGTTAACTAGCCTGTTCACCTCTCAGGGCTCAATTTCCTCATCTGTGAAATGAGGGCATTTGATCAATGTAATACTTTTAAAGTCTTCTTTTTAACAGCAAAAAGGTATTGTTTTGTTTTTTTGGTTGGAAGAAATGGTTAAGTTTAGCCCAATATGTTCATTCTTCAGCCCCTCACAAGTCTGAGACACCTCTGAAGAACACTTAGACTCTCTTAAACATGCTTTAAAATCTGATTTGAGGGCTAAGGTTTCTTCTAGCACCGATACTGAAATTGATAAAGCAATTCAATAATTTTAGTGGATTTTAAAATTCAGTGTACAGTGAATCAAAGAATGTTATTAATAACTTTGCACCGGGAATTCATTGGCGGTCCAGTGATTAGGACTCAGCGCTTTCACTGCCCGGGTTCAATCCCTGGTCAAGGAACTAAGATGCAACAAGCTGCGCAGTGTGGCCAAAAAAACCCACAAAAAAACACCACACACACACTTACACACACACACACACACACACACACACACACACACACACACACACACACACACACACTTTACACATACTGGCAAAGGGAACTGGAAGGAATACTACTTAGTACTGTTATTTAAAATGTTTTAAATCAAGGATTTCCTGAAGAAAATCTCAAGTTTTTAAATAACAAGTTTGTTGGATTTGGTAACAGATTCCATTTGTGAGGTGGTAAACTTGGGCTGGAGATGGATAAGAGGAAGATGAACCTCCTCTAACTCCACACAGAAACCCACGAAAGAGGCAAAGTGACTCTGAGAAAGCGGCTTCTGGAGACTCGGTATTTAGATTACACACAGTTTTTTTATAAAACATAGGCTCTATCACAAAGGGATTGTTTCAGAACATACATTTTTGTGCCTTAGATAAAAATACCTACCAAGGAATGAAATTATTTAAATAATATACATTAGAATAGGAGGTAAACTCAATAAGCAAATGAAAACAGGGCATTTTTTTTCTTCAAAATCTAACAGCCTCATATTGGATTTTATGTTTAATAATTTTTAAACTAAAAATATTTTTCTATTTGCTAACAAACTGCTGTTAAGATGGCCGTATATAAACTTTTTTACTTTACGGTTTTTTTATAGTGAAATACACCAAAATAACGATTATTAAAACAGGTAGTTAAAAAAAACTTTTTTTAAGGCTAGTGTTTTTCACTTTCTTAAGAGGATAAAGTAAAACATACATGAAAAGCAAGGCAGACTTGGAACTAGTTCTCTGCTGAACATCTGCTTTATGAAACTCCAATTCAACACAGGGGAAGAGTACTTATTGACTAAATCCTCAATCAGAAAACTAAAAAGAAAAAAAAGTGAAGCAAGGTGATTCACAAATGATGATTTTCAAAATAAGATTTATCTGTGTGGGACCTTTTGGCACTGAGCGTAAAGGATACACTAGATGATGCGGTTCAGAGCTCTTCTACTCTTTATAATGCCTTCCCCTCAAAATAAAACATCTGCCAGTAAAATAGCATGAGAACTGTTAATAATATGTTTCCTTTTACTCTGAGTTCATGAGTTAATTCAAAGTTTTAAGACATAGAAGTAAACTATTTTAAATCTTTACTTCAGTTAATTGTTCACTGTTTCAGAGCCTGTTAGGCTATTATAAATTGATGGCCCACCCAGAGTCTAAAAAGAAAGTTCCTGTCGACTTAGCAAAAATGTATTTCAAAAATATTCCTGACCTCTTACTTTTTCTAAACTTTTTCCCGTCTTTATAAATGAACCTCAAATGTATTATTTTATAATAGAACAAATTAGTTTAACCAATACATTAGTAAGACAAAAAGTACCAAGCACTAAGTAAACACCTCTCAGATAGTGGGGTGACATTATTCTACGGTTACTTCCTAGGATATTTCTTCTTATAGATAAAAATCTAAGCTATTGATAATCTAATTAGATTATTAATATCAAAGCGATGAGGCTGTGAAAACATGATTGCTTAAGTACAGATACCAGGAAAGCAAACAAAGCCCTGTAATATAAACTCACAGCCTATAATGTACTCTCCTTTTGAGATTAGAAATTAAAACCATCAGTGAATCTTGAATATATTTAAATGAGAAATACCAGGTGGTAGAGTCTAGGCCCTAAACTGATTAGGTAAGAATAAAGAAAACAGTTACTAAGAAGCTGAACAAAATTCTTTTAGTCTAACTGGAACAGAACAGCCATAAAATGTCTTAAGTTACTAAAAATACACCTGTGCTGTTTTTGTAATCTTTCTCTATGATGGTATATATTTAGGATTGCAACAAATAAGATGGAGGCCAACTGAGCTTTAACAGTAATAATTCTTTACAATTTGATTTTAAGATCTCAGAAGACTAGATTTTACTGGAAGGAAACTTAAAGATTATTTAGTCCAACTGTCATTTTATAGGTGAGGAAATTGAGGCCTGGAAAGGTTTAGTAAATTTTAGGAGGTTACATAACTTTATTGGTAGCATTTTTTAAACTAGAATCCCAGTTGAATGGTTTTTACATCTACAATTAATGTTAAGTAAAAGTGAAAAGCAAAACAAAACAAAACAATTCACCTCAATCCAATTTGTAAGCCAGTAACACTCTGGATCTGTGTTTTCCACTGTGAAGAGAACATTTCCTCTGGGAATGACAGAGCCCTCAGGAACAGCTTTTACTTCTATTGGAAGATGCCCATCATATTTCTGGTAAGAGACAATAATGAAATTATTAATTCAGCAGGTGGTATGCCATTACCTGTTTAAATAAGGTTCTTTATATTTTACAGAAGCTAAACTTACTGTCATAGAAATTGCAATTGTAGATCTTATTATATTGCTAGTAATCTGGTCAGAATATCCTTATCCTCCTGAAATAAAATTAGCTAAAATGATTAACAGTTTAGTACTAGCATTAATTTTTAAATTTTATGCTGTAAAAGTACTTCTGCTAAGAAAATTTGTCACTTGAAGAGAATTTCAAACTGATTTCAAAACAAAAAAGTTGTTTTCCTATTCCTTCCAAAAAAAGAGTTTATTCCAACATATTCTAAGAGGACTATCTCTCTTCTAAGTAGGTCATTTTCATAAAAGAAAGGCTAAAGACTGAAAGATAAAATAATGGACTGCTATTAGAGAGCACAACAAAATGAACAAACAAATAAGAAAAAGAGAGCACTCCTTGCCAGTAGAAGAATCTTAAATAGGTTTTCTCTATACTGGTAGTAGACCTGATACCATTTTGGTAGTAGACAGACCAATCATAAGTATACTTTCTAGAGCTTTGGCAGTCAATATCCAAGTGCAACAATTCTCTCCCAAATTAGGCTGAGGATATAGTGGCTACATGGTATGTTACTAGATATTTAATTACGCCTCCCCCTTTTTAAAGTTAAAAGCTGTGGCTAACTTTTGGCTAGTAAGGTTTATTTATGTGATTTGGGACAAGGTAACTAGAATAAAAAAAAATCACGTTACAGCAGAAAGAATAATGCCTTAAAATCCTAGCTTGGATGCAAAAGCAGGTAGGAAACTGTGGGCAAGTAATTTAGAATCGCAAGGTCTCAGACTCCATGCTTGTAAAAGGGGTTACACAAGATTATCTCTAGGGAATCTATGAATTCCTAAGATTCTCTGAATATAAAATAAAAAGGTTTACCACCCTGACCACTGAGAATTCTATTACTAAGCACAGCACTTAACTTACCTATAACTATAATCCTCACAACAAACCAAATGGGGTAAGTGTCAACCAAATGAGTTAGCCAACATAATCAAAATATGTTAGCCAACATATTTTACTGACCTTACTCAAGATATGGGAAAACTAGCAGCGTGCTTACTCAACTTCTTCAAAGACCAGTAATTACCAAACAGTAAAATTCAATATTACGATACAGGCAGGAAAGTTAAAGTATTTCTAATTACTTTGTGTTTGATAGTTTACAATGAAAAAGACATTCATTTTAAAGATAATGAACACTTAACATAGCAAGATGCCAATAGATCCCATTCCCAACCTATCTTTGTAAGAGAGAAAACCACCAGGGGACATTCAACACTTATGACTCAATTCCCATGTCTTTGGATGCCCAAAAGTTTAAGCAAGGAATCCAAACATGTTAGGTAGGAATATTACAGTACAATAAAGAATGAAAATTAACTTCATAGATTTGCACCAAACCATTCTTCTAACTATTCAGTAAGGGAAATGTCCTAGAAGTATTACATAGAGACAGACTCACAGCATCTATTTTCTTAGATAATGTACAGTCCAGAAAATAGGCTTAAATTTTCAAATTGCCAAATAATCATGCTCTTTCTTAATTATAATGTATTTTCAAAGAAAGGATTAAATTACCTTTCTGAAAAATGTTATTTAAATTATAATACATATTACAACAAATTACTTAGATATGCTATAGATTTTAGATACTAATGATGTGTTACCAGGAAAAAAAAATTAAACATTAACTTTTCACAAGAATGTCTAAATAGCCATTATATTTATAGGGTCACAGACAGAAAAGAGTTACAATTACAGTTGACCCTAGTACAATGCTTGTGTTAGAGGCACCCACCCTCCTCTGCACAGTCAAAAATCCATGTATAACTTATGGTCAGCCCTCTGTAACTGTGGTTCCTCTGCATCTGTGATTTTGCATCTGCGGATTCAACCAACTGCAGATTGTGTAGTACTGCAGTATCTACTACTGAAAAAACTCCACATGTACATGGACCCATGCAATTCAAACCTGTGTTGTTCAAGGTTTGAATACCTGTGTTGTGTACAGTCTAATCTTCTATTCAAATTCCATGGCAAGAAATTCTGAACTAAAAGCAAAACCAAAATACATAGGTCAAAACATGAAACCATTTTTTACCTCAAGAATGTAGTTCCATCCCTTTTCATTAAAGACATCGTCTTGGAAATGCTCTTTGTACACCTCTTTGGCTTCCTGGATCTTCTCTTTGGTCACTACTTTACCTAAAAAAATAAACATCTCCTGTTTACATTTCTAAAGGCATGCTGTGAGTTGCTGAGTTGTCATAGGATTAATGTCTCTAGCTATTTCGCCCATTCTGTGGATTAAAAAGACAAGAACTGAGGTTAACTGATTCACCCAGAGTCAACAGCAGAGTCAGAAAAGGAATTTGCCCTTCTAACCACTCGCTCTAAGCATAAATGTTAATTTCTTATTTGAAAAGCAAATTTGCAATAGAAGAGATTATTACATGTACAGTATTTTTAAAAAATCACAGTAATAAATTAACTTTTGGGAGATTTTTTAAAAATCTCTATTAATTTATACAGTCTTCAGATTTGAGAGTAAGCCTTTGATAGCTGGCTTTCCAGGTGAATCTGCTCACTTTATTCATAAAGGATGTCTTTGGGGCTGATAATCCAATAATTTTTACAATGCCTAAGTTTTTGCCCCCCAAATATACTTTTAGCTAACTTTATCTGTAAAATGAAGATAATAGTAGAGTACCTACTTTTAGAGTGGTTGTGAGGACGAAATGAGTTAAGACATCTGAATTAAAGCACTTAGAATAATGCTGGCCTATAACACACAATATATTTTAGCTGTAATTAATAACATTTTATAAAGTTTTTAAGCTGTAGAAAATTGAAGTGTGACATTAGTCTTTGGTAACTTTCTCTAAATAAGATCGCTAGTAAATTCATTTAAAATATCTTGGGTAATCTTGTTGCAATGAAGTACTTTGGATATCCAAGTAGGTTTTCAATAGTATAACATATCTGAACTATCTGATCTTAAAATTGCCAAGGTTACAGAAAAATGTCATCATCTGCATAAAATTCAAGTTATTCTGTATTCAATTCTGAGATTACTTTTATGTGAAAAGGTTAGAAATGAAATTTTCCAAAATGTATAAAAAACTTGGGCACTGTTTCCCCCCTCCAAATACCATTACAAAATAAGACTAGAAATGGACTTTCAAATAAGAAAGCACAGAAATTATTTCAGGGATTTTTTTCTTCTTTAAAATGCATTTGAGGGACTTCCCTAGTGGTCCAGTGGTTAAGACTCTGCCTTCCAATGCAGGATGCAAGGGTTCGATCCCTGGTCTGGGAACTAAGATCCCACATGCCGTGGGGTGTGGCCAAAAACTTAAAAAAAAAAAATGCATTTGAGACTAAGTCCACCGTTACAGGTAGTTTTGAAAAATAGGCCTTTAAGGTAAAACTGACTAGCAAAACATATTCTAATTATAATTGCTACCACAATTCAAAATGAGTTCCCAGGTCAGTAACAAATCCTTTATTTTGAATTAATGACTAACGTCTATTAACAAACCAGATTAGCCTCAGAAAATTATTCACTTTTCTAAATTTATTCCCAATCTTACTAGTTTCAGAAAATCTTTGTCATATTTAGAACACCAAGCACATAAGTCAAATTATAAAATTTAATGCTTTCAAATTAACAGATTTCTAAAAATTCCAAAACAACCCCTAAAATAGTTAGGGTAATTAAATAAACATCAAACTAGGACTTCCCTGATGGCGCAGTGCTTAAGAACCCGCCTGCCAAGGCAGGGGACATGGGTTCAAGCCCCGGACCGGGAAGATCCCACATGCCGCGGAGCAACGAAGCCCGTGAGCCACAACTACTGAGCCTGCGCTCTAGAGCCCGTGAGCCACAACTACTGAAGCCCGCGCGCCTAGAGCCCGTGCTCCACAACAAGAGAAGTCACCGCAATGAGAAGCCCGCGCACCGCAACGAAGAGTAGCCCCCACTCGCCGCAACTAGAGAAAGCCCGCGTGCAGCAATGAAGACCTGATGCAGCCAAAAATAAATTAAAAAAAAATCAAAATTAGACTATTCAAAAAGGTACTTAAAATAATACAACAATATAGGAGGAAAACTATGATGAGGTATATAAAAGCAGTGTTTTAAACATATTAGGAAAAACAATACCTTTTAAGTACTTATTAAGAATGTACTGCAACCCATAAAATACTGTTTCCTCATATTTCACCTTCCTTATTTTGGAGTTTTCTGTCTTCTTTTCACGGCATTCAAAGTAGGAATAAACTTTGCTTGTATTGGGTGGGTACTGTTTATAGTGAGTAACCTATATGAAAGAGAAAATACCTGAATTAGAAAATACCAGAAGAATAGAATGTAAATTATGATAAAAAGAGCTTGAAATTATTTAAAACCAGAGAAACTATAGCAGAAATACAAATCAATAAATTGTTATTTTATAAATAGTTCCTGCATTCACAAATATATAGTCTGTACCAACTGTGTATCAGGCCCTGCTTCAGATGCTGAGGATGGGGAAGTAAAACAGACCGACTAGTCCTTCCTCCCATAGGGCTAGGGAGGGCTGAGAGATCATAAACAAAATAATTTGAGCTAGATGGATGCTATGAAAAATTAAAAGAAAATGATGGACTAGAAGGGGCCTGGGAGACTAAAGAGGAGGCCAAGAAGGCTTCTCTGAGATAGTAACATGTGAACAAGATTTACTGACGAGGAAACAGGAAATATCTTGACTTCAGGGACGGAAGAGAATGAAGACCACTGTGGTTGGTGCTTAGAGAATGGGGAGCGGCACATGGTAAGGTCAGAGAGAGAGAGATGCACAGACAAGATCATGTAAGGCTCACAGGCTACCAAGGAGCCTGAATTTTACCTGAAGTGCAGTGGGAAGCCATTAGCATGCTTTAAGCTGGAGTGAATATGATCTGATTCACCTCTGACAAGGATCAGCTTGGCAGAGATGGAGAATGGATTATGGGTGACCAGAGTGGACACAGAGCATTAAGAGGCTACTGCCAAAGACTAGGTTAGGTGAGAGACTGGCTCAGTATCTTTGGAGAAGTAGGCTGATAGATTAGATTTGGGAATAAAGAGGGGAAGGAATTAAGGATGTCTCCTATATTTTTGGCTTGACAACTGAGTGAATAATGGTGCCATTTACTGAGATGGGGAAAGCCATTGGAAGGACTGGGTAAGGAAATCAAGAGCTTAGTTTTAAATATGTTTAGTAAACACTAACAAAAAGTTTCATAATATTCAAAATTAAAGTGACCTGCCAAAAGGGAGCCCTTAAATCATGTTGTTTTTCAGCACTGCTTTGACTTACATTACTAGAGAAAAGAGTTGTACAATAAATTTAAAATTACTTATAAGATGAAGAGAAAAAAAACAAATTTCTCATAATATCCTCAGCAAACATTACCCCTAAAAATGTTTCCTCAAGTGGCATAGCCTTCCTGCAACTAACAGAGTACTGCCAGTACTTAAATATATGTGTGGTAAGAACAGAGGCACACAGGAAAATGTAGCTCTTCTAATAAAACTTAGTTTCACAGTTAGTTATGTGGTTGATTTACTTCATGAAAAAATAAGCTTCTAAAAACTGCAATCCCAGATATCCCTGTATAACAGTTCAAGAGAGGTATGAGAAACATTTAAGTTGCATAGAATCTTTCTGTGACAGCGAAGTATAATTTTCTCCTGAGCTTCTCTAGATTTCCCATAAGGGTGACGTGATATATTTCCAAGAGCTTTCCTCCCACAATGGGATCACACGACCAAAGGCAACTACTACTAACCACCTTTTACAGTTAATCACTAAGAAATAATCACAAGCCAACATTTTAACAGCACCATGTGTATGGAAGAGCACGTGGAATAACAGACTCAAAGTCACAAACTAAGCTATGTTACCTATGTAATATCTAAGGGCACTCATAAGAGGCACTTCCATTGGCTAAGACTCTCTGCCTCTTCAAAGGTGATGTGCCAGAAACAGCAAAAATCATAACTGATTCTTTCTTCTTTTCAATATTATTCAAGATTTGTCAAGCCCTGGACTTCTGTTGCCCCAGAAAATAATTCATTGCTATTTGGCTTTTGAAGTAGTAACTTCAAAATACAACTTAAAGGATTTTTGGATTACATTATTTTGGTGAAGGTGATAAATTGTAAAACCAGCCATTATCATTATGCTGCCTCTTCCCTTAAATCGGGCAGAGTTCCTGGCAACTTATACCTTTTTTTGCCGCAGCTTTAAGAGAGATTTCATACTGACAAAAAGGATACCAGTTTCTGGTATTTTTGTTTTGCAAGATACTCTACAATCATTACTGACCTAATCCAATCTTCCTAGGAGGTATGTTCATGATTTACATGCAGGATTTTATTTCTGTTGCTTGAGTTTTTCCTATAATTTATAATATAAAACTTACTGGAAAAACTCTATCCTAAGAATGAACAGGTACTCTCTGACATACAAACTGCAGCAGGACCACGTGTCTCACAAGGCTTAGGCTGCTGCTGTGACCATACTTAAGTGCCTGTTCAGAAGCGGTGAAAGAGAAGCAACTATGAAAAACAGGAACAGCTCAGAGGAAGACACTGCGTAGCTAAAAGTCCAAGGCAGGACTAACTTGCCCATAAGATTGTCATCTATCCCCAAATCTTTTCCTCCAAAAAGCCCCAAATTAAGATTTGTTATTCCGCTACTAATGAGGAAGCAAGCTCTTCTTTAAAAAAAGCTAACTTGGGTGCTTAATCATCATACATGAATTATACAGCCTCTTATAACTTTTCTAAAATCAACTTTCACCCATCTTAGATTGTAAGGGACATCTTTCGTATTTTATAATATGTAGTAGGTCTCCAATATTTATTAAATTAATGCATGAAAATGTGCTGAGTTCTAGATAACCATTTTTAAATGACCTTTTGAGAAGCAACCCACACTGGACGGCACATTTCATAACTAACATGTGATGTGGTTTAAACTGTAAATTGCTTAGGGATTACTTTCTTGTGCTATACATTATCTTTTCCAACTAGGGCTCAATTGACAACATCATCCATTTTAATCTGCTAACAGGTAAAATGTTCAGAAATGTTTAAATGATTCTCTGCTGTAGTCTGTTACAAACATTATCTACATAGAAGGGGAAGGAAGAATGGAACAGAAATGAATCTTTTAATGATCCGGTTATTCAGAAACTGATCAATGGCTATCCCAGAAATAACTGAAAAAGATGACCTGTCTCTTTTACAAAAAAACGTTCCAAATGCTTTTTAAGCACTGCAATGGCTAAGGCCAGCCCAAACGCACCTTTCTCTAGCTGGCTTAGCACAATGTAGATATAACACAGTAGATAATTTTACTTTAAACCATTTTGAAAACATAAATGGTTAACACTTAAGATTAAGTGTCCTTTTCATTTGGAACAAGAACCCAGGATAAAAATAGAAGAAACAACCACAGTCACCTATTTCCTTAGTTCATCAATATGTATAATAAAGTATGAGATTACAGAAATGAGTATGTATCTTAAATGCCTCTCCTTTGGCCCAAATTGTCCTGATCCCTCTGGAAAGGATACAAGTGAAAACAAAATTCCCACATGTTGTCATGCACTTGGACACTATCCCATCTACTTGCAAAACACCTTTCTCTAGTGCCTAGACAGCCAATTATCCTTGCTTCAGTTCTAGAAAAAATAAATCAACAATATCCTGCTCTCTTCCACCAATACATCTAAAGCTGTTAGCTCCCTACTTTAACTGGCCAACAGTATGCAAGTACTGATAAGGATATGCTTGTAACATTCTCATGTAATTTCCTAATAAAAGTGTAATTTCACTACTTCTAGACTCAAGATTACCATTTCTGTCTCCTCTTCATCTAAGAAGATAAAAAGCCAAAAATACTAAAGAGGCTATAAGGACCACTAAAAGTGTAAGGAAAATGAAACTTAAACGACTAAATTGTGAGTGTGCAATACACTACTTATTTTACTGTACTGCTGTAAACCACTGGTATAAAACATATCATCCTGACTGAATCCTCTTGAGGGTTTTTTTGTGGGGAAGGGAGGGAAATGAAATATCTTACGCAGGTGATAATCTTCTTAAAAGGTTTTATATTCGAAATGGGATAAAATACACCAGTCTGACCTGAAAATGTACAGGAATAAACTTTACTAAATAGATGCAAATTCTGATAGTGTTGTTAAGTATGCCTTGCTAGCAAATTAGAAAACTTTAAGGTAACCACTCTTACCTTTCATCCCAGGAAATTGATGTTAAAGCAATTTACATTCCTTATATATAATGGCTAGAGGAACTACAAACGAAAGAAGCTTGCACACTGTTTTGTAATGTTTAAACCATTTTGAAAATATAAATGGTTAACACTTAAGTGTCCTTTTCATTTATAACAAGAACCCAGGATAAAAACAGAAGAAACAACCACATTTACCTATTTCCTTAGTTCATCATTATGTATAATAAAGTATGAGATTACAGAAATGAATATCTATTTATTTAAATTTATTTATCGTATTTATTTATTTTTAGCTGTGTTGGGCCTTCGTTGCGGTGCGCGGGCTTCTTATTGCGGTGGCTTCTCTTGCTGCAGAGCACGGGCTCCAGGCGCACGGGCTTCAGCCGCCATGGCTCGTGGGCTCTAGAGTGCAGACTCAGTAGTCGTGGCCCATGGGATTAGTTGCTCCGCTGCACGTGGGATCTTCCCGGACCAGGGCTCGAACCCATGTCCCCTGCATTGGCAGGCGGATTCTTAACCACTGTGCCACCAGGGAAGCCCTGAATATATACTTTAAACGTCTGTTTTGTTTTTTTTAAAAGTTGGACCAATCAACCTCCGTTTATATTTCCCATTTTCAATAAAATAAGTTACTACATTAAAAAATCTGAAAATTATTTTAAAGATTTAGTTAAGGATAAAGTTCTAGAAAACTATGCATGAGACCATTCTAAAATCACTGTTAAAAATAGTCAAAACACTATAATTGAACTAAGAGACCACAAGAGGAGCACAAGTAAAAATACCCTTGATAGCACTATGATATCCTTGCAATTGTGTAGATTTCCACTTTAAAATTCCATTTAAAAGACCACTTGTTAAAGAAACTTGGTTCTACTTTAAATAATAACCCACCTAAATTATCATAAGTAGAATCTTAAACCAGCTGGGAAGGAAAGTTCAACAGAGAACTTAAGTAAAATGGGATTCTCCAAAATACTTTATTGGAATATTTAAGAAAAAACAAAAAGCAACAAAAACCGCAACAAAAACCAAAATCTGAAAACATTATGCTTTAATCACTATATTCCAAACTACCATGCTGCTCAAGTAAAAACGAAAATTTATTCTGCGAAAGTGGAGTTTCCAGTCTGACATATCATCTTTTAGGTGTCCTGGCTAACAAAGCTTGTTAGCAAAGTATAATCCAGTTTATTTCATATAATTTGGAAACTAGGGGAAATGATATTTGCCGGATTTCTCTTTAATCACTCTTCCCTTTACTAATGTGTGTGAGTTTCAAATAAAATTAACGGGTCAGCTATACATGCAAGCGTCCAATAGCCATAGTAAGAGAATGTTGTGTCGCTTCTCTCTCAACAAGTTCTCCAAGGTTAACTACAGTTCCTTTAACACCTCGTGTTTCACTTTCCTTTTCACAGAAACCTCACAGGGATCCTAATGGAATAAGGACAGATCGGCCTTTCCAAGAAGAGGTACGGAGCGTGAGTGATCACCAGGAGCAAGGGAGTCTGAAACGGAGCCCAGTGGAATGGGACGGGGGACCCAGCCGGGCCACAGGCACAGGAACGTGGCTGGCTGCTCTGGCACCCCTACTAGGACTTCGCCCACCCGTTCCTCGGGAAGGGGCGTACCTGCCGGCTAAGGCGTGAGCGCGCTCGACTCAGCTCCGCGGGGGAAACCCCACTTCTCAAACCCGGCTCAGTCTTTCCACCGTGGAACCCCAGGGGCCGTTACCTAACTGACCCGCTCCTCGGGCGAGCCCTCGCTCAGCCCGGCCCGGGGCCAAAAGGCCGTGCTCCTGCGGAAGGCGTGAGCTCGGCCGGTGACGCCCCAGCCACCCCGGCCGCCGGCCCGCTGAGCCGAGCTGAGCCGCCCCGAGCCCCGGGCAGCAGGCGAGCGGCACCAGCTCGGGCCCGCCTCAGCCCCTCGCCGCGCCCCCCCCAACCACGCACCCCCAGGCCCCGCCTCCTGCCGTCTATCCCTCCATCCCTCCTCCATCCGCCTCCTCCCCACTGCGGCGCCAGCCTCACCTGCCCCTAGTCGCCGCCGCCGCCGCCGCGCCTTCCCTCGGGGCCGCCTCGCGCCACGACCCCAGCCCGGCCGCCCCTGCCCCGCAGCCTCGCGCTGGTCCCCGACGCGCCCTCTCTTCCTCCGTCACCTGCCCCCGCCCCGAGCTTCTACCTTGTACGAGTCGGTGGCCAGGAGGATGTTGAACTCGGCTTCTGCCGCAGCATTCATCTCGGGCCGGAGTGTAGGGGCCGCGCGCCGCGGGCTGCCCGGCGCGGCTGCGAGGAAGGAGAAAAATGGGCTTCACCGCGCTCCGTTGCTTAAGTCACCGCTCTGTCGGAGAGGGAGGGTGAGAGGAGGGGGAAACGGAGCCGGGAGGAGGGACCAGAAGAGGGCAGGCCTGGGAGCCGTGACGCGGCGGGGGAGGCGGCGCGCGCGCTCGCAGTCTAGGGACTCCGGCGGCCTCCTCACCCCGACTCCCCGCCCCCGCCCCATCGCCCTGGCGGGGACGCGAGGGGCGGGGCGCGGCCGCGCGTGCGCAGCGCGCAGGGGGCGGGGCGGGTAGGACGTGAGGCACGCTCCCTTCTCGGAGACGCCCATCCCGGGAAGCCTGAGGCTGCGAGGCCGCCCCGGCCCTTGACCCGGGCGCCGGCTTGGCTTTCGTTTCCCTGCCCGGCGCAGTGGGGCGGGGCCGAGAGGGGGCGTTCCCAGCCTCGCCACCTCTGCGATTAGCCGGTTCGCCCGCCCCGCTGGCACCTTCCTATCCTACCCAGTCCTGGCCCGTTTTCTGAGTCCTCTTGAAGTCACGCCACCCGGCTAGGGGCCAAGGAGCCTCCCTCTGCCCGTCTCTCCGTCCCCCTCGCGCACGTACTCACCTTTGTCTCTGGCTCGGATTAAGGATCGAGCCTTTTGCCTCCATCCCTCGTGTCCCTCCTGGTCCTCCTAACCCTCGCTTTAAAATCTGAAGAGCGGCGGTGAGGAATAGGTCTGGGGGTCCCCTTTAATCTGACGCATCGACTCCGCTTTCCTCCGGCTCTATGGCTGAGCTCTTGATCCTTTGAGGATGCTTAGACTGTCCCCGAGAAAATAGACTGCGCCCAAAGTCGGGGGTTGAATTCAATCCTCACAGATAATCAAAGGACAAGACCTAGTTGAATCTAATATTGCCGAGAAGTAAACGGCAACGAGCCAAGTCTTTGACAGGGTGTGAGACTGACGTTTGTCATCGTTGTAATCGCTCAATCTTGGGAAACGGGTTGGCAACCTGGAAATAAAAAAACGAGTGAAACGACGTCGGATGACTTCAGCCAAATGCGGACCATCTATTTGCGCAGTTCTCATACGTGGTTGCATTTTTGCGTAAAACTAAGATTCCCTTTGTCCCCATGATCAATAGCTTTTTTTTTTTTTTTTTTTTTTTTTTAAGATTTAGGTTTTACAAGATACAAGTAGCTGGGAAAAAGCGATTTAATGAAAACCAGTACGGGAACTTTACAGATTGTCATTCAAATTAGTGAAAGTCTCATTTTATGGGGGTGGGGGGTCGGGGTGGAGGCTGTGAATTGAGAGTTTCATTGCCCGAAAACTGACACCGCTTCAATTAAAAGCAACTTCAGTCCAGACAATGTCACGGAGTCAGTACAGATTCCTGACAAATGCCTCCATCTATAGGTAGATGCAGCACAAGCAAAGATCACAGAAGTAGTGAGATATCCCTAGGCACTCACCAAGGTAGTGAGATATCCCCTAGACACTCACCAAGGTAGTGAAAAATGCTAATGCATTTAGAATTATTTTCAACAACGAGGTTTAAGACAAACGAGGCTTTTTTGGTTGACCTTACGTGTGTTTACTAGGGGAAATTACTTTTAAAACTATTTAAATAATTAAAATATAAAAAATTTTATTAGGGGAGATTCTGTTATATTAGTTTAAGCAGTGCCATTCAAAGAAGAAAAATCATCCTTTTTGCTCCTCTTAATTTGGAGCTTTTTTTCCTTCATTCATTTAAAATTTCTATAACCTGCTTTACTTAAATGATAAATGCTTTTTGCTTAGCTTCCTGGAATCCATGTATGTATATAACTGACTATTGTTCTATGCACCTTATGCAGGAAAAAAAAAAAAAAGAATTCTGATTACAAAGAGGGCTTTGTTTATGGTAGCATTTTTTTAAAAAAGCAAAATAAAATTTGAACTGCATTCTTTGAGCTGAAGTTACAGTTTTAAGGTGAAAAGCCTTAATATCAGTGCAAGTAAAAATGTTAATATTACACTGCTTGTTAAACGCAGAAACTCATAAAGCCTGCACCCATATTAGCAACTTAAACCCTCACAGCAGCCTCCAGAGAGGAAAATGAAGTCATGTTACCAATAGAAAATGACCATTTGTCTAAGGTAGAATTAGACACACTCTATATGTAACTACATGGTTAAGCAGGAACAATTTTGAGTTAGTCAGGATTTACAACTATGAAATTATCACCAAATACAAAGTCAAGGTTTCATTTTGAAATGGCCTCCCCGAAGGACAATTTAACAGCTAGCATTTAGTATGTTTATCTAGTAGCATATAAAAGATCTGAGAAACTGTTTCTCATAGGTCCCCGCAACATGACAAATGATGACGAAAACAAAGACTCAAATGGGCCCCCTCACTTTGTTCAAAGTCCTGGATTAATCTGCCACTCCTACCAAACAGCCCGTCAAGCTTGGTGAATTGGGCATCCAGCTCCTTGTCTATCTTCCTCAGAGAGCTATGAAAGGCCTGTGACTCATACATTTGATCAAAGTGGGTTTTCCTGCACCATCCTGTTTCCACACACCCTTCCAGACAGCCTTTGGTACACTTTTGTATTTCAAAGTTGCCTCGGATATTCTAATCAAACCTGAGTTCACCTCAGTAATAACACTGGAGAAGTAGGTGTGGGACTCACCCACCCGGAACGCCTGACAATGGTCCTATCCATTACCCTACATAACTTTCTCTAGCCTAACCAAGGAGCAAAAGCTGTCACGAAGACAAATGTAAAAGAGGAATTTTTAAATTAAACTTGAACCTTTTTCTTATTCAAACTTCCATGGCCCTTTGGGGACACCCCAGAGTTCTAATTTTGTAAGGAAAAGGTCTCATCTACAGAAAGACATGGGTCTTTGTGAATCTGATTATCAGCGCTGCCCACCCCTGACTCAGTTTGCTGGGTCCTCTACAATCACATAGAGATGCACAGAAAACTGCTGAGTCTTAGTCTAAAAGTATAGAAATGATAGAGTAAATGTAACCCACATACAGGAAGAATTAGCACACATACATGGATTGTTCATAGACCTTCCATTACAAAATGTTCTGGTACACTTTCTATGGTCTTGTGGTCTGACTGTGCTACACTCTTCTAACTAACTATTTTCCTGGGCAAAGTAAGGAAAATGTGTACATGTTATGATGCTATGAGTGGGGATTTGGATGTCATAATTACTTATAAATTTTGCTGATGGCCCCTTTTAGACTCAATGGCCACAATCAATGACTGAGAGAATGAGACTGTTAGGACTATAAAAGACTGTCAAGATATTTTCATGCAGCGTTTCCCTAAGAGAGTTTTTATCACTGATGGTAGTATGTGGTACATATCAGTGGTACACAGATATGCATTTTTATTTCAATTATTATGTATTTACCTTATTTTATTTTTTTGTGGTACGCAGGCCTCTCACTGTTGTGGCCTCTCCCGTTGCGGAGCACAGGCTCCGGACGCGCAGGCTCAGCGGCCATGGCCCACGGGCCTAGCTGCTCCACGGCATGTGGGATCTTCCCAGACCAGGGCACAAACCCGTGTCCCCTGCATCGGCAGGCGGACTCTCAACCACTGCGCCACCAGGGAAGCCCTATGTATTTATTTTTAATGAGTTTTAGAAAAATATAACTAGCACACAAAACTCAATTTTTTTCTTTGGAATCATTACTTAGGATGAAGCCAAAGTTGATGGGCACTTGGACTGGTGAACTTTGTTATTTTCCTTGCCTTTCCTAACCTGTCAGCTGCTTTCATATCTTCAACAGAAGACTGGTTTCCTTGAAGAAGCTAAACAGAAAAGGCTACATACTTTATGATCTCATGTATATAAGATTCTAGAAAGGCAAAACTAGTGTGAAAGAAAGTGATTGTCAGAGGCTGAGGCTAAGGGAAGCTGACTGAATGCAAAGGGGCATGAGGAAACTTTTGGGGTAAAGGAAATGATATGTGTGATAGTGATTACACAACTGTTCACATATGTCAGAATTAATTGAAGTCTATACTTAAAATTGGTGAATTGTGTATATATTATATCTCAAGAAAACTAAAGACTGGTTTTCTTGAAATCATTTAAAATATTTTCCCCCTCTTTTCCCATTCTGTTTTCTTATGTTTCCATTTCCATGTTCCCATTTTACTTTACACGATTTGGAGATAAACACCATTTTGCTCTCCTTAGAGAAAGGATAGTTGTTAGAACAAAAAAATCTTACAATTTGTATGGAAACACAAAAGACCCCAAATAGCCAAAGCAATCTTCAGAAAGAAAAACAGAGCTGGAGGAATCAGGCTCCCTGACTTCAGACTATACTACTGATACAAAGCTATAGTAATCAAAACAGTATGGTACTGGCACAAAAACAGAAATATAATCAATGGAAGAAGAAAGAAAGTCCAGAGATAAACCCATGCACCTATGGTCAACAACTCTATGATGAAGCAGGCAAGAATATACAATGGAGAAAAGACAGTCTCTTCAATAAGTGGTGCTGGGAAAACTGGACAGCTACATGTAAAAGAATGAAATTAGAAAATTCTCTAACACCATACACAAAAATAAACTCAAAATGGATTAAAGACCTAAATGTAAGACCTGATACTACAAGACTCTTACACGAAAACATAGGCAGAACAGTCTCTGACATAAATCGCAGCAAGATCTTTTTTGATCCAGCTCCTAGAGTAATGAAAATAAAAAAGTAAACAAATGGCACCTAATTAAACTTGAAAACTTTTGCACAGCAAAGGAAACCATAAACAAAATGAAAAGACAACCCACAGAATGGGAGAAAATATTTGCAAATGAAGTGATACACAAGGGATTAATCTCCAAAATATTCAAATAGCTCATGCAGCTCAATATTAAAAAAAAACCAAACAACCCAATCAAAAAATGGGTGAAGGATCTAAATAGAAAGTTCTCCAAAGAAGACATACAGATGACCAAAAAGCACATGGAAAGATGCTCAATATCACTAATTACTAGAGAAATGGAAATCAAAACTACAATGAGGTATCATGTTACACCTGTCAGAATGGCCATCATCAAAAAAAAAAAATCAACAGTAAATGCTGGAGAGGGTGTGGAGAAAAGGGAACCCTCCTACACTGTTGGTGGGAATGTAAATTGGTACAATCGCTATGGAGAACAGTAAGGAGGTTCCTCAAAAAACTAAATGTAGAACTACCATATGATCCAGCAGTCCCACTCCTGGGCATATATCATAATTTGAAAAGATACAGGCACCCCAATGTTCATTGCAGCACTACTTACAATACCCAAGACATGGAAGCAACCTAAATGTCCATGGACAGGGGAGTGGATAAAGAAGATGTGTTTCATGTATACAATGGAACACTACTCAGCTGTAAAAATAATGAAATAATGCCATTTGCAGCAGCATGGATGGACCTAGAGATTGTCATATTGAGTGAAGTCAGACAGAGAAAGATAAACACCATATGATATTGCTTATATGTGGAACCAAAAAAAAAGGTACAAATGAACTTATTTAGAAAACAGAAATAGAGTCACAGATGTAGAAAACAAACTTATGATGACCAGGGGGCAAAGGAGGGATAAATTGGGAGATTGGGACTGACATATGCACACTACTATACATAAAATAGATAACTAATAAGGACCTACTGTATAGCACAGGGAACTCTACTCAATACTCTGTAATGACCTATATGGGGAGAGAATCTAAGAAAGAGTAGATATATGTATATGTACAACTGATTCACTTTGCTGTACAGCTGAAATTAACAGAACATTGTAAATCAACTATACTCAAAGAAAAATTTAAAAAAAACAAGAAAGGATAGTTGTGTTGAAGTTGCTGAACATTTATAGAAGCCCAATGTCAAAAGGAGTTTCTTGCTATTGAGTAGGAAGCAGGAAAAGGAATACAATTAAGTTCAATAGGAATATAAAAACACCTAGTATATACATAGTAATGTACAAAGAAGCATGAAGACTTCAAAAAGAAATGTCACATTTGTCCTCTGTTCTTTTCCAAAGCAGCTATGAAGTGACTGGGATCTGGAGTTGGGGGAAATAAAACAATACAGGTAGCTGATTCATAATTCCCAGTATATTCAGCATTGGACTGTAAAATCAAGGTAAAACTGCATATAGATATGACAATCAAGGAACAATCAAGGCCTGGATAAAGATCAACCACCTTCCACCCAACGTCCACACCCTGGACTTTTTCTCTACCAAGAACTGCTCCACCCGTGAAACTTTACATTGCAGCCTTGCTTTCTCTGGTCAGTATATCCTGCTTTTCTCATTCACTCACTCACTCTCCTCCTGGAACTTTGTTGCTCAGCATTTGGCCATAAGACTTCACTTTCCTCCTTATCTAGACCTAGCCCTGTTCCTTCTAGTGTCAGCATCATCTGTGGCCCCCTTATTTCCTAGTTGGCCCTCAGACCCTTACCTTTTTTGCCCTTAGAGTATCCCGGCTGCTGAGCACCAGTAGGAAACATCACACAGCCATGAATCTGTCATCCACAGCAGGACAATGTGGTGCTGCCTGGCAGTCCTTTTATAACCCCCATTCAGCAGTCTTTCCCATTTTGCTCAGCAGTGTTTTGAAATGTTTACCTCCTTCCTCAAACTCTTTACCCTCAAACAACTGTCTCCCTCTTAGCAGACGATAGAGTCCCCTATGTAAGAAAAACCAAGGTCATCACTAGGAACTCCCTAAACTACCATAGCTATGAGAGCAGTGGTCTGTCTTTTTTAGAAGTCTATTCTCGGAGCCACGTGTAGTGCAAGGCACACAGCAGGGGCTTAGTAAATATTTACTGGCTGAATGGAGCTATTTCTATCACCGGAAAAAGTAGGATGGACCTTGTGGTAGATTATATCATCTGCCCATGTTCAAACTCCCTCTCTTTTGCATTGTTCACCTGTATTCAAAGTCCCTCTTCCACATCGTCGTGCTATCAAACTCAGGCATGACCACAGGAATTGCTTTAGCCATGAAAATGTGGACTGAGCTGATATGCAACACTTCCCTGCAGAAGCTTTAACTCAGGCGTCGTTGCCATTCTCTCTTTTCTTTCTGCCACCAAGACTGCAGGGTTCCAGTTGGGGCCTGAGCCATGATCCTAAATTCTGAAATGTGGGTGACACCGAACCAAATCAGAGCCAACAGGTGCTGGGTGTGTAATGTGAGTGAGAATCAACCTTTCTCGTTGTCAACCGTGATGATTTTGGAGGTTGTCACCACAGCATAACTAGGATTATCCTGACAGATATAAGCCTCTACACACGTTTTCTTCTTTCTCCAGGCTCAGGGAAAGATGCCCTTCTCTCTGGCCCGGGCTAATCTCCCTCACCTATGCTCTGGATCCACCTCCTGCCCCTCCCCCCGCCATCTCCTTAGGTCCAAGGTCTTTTAAGTGTTCTGTTCTGCTGAGCCACACCTATGATACATTAGACGCTCGTATAAGAAGTCATTGTTCTAGATTTCCTTTTGTTTCTCCAAGTCACACCAACCTTGTGGGATAATCAAGAACTTGGGAAACAAACAAAATGGTTTAGTATTTACAGTCTTCTCTTCCCCTTCCAAATTATTACAGCTCCTCCCTTCCCAAGGTTTCAAAGACACTCATTTCAATGCATTGACCACTCTTGGATTGGGGGTCATTCTCTCTGCTCTTTGCTCTGACGCATGGTAGCCTCTTCTAGCCTGCTTGTCATCCTTCTGCAGCCACATGCCCTGCAGTTGTGCTCATGCAGTGGCTTTGTACTTCTGTAAATGGTAGTGCTGGGTAAGGCTCTTGGCCCACTAGTGATTACAGCTCATAATACACCTTTAAAAAGAATTCTGGCTTTCATTGTCCTCTCATCTCAAATACTTGGGACAACTTTCCAAGGGCTTACATAGAGGGTGTTGGGATGGTACCACCCTGTTTCAATAAACAGACCTCCCCTCACTTTTCTCAGATAGGATACTTTCGGTGCCAGGAGTGACACTATTGCTATTAAAGGTGGCTTAAGGAATAGGGGCTTAATTTCATCTACAACAGGAAGTCTTGGGGTAGGTTTTTCAAGGGTGGGTTCAGTAACTCAAAAATATCGAGATTCCTGGCTCTTTCTTTTTTCCCCCTCTGTTATCCTCAATATTATTAAAGAAGTGTCTTTGTCACACAAGTCACAAGATGATTGCCACAGCTCCAGGTATCATGACTTCACACAAAAACATGCAGAAGTGAGAAAAGAAAGTGAGGTTTGTTTCATGTGCACATCTCTCTTTTTATTAGATGGAAAAATCTTTCCCAGAAGCCCCCAACAGACTTCCCTTGGGCCCTACTGCCCAGAGTTGGATGTATGCCCACACCCTAGATGCAAGGGAGAATGCAAAGGTGAGAATGTTGGCATATTCAGTTTCTGGAATAGGAGGAAAGCTCCACCGTCAAGGAAGAAGGGGGTTAGAAATGGAACTATCAATACCATATGATCCAGCAATCACACTCCTGGGCATATATCCAGAGAAAACCATAATTCGAAAAGACACATGCACCCCAAGGTTCATAGCAGCACTATTTACAATAGCCAAGACATGGAAACAACCTAAATGTCCATCAACAGAGGAGTAGATAAAGGAGATGCGTTACATATAGACAATGGAATATTACTCAGCTATAAAAAAGAAAAAAATAATGCCATTTCCAGCAACATGGATGGACTTACAGATTATCATACTAAGTGAAGTAAGACTTACAGATTATCATACTAAGTGAAGTAAGTCAGACAGAGAAAGACAAATATGACATCATTCATATGTGGAATCTAATTTAAAAAATGATACAAATGAACTTATTTACAAAACAGAAACAGACTTATAGATATTGAAAACAAACTTACGGTTACCAAAGGGGAAACACAGAGTGGGGGAGGGATAAATCAGGATCTTGGGATTAACATACACATACCACTATATATAAGACAGAAAACTAATAAGGACCTACTGTATAGTGCAGGGAACTCTACTCAATACTCTGTATATGGGAGAAGAATCTCAAAAAGAGTGGATATATGTATTATATGTATAACTGAATCACTCTGCTGTACAACTGAAACTAACACAACATTGTAAATCAACTATACTCCTATAAAATTAAAAAAAAGAAATGACTGTTGCGTGGGTAATGACAATAATCTCCTTATCACTACCTGCTAGAAGTCCAGGTGCCTCAGGGATCTCCCGTCACAGAGTGAATTCATTCTCTCTCTACATGAAGGAATCTGTACCTAGACTTTGCCTCTTCTGTCTCCTTCCTTATTAGAGGGTAATAATCTCACCATTCCAAGTAGTTCCATCATTCCTAAAGTTCTCGTCATAATTTCTTCCAACAGCCCGAGGCAATCTTAACGTCAGTGGAACCCTAGTGGCCTGCCTGGTACTCAGAAGCAACCCAAGCAGGATATGTAGGTTAAAGTCCTGTTTCTGCCACCCATCCTCCCAACCTTCCCCCACCCTCCCCAGTTTTGCTACTTTAAAGCAAGCAAAGCCACATTTATTCCCTATGCAGGCTCAGAAAAATGTGTGTTGGCTAGCAAAAAATGTTTATACTTTTTTCCAGAGTGATCATGAGTATTTCTAAGGAGTAATCACTAAACAATGACCTACTCTCATATATATTTATTCAATTACTCTCATTACTTTATAATCTTACATTATGTGCTCACTGTATCATTATACTGAATCTAATACAGTATTGGCTCTTATATTGTCAATAATAGTTTTCAGTTACCATCTGGATGCTTTAAATGTATTAATGCTTAGACTTTAAAAAATTAAGAAGAGTTTCTATTCAATAAATTGTTATCACTATCATTTCAAAGCATTTATTAAGCATTTCTTTCCATGTGGTACTATTCTAGCTAGTATATAAACAAAAGAAGGCAATACCTTTTGCCTAGAGGTTGAATAGTAAACATAGGAATTGTAATTGATTTAGTTAATATAAATATTCATAATTTTCACTGATAAAGAGGGAGACCAAGCTCAGCCTGGGCTCAAAGAGATGGCTGCATCTTAGAAAGGCCTTTATTCCATTTCCTGAGTACTTACTATACTCAAGATCTTCGTGGGCTTACAGAGAATATGATAGAAACTCTGCCTTCTAGGGGCAAACAATCTTATGGGGAAACCCAAGAACTAGTTTTCCCTCCTTCTGAAGGTCATTTCACATCACTTCAGAAACCGTACTTTAGCCTTGCTCTGCTGACATCCCACCCTGAACCACTGCTTATCTGCTGTTCTTAGGGCCCAGGATACACAGGCTGCAGCCCCCTGTGGGCTGATGGTACCCTGTCTACAGGGTCCTCCATGGAAGGCAGAGAAACACTGGACAGACGTTACCTCTTTAAATCCATGTCCCTTGTCGAGCACATCATTCCACATAAAATCTGTATTAGGATGCAGTTACACTTAGTTGGCTGTAACAGATACAAACAAACAAACACAATGGCCTAAACAATATTTAAGTTTACTTCTTTCTCTGAGAATAAGCAGTGCAGAGATGATAGAATGGTTCAGGAATCCACGCTCTGTCTTGTTTTGTCATCCTCAACGTGAGGCTTTGATCCCATGGTCTGAATTGGCTATTTCAACTCTGCTCATCAACTTTGCATTGGATGGCTGCTGTATGCAGAACAGACTGTAAGGGGTAAGAGAGTAAGTGAGGAACCCAACTAAATGACCACTGTAGTCCACATGAGAAATGGAAGTGGCTTGGACTGAGATCGCAGGAATGGAAAGAGAAAGAAATGGACAGATCTGAGATATCTGCAAGTAGAGTTAACAGGCCTTGCTGAGACATAAGATGTGTGTGCAAGAGAGGAGGAGATGGTTGAGGGCTGTGTGAAGAGTGGAATTGATGATTCTTAGGCTTTGGCTTTAACTGCTGGGTGGTTCCATTAAATGAGTTGTGGACAACTTCAGAAAAAATTTTAGGGGAATCAAATTAATAAGAGTTAAATTTAGGCAGTTAAAGCTTGAGATTTCTATTAGACAATTATGAGACGACCTGTTTGTCTACTGAGTTTTTTTGTTTGTTTTTTTGCGGTACGCGGACCTCTCACTGCTGTGGCCTCTCCCGTTGCGGAGCACAGGCTCCGGACGCGCAGGCTCAGCGGCCATGGCTCACGGGCCCAGCCGCTCCGTGGCATATGGGATCTTCCCGGACTGGGGCACGAACCCGTGTCCCCTGCATCGGCAGGCGGACTCCCAACCACTGCACCACCAGGGAAGGCCTGCCTACTGACTTTTCACTACTATCCGGTTTCTCCTTCCTGTGCCCTGATGCCTACATGGATACCTGGTCCCCAAAAGCTTCCATAATTAGAAAGAGTTGTGTTGCTCTCCGTTCTTCAGTTTTGTTTCTGGGGTTTCCTGGCCATTTATTTCAGACCAGTCTTTGTAGATCTCAGTTTCCCCAGCTTCATTCTGCCTGGTGCTGGTTTCCTGTCCCCAGAGTGAGTTCTGATCCTGTGTTTCTATAGTCACAGGGTAACTTGAGACCAAGTCTACAGAAATCAAGCTGTTGGGAATAGACAAATCGTTTTTTGAAAAGAAACAATTTCTTTCCAATTCTTGCAAAATTTCATCGTCTATAATTTTCTTCTTTTGGTGTTGTTCATTTATTGGCATATGCAAAGAAAATGCATTTTTAGAAAATGTCCAAACACTAAATAAATATTAGTAAGTTGGATATTTACTACTGATATTTTCTTATTTTGAGAATATCTATTGCAAATGAAGAGAGAGGCAAAAGAGAAACTACTATGTTTTTTTTTTTTCCAACTATCTGTGACCTGCTCACTGTACATCAACTATATTATATAGACTTTCTGTTGGTAATTTCGTGCTCCATTTTTTTTAACATCTTTATTGGGGTATAATTGCTTTACAATGATCTTTATGTAAAAAAAATAGCTTAAGGGTATCTCCATGGTACTAGAGCTGGTCCAAAAGTAGTTCCATTAGGTTGCTGAAAGCTGATCAACCTATAGGGGACTGTGAAACACTAACTAAACCGACAAACAATAGACTGGTCTCCTCAAGGGAAAATTTAATACATTGCCATGTGAAATAAACCCGACTTAACAATGGGATCCTGTTATCTGTACAGCAGGTTCCCTCTAAAACCAGTTTACGTGTTAATAATTTGCTTGACAGATACAGAATAGGACACAGAGTGTTAGATGCTCTCAAAAGATATCTCCATTAAGTCATCTAAGTCTGGGAAATTAGCTTTCTTTATTCTGAGGATACTTTTATCCAGATTAGAGCTCTTGGTCTTCTAGAATCAAAGCAGCCTCTTCTTGGAGAGTATTGGAAAACAGTGACAAATTCCACAGGTACCACTTCAACGTGACAGGCAAGCTACAGTGCAGTTGGAGAGAAGGAACAGTTTCATTTTATATTAGTGGCATTTGAGCCATGTCTTCTTGACACAGGGATTGGTCATTTCCAACTCTACCAACAACACATCTGTAAGTTGTCTCTTCAGCTATTGGTATTATGATTACATTCTGTTTTCACTTTCAGGTGATGACTTTTTCCTTATTCTACACCCACATTCTGGATATTCTAGTGTAGTCCTTCATGTGCCAACAACATTCAACTTTTAAGAATGACTTTAGGGACTTCCCTGGTGGCACAGTGGTTAAGAATCCGCCTGCCAATGCAGGGGACACGGGTTCGAGCCCTGGTCGGGGAAGATCCCACATGCACGGATCAACTAAGCCCATGAGCCACAACTACTGAGCCTGCGATCTAGAGCCCATGAGCCACAACTACGGAGCCCACATGCCACAGCTACTGAAGCCCACGTGTCTAGAGTCCATGCACTGCAACAAAGAGTAACCCCCTCTCGCTGCAACTAGAAGCCCGCGGTCAAGCAACGAAGATGCAACACAGCCAAAAATTAATTAAAAAAAAAAAAAGAATGACTTTAAAGCTGTGTGCCACAATCATTGCGTTTACTAGGAATTCACAAGGCTCTTCTCAATGAAATTATTCAAACTAATTAATGATGTGTGTGAATCTACTGAAATGTGATGACTTACATAAATTGGGAGGGAATAAATACCCCATGGGTGCCTTGAATTCCAATTAGTAAATGGATATGTGTTCAAAATCAATGAGGAAATAAATTTATACATTTCACACTTATTTATCCTATTTGTTTTTACCCACTTAGAAGACGTTTATATTATTTTTGATCTTGCAACAAAGGCTGTGCTGCTGGAAATATAAAAGTGGAGAGCTGGAAAATTATGCCATACATTTGATCATATGACTTTTGTACGACTTAAACTTTTTAAAATTAAACAAGTATTGAACACATAAGTTATCTAGAACATTTATAGAATTCAGAAGTAACTAGGGTAAAAAGTATAAGCTGATTTTTATGTTCTAGATTGCTATTGATATAAATCTGTTTTTTAAACATGAATGAGCATTGACTTTTCTAAAATACTATTTTCTCCTTTAATTTTTCAGTGCCATAAATTACACAGAGTGATTACCCAATAGTGGACTGACCTTGTTTACCTAGAATAAACCTTACCTTGCTCATGTTGTATTATTCTTTAATATATTTCCATATTCAATTTGTTACTCTTATATGTGGGACTTTCACAGGTATGTTCAGGAATGATATTAGCCTAGAGTTTTCTTTTCTTTTTTAATACTATATCCTTGTCTGCTTTTTTTTCTTTTTCTTTTTTTTTTTTTTGTGGTATGCGGGCCTCTCACTGTCGTGGCCTCTCCTGTTGTGGGGAACAGGCGCCAGACGCGCAGGCTCCCCAGCCATGGCTCAAGGGCCCAGCCGCTCCGCGGCATGTGGGATCTTCCTGGTCCGGGGCATGAACCTGTGTCCCCTGCATCGGCAGGCGGACTCTCAACCACTGCGCCACCAGGGGAGCCCCCCTTGTCTGCTTTTAATATTAGAGTTATACTAATCTCCAAGAATGAGTTCAGAAGCTTTGCATATTTTCCAATGTTCTAGAAAATTCATACAACATAATTTCTTGTTACAATTCTTCTGTGAAAGGACTTGGCCTGGTGCATTTTCATTCTTTTTTAATAACTTTTCTATTATTGAGAAATTCAAACATATACAAAAATAGAGAGGATGACATAATGCAACTTGATGCTCCCATCACCCAGCTTCAACAATTGTCAACTGACAGTCAATGTTAAATCTAGTACAGGCATACCTCAGGGATACTGTAGGTTCCATTCCAGACCACTGCAATAAAGCAAAAACTGCAATAAAGCAAGTCACATGAATATTTTGGTTTTCCAATACATATAAAAGTTATGTTTACACTATACAGTAGTTTCTCAAGTACGCATTAGCATTATATCTAAAAAAAAATGTATGTACTTTAATTAAAAAAACTTAATTGCTAAAAAATGCTAATTATCACTTGACAACACAGGGTTGTCATGAACCTTTGATTTGTAAAAGGTTTTGTGAAGTGCAATAAAGCACAGGGCAAAAAAATGAGGTATGCTTGAATTTTAAATATTTTTTCAAAGCAAATTCTAGATGCTACATGATTTCATGTGTAAATATTCCAATATGGATCACTAAGAGATTAAAAACTCTTTATGAAAACATACCACAGTACATTTATCAAACAAAATATATCAATTCCTTGAATATATTGCCTGAATATTCCAAGGAATATTATTCTTTGAATAACAATAATTCCTTGGCTATTTGAATATATTCCTTAATATAATCAAATCAGTATTCAAATTTCCAGTTGTCTCCTAAATGACATTTTACAATTTGTCTGTTTGAATCACAAATAAGGTCCACATCTATACTAAAAAACTACAGTCATCAAAACAGCATAGTACTGGCACAAAAACAGAAATATAGATCAGTGGAGCAGGATAGAAAGCCCAGAGATAAACCCACGCACCTATGGTCATTTAATCTACGACAAAGGAGGCAAGACTATACAATGGAGGAAAGACAGTCTCTTCAATAAATGGTGCTGGGAAAACTGGACAGTGACATGTAAAAGAATGAAATTAGAATATTCTCTAACACCATACACAAAAATAAACTCAAAATGGATTAAAGACCTAACTGTAAGACCTGATACTATAAAACTCTTAGAGGAAAACATAGGAAGAACACTCTTTGACATAAATCACAGCAATATCTTTTTCGATCTGTCTCCTAAAGTAATGGAAGTAACAAAAATAAGCAAATGGGACCTAATTAAACTCAAAAGCTTTTGCACAGCAAAGGAAAGTAAAAACAAAATGAGAAGACAACCCACAGAATGGGAGAAAATGCAAATGAGGTGACTGACAAGGGATTAATCTCCAAAATTACAAACAGCTCATGCAGCTCAATATCAAAAAAACAAACAACCCAATCAAAAAGTGGGCAGAAGACCTCAATAGACATTTCTCCAAAAAAGACATAAGATGGCCAAAAGGCACATGAAAAGGTGCTCAACATTGCTAATTATTAGAGAAGTGCAAATCAAAACTACAGTGAGCTATCACCTCACACCAGTCAGAATGGCCATCAAGAAAAAGTCTACAAACAATAAATGTGGGAGAGTGTGTGGAGAAAAGGGAACCCTCCTACACTGTTAGTGGGAATGTAAATTGGTACAGCCACTATGGAGAACAGTATGAATGTTCCTTAAAAAACTAAAAATAGAGCTACCATATGATCCAGCAATCCCACTCCTGGGCACATATCCAGAGAAAACCATTGTTCGAAAGGGTACACGTACCCCTATGTTCACTGCAGCGTTGTTTACAATAGTCAAGACATGGAAGCAACCTAAATGTCCACTGACAGATGAATGAGTAAAGAAGATGTGGTATATATATAAAATGGAATATTACTCAGCCATTAAAAGGAATGAAATAATTTGCAGCAACATTGATGGACCTGGAGATTATCATACTAAGTGAAGTCAGTCAGTCAGAGAAAGATACGTATCATATGATATCGCATCTATGAGGAATCTAAAAAAAATGGTACAAGTGAACATATCTACAAAACAGAAGCAGACTCACAGACTTAGAAAACAAATTTATGGTTACCAAAGGGGAAAGGAGGTGGGGAGGGATAAATTGGGAGTTTGGGATTGACATATACACACTGCTATATTTAAAATAGATAACCAACAAGGACCTACTCTATAGCACAAGGAACTCTGCTCAATATTCTGTAATAACCTAAATGTGAAAATAATTTGAAAAAGAATACATGTATATGTATAACTGAATCACTTTTCTATATACCTGAAACTAACACAACATTGTTAATCAACTATACTCCAATATAAAATTAAAAATTAAAAAAAACAAACATTAAAAAAACATATAAGGTCCATGTATTGGAATTGTCGATATATATTTTTTTTAATTTATTTAATTTATTTTTATTTGTGGCTGTGTTGTGTCTTCAGTGTTGCACGCGGGCTTTCTCTAGTTGCGGTGAGCAGGGGCTACTGTTTGCTGAGGCGTGTGGGCTTCTCACTGTGGTGGCTTCTCTTGTTGTGGAGCGTGGGCTCTAGTCACGCGGGCTCAGTAGTTGTGGCACGGGGGTTTAGTTGCTCCGCGGCATGTGGGATCTTCCCAGACCAGGGCTCGAACCTGTGTCCCCTGCATTGGCAGGTGGATTCTTAACCACTGCACTACCAGGGAAACGCTGTCTGATATATTTTTAAAGTCTGTTTTAATCTTGCTTTTCTTTTATAGTTTTTATTCTTTCAACTTACTTGTTGAGGAAATTAGGTTGCCATATAGTTTCCTGTGGTCTGAATTAGTTTTATCCAATAGAAATAAAATGAGAGCCACATGTGTAACTTTAAATTTTCCAGTATCCACAATAAGAAATGTAAAAAGGGACAGGTGAAATATATTTAAGTAATATATTTTATTTAATCTAGTATGTCCAAAATATTATCATTTCAACATGTAATCAATATAAAAATTATCGAGATATTTTACATTCTTTTTTGGGGACACAAATCCAGTGTTGTATTTTACATTTATGTCACTTCTTAATTTGGACTCAATTGCTCAAAGTGTCACATGTGACTCATAGCAACAGTACTGGACACCACAGGTCTGGCTTTTGCTGAATGCATCCCTGTGATGTAGGTTCCCGTCTTCCTCTAGACTCTGTATTTCCTGTCAATTGGTAGATCCTTTAAATCTAGAGGCTCGATCCTTAAATGTTTTATTTAGTCTCTTGGCAAGACTACGTCATAGGTGGTATGTTCTTCCATCAGGAGGCACGTATGTCTTGTGTTCACTCCTTTTGTGATGTTGACAGCCACGGAAGCTTAACGTTTACATCTATTAATTTACCTGGGGGTCATTCACTCTATTAACTCATTCGATCACTGTTTTTCAGCTCTTAGCAGAAATATGTCTATAGAGGGAAACTGCCCATCATAAACTATTTGGGTATCTGGATATATAGTTCATACAAGAAAAGCAAAATAAATGCTTGATTCTGCTTTTTTTATTAGCTAGTTTTCAAAATAATGAGTTGATTTTCTAGTATTCTCCAACTTAGACCAATACGTTTTATTATTATTATCTCTTCTAGCTATCCCATTGCTGTATATTAAAAAAAAAATCACTCGAGCTTTAAAAAAATGTTCTTTCTCTCAGTTTCTGTGGGTCAGGACTTCAGGAAGGACTTACCTGGTGCTCTCGGCTTAGGGTCTCAGACGGAGGCTGGAGCTGGATCAGTGGAGGGCTGGCACAACTGAGGATGGCTGGGCTTTCTCCCTTTTCTGTATCTCAGGGCCTTTTCATGTGGTCCCTCTACATGCACTAGGTTGGAAAACTCTCAATGTGTCAACCTTAAGGCAACCAGATTGCCTACATGGTGGCTGAAGGCTTCCAGAGAGAGTATTTTAGTGAGTGAGATGAAAAGCTGCATTGCCTTTTAAGACCTAGCCTTGGCAGTCACACACCATCACTTCCACAGCCCTCTCCCTCATGGGAGTGACGATTAGCCTTCTGGTCATGACTTATTTATGTATTGCATAATGATATTACCACAAGTGAGCAGCTGAGAACAACACGTGTCTATTAGCTCACAGTTTTTGTGGGTTAGAAGTCTGGACATGGCTTAGCCGGGTCCTCAGCTTCGTGGTCTCATGATACTGTAATCAAGGAACTGGTCAGGGTTTCCGTCTCACAGGAGTCTTGAGTGAGGAAGGATCCACTTTCAAGCACATGTGGCTGTTGGCAGCTGTCCATTTTCCTGGACTGACTGTTGAACCAAGGATTTCAGTTTCTTTTTTTTTTTTTTTCCCCCAGTTAGGACAATTTTTAAAATCAAAATTATTTATTCACATAGAGAAATTCTTTACACAATTTTTTTTTGCCTGTGAGTTATTCAATGAGCATCTTTTTTCCACGTAGATTCCACATAATCAGTTGTTAAGTAAACAATTGGTGAAATTAGGTCAAACAACAGAAATTTAACAAGTTATTTTACAATTATAGGGTATACTTGTCATACAAATCATACAGTTCTTTTGGGGAAAACAATTTGTTTTGAGAACCGAATTAGCTCCTTAAGCTGCAACTAGAGAAAGTCCATGCAAAGCAACAAAGACCCAACACAGCCAAAAATAAAGATAAAATAAATTCAAAAAAAATGGGTTGCAATTTTATGGAATGAAATCAGGCACATGTAATCAGGCCCATCTTTGTTACCTTTGCCATGTTCTATTAGGTGGAAGAAAGCCCAGTTCCCACCCATATTCAAGAGATGGGGATCACACAGGGCATTTGGACTTTCTTTCAATTCCCAATATATGCCATGATCTGTCCTGTCGCAGGGCATTTGCATAAATTATTCCTCTTCCCCAGATGCCTTTTTTTTCTTCCCAAGTTTACCTAGTTAATTCCTACTCCTCCTGCAGATTTCAACTCCATCCTAGTTGCTCTGTTTCTTGGGAGGGATTTGTGGAGATTTAAAACTATGCTGCCACTGTCATCTTTCCCCAGAGCATGTCTTTTTGCATAAAATTTTTAGATACCTTCTAACTTTGTTTTTTTCATCTATATAGTTTCTCTCTCTGTCTCCCTTTAAAAGTTCTGTTATGTATATTTTCCAATAAGATCATTCACTTCATAGAGATACTGGTCTTCAATAACCTCCAGAAGTTAAAACAAACCTCCTTCATCTCTACAGCTGTCTCCCTTCCTTATGTGGTTTATTTGGTGTTTCTCTCTTGTCATCATCACACTTGCCAAAGATCTATTTCATTGCTCTTTCAAGGAAATAACTTGTGATCTTACTGAACAAGTTGTACTGTCTATTTAATAAGTTTTATATTAGTTCTTTATTAATTGCTTTTATTTTCTTTGAGTTATTCTGTTTTTCTTTTTCTAGTGTCTTGAGTTAATTTATTTTTAATTGTTCTTGATTTTTAATATATTATTTAAGTTGATACATTATCCCCTGAGTATGACTTTGGGTATACTACTTAAGTTTTAGATAATTTTTTTTCTCATTTTTAGTTTATTTAGAAGCAGTTTCTAATATTAGTTTTAATTTCCTCTTTAAGAGTTTTTCAGAAACATTGTAAGCCTTTTTGTCATCTTTTTAATTTCTAACTTTTTTCATTGATATCAGAGAATCAAGATTATGATTTCTGCTTTCAAGAATTTCTTGGAATTGGAGATATTTCTCTTTGACTGGGTTTATGTTCAATTTTTGTAGCTATTTCATTGGTGTTTGAAAACAATGTGCCTGCTCTTTCTTTTGGAGGGGAGTTAAAATATATTTTTGATCAAGTTTGTTAATTATATTATTCAAATTCTTTTCATTCTTTCTTAAGTTCTGTTTACTTGATCTATCAATTTCTGATATATATGAGTTTCCCACTGTGTTTGGGCATTTGTCAAATTCTTTTTGTATTAATATTTTTATTTTATACTTTCCAAGTTATGTCAGGTAAAAGTTTTGACTGTTCTGTTTTTGTAGCTTGTTCTTTTCATCAATATAAATATTCCTCTTTTTCCAAATTCAAAATTTTTCATCTTGAAATTTACTGCATGTGAAATTAACATCACCATACTTGCTTCCTTCTTACTAGCATTTACCCTGGATATCTTTTTTGGAAAACTTTATTTCAATTGTTTGGGTCATTTTGTTTTAGATACGGTTCTTACGAAAAGCATATGACTGGATTTTTTAAAAAATAGTTTTTTTCTGTTTGTTGATAAAGGAAGTTAATTCATTCATATTATTGGATCCTGTCCTGACATTTTTTTTTTTTATGTTTCCCATTCACTATTCTTTCTTGTGGATTTTTCTCTTCCCTCTGAAGATCAAGAGAAAATCCTAAAAGTTCCCAGAGGAAAAAAGAGAGGTTACTGACAAAAAAAATATGAGGCAGAATATCAATGAATTTTCCATCATCAATACAAGATACTGAAAGACAACAGAAAGTGTCTCTAGTTCTGAGGGGAAACTATTTTTACACCAAAACTCTATAGTCAGCCAAATGTGACCACGTTCAAATGTGAGAGAAAACAAAAGAGACATTTTGGAACATGTCACGAATTCTGCAGGACTTCGGAAATGCCACTGCTGCCCACTGCTCAGTATGGAGTAGGGAAAACCACCCTGAATGGGAGGGTCTCCTCTGGTCCAGCTCTATTTACTGTGGTCTTTTTTTATTCTTGCCCAACTGTGTTCCTTGTATTTGTGGCTCCTGAGCTTGGGGCAGGGGTCAGCAAACTATGGCCCTCAGGCCAAACTCACCCTGTCATCTGTTATCAATAAAGTTTTATAGCAACACAGCCATGTTCACTTATTCACATATCCATGGCTGCTTTCACCCTGCAATGGCAGAGTTGAGAAATTGTTACAGAGACTGCGTGACTCACAAAACCTAAAATCAGGGCTGGGACTAAGGTGTGGAAAGAGAGGTGCTTTGGGTGCAATATTAAGGAGGTGCTCCTTTTTTTTTGCGGTACGCGGGCCTCTCACTGTTGTGGCCTCTCCCGTTGCGGAGCACAGGCTCTGGACGCGCAGGCTCAGCGAACTCTTTATCTTCATTTCATTAAGGTCTCTTTTCTGAGGTTTTATCTTGTTCTTTGGAACACTTTCCTCTGTTTCTTCGTTTTGCATGACCTTCTGTGTTGGTTTCTATGCATCAGGTGGAGTAGCCACCTCTCCCAGTCTTGAAGAGTTGGCCTTGTGTAGGAGATGAAGCTTATCATTCAATCCTGCCCTAGTTCTTGGTTGTCTTTCAAACTTTTGTGACTGTCCAAGCAGCCTATTTTATTTTCAATAACTCTCAGTAGTTGAGGGTGGGCCAAGACCAGTCGGTGTCCCAAAGGGGGTGATCTCAGTCAGTGCCTAGATTCAGGTTATTGGAAGCCAGACACTCAGGCAGCTTTCATAGAATGCACATATATGCAGTCTTATGGGACTGCCGGCACAATCCCCACGGGTCATCAGAGCCAGGTGATCTGGAGGTGTCCCCTGGGCAGCAGTCACGAAAATTGGGGCTCTAGACAAGTGTATAAGCTCCTTCTGGGAGATACTGGTGAGCTGTAGTTAGACAGAGGGAGAGCACAAAGTCGTTGGACCCCAGCCTATGTTCCCTGAGGGCAGCTCTGTAGCCCCTAGATGTGTGCTAAACCTTAAGCCTGCCCCTAAGGCCAAAGCTCTAGGATGAGCAAAGAAAGCCCCACCCGCAGCCTCTACAGCCAGGTTGTCAAGGAGTGTCCCTGGGTGGCAGACACAAAACTGGGCCACCAGATGTAAAGACCAGGGCACCAGATGTTTGTAGAAGTTCCCCTCTGGGAGATACTAGGGCTGTGGAGTGTGGGAGAGGGAAAGCAGGCAGATGGCTCCCACTGGCTGAAGTGAAGCAGAGGGTGAGTGCAAAGACGGCACCTGAGAAAAAAAGAAAGGAAAAAGAAAAGAAGCAAAGAAAAGAAAAAATAGAAAAAAAAAAGAAAAGGAATAAAAAAAAAGAAAATGGTTCCTGTCAGGTTTAGCAAGGCAGAGGGACAGCAGGAAGATGGTACCCACAAGCTTCCATCCCCAGAGAGTATCGCAGCAGCCCGTTCCTCAGACCAACACTTTAAAATTAGCAAATAAGCTTCCTTCACATAAAGTCTGGGCGCTTTTCACGGGGCTGCTTCTGCACTGGGCCCTGGGGTGGGTGAGTCTGTGTAGGAGTCCGTTAGGAACTGTATCGCAGTTCACCAGAGTCTCAAGGGTCTTGTGGGCATGAGCCCCACTGATCTTCAAAGCCAGCCTCGTATCTCAGGTGCTGGTCTTAAAAGTTAGGGTGCCTCATGTGGGGTTTAAACCCTTCACTTCTCAGGGAGAAGCTGTGAGTTTTGAGTTCCCTTCTGATTGTGGGTCACCATGCCGGGAGGTGGGGTTTACGGTGACATTGGGTCTCAACCTCTCCTACCCACTTCAATGTGATTTCCCTCGTTTGCTCAATGTGAAGGAGTTGCTCTGCCAGTTCCCCCCACCCCACCTCCAGAGGAAACTGTTTCACATATAGCTGTAGATTCGGTGTGTCAATGGCAAGAGGTGAGTTCAGTATCTTCTTACATCACCATCTTGAACCAGACTTCCATATGTTCAGTTTGGGGTGTTTGAGGGAGAAGTGCCTCTGAGACATGCCAACAAATATTTCAAAGAGCTATCTTGGTCCTGAGCTTAAAGGAAAGGTCCAAGATAGATGCACATTTAAGATATATGGTATTTAAGCTGTGGGTGTGTTTGAAATTGCCTAAGGAGGTAGACTAGAGAGCCTACAACTGAACCTTGAGGAACTTACAGGCAGCGTAAAAGAGGATGAACCAAAAAAGAGGCTGAAGAAGTAGCAGCCACAAATAAAGGAGGAAAACCAGAAGGGCATGGTATCATGGAAGCCAAAGGATAAGAGTGTTTAAAGAAGGGGTTGGTCATCAGTGTGGCTACTGAATGAAGATGAGGACCAAAATATAGACTGAATGTGGTGACAAGAAAATTATTAGTGTTAGTGATCTGTATTAAAATAGTTTCATATTTTGGTAAGAGAAGAATCCAGATGGAAATATGTTGAGAAATTGGTGGGAAGTAAGGAAACGATGTCCACAAATGTAAATGATCTCCTCGTTGAGTTTAGTGCTGAAGGGGAATCTCCAAAAAGGGTAGTGAATTTAAAATAGTTTATTTTTCCTTTCTTGTCTTTTTTCTTTTCTTTTCTTTTTCTTTTCCTGTTTTTATTTTTTATTTTTAGTGTGAGAAAATGGGCAGAAGAGAGAGAAGGATGCAGAAGTTAAAGATTCTGGAGAGAATAGAAATAATAAAAAATATAAGGTCCTTAAAACAGATAGGAGAGTGTGGGAATCAGACCATGGTGAACCTTGGAGGCCTTGAAATGTCTTTGACCTCTCTGTCTCATGTCTTCTCAGTGCTTAGGACTGTTATGTCTTTGGATTTTGTGGATAGTTTTTGGCTCAGTGAATAATAATGAAACAGAGCAGGACCATTTAGGTCATTTGCTCGTGACATCATTATTCTAACATTACGTACACAGCCTTTATTTATTTATTTATTTATTTATTTTGCTGTATGCAGGCCTCTCACTGCTGTGGCCTCTCCTGTTGCAGAGCACAGGCTCCGGATGCGCAGGCTCAGCAGCCATGGCTCACGGGCCCAGACGCTCTGCGGCATGTGGGATCCTCCCGGACCGGGGCACGAACCCATGTCCCCTGCATCGGCAGGCGGACTCTCAACCACTGCGCCACCAGGGAAGCCCAGCCTTTTTCTTTTTAAAATACATTTGTGGCATGTGCTTTCTAGGGGATGAGGCCCTTCATATCAAGGACTCTGCCAAGATTGTTTTACATCTCCCCTAGCTCCCTTTGTGGGCTTCAGTGTTTTGCCTAAGGCCTGGTTCAAATCACAGATAAGTGAGGAAGACGAGGTACAGGCAGTTCTCACTTTTCATCATTGGTGCTGGTTCCCCTGGCACTCCCCATACTTCATGTCACTCTGCTATCCTGCAGGCAGTGGTTTTTGCATAGGTCCAAATGGTGAAACCAACAGCATGTTAGCAGTTGGAATAATACTCATGACAGTCAAGAATTTATCTTATCTCAAGGTGATTAAAGACTTGGTTTTCAGATTATATTACATCTAAAGATGATCTAACCTGTAGCTGAAGGTTGGTATTCTCTCAGTTAGCAGCCAGCAAGAAATATAAAAGCCCATTCCACATTAACCAGATAAGCCATTCTAGAATTAAGTAGATAGAAATAAATGCAAAAATAAACAAATGGGACCTAATCAAACTTACAAGCTTTTGCATAGCAAAGGAAATCATAAAAGAAATGAACAGACAACCTCCGGAATGGGAGGAAATATTTGCAAATGATGCGACAGACAAGAACTTAATCTCCAAAATATACAAACAGCTCATACAACTCAACAACAAAAAAACAACCCAACCGAAAAATGGGCAGAAGACCTCAATAGACATTTCTCCAAAGAAGACATACATCTGGCCAGTAGGCACATGAAAAGATGATCAACATCACTAATTATTAGAGAAATGCAAATCATAACTACAATGAGGTACCGCCTCACGCCAGTCAGAATGGCCATCATTAAAAAGTCTATAAATAACAAATGCTGGAGAGGGTGTGGAGAAAAGGGAACCCTCCTACACTGTTGGTGGGAATGTAAGTTGGTGGGGCCACTATGGAAAACACTGTGGAGATTCCTCAGCAAACTAAAAATAGAATTACCATAAGATCCAGCAATCCCACTCTTGGGCATATACCTGGACAAAACTCTAATTCAAAAAGATACATGCATGCCTATATTCAAAGCGGCACTATTTGCAATAGCCAAAACATGGAGATAACCTAACTGTCCATTGATGGATGAATGGATACAGAAGATGTGGTACATATGTACAATGGAATACCACTCAGCCATAAAAAAGAATGAAATAATGCCATTTGCAGCAACATGGATGCAACTAGAGATTATCATACTAAGTAAAATAAGTCAGAAAGAGAAAGACAAATACCATATATCACTTATATGTGGAATCTAAAACATGGCACAAATGAACTTATCTACAAAGCAGAAACAGACTCACAGACATAGAGAATAAACTTGTGGTTGCCAAGGGGGAGGAGGGCGGGGGAGGAAAGGACTCGGAGTTTGGGATTAGCAGATGCAAACTATTACATATGGGATAGATAAACAAGGTCCTACTGAATAGCATAGGGAACTATATTCAATATCCTGTGATAAACCATAATGGAAAAGAATATAAAAAAAGAATGTCTATATGTGTATAACTGGTCACTTTGCTGTACAGCAGAGACTGGCACAACGTTGTAAATCAACTATACTTCAATAAAAAAATAAAATAAATTAGAATCAAGTAAAAAAAAACCTAGCACTTAAAAAAACAGATGTCACTCATATCTTCTTTTGCATATCACTAAGTGATATTATTCATCTAATCAAGGGAGAAAATCTAGGAAAAAGTGTGGGATAAAGGAAAAGATAAGCTAACCCAGTAATACAATTACTTACACTTCTTATAATCATTTTTTACAAATAAGTCTCAGAACAACATTTCTTCAGCAGGCCTAGAAATCAATAATCCAAATTAAAAGGGAGAGTCCGTGTTCTTTAAGAAGAATAAAAATGGAATGACTTCCATGAAATAGTTAGCATGAGTAAGAAGCTGGAATCCATTCATAACATGGAGAAGAAGGGAGGTACTGCTCCTCTACAAGAAAAATTAAAAGCAATCAGAAATAATAGAAAAACAAAAAACTATAAAAGAAAGTCAGAGTTCAATATGCACTTTAAAATGTGTAAAGCTTTTTGAATATTGGTGGAAAGGAAGAAGAATCCATTTGACCTTGACTCCAGAACATTCTTCTTTGAGTGGCATAGGGGCTATTACGACGGTACTATAAGGAAGAAAGGCACTCTTGGTTGTGACTGTGTTTCTTCTCTACAAAAGGTCATGGCTCCTGAAGGGCAGCTTATCCCTGGAAATTCTGGTAACTACTCCCTCCCTTGTCACTTCTGACTTACAGATTGCCAACCATGGGGAATCACCATCCTTTATTGGTTTCCCTTAACCCTGTCCACATTTTTGTAGAAGGTCCCTTCATTAAACTCTCTTCAATCACCTCTTTTGAGAGTATCTGCTAGTATCCTGACATCAAGAGAAAGAGAGTGAGGCAATACCTTGAATTCCATTTACGTTCCACCCAGGGATGACTGTAGGCCCATGACGTAAGTGTGAGATGAAAGGAGAGACATGAATCTTCCCTTCCCTCTGTCAGTTTCAGTCCCATGTCCATAAGCCTCTCATACTGTGCTCATCTTGTGCCAAGTATGATTCTAGGGTTTGATTGTTCATTTGTTTGTTTGTTAGGTCCAAACGGCTCCTAAACACAAACGTACCTTGGGCTTAAGCGAATCAACAGAAATCAACTCCCATACCCACTGTTAACTCATGTAGAACGACTGTACGAGTTACTAAAAAGCTCCTGTCCTGCATCTTGGTGAAAAGATCAGGCTAGATCTGTTCCCACTCACCCCTCTGGAGACCTTCTGTGGGCAAGGCACAGCCTCCACCCCCACGTGCAGTGGCCCTTCCTGTCCGTATGTCAATGGAAAGACTGGTTATGTTGGACTTACTGAGAAACCTTTCAGTTTGGAGCTCTATACGCTGATAAAACAAAATACTAAACTTTGAATAGCCTCCAAACCACAGCATAACCTTCCAAATCAATCTGGCTTCCCATGTTGGGTCATGAGAAGGGACTTGTCAGATGTTTCCATGTGATACCAACACATCTCAAAAAAAGCCCAAATCCAGGCACAAAGCTCATCGACTAATGGTTAAATTTTCTGTTTTTCAGGAAAACACCTCTCCTGATGTTCAGGTCAGCTCAACTGTAAAGAGCATTGCCTCTCCTCCATCCCCCTTCAGGTCCACTTCCATTTTGGCTTCCTTTCCCTCACTTGCCCAGTGCCAAAGCCCTTCCAAGTCTGCTTCACTCAGCTGCCTGGAGGCAACCACACTGTTTCTCCACACCCTGATTCCAAATGCTCGAGTAAACTGATTCAGTTGTGAAATAGACAACACGGGCTTCGAATCTCCCCATTCTGGGTTCTTTTCTCCTTCCTCGGTGCCCGCTTCTTCCATCTCAAGTTTCCAAGATCTTTTTGCTTGGAAGCAAAACCACTCACCCAAAAGGTTTTCTTTTTTCAGTTATGTATATTTGATCTGAGTCTCCGTTCTAATAATGGCAAATCTTTGCATTAACATAGGGCTGGCTTTGCAGTACTTTGACATGGTCATGGTGCTACTGTAAGATTACCATTTTTGACCCGGTGTCAGTGTGGCCAGACTCCTCTGCTGGTTATTGATATAGCACGATCACCCTTCTCAACTTAGAGCAGTGAAAAGGCCCGTTTCTATACAGCACTAACCAGGTGCTTGTCATTAAGTACACTGATCGATCATTGTGTGGGGTACTTCATATGCGCTGTTCCATTTCACAGCCACTTTAGTGTTTTTATTGTCCCTACTTTAAAATAAGAGACTAAGCCCGTTTCTTCTTCCTAATGCTACTAAGTGTCTATTTCCTTCCTTTTCTTTTGAATATAGGCTTTTTGTTTGTTTTTAGGACAAGGATTGTTCCAAAAAATAATAATAATAACAATAATGGCTATTTATTGAGCATTTACTATGTACAAGGCATTGTAATGAATGTTCTATAAAAATTGCCTAATTTACTCCTTTGAGGTGGGATTACCTTAGAACAGAGAGATGAGATACTTTGTCTTGAATTACACATCTAGCAAGTGATAGAGTAGGGTTTGGACCTGGAACCATCTCACTCCAGCTCCTCAGTACCAAAATCTCCCTAGTTTCTAGGTGGACCAATCAATACAGTGATGAATAATTTCACTGAAACGTCAATAAAAAATAAAATGATGTTGTAAAAAACAAAACATGTTACAAAAATCACTTCCTGTTGGCTAACTGCGTAACAGAACATCTGTGGAACTGGAAAAGAAAAATTTAAAGTATTGCAAATAGTACCTAATAAGAAAATTGGAAACACAGCACTCATGATTTTATCTGAGTTGAAAGTACACACAAAAATTCAGCAGTGCCTTTGGTCTGGCTGTATTCCTTAACTGATCTGTTTCTTCCCTCAGGGAAATATTAAAAAAGTCTCCTACATCATCTCCTTAAAAAGTGGCTTACCTGGTAGATTCTTGAAATTCTATGTAAGAGCACTGGAGGCTAATTAATTGGTTGCTTGCCTTATTTCACTCTTATTCTCCCTGCCAGATACAACTCTGATGTTTATAGATCTAACTTTATACAGTCTCCATCAAAGACAGGTTGGCCTCATGTACTTGGAAAATAAGATGTCTTAAACTGAATGGGTCTCTCATGCTGAACATTTTATGCTATTCTTTCATTTTTTTCTTTCTCATAAGTTTATTTTCTCTTCTAAAAAGAGTTCTTTAAATTTGCTACTTATTCTTTTTTGCTTCTTCTCAAATCCTTGTTCACTTCTTCAAAAATAAAATTAGAGCCATTCCCCAAGGGTTCTTCCCTGGTTCTGTGTCTGTAATTCCATTTTAAATCAGTGGTCTCTTGCGTAAATTCTCATATCCTGACTGACTCCCTAGGACAAGCTCTTCGCTCTCTCTTTTCTCTCTGCTCTACCATTCTTCTTATTTTTCATGTCATCAATTATTTTCTGATATATGTTTCTTTATCTTTTTCAACTTATTTGCTCTACTCTTATGGTCCTTTCATTGCTTCTGCCCTTTTGGTTGGCAGGACTGAGTAGCCCAACTACAATATGACCCAGCAATTCCACTCCTACGTATATATCTGAAAAAACCCAAGAACTGATTTAAAAAGATTACATGCACCCCAATGTTCAGAGCAGCATCAGTTACAATTGCCAAGACATGGAAGCAACCTAAGTGTCCATCAACAGATGAATGGATAAAGAGGTGGTGTATACACACACACACACACACACACACACACACACACACACACACACACACACACACACACAATGGAATACTACTCAGCCATAAAAAAGAATCAAATTTTGCCATGTGCAGCAACATGGATGGAC